>NW_026871955.1:0-657550 GCF_033458585.1 Syngnathus typhle | reverse complement strand
GAGAAAATGCGATTTAAGCAATAAAATTAAAAATGCTTATAAAACATAAACCAAACGTTGGAGGTGGTCATTTCCTAATGCGCAGTAATAAACTCGGCACTCTAAAGCACCCGAGAGCGTTTTTTTCGATGCCAACCTAACCAGAGTGACGGGAGCGGCACAATTCAGAAAAAGCGCTCAGCTCGCCGAGAAAATGCGATTTAAGCAATAAAATTAAAAATGCTTATAAAACATAAACCAAACGTTGGAGGTGGTCATTTCTTCATGCGCAGTGAATAACTCGGCACTCTAAAGCACCCGAGAGCGTTTTTTTCGATGCCAACCTAACCAGAGTGACGGGAGCGGCACAATTCAGAAAAAGTGCTCAGCTCGCCGAGAAAATGCGATTTAAGCAATAAAATTAAAAATGCTTATAAAACATAAACCAAACGTTGGAGGTGGTCATTTCTTAATGCGCAGTAATAAACTCGGCACTCTAAAGCACCCGAGAGCGTTTTTTTCGATGCCAACCTAACCAGAGTGACGGGAGCGGCACAATTCAGAAAAAGTTCTCAGCTCGCCGAGAAAATGCGATTTAAGCAATAAAATTAAAAATGCTTATAAAACATAAACCAAACGTTGGAGGTGGTCATTTCTTAATGCGCAGTAATAAACTCGGCACTCTAAAGCACCCGAGAGCGTTTTTTTCGATGCCAACCTAACCAGAGTGACGGGAGCGGCACAATTCAGAAAAAGTGCTCAGCTCGCCGAGAAAATGCGATTTAAGCAATAAAATTAAAAATGCTTATTAAACATAAACCAAACGTTGGAGGTGGTCATTTCTTCATGCGCAGTGAATAACTCGGCACTCTAAAGCACCCGATAGCGTTTTTTTCGATGCCAACCTAACCAGAGTGACGGGAGCGGCACAATTCAGAAAAAGTGCTCAGCTCGCCGAGAAAATGCGATTTAAGCAATAAAATTAAAAATGCTTATAAAACATAAACCAAACGTTGGAGGTGGTCATTTCTTAATGCGCAGTAATAAACTCGGCACTCTAAAGCACCCGAGAGCGTATTTTTCGATGCCAACCTAACCAGAGTGACGGGAGCGGCACAATTCAGAAAAAGTGCTCAGCTCGCCGAGAAAATGCGATTTAAGCAATAAAATTAAAAATGCTTATAAAACATAAACCAAACGTTGGAGGTGGTCATTTCTTAATGCGCAGTAATAAACTCGGCACTCTAAAGCACCCGAGAGCGTTTTTTTCGATGCCAACCTAACCAGAGTGACGGGAGCGGCACAATTCAGAAAAAGCGCTCAGCTCGCCGAGAAAATGCGATTTAAGCAATAAAATTAAAAATGCTTATAAAACATAAACCAAACGTTGGAGGTGGTCATTTCTTAATGCGCAGTAATAAACTCGGCACTCTAAAGCACCCGAGAGCGTTTTTTTCGATGCCAACCTAACCAGAGTGACGGGAGCGGCACAATTCAGAAAAAGTGCTCAGCTCGCCGAGAAAATGCGATTTAAGCAATAAAATTAAAAATGCTTATTAAACATAAACCAAACGTTGGAGGTTGTCATTTCTTCATGCGCAGTGAATAACTCGGCACTCTAAAGCACCCGAGAGCGTTTTTTTCGATGCCAACCTAACCAGAGTGACGGGAGCGGCACAATTCAGAAAAAGCGCTCAGCTCGCCGAGAAAATGCGATTTAAGCAATAAAATTAAAAATGCTTATTAAACATAAACCAAACGTTGGAGGTGGTCATTTCTTCATGCGCAGTGAATAACTCGGCACTCTAAAGCACCCGAGAGCGTTTTTTTCGATGCCAACCTAACCAGAGTGACGGGAGCGGCACAATTCAGAAAAAGTGCTCAGCTCGCCGAGAAAATGCGATTTAAGCAATAAAATTAAAAATGCTTATAAAACATAAACCAAACGTTGGAGGTGGTCATTTCTTCATGCGCAGTGATAAAGTCGGCACTCTAAAGCACCCGAGAGCGTTTTTTTCGATGCCAACCTAACCAGAGTGACGGGAGCGGCACAATTCGGAAAAAGTGCTCAGCTCGCCGAGAAAATGCGATTTAAGCAATAAAATTAAAAATGCTTATTAAACATAAACCAAACGTTGGAGGTGGTCATTTCTTCATGCGCAGTGATAAACTCGGCACTCTAAAGCACCCGAGAGCGTTTTTTTCGATGCCAACCTAACCAGAGTGACGGGAGCGGCACAATTCAGAAAAAGTGCTCAGCTCGCCGAGAAAATGCGATTTAAGCAATAAAACTAAAAATGCTTATAAAACATAAACCAAACGTTGGAGGTGGTCATTTCTTCATGCGCAGTGAATAACTCGGCACTCTAAAGCACCCGAGACCGTTTTTTTCGATGCCAACCTAACCAGAGTGACGGGAGCGGCACAATTCAGAAAAAGCGCTCAGCTCGCCGAGAAAATGCGATTTAAGCAATAAAATTAAAAATGCTTATTAAACATAAACCAAACGTTGGAGGTGGTCATTTCTTCATGCGCAGTGAATAACTCGGCACTCTAAAGCACCCGAGAGCGTTTTTTTCGATGCCAACCTAACCAGAGTGACGGGAGAGGCACAATTCAGAAAAAGCGCTCAGCTCGCCGAGAAAATGCGATTTAAGCAATAAAATTAAAAATGCTTATAAAACATAAACCAAACGTTGGAGGTGGTCATTTCTTCATGCGCAGTGATAAACTCGGCACTCTAAAGCACCCGAGAGCGTTTTTTTCGATGCCAACCTAACCAGAGTGACGGGAGCGGCACAATTCAGAAAAAGTGCTCAGCTCGCCGAGAAAATGCGATTTAAGCAATAAAATTAAAAATGCTTATAAAACATAAACCAAACGTTGGAGGTGGTCATTTCTTCATGCGCAGTGATAAAGTCGGCACTCTAAAGCACCCGAGAGCGTTTTTTTCGATGCCAACCTAACCAGAGTGACGGGAGCGGCACAATTCAGAAAAAGTGCTCAGCTCGCCGAGAAAATGCGATTTAAGCAATAAAATTAAAAATGCTTATTAAACATAAACCAAACGTTGGAGGTGGTCATTTCTTCATGCGCAGTGATAAACTCGGCACTCTAAAGCACCCGAGAGCGTTTTTTTCGATGCCAACCTAACCAGAGTGACGGGAGCGGCACAATTCAGAAAAAGTGCTCAGCTCGCCGAGAAAATGCGATTTAAGCAATAAAACTAAAAATGCTTATAAAACATAAACCAAACGTTGGAGGTGGTCATTTCTTCATGCGCAGTGAATAACTCGGCACTCTAAAGCACCCGAGAGCGTTTTTTTCGATGCCAACCTAACCAGAGTGACGGGAGCGGCACAATTCAGAAAAAGCGCTCAGCTCGCCGAGAAAATGCGATTTAAGCAATAAATTTAAAAATGCTTATAAAACATAAACCAAACCTTGGAGGTGGTCATTTCTTCATGCGCAGTGATAAACTCGGCACTCTAAAGCACCCGAGAGCGTTTTTTTCGATGCCAACCTAACCAGAGTGACGGGAGCGGCACAATTCAGAAAAAGTGCTCAGCTCGCCGAGAAAATGCGATTTAAGCAATAAAATTAAAAATGCTTATAAAACATAAACCAAACGTTGGAGGTGGTCATTTCTTCATGCGCAGTGATAAACTCGGCACTCTAAAGCACCCGAGAGCGTTTTTTTTCGATGCCAACCTAACCAGAGTGACGGGAGCGGCACAATTCAGAAAAAGCGCTCAGCTCGCCGAGAAAATGCGATTTAAGCAATAAAATTAAAAATGCTTATAAAACATAAACCAAACGTTGGAGGTGGTCATTTCTTCATGCGCAGTGATAAACTCGGCACTCTAAAGCACCCGAGAGCGTTTTTTTCGATGCCAACCTAACCAGAGTGACGGGAGCGGCACAATTCAGAAAAAGTGCTCAGCTCGCCGAGAAAATGCGATTTAAGCAATAAAATTAAAAATGCTTATAAAACATAAACCAAACGTTGGAGGTGGTCATTTCTTCATGCGCAGTGATAAACTCGGCACTCTAAAGCACCCGAGAGCGTTTTTTTCGATGCCAACCTAACCAGAGTGACGGGAGCGGCACAATTCAGAAAAAGTGCTCAGCTCGCCGAGAAAATGCGATTCAAGCAATAAAATTAAAAATGCTTATTAAACATAAACCAAACGTTGGAGGTGGTCATTTCTTCATGCGCAGTGAATAACTCGGCACTCTAAAGCACCCGAGAGCGTTTTTTTCGATGCCAACCTCACCAGAGTGACGGGAGCGGCACAATTCAGAAAAAGTGCTCAGCTCGCCGAGAAAATGCGATTTAAGCAATAAAATTAAAAATGCTTATAAAACATAAACCAAACGTTGGAGGTGGTCATTTCTTAATGCGCAGTAATAAACTCGGCACTCTAAAGCACCCGAGAGCGTTTTTTTCGATGCCAACCTAACCAGAGTGACGGGAGCGGCACAATTCAGAAAAAGTGCTCAGCTCGCCGAGAAAATGCGATTTAAGCAATAAAATTAAAAATGCTTATAAAACATAAACCAAACGTTGGAGGTGGTCATTTCTTAATGCGCAGTAATAAACTCGGCACTCTAAAGCACCCGAGAGCGTTTTTTTCGATGCCAACCTAACCAGAGTGACGGGAGCGGCACAATTCAGAAAAAGTGCTCAGCTCGCCGAGAAAATGCGATTTAAGCAATAAAATTAAAAATGCTTATTAAACATAAACCAAACGTTGGAGGTGGTCATTTCTTCATGCGCAGTGAATAACTCGGCACTCTAAAGCACCCGATAGCGTTTTTTTCGATGCCAACCTAACCAGAGTGACGGGAGCGGCACAATTCAGACAAAGTGCTCAGCTCGCCGAGAAAATGCGATTTAAGCAATAAAATTAAAAATGCTTATAAAACATAAACCAAACGTTGGAGGTGGTCATTTCTTAATGCGCAGTAATAAACTCGGCACTCTAAAGCACCCGAGAGCGTTTTTTTCGATGCCAACCTAACCAGAGTGACGGGAGCGGCACAATTCAGAAAAAGTGCTCAGCTCGCCGAGAAAATGCGATTTAAGCAATAAAATTAAAAATGCTTATAAAACATAAACCAAACGTTGGAGGTGGTCATTTCTTAATGCGCAGTAATAAACTCGGCACTCTAAAGCACCCGAGAGCGTTTTTTTCGATGCCAACCTAACCAGAGTGACGGGAGCGGCACAATTCAGAAAAAGTGCTCAGCTCGCCGAGAAAATGCGATTTAAGCAATAAAATTAAAAATGCTTATAAAACATAAACCAAACGTTGGAGGTGGTCATTTCTTAATGCGCAGTAATAAACTCGGCACTCTAAAGCACCCGAGAGCGTTTTTTTCGATGCCAACCTAACCAGAGTGACGGGAGCGGCACAATTCAGAAAAAGCGCTCAGCTCGCCGAGAAAATGCGATTTAAGCAATAAAATTAAAAATGCTTATAAAACATAAACCAAACGTTGGAGGTGGTCATTTCTTAATGCGCAGTAATAAACTCGGCACTCTAAAGCACCCGAGAGCGTTTTTTTCGATGCCAACCTAACCAGAGTGACGGGAGCGGCACAATTCAGAAAAAGTGCTCAGCTCGCCGAGAAAATGCGATTTAAGCAATAAAATTAAAAATGCTTATTAAACATAAACCAAACGTTGGAGGTTGTCATTTCTTCATGCGCAGTGAATAACTCGGCACTCTAAAGCACCCGAGAGCGTTTTTTTCGATGCCAACCTAACCAGAGTGACGGGAGCGGCACAATTCAGAAAAAGCGCTCAGCTCGCCGAGAAAATGCGATTTAAGCAATAAAATTAAAAATGCTTATTAAACATAAACCAAACGTTGGAGGTGGTCATTTCTTCATGCGCAGTGAATAACTCGGCACTCTAAAGCACCCGAGAGCGTTTTTTTCGATGCCAACCTAACCAGAGTGACGGGAGCGGCACAATTCAGAAAAAGTGCTCAGCTCGCCGAGAAAATGCGATTTAAGCAATAAAATTAAAAATGCTTATAAAACATAAACCAAACGTTGGAGGTGGTCATTTCTTCATGCGCAGTGATAAAGTCGGCACTCTAAAGCACCCGAGAGCGTTTTTTTCGATGCCAACCTAACCAGAGTGACGGGAGCGGCACAATTCGGAAAAAGTGCTCAGCTCGCCGAGAAAATGCGATTTAAGCAATAAAATTAAAAATGCTTATTAAACATAAACCAAACGTTGGAGGTGGTCATTTCTTCATGCGCAGTGATAAACTCGGCACTCTAAAGCACCCGAGAGCGTTTTTTTCGATGCCAACCTAACCAGAGTGACGGGAGCGGCACAATTCAGAAAAAGTGCTCAGCTCGCCGAGAAAATGCGATTTAAGCAATAAAACTAAAAATGCTTATAAAACATAAACCAAACGTTGGAGGTGGTCATTTCTTCATGCGCAGTGAATAACTCGGCACTCTAAAGCACCCGAGACCGTTTTTTTCGATGCCAACCTAACCAGAGTGACGGGAGCGGCACAATTCAGAAAAAGCGCTCAGCTCGCCGAGAAAATGCGATTTAAGCAATAAAATTAAAAATGCTTATTAAACATAAACCAAACGTTGGAGGTGGTCATTTCTTCATGCGCAGTGAATAACTCGGCACTCTAAAGCACCCGAGAGCGTTTTTTTCGATGCCAACCTAACCAGAGTGACGGGAGAGGCACAATTCAGAAAAAGCGCTCAGCTCGCCGAGAAAATGCGATTTAAGCAATAAAATTAAAAATGCTTATAAAACATAAACCAAACGTTGGAGGTGGTCATTTCTTCATGCGCAGTGATAAACTCGGCACTCTAAAGCACCCGAGAGCGTTTTTTTCGATGCCAACCTAACCAGAGTGACGGGAGCGGCACAATTCAGAAAAAGTGCTCAGCTCGCCGAGAAAATGCGATTTAAGCAATAAAATTAAAAATGCTTATAAAACATAAACCAAACGTTGGAGGTGGTCATTTCTTCATGCGCAGTGATAAAGTCGGCACTCTAAAGCACCCGAGAGCGTTTTTTTCGATGCCAACCTAACCAGAGTGACGGGAGCGGCACAATTCAGAAAAAGTGCTCAGCTCGCCGAGAAAATGCGATTTAAGCAATAAAATTAAAAATGCTTATTAAACATAAACCAAACGTTGGAGGTGGTCATTTCTTCATGCGCAGTGATAAACTCGGCACTCTAAAGCACCCGAGAGCGTTTTTTTCGATGCCAACCTAACCAGAGTGACGGGAGCGGCACAATTCAGAAAAAGTGCTCAGCTCGCCGAGAAAATGCGATTTAAGCAATAAAACTAAAAATGCTTATAAAACATAAACCAAACGTTGGAGGTGGTCATTTCTTCATGCGCAGTGAATAACTCGGCACTCTAAAGCACCCGAGAGCGTTTTTTTCGATGCCAACCTAACCAGAGTGACGGGAGCGGCACAATTCAGAAAAAGCGCTCAGCTCGCCGAGAAAATGCGATTTAAGCAATAAATTTAAAAATGCTTATAAAACATAAACCAAACCTTGGAGGTGGTCATTTCTTCATGCGCAGTGATAAACTCGGCACTCTAAAGCACCCGAGAGCGTTTTTTTCGATGCCAACCTAACCAGAGTGACGGGAGCGGCACAATTCAGAAAAAGTGCTCAGCTCGCCGAGAAAATGCGATTTAAGCAATAAAATTAAAAATGCTTATAAAACATAAACCAAACGTTGGAGGTGGTCATTTCTTCATGCGCAGTGATAAACTCGGCACTCTAAAGCACCCGAGAGCGTTTTTTTTCGATGCCAACCTAACCAGAGTGACGGGAGCGGCACAATTCAGAAAAAGCGCTCAGCTCGCCGAGAAAATGCGATTTAAGCAATAAAATTAAAAATGCTTATAAAACATAAACCAAACGTTGGAGGTGGTCATTTCTTCATGCGCAGTGATAAACTCGGCACTCTAAAGCACCCGAGAGCGTTTTTTTCGATGCCAACCTAACCAGAGTGACGGGAGCGGCACAATTCAGAAAAAGTGCTCAGCTCGCCGAGAAAATGCGATTTAAGCAATAAAATTAAAAATGCTTATAAAACATAAACCAAACGTTGGAGGTGGTCATTTCTTCATGCGCAGTGATAAACTCGGCACTCTAAAGCACCCGAGAGCGTTTTTTTCGATGCCAACCTAACCAGAGTGACGGGAGCGGCACAATTCAGAAAAAGTGCTCAGCTCGCCGAGAAAATGCGATTCAAGCAATAAAATTAAAAATGCTTATTAAACATAAACCAAACGTTGGAGGTGGTCATTTCTTCATGCGCAGTGAATAACTCGGCACTCTAAAGCACCCGAGAGCGTTTTTTTCGATGCCAACCTCACCAGAGTGACGGGAGCGGCACAATTCAGAAAAAGTGCTCAGCTCGCCGAGAAAATGCGATTTAAGCAATAAAATTAAAAATGCTTATAAAACATAAACCAAACGTTGGAGGTGGTCATTTCTTAATGCGCAGTAATAAACTCGGCACTCTAAAGCACCCGAGAGCGTTTTTTTCGATGCCAACCTAACCAGAGTGACGGGAGCGGCACAATTCAGAAAAAGTGCTCAGCTCGCCGAGAAAATGCGATTTAAGCAATAAAATTAAAAATGCTTATAAAACATAAACCAAACGTTGGAGGTGGTCATTTCTTAATGCGCAGTAATAAACTCGGCACTCTAAAGCACCCGAGAGCGTTTTTTTCGATGCCAACCTAACCAGAGTGACGGGAGCGGCACAATTCAGAAAAAGTGCTCAGCTCGCCGAGAAAATGCGATTTAAGCAATAAAATTAAAAATGCTTATTAAACATAAACCAAACGTTGGAGGTGGTCATTTCTTCATGCGCAGTGAATAACTCGGCACTCTAAAGCACCCGATAGCGGTTTTTTCGATGCCAACCTAACCAGAGTGACGGGAGCGGCACAATTCAGACAAAGTGCTCAGCTCGCCGAGAAAATGCGATTTAAGCAATAAAATTAAAAATGCTTATAAAACATAAACCAAACGTTGGAGGTGGTCATTTCTTAATGCGCAGTAATAAACTCGGCACTCTAAAGCACCCGAGAGCGTTTTTTTCGATGCCAACCTAACCAGAGTGACGGGAGCGGCACAATTCAGAAAAAGTGCTCAGCTCGCCGAGAAAATGCGATTTAAGCAATAAAATTAAAAATGCTTATAAAACATAAACCAAACGTTGGAGGTGGTCATTTCTTAATGCGCAGTAATAAACTCGGCACTCTAAAGCACCCGAGAGCGTTTTTTTCGATGCCAACCTAACCAGAGTGACGGGAGCGGCACAATTCAGAAAAAGTGCTCAGCTCGCCGAGAAAATGCGATTTAAGCAATAAAATTAAAAATGCTTATAAAACATAAACCAAACGTTGGAGGTGGTCATTTCTTAATGCGCAGTAATAAACTCGGCACTCTAAAGCACCCGAGATGGTTTTTTTCGATGCCAACCTAACCAGAGTGACGGGAGCGGCACAATTCAGAAAAAGCGCTCAGCTCGCCGAGAAAATGCGATTTAAGCAATAAAATTAAAAATGCTTATAAAACATAAACCAAACGTTGGAGGTGGTCATTTCCTAATGCGCAGTAATAAACTCGGCACTCTATGTTAGAATAATTAGTTTTGCTGAAGCGCTGGTCGGCCTGGAACCGAAGGTCACATATCTTCGGTCAAGTCAACATATGTGCCTTATGAGCCTTGGGGGAGTCCTTATACTCCCTTCCTTGTCTTATCTGTGAAGAGGCCCTCACTAGTTAGAAACAGAACACCTTTGTTCTTTGTTCTTTGTTAGTTCAATAGAAGTCCTTTCTCTGTTAATTGTTTTGTCCGAGACAGTTTTTTGTTATCCCATATTTACTCAATGTTTGTTTAGGTAGACTTCATGCAAGTTATCTCACATCTACTTAACGTTTGTTAGAGTGTTTGCACGAGAGGTATCTGATTATTTACTTATTATTATTACTATTGTGTGAAATGTAGCAAGAAAGTCTAGAGCATTGTTTTACAGAGACACGGCATCCAGGTTTAGAGATTGCACCCAGGAACAAGGATGCCAACCATCTAAGAACAGACTCTGCATTCCTGGGGTCACAGATCGGCCAAGGCCATGCGGCCTCGCACCACACAACATGATTAGCTAGCTGAAACAGCGTTGCTACAGACACACTCTCCCCTCCCTTTAGTGTAGCAACGCCTCTTGTAACCAGGGCAACCCAAAATAAAAAGAGGAGATGACGGTAGGGCAGGCCAGAATTGGTGGAGGACTGTGAACTGGGCCCTCTACCTAATTCTCCTCGCGAGCAAAAGAATACTGGTTGTCTTCTCCTCTTTGTTTCCAGCGTGTAAATAAATGTCTGATGGTATTTAGACCTGACATTTTATTGGTCCTTCGAGCCGGATGCCAATACACCCGAGGATTCCAGCGGGCGGCAGCGGAGATCCAGATAGACCGCGCGCGGCAGGACCTCCCTAGGTGAGGTCCTAGAATCCTTTTCAAGGGCTGGCTGTCTGCTCGTCAGCTGGGATCCAGAGGTTGAAGGCGATCCGAAGTGCAGAGGTGAAGAGAACCAGAGGGTGAGTTTGTTTTTGTTTAAAAGTGTGGTGCGGCCGAGGGCTTGTCATGCCCTGTAAAATCCTAGGTGTGTAAGTAGGACAACGGAAGTCCACAGACCCGGCATAACTGAAAATCCGTGTAGGACAGCGATGTCCAAGTAAGTAGGTTGCGGAGCCACAGAAAAGCTGAGAATGAAAATTCCGTTTAAGTAAAAGGACACAGTCGTCCGACGGAGAAATCCGTTCAAAAGGGTTAGCGTAGTCCGCGGGAAGTTAAACCGAAAGTCACGCAAAACTGTGTGAATGAGAGTGTGAATGGGAATACATATCACTAGATATAGTATTCCATATTAAAGCAGTGGGGAACACATAACGTGGTTCTGTGGACGCAGTAGGCAAGGTTTCTCCACCAGCCACCAGAACGCTGGTAGAAGTGAGAATCACCACAGGATCTTTTCGTTATCCCACTGGGAACACCCGACTTTAGAAACCCCTATGGTTTTACAGTTGGGACCAAATTGATTAAAATGGGGAACTTGCAGACCAAAAATAAGATCCGAGATGCACTTAAATGTAAGGATTGGAAAATAATTGAAAGGCAGGATCCTGACCGACTTAAAAATCTTGATAAATGGGTTAAAAAAAAATATATATAAATTTGAGGGTCAACTTAAAACAACCAAATTGACCGAACTTAGAGGTGCCATAAAAGAAAAGACTAAAAGAAACCCCAAAAAGATGAAGGAGGAGGGGGATGAGGATGTAGTGTTTTGGTTGAAAGTAGCAGGAGAGAGAGAGAAAGGAAAAAAAAAAAAAAAAAAGAAAACTCAGAAAGCGCTGTATTGCAGGCAGGAAGATGATGAGACGGGGCCTAACAGTAGGCAGGCAAGAGAAAAACAAAATTTACAGAGTTAGAGAAAAAGGGAGAGGTCTAGAGAAAGTAGAGAAACACGTAGAGAAAACACATGCTACAAATTCGAAACTAAAGATCATAGCGGGAGGAATACATAAATCACGCCCTCCATGCAGAAAGAGTAGTAATAGACAAACGAAAACGAAAACAAATGAAAGCTTCAAAAAACACTTTTTTGGTAGACCAGGATAGTGACACTTTTTACCAAAATGCAGGCAGAGGACAGAAAGGCCAGAGAGGGCGAGCAATACCCAACAGAGAAGGCTTTAGAGGCCGAGGAAGAGGAGTTGTGCAACCTCCAATAGAATGCTGGAGTTGCGGAGAAAACGGTCACATGACACGTGACTGCACAAATTAACAAAGACAGTTATGACTAGGCCAAAGTCAAATCAAATCAGGTTTGCGTGTAATGAAGTGGGAACCTAGCTGGCAAAATTAAAGAGAAATTAGCTTAAATATACAGGAGATATTTGTGTTAAAAGGATAAAGTAATATAAAGTAACACTGAAGTTAAAATTTGCAAAATAAATGGAAAGGAATTACAAATAGCTTCTAAAAGTAAAATAGAGAATAAATCTGACAAGTAATACGAGCAAAAAGGTGTTCTTAGTGCGTTCTATGTGTTCTTATATGTTGTGCGTCATCCTTTTGTGCTGGTGTGTGTGTGCGTGTGCGCGCAGAGGATCCTCATGAATGAGTGTGTATGAGTGCGAGTGAGATGTGTGTTCTATGGAAGAAATCAGTAATGGAGAATGTTCTGGAGGCTGTTGAGCAATAATAGGGAAATTGAGGAGTGGATGATGGTGTGTTTAAGTTTGTTGGAGAAACTGAGATGAGCAAGGTGTGTGCAATAGAGAAAATGAGGCGTGTGTGGCAGAGAGTTACGAGAACGGTGGCTTGATAGGATGGGAATAAGAGACAGCAAATGTTGTGTAGAAGACTGAAAGATGTTGAAGGTGAACATGATGGGGGAGGGCAACAGCAAAGTTGGCCTGCCCTTTGAGAAGGTGAAACTGATAAGCGTGCCTGCGCTCGCGCGTTGTCGCGGGGCGGGGCTGTCCGCGTGGGCTTTTGCTATGCTCGTGTGGGCGGTGGGCCGGCATCATGGTTGTTGCAGGAAATGGCCAGCCTGCGACCAATCAACATTGATGCTACGCCCCCCTCGCACGAGGGGTGCTGTGGCTGCGGGCAGGGCAGGGACGGTGTGATTTTCTCGGAGAGTGATGCTTAAGGAAGATGTGACAATATTTGCTTGAAGGATAAAAGGCACTAATGAGAAAACAAAAGTATAACCAAAACGTCAAAATAGAGGATGACGTTTGCGCAGCGTTGTTTGTTTGTTTGTATTGTTTGTGAGCTGTGTCTCTGCTGTAAGTTTTTGTGTTGTCTGTGTGCTGTCAGTGTTATGTGTTAAAATTGGCTAATGTAGGTGCACAAAAGAATTTGCTAGATTGTAGTCTATATGATTTGCACCGCAAAACAAAAGCAATTTTGTGAAAATAAGAAGAAAAGAAAGGCAAGCAATTTTTTTTGTGGGCAGGAACTGGTCCACACTGCATTAATGCCTAGCCCTGATGAAACAAAAATTGAGAGATGGAAAGAACTTGCTTTCTGGAATTGGATGAAGCAAAATTATTAAATAACAACATTTCAAAGCTAAATTTAGAAGAAATAGTCGATTGGTTGTGTCAAGACTACACAAGTTTTTACATTTGAGGATAAGACAGTGATTGAGTTAGTTAAAGTTAAGAAACAACAAGAATTGACCATTATATTAATTTACTGACGGTTATTTTGTTAGTTTTTATCTTTATCTTGATTGGTTTGACACCTGGAGGGAGGAAAGATTAGGATGTGGAACACGGGTTGAGACACCCAGTTACACACGCAAAACATGTGTGCACTGGGACACTGAGAAGCATTTTGAAAGGTGTGTCAAAATTAAATGAAGATGAAATCATATGTAGTAATACAACGCTTTACTACATATGGATTCTCTAAATCGTTTGAGTAAATTGAGTAAAATAAAACATACCTTTTGATTTTTGTTCAAATTACTAAGATTCTTGTGATAAACGATGAGAAACTGATTGAAAAGAAACTACAAGAAACTACAACTAAGCTAGTTGTGGAAGCAGTCCAATTGCCACGAAAAATAGCTATATGCACGTGTGCAGGGCACACACACAAGAAGCTGATTAAATTCAAGAGGGAACGAGCTTGCAGACGGAACCGCATAGCTGTGGTGCAAGAGATGCTTCAAATTTTATACACACAAGAAGCAGATTAAACTCCTGAAACGTTTTTAAAGATGTGCAGCGACAAAGTCCATAGACTGAAATTCAATCATGGACAAAAAGAGGGGCAAGAGTAGAGAATGGCATCTATAAATGACCAGAAGACAGACCTATCCTACCAAAGAACCTATACCAATTGGCAGCAATATTGAGCCATACGTAGTGCGTGTCACATGGCTCAAGAGGAGGGATAGTGGGGCAGGTCAGTCGTCAGCTTTATACAACATACGGATTTGATTCATATTTAAAACATTTTCAAAACAAATTTTTTTGTAGAGCTTGTTTAACATGCAATCCACAGGGTTATACTGCCTGGTCATAAAAGATGCATTCTCAAAATGGTTTGAATTGGTTTCAACAAAAACACTGAATGCCTTAACAGTGGCAAACACGTTATGCAAAGAAATAATACAGAGATATGGGATTTCGGAGATAAATTCTCATGATAATGGGGGCACTTTGTAAATCAAGTAATGAGGAGAAGAAGCACAATGTTCAATAAAGATTTAAAAATCATTGTGCACACCATCGCCGAAGTGCAGGATTAGTATAAAGTGTGAAGAAGTGCATGGAAGAAACTGGAAGATAATGGACAAAATGTTTAGACCTGGTCAAACTGTACATAAATATTACAAGTATTGTGGGTTTAACCCCGTATGAAAAATTGTTTGGGCGACAATATAGATTACAATGTTTTAAAACCAAGTGGGAAACTAAGGATGATTCAAATTTGGCATTTACATTCTGTATTTATAATTAATATTTTACAGGCAAAAAGAACAAAGCACGTTCTCATTAAGAGCATTGAAAATGAAACACTGGTGTTCTTCCAAAGGGGAAGGGCCACATTGAATATTGATAATTACGTCAACTGCCATTAAAATAGCAGAAAGGTCAGTTGAGGTGGTCCTTGCAAATTACAAAAGGGTAATTTCTTTTGAGGTAACGTTCAATCGGGAAAAGTGACCCAAAGGGAGCCTTACCTCTTAGAGAAATGCCGGGAACAAGAAAATGGAACAATGACGCTATTGCATGTAAGGTGGCCATCTTTGTTGCCACTTTGTTAACTTCAGCAATATGGTATTTGTGGGAACTAAGTCATAATGAGTAGGGGAGAGATGAGTGAACAACTTATATTGATCACTCCCAAATAATTATGCTGCATTGTAGCGATTTAAAAGATCAATTTGACCTTTGCAGGATGATCTGCTGTGTCGGATCTGGACTGCCATGAAAGTATGATGTTTATATGTGTATTTTGTTAACAATCGCTGTAGATGTTAATGAATGGGATGAATATAGCTAAAGCGAATGTGGATAATTTGTTTCAGGTAACTAGTATAAGAGTAAACTGCTAAACGAAACAATTGATTGCTAATGGCAAAACAAGCTGTAAAGACAATTGAATATGTCATATGTATGGGTTTGCGACCATTGCTTTATGTTGTACCGTCACCATTGATCAAAGACTGTGTGAAATCTATCTATTGGATTGTGAAATGTATGACAGAACATTCTATTGAGCATCCATTAAGAAAAAAAAAGAAAAGAAAAGAAAAAGCCACTGCTTTCAGAGAATGTAGTCAAGTGAAATTGTATATGCATCAACATGCCAAGATCAGGAAAGAAAGCTAGTAAAAACCAAAATATTTTTAAATTTGAGAGGCGACGATGATCTGACCGAAATTGATGCAATTGGAGTCCCTAGAGGAGTCCCTGATTAATAAGAATTAATTGACCAAATTGCAGCGCGACGGGAGTCCTCCATTTGCTGTTGGTGAGCGGTGAACAAGAACGTAGACAGAATAAACTACATCCACTACAATGTGAAGAAATTGGGCAATTGGACACAAGCGGGGCTTGAGGCAGTGCATGAACAGCTAGCCACAACCTCCCTAATGGCATTCCAGAACCGTATTGCTCTTGATATGTTGTTGTCTGAGAAAGGAGGGGTCTGCGCAATGTTCGGAGAACAATGCTGCACCTTCATCCCCAACAACACCGCCCCTGATGGGAGCCTGACGAGGGCTATTGCAGGCCTGCAATCCCTCAATTCAAGGATGAAAGAGCACTCTGGTGTGGACACATCAGTCTGGGACAAATGGATGGATGTTTTTGGGAAGTATAAAGCCCTTGTGTCCTCAATTTTGATATCAGTTGCAGTATTTGCTGCTATACTCACCTTGTGTGGATGTTGTTGTGTTCCTTGCCTGCGTGCTCTGTTTAACCGTCTCATCACTACAGCAATATCGCCCATGGAGGACAAGATGGCTCGGATGTACCTAATGTCTGAGCGCCAAGATGATAGCGATGACGATGATAATGATGTCGATGACGGGATTTGTACACAGACGCTAGAGGACTTTTTCCACGATCCATGCGATTCTGAATGATGACGACGCGACGTTTATCCTTTGAGTGTAAACATATTTGTTTTCATAAATGTGATCCGACAACTGAAAATCGAGAGAAGTGGTTGTTTACGGTGATGTGAGGATTTGAGCAAATATGTGATAAACAGGAGGGAAATGTTAGAATAATTAGTTTTGCTGAAGCGCTGGTCGGCCTGGAACCGAAGGTCACATATCTTCGGTCAAGTCAACATATGTGCCTTATGAGCCTTGGGGGAGTCCTTATACTCCCTTCCTTGTCTTATCTGTGAAGAGGCCCTCACTAGTTAGAAACAGAACACCTTTGTTCTTTGTTCTTTGTTAGTTCAATAGAAGTCCTTTCTCTGTTAATTGTTTTGTCCGAGACAGTTTTTAGTTATCCCATATTTACTCAATGTTTGTTTAGGTAGACTTCATGCAAGTTATCTCACATCTACTTAACGTTTGTTAGAGTGTTTGCACGAGAGGTATCTGATTATTTACTTATTATTATTACTATTGTGTGAAATGTAGCAAGAAAGTCTAGAGCATTGTTTTACAGAGACACGGCATCCAGGTTTAGAGATTGCACCCAGGAACAAGGATGCCAACCATCTAAGAACAGACTCTGCATTCCTGGGGTCACAGATCGGCCAAGGCCATGCGGCCTCGCACCACACAACATGATTAGCTAGCTGAAACAGCGTTGCTACAGACACACTCTCCCCTCCCTTTAGTGTAGCAACGCCTCTTGTAACCAGGGCAACCCAAAATAAAAAGAGGAGATGACGGTAGGGCAGGCCAGAATTGGTGGAGGACTGTGAACTGGGCCCTCTACCTAATTCTCCTCGCGAGCAAAAGAATACTGGTTGTCTTCTCCTCTTTGTTTCCAGCGTGTAAATAAATGTCTGATGGTATTTAGACCTGACACTCTAAAGCACCCGAGAGCGTTTTTTTCGATGCCAACCTAACCAGAGTGACGGGAGCGGCACAATTCAGAAAAAGTGCTCAGCTCGCCGAGAAAATGCGATTTAAGCAATAAAATTAAAAATGCTTATTAAACATAAACCAAACGTTGGAGGTGGTCATTTCTTCATGCGCAGTGAATAACTCGGCACTCTAAAGCACCCGAGAGCGTTTTTTTCGATGCCAACCTAACCAGAGTGACGGGAGCGGCACAATTCAGAAAAAGCGCTCTGCTCGCCGAGAAAATGCGATTTAAGCAATAAAATTAAAAATGCTTATTAAACATAAACCAAACATTGGAGGTGGTCATTTCTTCATGCGCAGTGAATAACTCGGCACTCTAAAGCACCCGAGAGCGTTTTTTTCGATGCCAACCTAACCAGAGTGACGGGAGCGGCACAATTCAGAAAAAGCGCTCAGCTCGCCGGGAAAATGCGATTTAAGCAATAAAACCAAAAATGCTTATAAAACATAAACCAAACGTTGGAGGTGGTCATTTCTTCATGCGCAGTGAATAACTCGGCACTCTAAAGCACCCGATAGCGTTTTTTTCGATGCCAACCTAACCAGAGTGACGGGAGCGGCACAATTCAGAAAAAGCGCTCAGCTCGCCGAGAAAATGCGATTTAAGCAATAAATTTAAAAATGCTTATAAAACATAAACCAAACGTTGGAGGTGGTCATTTCTTCATGCGCAGTGATAAACTCGGCACTCTAAAGCACCCGAGAGCGTTTTTTTCGATGCCAACCTAACCAGAGTGACGGGAGCGGCACAATTCAGAAAAAGTGCTCAGCTCGCCGAGAAAATGCGATTTAAGCAATAAAATTAAAAATGCTTATAAAACATAAACCAAACGTTGGAGGTGGTCATTTCTTCATGCGCAGTGATAAACTCGGCACTCTAAAGCACCCGAGAGCGTTTTTTTCGATGCCAACCTAACCAGAGTGACGGGAGCGGCACAATTCAGAAAAAGCGCTCAGCTCGCCGAGAAAATGCGATTTAAGCAATAAAATTAAAAATGCTTATAAAACATAAACCAAACGTTGGAGGTGGTCTTTTCTTCATGCGCAGTGATAAACTCGGCACTCTAAAGCACCCGAGAGCGTTTTTTTCTATGCCAACCTAACCAGAGTGACGGGAGCGGCACAATTCAGAAAAAGTGCTCAGCTCGCCGAGAAAATGCGATTCAAGCAATAAAATTAAAAATGCTTATTAAACATAAACCAAACGTTGGAGGTGGTCATTTCTTCATGCGCAGTGAATAACTCGGCACTCTAAAGCACCCGAGAGCGTTTTTTTCGATGCCAACCTAACCAGAGTGACGGGAGCGGCACAATTCAGAAAAAGTGCTCAGCTCGCCGAGAAAATGCGATTTAAGCAATAAAATTAAAAATGCTTATAAAACATAAACCAAACGTTGGAGGTGGTCATTTCTTAATGCGCAGTAATAAACTCGGCACTCTAAAGCACCCGAGAGCGTTTTTTTCGATGCCAACCTAACCAGAGTGACGGGAGCGGCACAATTCAGAAAAAGTGCTCAGCTCGCCGAGAAAATGCGATTTAAGCAATAAAATTAAAAATGCTTATAAAACATAAACCAAACGTTGGAGGTGGTCATTTCTTAATGCGCAGTAATAAACTCGGCACTCTAAAGCACCCGAGAGCGTTTTTTTCGATGCCAACCTAACCAGAGTGACGGAGCGGCACAATTCAGAAAAAGTGCTCAGCTCGCCGAGAAAATGCGATTTAAGCAATAAAATTAAAAATGCTTATTAAACATAAACCAAACGTTGGAGGTGGTCTATTCTTCATGCGCAGTGAATAACTCGGCACTCTAAAGCACCCGAGAGCGTTTTTTTCGATGCCAACCTAACCAGAGTGACGGGAGCGGCACAATTCAGAAAAAGTGCTCAGCTCGCCGAGAAAATGCGATTTAAGCAATAAAATTAAAAATGCTTATAAAACATAAACCAAACGTTGGAGGTGGTCATTTCTTAATGCGCAGTAATAAACTCGGCACTCTAAAGCACCCGAGAGCGTTTTTTTCGATGCCAACCTAACCAGAGTGACGGGAGCGGCACAATTCAGAAAAAGTGCTCAGCTCGCCGAGAAAATGCGATTTAAGCAATAAAATTAAAAATGCTTATAAAACATAAACCAAACGTTGGAGGTGGTCATTTCTTAATGCGCAGTAATAAACTCGGCACTCTAAAGCACCCGAGAGCGTTTTTTTCGATGCCAACCTAACCAGAGTGACGGGAGCGGCACAATTCAGAAAAAGTGCTCAGCTCGCCGAGAAAATGCGATTTAGGCAATAAAATTAAAAATGCTTATAAAACATAAACCAAACGTTGGAGGTGGTCATTTCTTAATGCGCAGTAATAAACTCGGCACTCTAAAGCACCCGAGAGCGTTTTTTTCGATGCCAACCTAACCAGAGTGACGGGAGCGGCACAATTCAGAAAAAGCGCTCAGCTCGCCGAGAAAATGCGATTTAAGCAATAAAATTAAAAATGCTTATAAAACATAAACCAAACGTTGGAGGTGGTCATTTCTTCATGCGCAGTGAATAACTCGGCACTCTAAAGCACCCGAGAGCGTTTTTTTCGATGCCAACCTAACCAGAGTGACGGGAGCGGCACAATTCAGAAAAAGTGCTCAGCTCGCCGAGAAAATGCGATTTAAGCAATAAAATTAAAAATGCTTATAAAACATAAACCAAACGTTGGAGGTGGTCATTTCTTAATGCGCAGTAATAAACTCGGCACTCTAAAGCACCCGAGAGCGTTTTTTTCGATGCCAACCTAACCAGAGTGACGGGAGCGGCACAATTCAGAAAAAGTGCTCAGCTCGCCGAGAAAATGCGATTCAAGCAATAAAATTAAAAATGCTTATTAAACATAAACCAAACGTTGGAGGTGGTCATTTCTTCATGCGCAGTGAATAACTCGGCACTCTAAAGCACCCGAGAGCGTTTTTTTCGATGCCAACCTAACCAGAGTGACGGGAGCGGCACAATTCAGAAAAAGTGCTCAGCTCGCCGAGAAAATGCGATTTAAGCAATAAAATTAAAAATGCTTATTAAACATAAACCAAACGTTGGAGGTGGTCATTTCTTAATGCGCAGTAATAAACTCGGCACTCTAAAGCACCCGAGAGCGTTTTTTTCGATGCCAACCTAACCAGAGTGACGGGAGCGGCACAATTCAGAAAAAGTGCTCAGCTCGCCGAGAAAATGCGATTTAAGCAATAAAATTAAAAATGCTTATAAAACATAAACCAAACGTTGGAGGTGGTCATTTCTTAATGCGCAGTAATAAACTCGGCACTCTAAAGCACCCGAGAGCGTTTTTTTCGATGCCAACCTAACCAGAGTGACGGGAGCGGCACAATTCAGAAAAAGTGCTCAGCTCGCCGAGAAAATGCGATTTAAGCAATAAAATTAAAAATGCTTATTAAACATAAACCAAACGTTGGAGGTGGTCATTTCTTCATGCGCAGTGAATAACTCGGCACTCTAAAGCACCCGATAGCGTTTTTTTTCGATGCCAACCTAACCAGAGTGACGGGAGCGGCACAATTCAGAAAAAGTGCTCAGCTCGCCGAGAAAATGCGATTTAAGCAATAAAATTAAAAATGCTTATAAAACATAAACCAAACGTTGGAGGTGGTCATTTCCTAATGCGCAGTAATAAACTCGGCACTCTAAAGCACCCGAGAGCGTTTTTTTCGATGCCAACCTAACCAGAGTGACGGGAGCGGCACAATTCAGAAAAAGTGCTCAGCTCGCCGAGAAAATGCGATTTAAGCAATAAAATTAAAAATGCTTATTAAACATAAACCAAACGTTGGAGGTGGTCATTTCTTCATGCGCAGTGAATAACTCGGCACTCTAAAGCACCCGAGAGCGTTTTTTTCGATGCCAACCTAACCAGAGTGACGGGAGCGGCACAATTCAGAAAAAGCGCTCAGCTCGCCGAGAAAATGCGATTTAAGCAATACAATTAAAAATGCTTATTAAACATAAACCAAACATTGGAGGTGGTCATTTCTTCATGCGCAGTGAATAACTCGGCACTCTAAAGCACCCGAGAGCGTTTTTTTCGATGCCAACCTAACGAGTGACGGGAGCGGCACAATTCAGAAAAAGTGCTCAGCTCGCCGAGAAAATGCGATTTAAGCAATAAAATTAAAAATGCTTATAAAACATAAACCAAACGTTGGAGGTGGTCATTTCTTAATGCGCAGTAATAAACTCGGCACTCTAAAGCACCCGAGAGCGTTTTTTTCGATGCCAACCTAACCAGAGTGACGGAGCGGCACAATTCAGAAAAAGTGCTCAGCTCGCCGAGAAAATGCGATTTAAGCAATAAAATTAAAAATGCTTATTAAACATAAACCAAACGTTGGAGGTGGTCTATTCTTCATGCGCAGTGAATAACTCGGCACTCTAAAGCACCCGATAGCGTTTTTTTCGATGCCAACCTAACCAGAGTGACGGGAGCGGCACAATTCAGAAAAAGTGCTCAGATCGCCGAGAAAATGCGATTTAAGCAATAAAATTAAAAATGCTTATAAAACATAAACCAAACGTTGGAGGTGGTCATTTCTTAATGCGCAGTAATAAACTCGGCACTCTAAAGCACCCGAGAGCGTTTTTTTCGATGCCAACCTAACCAGAGTGACGGGAGCGGCACAATTCAGAAAAAGTGCTCAGCTCGCCGAGAAAATGCGATTTAGGCAATAAAATTAAAAATGCTTATAAAACATAAACCAAACGTTGGAGGTGGTCATTTCTTAATGCGCAGTAATAAACTCGGCACTCTAAAGCACCCGAGAGCGTTTTTTTCGATGCCAACCTAACCAGAGTGACGGGAGCGGCACAATTCAGAAAAAGCGCTCAGCTCGCCGAGAAAATGCGATTTAAGCAATAAAATTAAAAATGCTTATAAAACATAAACCAAACGTTGGAGGTGGTCATTTCTTCATGCGCAGTGAATAACTCGGCACTCTAAAGCACCCGAGAGCGTTTTTTTCGATGCCAACCTAACCAGAGTGACGGGAGCGGCACAATTCAGAAAAAGTGCTCAGCTCGCCGAGAAAATGCGATTTAAGCAATAAAATTAAAAATGCTTATAAAACATAAACCAAACGTTGGAGGTGGTCATTTCTTAATGCGCAGTAATAAACTCGGCACCCTAAAGCACCCGAGAGCGTTTTTTTCGATGCCAACCTAACCAGAGTGACGGGAGCGGCACAATTCAGAAAAAGTGCTCAGCTCGCCGAGAAAATGCGATTTAAGCAATAAAATTAAAAATGCTTATAAAACATAAACCAAACGTTGGAGGTGGTCATTTCT
Organism: Syngnathus typhle; assembly: GCF_033458585.1. Taxonomy (NCBI): domain Eukaryota; kingdom Metazoa; phylum Chordata; class Actinopteri; order Syngnathiformes; family Syngnathidae; genus Syngnathus; species Syngnathus typhle. The sequence goes on along the minus strand of NW_026871955.1, from coordinate 635,055 downwards.
TAATGCGCAGTAATAAACTCGGCACTCTAAAGCACCCGAGAGCGTTTTTTTCGATGCCAACCTAACCAGAGTGACGGGAGCGGCACAATTCAGAAAAAGTGCTCAGCTCGCCGAGAAAATGCGATTTAGGCAATAAAATTAAAAATGCTTATAAAACATAAACCAAACGTTGGAGGTGGTCATTTCTTAATGCGCAGTAATAAACTCGGCACTCTAAAGCACCCGAGAGCGTTTTTTTCGATGCCAACCTAACCAGAGTGACGGGAGCGGCACAATTCAGAAAAAGCGCTCAGCTCGCCGAGAAAATGCGATTTAAGCAATAAAATTAAAAATGCTTATAAAACATAAACCAAACGTTGGAGGTGGTCATTTCTTCATGCGCAGTGAATAACTCGGCACTCTAAAGCACCCGAGAGCGTTTTTTTCGATGCCAACCTAACCAGAGTGACGGGAGCGGCACAATTCAGAAAAAGTGCTCAGCTCGCCGAGAAAATGCGATTTAAGCAATAAAATTAAAAATGCTTATAAAACATAAACCAAACGTTGGAGGTGGTCATTTCTTAATGCGCAGTAATAAACTCGGCACTCTAAAGCACCCGAGAGCGTTTTTTTCGATGCCAACCTAACCAGAGTGACGGGAGCGGCACAATTCAGAAAAAGTGCTCAGCTCGCCGAGAAAATGCGATTTAAGCAATAAAATTAAAAATGCTTATAGAACATAAACCAAACGTTGGAGGTGGTCATTTCTTAATGCGCAGTAATAAACTCGGCACTCTAAAGCACCCGAGAGCGTTTTTTTCGATGCCAACCTAACCAGAGTGACGGGAGCGGCACAATTCAGAAAAAGTGCTCAGCTCGCCGAGAAAATGCGATTTAAGCAATAAAATTAAAAATGCTTATTAAACATAAACCAAACGTTGGAGGTGGTCATTTCTTCATGCGCAGTGAATAACTCGGCACTCTAAAGCATCCGATAGCGTTTTTTTCGATGCCAACCTAACCAGAGTGACGGGAGCGGCACAATTCAGAAAAAGTGCTCAGCTCGCCGAGAAAATGCGATTTAAGCAATAAAATTAAAAATGCTTATAAAACATAAACCAAACGTTGGAGGTGGTCATTTCTTCATGCGCAGTGATAAACTCGGCACTCTAAAGCACCCGAGAGCGTTTTTTTCGATGCCAACCTAACCAGAGTGACGGGAGCGGCACAATTCAGAAAAAGTGCTCAGCTCGCCGAGAAAATGCGATTCAAGCAATAAAATTAAAAATGCTTATTAAACATAAACCAAACGTTGGAGGTGGTCATTTCTTCATGCGCAGTGAATAACTCGGCACTCTAAAGCACCCGAGAGCGTTTTTTTCGATGCCAACCTAACCAGAGTGACGGGAGCGGTACAATTCAGAAAAAGTGCTCAGCTCGCCGAGAAAATGCGATTTAAGCAATAAAATTAAAAATGCTTATAAAACATAAACCAAACGTTGGAGGTGGTCATTTCTTAATGCGCAGTAATAAACTCGGCACTCTAAAGCACCCGAGAGCGTTTTTTTCGATGCCAACCTAACCAGAGTGACGGGAGCGGCACAATTCAGAAAAAGTGCTCAGCTCGCCGAGAAAATGCGATTTAAGCAATAAAATTAAAAATGCTTATAAAACATAAACCAAACGTTGGAGGTGGTCATTTCTTAATGCGCAGTAATAAACTCGGCACTCTAAAGCACCCGAGAGCGTTTTTTTCGATGCCAACCTAACCAGAGTGACGGGAGCGGCACAATTCAGAAAAAGTGCTCAGCTCGCCGAGAAAATGCGATTTAAGCAATAAAATTAAAAATGCTTATTAAACATAAACCAAACGTTGGAGGTGGTCATTTCTTCATGCGCAGTGAATAACTCGGCACTCTAAAGCACCCGATAGCGTTTTTTTCGATGCCAACCTAACCAGAGTGACGGGAGCGGCACAATTCAGAAAAAGTGCTCAGCTCGCCGAGAAAATGCGATTTAAGCAATAAAATTAAAAATGCTTATAAAACATAAACCAAACGTTGGAGGTGGTCATTTCTTAATGCACAGTAATAAACTCGGCACTCTAAAGCACCCGAGAGCGTTTTTTTTCGATGCCAACCTAACCAGAGTGACGGGAGCGGCACAATTCAGAAAAAGTGCTCAGCTCGCCGAGAAAATGCGATTTAAGCAATAAAATTAAAAATGCTTATAAAACATAAACCAAACGTTGGAGGTGGTCATTTCTTAATGCGCAGTAATAAACTCGGCACTCTAAAGCACCCGAGAGCGTTTTTTTCGATGCCAACCTAACCAGAGTGACGGGAGCGGCACAATTCAGAAAAAGTGCTCAGCTCGCCGAGAAAATGCGATTTAAGCAATAAAATTAAAAATGCTTATAAAACATAAACCAAACGTTGGAGGTGGTCATTTCTTAATGCGCAGTAATAAACTCGGCACTCTAAAGCACCCGAGATGGTTTTTTTCGATGCCAACCTAACCAGAGTGACGGGAGCGGCACAATTCAGAAAAAGCGCTCAGCTCGCCGAGAAAATGCGATTTAAGCAATAAAATTAAAAATGCTTATAAAACATAAACCAAACGTTGGAGGTGGTCATTTCCTAATGCGCAGTAATAAACTCGGCACTCTAAAGCACCCGAGAGCGTTTTTTTCGATGCCAACCTAACCAGAGTGACGGGAGCGGCACAATTCAGAAAAAGTGCTCAGCTCGCCGAGAAAATGCGATTTAAGCAATAAAATTAAAAATGCTTATTAAACATAAACCAAACGTTGTAGGTGGTCATTTCTTCATGCGCAGTGAATAACTCGGCACTCTAAAGCACCCGAGAGCGTTTTTTTCGATGCCAACCTAACCAGAGTGACGGGAGCGGCACAATTCAGAAAAAGCGCTCAGCTCGCCGAGAAAATGCGATTTAAGCAATAAAATTAAAAATGCTTATTAAACATAAACCAAACATTGGAGGTGGTCATTTCTTCATGCGCAGTGAATAACTCGGCACTCTAAAGCACCCGAGAGCGTTTTTTTCGATGCCAACCTAACCAGAGTGACGGGAGCGGCACAATTCAGAAAAAGTGCTCAGCTCGCCGAGAAAATGCGATTTAAGCAATAAAATTAAAAATGCTTATAAAACATAAACCAAACGTTGGAGGTGGTCATTTCTTAATGCGCAGTAATAAACTCGGCACTCTAAAGCACCCGAGAGCGTTTTTTTCGATGCCAACCTAACCAGAGTGACGGGAGCGGCACAATTCAGAAAAAGTGCTCAGCTCGCCGAGAAAATGCGATTTAAGCAATAAAATTAAAAATGCTTATAAAACATAAACCAAACGTTGGAGGTGGTCATTTCTTAATGCGCAGTAATAAACTCGGCACTCTAAAGCACCCGAGATGGTTTTTTTCGATGCCAACCTAACCAGAGTGACGGGAGCGGCACAATTCAGAAAAAGCGCTCAGCTCGCCGAGAAAATGCGATTTAAGCAATAAAATTAAAAATGCTTATAAAACATAAACCAAACGTTGGAGGTGGTCATTTCCTAATGCGCAGTAATAAACTCGGCACTCTAAAGCACCCGAGAGCGTTTTTTTCGATGCCAACCTAACCAGAGTGACGGGAGCGGCACAATTCAGAAAAAGTGCTCAGCTCGCCGAGAAAATGCGATTTAAGCAATAAAATTAAAAATGCTTATTAAACATAAACCAAACGTTGTAGGTGGTCATTTCTTCATGCGCAGTGAATAACTCGGCACTCTAAAGCACCCGAGAGCGTTTTTTTCGATGCCAACCTAACCAGAGTGACGGGAGCGGCACAATTCAGAAAAAGCGCTCAGCTCGCCGAGAAAATGCGATTTAAGCAATAAAATTAAAAATGCTTATTAAACATAAACCAAACATTGGAGGTGGTCATTTCTTCATGCGCAGTGAATAACTCGGCACTCTAAAGCACCCGAGAGCGTTTTTTTCGATGCCAACCTAACCAGAGTGACGGGAGCGGCACAATTCAGAAAAAGCGCTCAGCTCGCCGAGAAAATGCGATTTAAGCAATAAAACTAAAAATGCTTATAAAACATAAACCAAACGTTGGAGGTGGTCATTTCTTCATGCGCAGTGAATAACTCGGCACTCTAAAGCACCCGAGAGCGTTTTTTTCGATGCCAACCTAACCAGAGTGACGGGAGCGGCACAATTCAGAAAAAGCGCTCAGCTCGCCGAGAAAATGCGATTTAAGCAATAAATTTAAAAATGCTTATAAAACATAAACCAAACGTTGGAGGTGGTCATTTCTTCATGCGCAGTGATAAACTCGGCACTCTAAAGCACCCGAGAGCGTTTTTTTCGATGCCAACCTAACCAGAGTGACGGGAGCGGCACAATTCAGAAAAAGTGCTCAGCTCGCCGAGAAAATGCGATTTAAGCAATAAAATTAAAAATGCTTATAAAACATAAACCAAACGTTGGAGGTGGTCATTTCTTCATGCGCAGTGATAAACTCGGCACTCTAAAGCACCCGAGAGCGTTTTTTTCGATGCCAACCTAACCAGAGTGACGGGAGCGGCACAATTCAGAAAAAGCGCTCAGCTCGCCGAGAAAATGCGATTTAAGCAATAAAATTAAAAATGCTTATAAAACATAAACCAAACGTTGGAGGTGGTCATTTCTTCATGCGCAGTGATAAACTCGGCACTCTAAAGCACCCGAGAGCGTTTTTTTCTATGCCAACCTAACCAGAGTGACGGGAGCGGCACAATTCAGAAAAAGTGCTCAGCTCGCCGAGAAAATGCGATTCAAGCAATAAAATTAAAAATGCTTATTAAACATAAACCAAACGTTGGAGGTGGTCATTTCTTCATGCGCAGTGAATAACTCGGCACTCTAAAGCACCCGAGAGCGTTTTTTTCGATGCCAACCTAACCAGAGTGACGGGAGCGGCACAATTCAGAAAAAGTGCTCAGCTCGCCGAGAAAATGCGATTTAAGCAATAAAATTAAAAATGCTTATAAAACATAAACCAAACGTTGGAGGTGGTCATTTCTTAATGCGCAGTAATAAACTCGGCACTCTAAAGCACCCGAGAGCGTTTTTTTCGATGCCAACCTAACCAGAGTGACGGGAGCGGCACAATTCAGAAAAAGTGCTCAGCTCGCCGAGAAAATGCGATTTAAGCAATAAAATTAAAAATGCTTATAAAACATAAACCAAACGTTGGAGGTGGTCATTTCTTAATGCGCAGTAATAAACTCGGCACTCTAAAGCACCCGAGAGCGTTTTTTTCGATGCCAACCTAACCAGAGTGACGGAGCGGCACAATTCAGAAAAAGTGCTCAGCTCGCCGAGAAAATGCGATTTAAGCAATAAAATTAAAAATGCTTATAAAACATAAACCAAACGTTGGAGGTGGTCATTTCTTAATGCGCAGTAATAAACTCGGCACTCTAAAGCACCCGAGAGCGTTTTTTTCGATGCCAACCTAACCAGAGTGACGGGAGCGGCACAATTCAGAAAAAGTGCTCAGCTCGCCGAGAAAATGCGATTTAAGCAATAAAATTAAAAATGCTTATAAAACATAAACCAAACGTTGGAGGTGGTCATTTCTTAATGCGCAGTAATAAACTCGGCACTCTAAAGCACCCGAGATGGTTTTTTTCGATGCCAACCTAACCAGAGTGACGGGAGCGGCACAATTCAGAAAAAGCGCTCAGCTCGCCGAGAAAATGCGATTTAAGCAAAAAATTAAAAATGCTTATAAAACATAAACCAAACGTTGGAGGTGGTCATTTCCTAATGCGCAGTAATAAACTCGGCACTCTAAAGCACCCGAGAGCGTTTTTTTCGATGCCAACCTAACCAGAGTGACGGGAGCGGCACAATTCAGAAAAAGTGCTCAGCTCGCCGAGAAAATGCGATTTAAGCAATAAAATTAAAAATGCTTATTAAACATAAACCAAACGTTGTAGGTGGTCATTTCTTCATGCGCAGTGAATAACTCGGCACTCTAAAGCACCCGAGAGCGTTTTTTTCGATGCCAACCTAACCAGAGTGACGGGAGCGGCACAATTCAGAAAAAGCGCTCAGCTCGCCGAGAAAATGCGATTTAAGCAATAAAATTAAAAATGCTTATTAAACATAAACCAAACATTGGAGGTGGTCATTTCTTCATGCGCAGTGAATAACTCGGCACTCTAAAGCACCCGAGAGCGTTTTTTTCGATGCCAACCTAACCAGAGTGACGGGAGCGGCACAATTCAGAAAAAGCGCTCAGCTCGCCGAGAAAATGCGATTTAAGCAATAAAACTAAAAATGCTTATAAAACATAAACCAAACGTTGGAGGTGGTCATTTCTTCATGCGCAGTGAATAACTCGGCACTCTAAAGCACCCGAGAGCGTTTTTTTCGATGCCAACCTAACCAGAGTGACGGGAGCGGCACAATTCAGAAAAAGCGCTCAGCTCGCCGAGAAAATGCGATTTAAGCAATAAATTTAAAAATGCTTATAAAACATAAACCAAACGTTGGAGGTGGTCATTTCTTCATGCGCAGTGATAAACTCGGCACTCTAAAGCACCCGAGAGCGTTTTTTTCGATGCCAACCTAACCAGAGTGACGGGAGCGGCACAATTCAGAAAAAGTGCTCAGCTCGCCGAGAAAATGCGATTTAAGCAATAAAATTAAAAATGCTTATAAAACATAAACCAAACGTTGGAGGTGGTCATTTCTTCATGCGCAGTGATAAACTCGGCACTCTAAAGCACCCGAGAGCGTTTTTTTCGATGCCAACCTAACCAGAGTGACGGGAGCGGCACAATTCAGAAAAAGCGCTCAGCTCGCCGAGAAAATGCGATTTAAGCAATAAAATTAAAAATGCTTATAAAACATAAACCAAACGTTGGAGGTGGTCATTTCTTCATGCGCAGTGATAAACTCGGCACTCTAAAGCACCCGAGAGCGTTTTTTTCTATGCCAACCTAACCAGAGTGACGGGAGCGGCACAATTCAGAAAAAGTGCTCAGCTCGCCGAGAAAATGCGATTCAAGCAATAAAATTAAAAATGCTTATTAAACATAAACCAAACGTTGGAGGTGGTCATTTCTTCATGCGCAGTGAATAACTCGGCACTCTAAAGCACCCGAGAGCGTTTTTTTCGATGCCAACCTAACCAGAGTGACGGGAGCGGCACAATTCAGAAAAAGTGCTCAGCTCGCCGAGAAAATGCGATTTAAGCAATAAAATTAAAAATGCTTATAAAACATAAACCAAACGTTGGAGGTGGTCATTTCTTAATGCGCAGTAATAAACTCGGCACTCTAAAGCACCCGAGAGCGTTTTTTTCGATGCCAACCTAACCAGAGTGACGGGAGCGGCACAATTCAGAAAAAGTGCTCAGCTCGCCGAGAAAATGCGATTTAAGCAATAAAATTAAAAATGCTTATAAAACATAAACCAAACGTTGGAGGTGGCCATTTCTTAATGCGCAGTAATAAACTCGGCACTCTAAAGCACCCGAGAGCGTTTTTTTCGATGCCAACCTAACCAGAGTGACGGAGCGGCACAATTCAGAAAAAGTGCTCAGCTCGCCGAGAAAATGCGATTTAAGCAATAAAATTAAAAATGCTTATTAAACATAAACCAAACGTTGGAGGTGGTCTATTCTTCATGCGCAGTGAATAACTCGGCACTCTAAAGCACCCGATAGCGTTTTTTTCGATGCCAACCTAACCAGAGTGACGGGAGCGGCACAATTCAGAAAAAGTGCTCAGCTCGCCGAGAAAATGCGATTTAAGCAATAAAATTAAAAATGCTTATAAAACATAAACCAAACGTTGGAGGTGGTCATTTCTTAATGCGCAGTAATAAACTCGGCACTCTAAAGCACCCGAGAGCGTTTTTTTCGATGCCAACCTAACCAGAGTGACGGGAGCGGCACAATTCAGAAAAAGTGCTCAGCTCGCCGAGAAAATGCGATTTAGGCAATAAAATTAAAAATGCTTATAAAACATAAACCAAACGTTGGAGGTGGTCATTTCTTAATGCGCAGTAATAAACTCGGCACTCTAAAGCACCCGAGAGCGTTTTTTTCGATGCCAACCTAACCAGAGTGACGGGAGCGGCACAATTCAGAAAAAGCGCTCAGCTCGCCGAGAAAATGCGATTTAAGCAATAAAATTAAAAATGCTTATAAAACATAAACCAAACGTTGGAGGTGGTCATTTCTTCATGCGCAGTGAATAACTCGGCACTCTAAAGCACCCGAGAGCGTTTTTTTCGATGCCAACCTAACCAGAGTGACGGGAGCGGCACAATTCAGAAAAAGTGCTCAGCTCGCCGAGAAAATGCGATTTAAGCAATAAAATTAAAAATGCTTATAAAACATAAACCAAACGTTGGAGGTGGTCATTTCTTAATGCGCAGTAATAAACTCGGCACTCTAAAGCACCCGAGAGCGTTTTTTTCGATGCCAACCTAACCAGAGTGACGGGAGCGGCACAATTCAGAAAAAGTGCTCAGCTCGCCGAGAAAATGCGATTTAAGCAATAAAATTAAAAATGCTTATAAAACATAAACCAAACGTTGGAGGTGGTCATTTCTTAATGCGCAGTAATAAACTCGGCACTCTAAAGCACCCGAGAGCGTTTTTTTCGATGCCAACCTAACCAGAGTGACGGGAGCGGCACAATTCAGAAAAAGTGCTCAGCTCGCCGAGAAAATGCGATTTAGGCAATAAAATTAAAAATGCTTATAAAACATAAACCAAACGTTGGAGGTGGTCATTTCTTCGTGCGCAGTGATAAACTCGGCACTCTAAAGCACCCGAGAGCGTTTTTTTCGATGCCAACCTAACCAGAGTGACGGGAGCGGCACAATTCAGAAAAAGTGCTCAGCTCGCCGAGAAAATGCGATTTAAGCAATAAAATTAAAAATGCTTATAAAACATAAACCAAACGTTGGAGGTTGTCATTTCTTCATGCGCAGTGAATAACTCGGCACTCTAAAGCACCCGAGAGCGTTTTTTTCGATGCAAACCTAACCAGAGTGACGGGAGCGGCACAATTCAGAAAAAGTGCTCAGCTCGCCGAGAAAATGCGATTTAAGCAATACAATTAAAAATGCTTATAAAACATAAACCAAATGTTGGAGGTGGTCATTTCTTCATGCGCAGTGATAAAGTCGGCAGTCTAAAGCACCCGAGAGCGTTTTTTTCGATGCCAACCTAACCAGAGTGACGGGAGCGGAACAATTCAGAAAAAGTGCTCAGCTCGCTGAGTAAATGCGATTTAAGCAATAAAATTAAAAATGCTTATTAAACATAAACCAAACGTTGGAGGTGGTCATTTCTTCATGCGCAGTGATAAACTCGGCACTCTAAAGCACCCGAGAGCGTTTTTTTCGATGCCAACCTAACCAGAGTGACGGGAGCGGCACAATTCAGAAAAAGCCCTCAGCTCGCCGAGAAAATGCGATTTAAGCAATAAAATTAAAAATGCTTATAAAACATAAACCAAACGTTGGAGGTGGTCATTTCTTCATGCGCAGTGATAAACTCGGCACTCTAAAGCACCCGAGAGCGTTTTTTTCGATGCCAACCTAACCAGAGTGACGGGAGCGGCACAATTCAGAAAAAGTGCTCAGCTCGCCGAGAAAATGCGATTTAAGCAATAAAATTAAAAATGCTTATAAAACATAAACCAAACGTTGGAGGTGGTCATTTCTTCATGCGCAGTGAATAACTCGGCACTCTAAAGCACCCGAGAGCGTTTTTTTCGATGCCAACCTAACCAGAGTGACGGGAGCGGCACAATTCAGAAAAAGTGCTGAGCTCGCCGAGAAAATGCGATTTAAGCAATAAAATTAAAAATGCTTATAAAACATAAACCAAACGTTGGAGGTGGTCATTTCTTAATGCGCAGTAATAAACTCGGCACTCTAAAGCACCCGAGAGCGTTTTTTTCGATGCCAACCTAACCAGAGTGACGGGAGCGGCACAATTCAGAAAAAGTGCTCAGCTCGCCGAGAAAATGCGATTTAAGCAATAAAATTAAAAATGCTTATAAAACATAAACCAAACGTTGGAAGTGGTCATTTCTTCATGCGCAGTGATAAACTCGGCACTCTAAAGCACCCGAGAGCGTTTTTTTCGATGCCAACCTAACCAGAGTTACGGGAGCGGCACAATTCAGAAAAAGCGCTCAGCTCGCCGAGAAAATGCGATTTAAGCAATAAAATTAAAAATGCTTATAAAATATAAACCAAACGTTGGAGGTGGTCATTTCTTAATGCGCAGTAATAAACTCGGCACTCTAAAGCACCCGAGAGCGTTTTTTTCGATGCCAACCTAACCAGAGTGACGGGAGCGGCACAATTCAGAAAAAGTGCTCAGCTCGCCGAGAAAATGCGATTTAAGCAATAAAATTAAAAATGCTTATAAAACATAAACCAAACGTTGGAAGTGGTCATTTCTTCATGCGCAGTGATAAACTCGGCACTCTAAAGCACCCGAGAGCGTTTTTTTCGATGCCAACCTAACCAGAGTTACGGGAGCGGCACAATTCAGAAAAAGCGCTCAGCTCGCCGAGAAAATGCGATTTAAGCAATAAAATTAAAAATGCTTATAAAATATAAACCAAACGTTGGAGGTGGTCATTTCTTCATGCGCAGTGATAAACTCGGCACTCTAAAGCACCCGAGAGCGTTTTTTTCGATGCCAACCTAACCAGAGTGACGGGAGCGGCACAATTCAGAAAAAGCGCTCAGCTCGCCGAGAAAATGCGATTTAAGCAATAAAATTAAAAATGCTTATAAAACATAAACCAAACGTTGGAGGTGGTCATTTCTTCATGCGCAGTGATGAACTCGGCACTCTAAAGCACCCGAGAGCGTTTTTTTCGATGCCAACCTTACCAGAGTGACGGGAGCGGCACAATTCAGAAAAAGTGCTCAGCTCGCCGAGAAAATGCGATTTAAGCAATAAAATTAAAAATGCTTATAAAACATAAACCAAACGTTGGAGGTGGTCATTTCTTCATGCGCAGTGAATAACTCGGCACTCTAAAGCACCCGAGAGCGTTTTTTTCGATGCCAACCTAACCAGAGTGACGGGAGCGGCACAATTCAGAAAAAGTGCTCAGCTCGCCGAGAAAATGCGATTTAAGCAATAAAATTAAAAATGCTTATAAAACATAAACCAAACGTTGGAGGTGGTCATTTCTTAATGCGCAGTAATAAACTCGGCACTCTAAAGCACCCGTGAGCGTTTTTTTCGATGCCAACCTAACCAGAGTGATGGGAGCGGCACAATTCAGAAAAAGTGCTCAGCTCGCCGAGAAAATGCGATTTAAGCAATAAAATTAAAAATGCTTATAAAACATAAACCAAACGTTGGAGGTGGTCATTTCTTCATGCGCAGTGATAAAGTCGGCAATCTAAAGCACCCGAGAGCGTTTTTTTCGATGCCAACCTAACCAGAGTGACGGGAGCGGCACAATTCAGAAAAAGTGCTCAGCTCGCCGAGAAAATGCGATTTAAGCAATAAAATTAAAAATGCTTATTAAACATAAACCAAACGTTGGAGGTGGTCATTTCTTCATGCGCAGTGATAAACTCGGCACTCTAAAGCACCCGAGAGCGTTTTTTTCGATGCCAACCTAACCAGAGTGACGGGAGCGGCACAATTCAGAAAAAGTGCTCAGCTCGCCGAGAAAATGCGATTTAAGCAATAAAACTAAAAATGCTTATAAAACATAAACCAAACGTTGGAGGTGGTCATTTCTTCATGCGCAGTGAATAACTCGGCACTCTAAAGCACCCGAGAGCGTTTTTTCGATGCCAACCTAACCAGAGTGACGGGAGCGGCACAATTCAGAAAAAGCGCTCAGCTCGCCGAGAAAATGCGATTTAAGCAATAAATTTAAAAATGCTTATAAAACATAAACCAAACGTTGGAGGTGGTCATTTCTTCATGCGCAGTGATAAACTCGGCACTCTAAAGCACCCGAGAGCGTTTTTTTCGATGCCAACCTAACCAGAGTGACGGGAGCGGCACAATTCAGAAAAAGTGCTCAGCTCGCCGAGAAAATGCGATTTAAGCAATAAAATTAAAAATGCTTATAAAACATAAACCAAACGTTGGAGGTGGTCATTTCTTAATGCGCAGTAATAAACTCGGCACTCTAAAGCACCCGAGAGCGTTTTTTTCGATGCCAACCTAACCAGAGTGACGGGAGCGGCACAATTCAGAAAAAGTGCTCAGCTCGCCGAGAAAATGCGATTTAAGCAATAAAATTAAAAATGCTTATTAAACATAAACCAAACGTTGGAGGTGGTCATTTCTTCATGCGCAGTGAATAACTCGGCACTCTAAAGCACCCGATAGCGTTTTTTTCGATGCCAACCTAACCAGAGTGACGGGAGCGGCACAATTCAGAAAAAGTGCTCAGCTCGCCGAGAAAATGTGATTTAAGCAATAAAATTAAAAATGCTTGTAAAACATAAACCAAACGTTGGAGGTGGTCATTTCTTCATGCGCAGTGAATAACTCGGCACTCTAAAGCACCCGAGAGCGTTTTTTTCGATGCCAACCTAACCAGAGTGACGGGAGCGGCACAATTCAGAAAAAGTGCTCAGCTCGCCGAGAAAATGCGATTTAAGCAATAAAATTAAAAATGCTTATAAAACATAAACCAAACGTTGGAGGTGGTCATTTCTTCATGCGCAGTGATAAACTCGGCACTCTAAAGCACCCGAGAGCGTTTTTTTCGATGCCAACCTAACCAGAGTGACGGGAGCGGCACAATCAGAAAAAGTGCTCAGCTCGCCGAGAAAATGCGATTTAAGCAATAAAATTAAAAAATGCTTATAAAACATAAACCAAACGTTGGAGGTGGTCATTTCTTCATGCGCAGTGATAAACTCGGCACTCTAAAGCACCCGAGAGCGTTTTTTTCGATGCCAACCTAACCAGAGTGACGGGAGCGGCACAATTCAGAAAAAGTGCTCAGCTCGCCGAGAAAATGCGATTTAAGCAATAAAATTAAAAATGCTTATAAAACATAAACCAAACGTTGGAGGTGGTCATTTCTTCATGCGCAGTGATAAACTCGGCACTCTAAAGCACCCGAGAGCGTTTTTTTCGATGCCAACCTAACCAGAGTGACGGGAGCGGCACAATTCAGAAAAAGTGCTCAGCTCGCCGAGAAAATGCGATTTAAGCAATAAAATTAAAAATGCTTATAAAACATAAACCAAACGTTGGAGGTGGTCATTTCTTCATGCGCAGTGATAAACTCGGCACTCTAAAGCACCCGAGAGCGCTTTTTTCTATGCCAACCTAACCAGAGTGACGGGAGCGGCACAATTCAGAAAAAGTGCTCAGCTCGTCGAGAAAATGCGATTTAATCAATAAAATTAAAAATGCTTATAAAACATAAAACAAACGTTGCAGGTGGTCATTTCTTCATGCGCAGTGATAAACTCGGCACTCTGAAGCACCCAAGAGCGTTTTTTTCTATGCCAACCTCACCAGAGTGACGGGAGAAGCACCATTCAGAAAACGTGCTCAGCTCGTCGAGAAAATGCGATTTAATCAATAAAATTAAAAATGCTTATAAAACATAAAAAAAACGTTGCAGGTGGTCATTTCTTCATGCGCAGTGATAAACTCGACACTCTGAAGCACCCGAGAGCGCTTTTTTCTATGCCAACCTAACCAGAGTGACGGGAGCGGCACCATTCAGAAAAAGTGCTCAGCTCGTCGAGAAAATGCGATTTAAGCAATAAAATTAAAAATGCTTATAAAACATAAAACAAACGTTGCAGGTGGTCATTTCTCCATGCGCAGTGATAAACTCGGCACTCTAAAGCACCCAAGAGCGCTTTTTTCTTTGCCAACCTCACCAGAGTGACGGGAGAGGCACCATTCAGAAAACGTGCTCAGCTCGTCGAGAAAATGCGATTTAAGCAATGAAATTAAAAATGCTAAAACATAAACCAAACGTTGTAGGTGGTCAATTCTTCATGCGCAGTGATAAACACGGCACTCTGAAGCATCCGAGAGCACTTTTTTCTATGCCATCCTAACCAGACTTCTAGCCCTAACCCTACCTCTTACTCTAATCGTACTCCTAGCTCTTACATGAACCGTAGCTCTTACACTAACCCTAACAGTAGCGCTAGCTCTAACCCTAATCCTAGCTCTAAACCTAACCCCAATCCCAACCCTAGCTATTACCCTAACCCGATTCCTAACTCTAATCCTAACCCCAACCCTAGCTATTACCCTAACTCTTACACTATTCCTAGCTCTAACCTTAACCCCAATCCTAGCTCTTACTCTAAACCTAATCCTTGCTCTAGCTGGGATTTGAACTCAGGGTGCCTGGGTGTGAGTACAGAGCACTAACCACTACACTATGGAACCTACACCTAAATTGCATGGAAGTTACGTATATGGTTTTATGGAGGAGCTTACAAGCAAAGATAGGAATAGTTAAATGCCAAAATAGTTGAGGTTCCACTGAGACTTGAACTCAGGTTGCTGGGGTGAGAGTCCAGCGCACTAACCACTACGGTATGGAATCCACACCATTAATCCATGTAAGTTACCTATATGGTTTTATGGAGCAGCTCACAAGCAACTAGCAAAGATAGGAATAGTTAAATGCCAAAATAGTTGAGGTTCCACTGAGACTTGAACTCAGGTTGCTGGGGTGAGAGTCCAGCGCACTAACCACTACGGTATGGAATCCACACCATTAATCCATGTAAGTTACCTATATGGTTTTATGGAGCAGCTCACAAGCAACTAGCAAAGATAGGAATAGGTAAATGCCAAAATGGTTGAGGTTCCACTGAGACTTGAACTCAGGGCGCTGGGGTGAGAGTCCAGAGCACTAACCAATACAGTATGGAACCCACACCATTAATCCTTGGAAGTTACCTATATGGTTTTATAGAGCAGCTCACAAGCAAATAGTATAGATAGGAATAGGTAAATGCCAAAATAGTTGAAGTTCCACTGAGACTTGAACTCAGTTCGCTGGGGTGAGAGTCCACAGCACAAACCACTACAGTATGGCACCCACGAAATTTCTTCATGGATGTTACGTATATGGTTTTATGGAGCAGCTCACACGCAAATTGTATAGGAATAGGTAGTATAGATAGGAATACGCAAATGCCAAAAGAAAAAGTGTTCTGTAGTGTAGTGGAAAGTGCTCTGGACTCTCACCCCAACGACCTGAGTTCAAGTCTCAGTGGAACCCCAACTGTTTTGGCATTTACCTATTCCTAACTATACCGTTTGCTTGTGAGCTGCTCCATAAAACCGTATAGGTAACTTCCATGAAGTGATAGTGTGGTTTCCATACTGTAGTGGTTAGTGCTCTGTACACTTACTCCAGCGACCAGAGTTCAAGTCTCAGTGCAACCTCTACTATTTTAGCATTTACCTATTGATATCTACACTGGCTTTTGAGCTGCTCCATAAAACCATATACGTAACTTCCATGTAGCAATGTCGTGCGTTCCATAGTGTAGTGGGCTCTCACCCCAGTGACCAGAGTTCAAGTCTCACTAGAATCGCACTGTTTTTGGCATTTAGCTATTCCTATCTATACTGCTTGTGAGCTGCTCCATAAAACCGTATGACATGTGAAGAGATTGACAATAAAGCTGACTTTGACTTTGAGAGGAACCATTCAGAAAACGTCCTTACCTCGTCGAGAAAATGCGATTTAACCAAAAAAAATAAAAATGCTAATAAAACATAAACCAAACGTTGTAGGTGGTCATTTCTTCATGCGCAGTAATAAACTCGGCACTCTGAAGCACCCGAGAGCGCTTTTTTCTATGCCAACCTAACCAGAGTGACGGGAGAGGCACCATTCAGAATACGTGCTCAGCTCGTCGAGAAATTGCGATTCAAGCAATAAAATTAAAAATGCTTATAAAACATAAACCAAACGTTGCCGGTGGTCATTTCTTCCTGCGCAGTGATAAACTCGGTACTCTAAAGCACCCAAGAGCGCTTTTTACTATGCCAACCTAACCAGAGTGACGGGAGCGGCACAATTCAGAAAAAGTGCTCAGCTCGTCGAGAAAATGCGATTTAAGCAATACAATTAAAAATGCTTATAAAACATAAACCAAACGTTGTAGGTGGTCATTTCTTCATGCGCAGTGATAAACTCGGCACTCTGAAGCACCCAAGAGCGTTTTTTTTCTATGCCAACCTAACCAGAGTGACGGGAGCGGCACAATTCAGAAAAAGTGCTCAGCTCGTCGAGATAATGCGATTTAAGCAATAAAGTTAAAAATGCTTATAAAACATAAACCAAACGTTGCAGGTGGTCATTTCTTCATGCGCAGTGATAAACTCGGCACTCTGAAGCACCCGAGAGCGCTTTTTTCTATGCCAACCTAACCAGAGTGACGGGAGCGGCACCATTCAGAAAAAGTGCTCAGCTCGTCGAGAAAATGCGATTCAAGCAATAAAAATTAAAAAAAGCTAATAAAACATAAACCAAACGTTGTAGGTGGTTATTTCTTCATGAGCAGTGATAAACTCGGCACTCTGAAGCACCCGAGACCGCCTTTTTCTATGCCAACCTAACCAGAGTGACGGGAGACGCACCATTCAGAAAACGTGCTCAGCTCGCCGAGAAAATGCGATTTAAGCAATAAAATTAAAAATGCTTATAAAACGTAAACCAAACGTTGTAGGTGGTCATTTCTTCATGCGCAGTGATAAACTCGGCTCTCTAAAGCACCCGAGAGCGTTTTTTTCTATGCCAACCTAACCAGAGTGACGGGAGCGGCACAATTCAGAAAAAGTGCTCAGCTCGTTGAGAAAATGCGATTTAAGCAATAAGATTAAAAATGCTTATAAAACATAAAACAAACGTTGCAGGTGGTCATTTCTTCATGCGCAGTGATGAACTCGGCACTCTGAAGCACCCGAGAGCGCTTTTTTCTATGCCAACCTAACCAGAGTGACGGGAGCGGCACCATTCAGAAAAAGTGCTCAGCTCGTCGAGAAAATGCGATTTAAGCAATAAAATTAAAAATGCTTATAAAACATAAACTAAACGTTGCAGGTGGTCATTTCTTCATGCGCAGTGATAAACTCGGCACTCTGAAGCACCCGAGAGCGCTTTTTTCTATGCCAACCTAGCCAGAGTGACGGGAGCGGCACCATTCAGAAAATGTGCTCAGCTCGTCGAGAAAATGCGATTTAAGTAATAAAATTAAAAATGCTTATAAAACATAAACCAAACGTTGTAGGTGGTTATTTCTTCATGAGCAGTGATAAACTCGGCACTCTGAAGCACCCAAGAGCGCTTTTTTCTATGCCAACGTAACCAGAGTGTCGGGAGACGCACCATTCAGAAAACGTGCTCAGCTCGCCGAGAAAATGCGATTTAAGCAATAAAATTAAAAATGCTTATAAAACATAAACCAAACGTTGTAGGTGGTCATTTCTTCATGCGCAGTGATAAACTCGGCACTCTAAAGCACCCGAGACCGTTTTTTTTCTATGCCAACCTAACCAGAGTGACGGGAGCGGCACAATTCAGAAAAAGTGCGCAGCTCGTCGAGAAAATGCGATTTAAGCAATAAAATTAAAAATGCTTATAAAATATAAAACAAACGTTGCAGGTGGTCATTTCTTCATGCGCAGTGATAAACTCGGCACTCTGAAGCACCCGAGAGCGCTTTTACCTATGCCAACCTAACCAGAGTGACGGGAGCGGCACCATTCAGAAAACGTGCTCAGCTCGTCGAGAAAATGCGATTTAAGCAATAAAATTAAAAATGCTTATAAAACATAAACCAAACGTTGGAGGTGGTTATTTCTTCATGAGCACTGATAAACTCAGCACTCTGAAGCACCCAAGAGCGCTTTTTTTCTATGCCAACGTAACCAGAGTGACGGGAGACGCACCATTCAGAAAACGTGCTCAGCTCGCCGAGAAAATGCCATTTAAGCAATAAAATTAAAAATGCTTATAAAACATAAACTAAACGTTGTAGGTGGTCATTTCTTCATGCGCAGTGATAAACTCGGCACTCTAAAGCACCCGAGAGCGTTTTTTTCGATGCCAACCTAACCAGAGTGACGGGAGCGGCACAATTCAGAAAAAGTGCTCAGCTCGTCGAGAAAATGCGATTTAAGCAATAAAATTAAAAATGCTTATAAAATATAAAACAAACGTTGCAGGTGGTCATTTCTTCATGCGCAGTGATAAACTCGGCACTCTGAAGCACCCGAGAGCGCTTTTACCTATATGCCAACCTAACCAGAGTGACGGGAGCGGCACCATTCAGAAAACGTGCTCAGCTCGTCGAGAAAATGCGATTTAAGCAATAAAATTAAAAATGCTTATAAAACATAAACCAAACGTTGGAGGTGGTTATTTCTTCATGAGCACTGATAAACTCAGCACTCTGAAGCACCCAAGAGCGCTTTTTTTCTATGCCAACGTAACCAGAGTGACGGGAGACGCACCATTCAGAAAACGTGCTCAGCTCGCCGAGAAAATGCGATTTAAGCAATAAAATTAAAAATGCTTATAAAACATAAACCAAACGTTGTAGGTGGTCATTTCTTCATGCGCAGTGATAAACTCGGCACTCTAAAGCACCCGAGAGCGTTTTTTTCGATGCCAACCTAACCAGAGTGACGGGAGCGGCACAATTCAGAAAAAGTGCTCAGCTCGCCGAGAAAATGCGATTTAAGCAATAAAATTAAAAATGCTTATAAAACATAAACCAAACGTTGGAGGTGGTCATTTCTTCATGCGCAGTGATAAACTCGGCACTCTAAAGCACCCGAGAGCGTTTTTTTTCGATGCCAACCTAACCAGAGTGACGGGAGCGGCACAATTCAGAAAAAGTGCTCAGCTCGCCGAGAAAATGCGATTAAGCAATAAAATTAAAAATGCTTATAAAACATAAACCAAACGGTGGAGGTGGTCATTTCTTCATGCGCAGTGATAAACTCGGCACTCTAAAGCACCCGAGAGCGTTTTTTTCGATGCCAACCTAACCAGAGTGACGGGAGCGGCACAATTCAGAAAAAGTGCTCAGCTCGCCGAGAAAATGCGATTTAAGCAATAAAATTAAAAATGCTTATAAAACATGAACCAAACGTTGGAGGTGGTCATTTCTTCATGCGCAGTGATAAACTCGGCACTCTAAAGCACCCGAGAGCGTTTTTTTCGATGCCAACCTAACCAGAGTGACGGGAGCGGCACAATTCAGAAAAAGTGCTCAGCTCGCCGAGAAAATGCGATTTAAGCAATAAAATGAAAAATGCTTATAAAACATAAACCAAACGTTGGAGGTGGTCATTTCTTCATGCGCAGTGATAAACTCGGCACTCTAAAGCACCCGAGAGCGTTTTTTTCGATGCCAACCTAACCAGAGTGACGGGAGCGGCACAATTCAGAAAAAGTGCTCAGCTCGCCGAGAAAATGCGATTTAAGCAATAAAATTAAAAATGCTTATAAAACATAAACCAAACGTTGGAGGTGGTCATCTCTTCATGCGCAGTGATAAACTCGGCACTCTAAAGCACCCGAGAGCGTTTTTTTTTCGATGCCAACCTAACCAGAGTGACGGGAGCGGCACAATTCAGAAAAAGTGCTCAGCTCGCCGAGAAAATGCGATTTAAGCAATAAAATTAAAAATGCTTATAAAACATAAACCAAACGTTGGAGGTGGTCATTTCTTCATGCGCAGTGATAAACTCGGCACTCTCAAGCACCCGAGAGCGTTTTTTTCGATGCCAACCTAACCAGATTGACGGGAGCGGCACAATTCAGAAAAAGTGCTCAGCTCGCCGAGAAAATGCGATTTAAGCAATAAAATTAAAAATGCTTATAAAACATAAACCAAACGTTGGAGGTGGTCATTTCTTCATGCGCAGTGATAAACTCGGCACTCTAAAGCACCCGAGAGCGTTTTTTTCGATGCCAACCTAACCAGAGTGACGGGAGCGGCACAATTCCGAAAAAGTGCTCAGCTCGCCGAGAAAATGCGATTTAAGCAATAAAATTAAAAATGCTTATAAAACATAAACCAAACGTTGGAGGTGGTCATTTCTTCATGCGCAGTGATAAACTCGGCACTCTAAAGCACCCGAGAGCGTTTTTTTCGATGCCAACCTAACCAGAGTGACGGGAGCGGCACAATTCAGAAAAAGTGCTCAGCTCGCCGAGAAAATGCGATTTAAGCAATAAAATTAAAAATGCTTATAAAACATAAACCAAACGTTGGAGGTGGTCATTTCTTCATGCGCAGTGATAAACTCGGCACTCTAAAGCACCCGAGAGCGTTTTTTTCGATGCCAACCTAA
Source organism: Syngnathus typhle (assembly GCF_033458585.1). Taxonomy (NCBI): domain Eukaryota; kingdom Metazoa; phylum Chordata; class Actinopteri; order Syngnathiformes; family Syngnathidae; genus Syngnathus; species Syngnathus typhle. Next base: position 614,691 of record NW_026871955.1, on the reverse strand, counting down.
CCAGAGTGACGGGAGCGGCACAATTCAGAAAAAGTGCTCAGCTCGCCGAGAAAATGCGATTTAAGCAATAAAATTAAAAATGCTTATAAAACATAAACCAAACGTTGGAGGTGGTCATTTATTCATGCGCAGTGATAAACTCGGCACTCTAAAGCACCCGAGAGCGTTTTTTTCGATGCCAACCTAACCAGAGTGACGGGAGCGGCACAATTCAGAAAAAGTGCTCAGCTCGCCGAGAAAATGCGATTTAAGCAATAAAATTAAAAATGCTTATAAAACATAAACCAAACGTTGGAGGTGGTCATTTCTTCATGCGCAGTGATAAACTCGGCACTCTAAAGCACCCGAGAGCGTTTTTTTCGATGCCAACCTCACCAGAGTGACGGGAGCGGCACAATTCAGAAAAAGTGCTCAGCTCGCCGAGAAAATGCGATTTAAGCAATAAAATTAAAAATGCTTATAAAACATAAACCAAACGTTGGAGGTGGTCATTTCTTCATGCGCAGTCATAAACTCGGCACTCTAAAGCACCCGAGAGCGTTTTTTTCGATGCCAACCTAACCAGAGTGACGGGAGCGGCACAATTTAGAAAAAGTGCTCAGCTCGCCGAGAAAATGCGATTTAAGCAATAAAATTAAAAATGCTTATAAAACATAAACCAAACGTTGGAGGTGGTCATTTCTTCATGCGCAGTGATAAACTCGGCACTCTAAAGCACCCGAGAGCGTTTTTTTCGATGCCAACCTATAACCAGAGTGACGGGAGCGGCAGAATTCAGAAAAAGTGCTCAGCTCGCCGAGAAAATGCGATTTAAGCAATAAAATTAAAAATGCTTACAAAACATAAACCAAACGTTGGAGGTGGTCATCTCTTCATGCGCAGTGATAAACTCGGCACTCTAAAGCACCCGAGAGCGTTTTTTTTCGATGCCAACCTAACCAGAGTTACGGGAGCGGCACAATTCAGAAAAAGTGCTCAGCTCGCCGAGAAAATGCGATTTAAGCAATAAAATTAAAAATGCTTATAAAACATAAACCAAACGTTGGAGGTGGTCATTTCTTCATGCGCAGTGATAAACTCGGCACTCTCAACACCCGAGAGCGTTTTTTTCGATGCCAACCTAACCAGAGTGACGGGAGCGGCACAATTCAGAAAAAGTGCTCAGCTCGCCGAGAAAATGCGATTTAAGCAATAAAATTAAAAATGCTTATAAAACATAAACCAAACGTTGGAGGTGGTCATTTCTTCATGCGCAGTGATAAACGCGGCACTCTAAAGCACCCGAGAGCGTTTTTTTCGATGCCAACCTAACCAGAGTGACGGGAGCGGCACAATTCAGAAAAAGTGCTCAGCTCGCCGAGAAAATGCGATTTAAGCAATAAAATTAAAAATGCTTATAAAACATAAACCAAACGTTGGAGGTGGTCATTTCTTCATGCGCAGTGATAAACTCGGCACTCTAAAGCACCCGAGAGCGTTTTTTTCGATGCCAACCTAACCAGAGTGACGGGAGCGGCACAATTCAGAAAAAGTGCTCAGCTCGCCGAGAAAATGCGATTTAAGCAATAAAATTAAAAATGCTTATAAAACATAAACCAAACGTTGGAGGTGGTCATTTCTTCATGCGCAGTGATAAACTCGGCACTCTAAAGCACCCGAGAGCGTTTTTTTCGATGCCAACCTAACCAGAGTGACGGGAGCGGCACAATTCAGAAAAAGTGCTCAGCTCGCCGAGAAAATGCGATTTAAGCAATAAAATTAAAAATGCTTATAAAACATAAACCAAACGTTGGAGGTGGTCATTTCTTCATGCGCAGTGATAAACTCGGCACTCTAAAGCACCCGAGAGCGTTTATTTCGATGCCAACCTAACCAGAGTGACGGGAGCGGCACAATTCAGAAAAAGTTCTCAGCTCGCCGAGAAAATGTGATTTAAGCAATAAAATTAGAAATGCTTATAAAACATAAACCAAACGTGGTCATTTCTTCATGCGCAGTGATAAACTCGGCACTCTAAAGCACCCGAGAGCGTTTTTTTCGATGCCAACCTAACCAGAGTGACGGGAGCGGCACAATTCAGAAAAAGTGCTCAGCTCGCCGAGAAAATGCGATTTAAGCAATAAAATTAAAAATGCTTATAAAACATAAACCAAACGTTGGAGGTGTTCATTTCTTCATGCGCAGTGATAAACTCGGCACTCTAAAGCACCCGAGAGCGTTTTTTTCGATGCCAACCTAACCAGAGTGACGGGAGCGGCGCAATTCAGAAAAAGTGCTCAGCTCGCCGAGAAAATGCGATTTAAGCAATAAAATTAAAAATGCTTATAAAACATAAACCAAACGTTGGAGGTGGTCATTTCTTCATGCGCAGTGATAAACTCGGCACTCTAAAGCACCCGAGAGCGTTTTTTTCGATGCCAACCTAACCAGAGTGACGGGAGCGGCACAATTCAGAAAAAGTGCTCAGCTCGCCGAGAAAATGCGATTTAAGCAATAAAATTAAAAATGCTTATAAAACATAAACCAAACGTTGGAGGTGGTCATTTCTTCATGCGCAGTGATAAACTCGGCACTCTAAAGCACCCGAGAGCGTTTTTTTCGATGCCAACCTAACCAGAGTGACGGGAGCGGCACAATTCAGAAAAAGTGCTCAGCTCGCCGAGAAAATGCGATTTAAGCAATAAAATTAAAAATGCTTATAAAACATAAACCAAACGTTGGAGGTGGTCATTTCTTCATGCGCAGTGATAAACTCGGCACTCTAAAGCACCCGAGAGCGTTTTTTTCGATGCCAACCTAACCAGAGTGACGGGAGCGGCACAATTCAGAAAAAGTGCTCCGCTCGCCGAGAAAATGCGATTTAAGCAATAAAATTAAAAATGCTTATAAAACATAAACCAAACGTTGGAGGTGGTCATTTCTTTTTGCGCAGTGATAAACTCGGCACTCTAAAGCACCCGAGAGCGTTTTTTTCGATGCCAACCTAACCAGAGTGACGGGAGCGGCACAATTCAGAAAAAGTGCTCAGCTCGCCGAGAAAATGCGATTTAAGCAATAAAATTAAAAATGCTTATAAAACATAAACCAAACGTTGGAGGTGGTCATTTCTTCATGCGCAGTGATAAACTCGGCACTCTGAAGCACCCGAGAGCGCTTTTTTCTATGCCAACCTAGCCAGAGTGACGGGAGCGGCACCATTCAGAAAAAGTGCTCAGCTCGTCGAGAAAATGCAATTTAAGCAATAAAATTAAAAATGCTTATAAAACATAAAACAAACGTTGGAGGTGGTCATTTCTCCATGCGCAGTGATAAACTCGGCACTCTGAAGCACCCAAGAGCGCTTTTTTCTATGCCAACCTCACCAGAGTGACGGGAGAAGCACCATTCAGAAAACGTGCTCAGCTCGTCGAGAAAATGCGATTTAAGACATAAAATTAAAAATGCTTATAAAACATAAAACAAACGTTGCAGGTGGTCATTTCTTCATGCGCAGTGATAAACGCGACACTCTGAAGCACCCGAGAGCGCTTTTTTCTATGCCAACCTCACCAGAGTGACGGGAGCGGCACCATTCAGAAAACGTGCTCAGCTCGTCGAGAAAATGCGATTCAAGCAATAAAATTAAAAATGCTTATAAAACATAAAACAAACGTTGCAGGTGGTCATTTCTCCATGCGCAGTGATAAACTCGGCACTCTGAAGCATCCGAGAGCGCTTTTTTCTATGCCATCCTAACCAGACTTCTAGCCCTAACCCTAGCTCTTACTCTAATCGTACTCCTAGCTCTTACATGAACTGTAGCTCTTACACTAACCCTAGCGCTAGCTCTAACACTAATCCTAGCTCTAACCCTAACCCCAACCGTAGCTTTTACTAGGAGCTATTACCCTAAGTCTTACACTAACCCTATTCCTAGCTCTAACCTTAACCTATGCCATCCTAACCAGACTTCTAGCCGTAACCCTAGCTCTTACTGTAATCGTAATACTAGCTCTTACATGAACCGTAGCTCTTACACTAACCCTAGCGCTAGCTCTAACCCTAATCCTAGCTCTAACCCTAAACCCAACCCCAACCCTAGCTATTACCCTAACTCTTACACTAACCCGATTCCTAGCTCTAACCCTAACCCTAGCTAATACCCTAACTCTTACACTAACGCTATTCCTAGCTCTAACCTTAACCCCAACCCTAGCTCTTCCTCTAAACCTAATCCTTGCTCTAGCTGGGATTTGAACTCAGGCTGCCTGGGTGCGAGTACAGAGCACTAACCACTACACTATGGAACCTACACCTATATTGCATGGAAGTTACGTATATGGTTTTATGGAGGAGCTTACAAGCAAAGATAGGAATAATTAATTGCCAAAATAGTTGAGGTTCCACTGAGACTTGAACTCAGGTTGCTGGGGTGAGAGTCCAGCGCACTAACCACTACGGTATGGAATCCACACCATCAATCCATGTAAGTTACCTATATGGTTTTATGGAGCAGCTCACAAGCAACTAGCAAAGATAGGAATAGTTAAATGCCAAAATAGTTGAGGTTCCACTGAGACTTGAACTCAGGTTGCTGGGGTGAGAGTCCAGCGCACTAACCACTACGGTATGGAATCCACACCATTAATCCATGTAAATTACCTATATGGTTTTATGGAGCAGCTCACAAGCAACTAGCAAAGATAGGAATAGGTAAATGCCAAAATGGTTGAGGTTCCACTGAGACTTGAACTCAGGGCGCTGGGGTGAGAGTCCAGAGCACTAACCAATACAGTATGGAACCCACACCATTAATCCTTGGAAGTTACCTATATGGTTTTATAGAGCAGCTCACAAGCAAATAGTATAGATAGGAATAGATAAATGCCAAAATAGTTGAAGTTCCACTGAGACTTGAACTCAGTTCGCTGGGATGAGAGTCCACAGCACAAACCACTACAGTATGGCACCCACGAAATTACTTCATGTATGTTACGTATATGGTTTTATGGAGCAGCTCACACGCAAATTGTATAGGAATAGGTAGTATAGATAGGAATACGTAAATGCCAAAAGAAAAAGTGTTCTGTAGTGTAGTGGAAAGTGCTCTGGACTCTCACCCCAACGACCTGAGTTCAAGTCTCAGTGGAACCCCAACTGTTTTGGCATTTGTCTATTCCTAACTATACCATTTGCTTGTGAGCTGCTCCATAAAACCGTATAGGTAACTTCAATGAAGTGATAGTGTGGTTTCCATACTGTAGTGGTTAGTGCTCTGTACACTTACTCCAGCGACCAGAGTTCAAGTCTCAGTGGAACCTCTACTATTTTAGCATTTACCTATTCCTATCTACACTGGCTTTTGAGCTGCTCCATAAAACCATATACGTAACTTCCATGTAGTAATGTCGTGCGTTCCATAGTGTAGTGGTTAGTTCTCTGGGCTCTCACCCCACACAGCAAAAACTGGAGTGTTGAATCAACTCCCACAGAGTCAATTTTAACACTTTTTGCGGGTTTATATAGCTCCACACTCTACAGAGTTAAATTAACACTTTCAAAATAGTTAATTATTTAACACTGTACCTAGAGTTACTTTTTAACTCCCTAGACTGGGTTGAATTAACACTATATCAAGTTACATTAACACTATATCAGAGTTACTTTTTAACTCCCTAGACTGGGTTGAATTAACACTATATCGAGTTACATTAACACTATATCAGAGTTCCTTTTTAACTCCCTAAACTGTGTTAAATTAACACTATAACGAGTTACATTAACACTATATCAGAGTTCCTTTTTAACTCCCTAAACTGTGTTAAATTAACACTATATCGAGTTACATTAACACTATATCAGAGTTCCTTTTTAACTCTCTAAACTGGGTTAAATTAACAATATCGATTTACATTATATCAAAGCTCCTTTTTAACTTCCTAAATTGGGTTAAATTGACACTACATAGTTAAAAAAAAAAAACAGTACAATACAACCATTAAAATGACAATTCCAAGAAAAATGCATTTTCAAAAACACAATTTATTTTAACTTTTCCCCCAATGCAGTCAGTTAAAACATGAGGGTATAATGTACAAACCTCCATCTGCTTACCATTTATTTTAAGAACTTTCCCCCAATGCAGTCAGTTAAAACATAATAAACGAGGGTATAATGTGCAAACTTTCATCTGCTTTGAATATCAAATGGTTTGTGACATTTGAGTTCAGTCATTTTCATGACACACCTCTCTTCAGTTGGTAAAACTTTGAAGGCATGGTGGTGTTCAACAAACATCTCTGTAAATAGCTTTTTTGTCAAAAAATAAACGTCATCTTCAACCAGAAGTACATCATCTATTTGACAAAAGACTGGCATGTCTTCCTCCATGGAACTGCAAACAACAAGTCCACCTTTGTACTCAACACCATCGACTTTAACCCAACTTTAAAAAGAAAAAGAAATACACAGAATGAACGAACAATTGAAGTCCAGTAACATAAAATCAATCGGTCTTTATTAATCACAAGACTATTGAACTGTAATTGCTTATAACAAATTCTATCGAACAAAACTCACTTGGTGCCTCATCAAGTTCACTTCCTGGAGACTCTGCGGCCTGCAGCATTCGGCGCAGCTCAGGTGTTGGGGTGAGCCGCTTGGCCTCTTTGATGACGTTATCTCTGAAGAACGGATCCCATTTCTGGAGCAGCAGGTTGGAAACCTCCTCTTCAAACAGGAGTGTGAAGTCTTGATTCATCTATAAGAAAGCAAATGTACTACTACCACATTCAGCACATTTCAAGGCATTCTAAAAATCCCATTTCATACTTACCAATCCCTTTGTATCCAGGAATCTTGGGAAGATGGAGAAGATATCTTGAGTTTTGTCTGAGTCGTGGATGAGTTTTTGGCGATTCTGAAAGGTCTCTCTCATCTTCAGAAAAATTACGGAACTGTCTGTTGTATGGTTGAGCAAGGAGATGGCTTCCTGGTATGCATCCCCATCAAGCTGCTGGTCAACAACAATGGACCTGCGCACATTTGGGCCTCCTGAAAAAAAGCACACAATTCTTTCAAGAAAAAAAACAAGAAACACCCTAGATGAAGTTGTAAGAAAGAAAGAAAAATGAGGGGTACTTAGAGAAAGAAAGACAGTTGCGTAGAGAGAGAGATAGAGAGATAGATAGAGAGATAGATAGAGAGATAGAGAGATAGAGAGATAGAGAGATAGAGAGATAGATAGATAGATAGATAGATAGATAGATAGATAGATAGATAGATAGATAGATAGATAGATAGATAGATAGATAGATAGATAGATAGATAGATAGATAGATAGATAGATAGATAGATAGATAGATAGATAGATAGATAGACTGACCTCCTCCTGGGGAAAAGCCAGTGGGGCTACTTGTAGATGCATGTCCTCTTCGAATCTTTCTCTGAATCGTTTTCAGACGCCAAGAAATGTATCCGGTGCTGCTTGCAGCATCATAGAAATGTTCCTAAAATGGAAATACATTCAAAATTAATGTGATGTCAACCTCATAAGCTACTGTGAAATTTCAGAATCTAAATGTTACTGTAATGTAGACAAAACATGAAAATTATGTAAACAGAGAGTACAATAATAATGACTATACATAGCCTTTCTTGGAGTATGGGTCTTTGAGGGACGGGAACACTGTCACTATCCCAAGAGCGTACTCTTCTCGAACAGCTTTGCTGGGGAGTTGCCTGAGAAAAGATCAAATTAGCATTAATACAAGGGCCAAGTAGTTAACTTGTTAATAAAAAAAGGATAGTACAGACAAATAGAACACACATACCCGTGTTTATCAATCATGTGTGCCACTATTATATTGACCAACTTTCTTCTGGTAGCATCTGTTAGAGTTTTTGTTGTGTGATACTCTTGGAGGACCTCTTCACCACCTGAGCTGGTACCAAGGACATCTTCAATCAACTTTGAAAAAGAAGCAAAAAAACAAATGTGATAAACTGCCTTTCTAGAGTTTAAGGATGACAAATGTTGATTTTAAGAAACCTGTGAGTACTTAGCACAACCTTTCTAGCAGATGCTGCAGTAAGTGGGCCCTCAAGTCTTGGTTTCTTCCTAGGAACCTCATCTAGGAGTATAGTTGATGTACTTGCACATGAACTGAATCTTGAATCAGAATAATCGGATGGAGAGGACAAGGAGCAATCGGAAAATTCTAAAAAAAAAAAAAAAAAAAAAGAAGGGGGGTGGGGTGTTTATTTGCAGTATACAAAAAGTCATAGAAGATTTTTGATCTAACCAAGCCAACGGCACACCATAGACTCAACTCATTTAATCAATTGATTCTCAGTCTTGATAGGCAATTCAGAAATATTTTCAGAAATTGTTTTAAAGGCATGAATTAGATTAATCAAAAATACATTTGGTATTCATATTGGATTTATGTCAGTTAAAATGACATTTAAACCATTTAATAAAAGTCAGGCTGAATGTCCCTGTTGTGTAACCACAAAGAATGATATTGAATATTTGATCCACCTTTAAGTGTATTAAATGACTTAATTCTGAAAACATTAAATTGAAATTGTTTACTGTATTTCTGTACTTATAAATTTGCATTAGTGTTTTACACATTGCATTATGTAATTTACCCCTTTACATTTCTCACCGTCATTTGAGAAAACTGATAGAGTCACATTGCCTTGGCTGACAAGGTCACTGAAAATGTCCTCATCAACTTCTGTCCCTGTTGCATCTTTGTACACTAATTTTGCGTCAGGTGGCAGGCAAAATCTCTCGATGACTGGAAAAGACAAGATACATCTGAGTGGACCTTTAAGATAGCACTGATCTTGCCTCATTTCACATTCAATAATTTAATCCACCACTGTAAACAAATTCAGAGATAATCCCCTGCATAAAATACATTCCCTTTTCAGTCCAAATCTTAAAAGAAAGGGGCGTTGTTCTGCCCTTTATATCAAACCAAGCATAAGTAAAACAAAAACAAACCTTTGTCATGGAACTGCACAAAATCAAAACATCCATCAACCTCATCCAACTTCACATACTTCTGCTGTTGGCAATACCGAACCTGGATCAACATTTTTCTGAGACATGCAACAACAAACAAATGTCAGTAAACACTTAACATGCAAGAAATAATTATTTAACACTCACATAAACGTTGTGTATCATGCAAGAAATTGTTTCATTATTAATTTCACTGCATGTCTAAGATTAAACACATTCAGCAGCTGCTGGGAGGCTGTTAAAACATGCCACAGCAGGCCCAGTGGAAACGCTCTCATTGATGAACGTGGCAGCGACTAGCTGTAGTGACTGCAGCACATGCTACCGTAATTAACATTTACATTTGAGGCAAAACTGATTTATTAAAACATTCCCCTCTGTTAAAAGCTGGTTTTCAGCGACCAAACAAACACAACACAGCACCAGTAAAGTTGACCCTTTATAGTCTGACTGCCCACTACATTACCTACATTACCCATTAATCAGAGTTATTAACCACACCTGTATGATCAGAGCCTCGGACACTCGTCTCGGTGCAGTGGCACAGGGAGTCTGCCACACAGGCACCCAACTGCAATTGTTTAGGCTAATTATTTCACTCTAGCCGTGGCTCCTACGCAAAGTGCGGGGTTTATTGCATGAATTAACTCCTCACTTCGTGTTGGAGCCAAATTTCATCCTGTCGGGGCTTATTTCTCCATAACAACCTCTGAACTGTTTATCCCTTACTTATTCTAGAGGGTTATGGTTAGGATTAGGGTTAAGGTTAGATTAATGGACGCAGAAATTAACAAGTGTATGGTCGGAGAAATGGGAAGAGGGAGTATTGGGCAGTCGGACTGATGCCATGCACCCGCCATGAACTTCAAGTTAGCTTGTTAACATGTGCTAACGTTAGCCCCAAACTATATTCGACAGTTAAATATGAAGCCTTGTTTATACAACCTCTCAAGCACGCGTGAGACTTGGTAAAATGCAAAGGATAACATAGGAAACCGTTTTTTTATTAATGTTTATTTTTTAGCAAGTGGTAACGTTAGTGGTGAAGTTAACATTGCATTAAAAAAAAAATCCAAACGTTCGCTGTCCAGTGCCAACCACAAAAAATGCTTAGCAAAGTTACATAAATATTCTCAGCAGATGTTTAATTCAATGTTATTGTTCCTACAAGTTTGATTTTGTAGCTTACCTCTCGTGTAAAAGTCCAACTCCGCATCCATTCCTGATTCCAGCAGCGAAATAAACGACGGTTGACCACGCCACGCACAGGAGACTATTGATTGATGCACGGGTTCACCCTGCTGAAAGCCCAGGGGCATAACACATGGGGTTACCTGGACTGAAGCCCAGGGGCCTATCAAGCAAGTTAACTCGGCCGAGATGCACTTTACATCTCTCCAGAGTTGATTTGCTTAGGTTGGAATAACTCTGTTAAATAACTCCAACACTGAACACCATTTTAATCAGAATGTGTTAAAATGACACTTTGAGAGTTGAAATCAACTCTGACATGTTTAACCCTGAAATTTCAACACTCCAGTTTTTGCTGTGCAGTGACCAGAGTTCAAGTCTCACTAGAACCACACTGTTTTTGGCATTTAGCTATTCCTATCTATACTGCTTGTGAGCTGCTCCATAAAACCGTATGACATGTGAAGAGATTGACAATAAAGCTGACTTTGACTTTGAGAGGAATCATTCAGAAAACGTCCTTACCTCGTCGAGAAAATGCGATTTAACCAATAAAAATGCTAATAAAACATAAACCAAACGTTGCAGGTGGTCATTTCTTCATGCGCAGTGATAAACTCGGCACTCTGAAGTACCCGAGAGCGCTATAACTATGCCAACCTAACCACAGTGACGGGAGCGGCACCATTCAGAAAAAGTGCTCAGCTCGCCGAGAAAATGCGATTTATTGCTTAAATCGCATTTTCTCGGCGAGCTGAGCGCTTTTTCTGAATTGTGCCGCTCCCGTCACTCTGGTTAGGTTGGCATCGAAAAAAACGCTCTCGGGTGCTTTAGAGTGCCGAGTTATTCACTGCGCATGAAGAAATGACCACCTCCAACGTTTGGTTTATGTTTAATAAGCATTTTTAATTTTATTGCTTAAATCGCATTTTCTCGGCGAGCTGAGCACTTTTTCTGAATTGTGCCGCTCCCGTCACTCTGGTTAGGTTGGCATCGAAAAAAACGCTCTCGGGTGCTTTAGAGTGCCGAGTTTATTACTGCGCATTAAGAAATGACCACCTCCAACGTTTGGTTTATGTTTTATAAGCATTTTTAATTTTATTGCTTAAATCGCATTTTCTCGGCGAGCTGAGCACTTTTTCTGAATTGTGCCGCTCCCGTCACTCTGGTTAGGTTGGCATCGAAAAAAACGCTCTCGGGTGCTTTAGAGTGCCGAGTTATTCACTGCGCACGAAGAAATGACCACCTCCAACGTTTGGTTTATGTTTTATAAGCATTTTTAATTTTATTGCTTAAATCGCATTTTCTCGGCGAGCTGAGCGCTTTTTCTGAATTGTGCCGCTCCCGTCACTCTGGTTAGGTTGGCATCGAAAAAAACGCTCTCGGGTGCTTTAGAGTGCCGAGTTTATTACTGCGCATTAAGAAATGACCACCTCCAACGTTTGGTTTATGTTTTATAAGCATTTTTAATTTTATTGCTTAAATCGCATTTTCTCGGCGAGCTGAGCACTTTTTCTTAATTGTGCCGCTCCCGTCACTCTGGTTAGGTTGGCATCGAAAAAAACGCTCTCGGGTGCTTTAGAGTGCCGAGTTTATTACTGCGCATTAAGAAATGACCACCTCCAACGTTTGGTTTATGTTTAATAAGCATTTTTAATTTTATTGCTTAAATCGCATTTTCTCGGCGAGCTGAGCACTTTTTCTGAATTGTGCCGCTCCCGTCACTCTGGTTAGGTTGGCATCGAAAAAAACGCTCTCGGGTGCTTTAGAGTGCCGAGTTTATTACTGCGCATTAAGAAATGACCACCTCCAATGTTTGGTTTATGTTTTATAAGCATTTTTAATTTTATTGCTTAAATCGCATTTTCTCGGCGAGCTGAGCACTTTTTCTGAATTGTGCCGCTCCCGTCACTCTGGTTAGGTTGGCATCGAAAAAAACGCTCTCGGGTGCTTTAGAGTGCCGAGTTTATCACTGCGCATGAAGAAATGACCACCTCCAACGTTTGGTTTATGTTTTATAAGCATTTTTAAATTTATTGCTTAAATCGCATTTTCTCGGCGAGCTGAGCGCTTTTTCTGAATTGTGCCGCTCCCGTCACTCTGGTTAGGTTGGCATCGAAAAAAACGCTCTCGGGTGCTTTAGAGTGCCGAGTTATTCACTGCGCATGAAGAAATGACCACCTCCAACGTTTGGTTTATGTTTTATAAGCATTTTTAATTTTATTGCTTAAATCGCATTTTCTCGGCGAGCTGAGCGCTTTTTCTGAATTGTGCCGCTCCCGTCACTCTGGTTAGGTTGGCATCGAAAAAAACGCTCTCGGGTGCTTTAGAGTGCCGAATTATTCACTGCGCATGAAGAAATGACCACCTCCAACGTTTGGTTTATGTTTTATAAGCATTTTTAGTTTTATTGCTTAAATCGCATTTTCTCGGCGAGCTGAGCACTTTTTCTGAATTGTGCCGCTCCCGTCACTCTGGTTAGGTTGGCATCGAAAAAAACGCTCTCGGGTGCTTTAGAGTGCCGAGTTATTCACTGCGCATGAAGAAATGACCACCTCCAACGTTTGGTTTATGTTTTATAAGCATTTTTAATTTTATTGCTTAAATCGCATTTTCTCGGCGAGCTGAGCACTTTTTCTGAATTGTGCCGCTCCCGTCACTCTGGTTAGGTTGGCATCGAAAAAAAACGCTCTCGGGTGCTTTAGAGTGCCGAGTTTATCACTGCGCATGAAGAAATGACCACCTCCAACGTTTGGTTTATGTTTTATAAGCATTTTTAATTTTATTGCTTAAATCGCATTTTCTCGGCGAGCTGAGCGCTTTTTCTGAATTGTGCCGCTCCCGTCACTCTGGTTAGGTTGGCATCGAAAAAAACGCTCTCGGGTGCTTTAGAGTGCCGAGTTTATTACTGCGCATTAAGAAATGACCACCTCCAACGTTTGGTTTATGTTTTATAAGCATTTTTAATTTTATTGCTTAAATCGCATTTTCTCGGCGAACTGAGCGCTTTTTCTGAATTGTGCCGCTCCCGTCACTCTGGTTAGGTTGGCATCGAAAAAAACGCTCTCGGGTGCTTTAGAGTGCCGAGTTTATCACTGCGCATGAAGAAATGACCACCTCCAACGTTTGGTTTATGTTTTATGAGCATTTTTAATTTTATTGCTTAAATCGCATTTTCTCGGCGAGCTGAGCGCTTTTTCTGAATTGTGCCGCTCCCGTCACTCTGGTTAGGTTGGCATCGAAAAAAACGCTCTCGGGTGCTTTAGAGTGCCGAAATGACCACTTCCAACGTTTGGTTTATGTTTTATAAGCATTTTTAATTTTATTGCTTAAATCGCATTTTCTCGGCGAGCTGAGCACTTTTTCTGAATTGTGCCGCTCCCGTCACTCTGGTTAGGTTGGCATCGAAAAAAACGCTCTCGGGTGCTTTAGAGTGCCGAGTTTATTACTGCGCATTAAGAAATGACCACCTCCAACGTTTGGTTTATGTTTTATAAGCATTTTTAATTTTATTGCTTAAATCGCATTTTCTCGGCGAGCTGAGCACTTTTTCTGAATTGTGCCGCTCCCGTCACTCTGGTTAGGTTGGCATCGAAAAAAACGCTCTCGGGTGCTTTAGAGTGCCGAGTTATTCACTGCGCATGAAGAAATGACCACCTCCAACGTTTGGTTTATGTTTTATAAGCATTTTTAATTTTATTGCTTAAATCGCATTTTCTCGGCGAGCTGAGCGCTTTTTCTGAATTGTGCCGCTCCCGTCACTCTGGTTAGGTTGGCATCGAAAAAAACGCTCTCGGGTGCTTTAGAGTGCCGAGTTTATCACTGCGCATGAAGAAATGACCACCTCCAACGTTTGGTTTATGTTTTATGAGCATTTTTAATTTTATTGCTTAAATCGCATTTTCTCGGCGAGCTGAGCGCTTTTTCTGAATTGTGCCGCTCCCGTCACTCTGGTTAGGTTGGCATCGAAAAAAACGCTCTCGGGTGCTTTAGAGTGCCGACTTTATCACTGCGCATGAAGAAATGACCACTTCCAACGTTTGGTTTATGTTTTATAAGCATTTTTAATTTTATTGCTTAAATCGCATTTTCTCGGCGAGCTGAGCACTTTTTCTGAATTGTGCCGCTCCCGTCACTCTGGTTAGGTTGGCATCGAAAAAAACGCTCTCGGGTGCTTTAGAGTGCCGAGTTTATTACTGCGCATTAAGAAATGACCACCTCCAACGTTTGGTTTATGTTTTATAAGCATTTTTAATTTTATTGCTTAAATCGCATTTTCTCGGCGAGCTGAGCACTTTTTCTGAATTGTGCCGCTCCCGTCACTCTGGTTAGGTTGGCATCGAAAAAAACGCTCTCGGGTGCTTTAGAGTGCCGAGTTATTCACTGCGCATGAAGAAATGACCACCTCCAACGTTTGGTTTATGTTTTATAAGCATTTTTAATTTTATTGCTTAAATCGCATTTTCTCGGCGAGCTGAGCACTTTTTCTGAATTGTGCCGCTCCTGTCACTCTGGTTAGGTTGGCATCGAAAAAAAACGCTCTCGGGTGCTTTAGAGTGCCGAGTTTATCACTGCGCATGAAGAAATGACCACCTCCAACGTTTGGTTTATGTTTTATAAGCATTTTTAATTTTATTGCTTAAATCGCATTTTCTCGGCGAGCTGAGCGCTTTTTCTGAATTGTGCCGCTCCCGTCACTCTGGTTAGGTTGGCATCGAAAAAAACGCTCTCGGGTGCTTTAGAGTGCCGAGTTTATTACTGCGCATTAAGAAATGACCACCTCCAACGTTTGGTTTATGTTTTATAAGCATTTTTAATTTTATTGCTTAAATCGCATTTTCTCGGCGAGCTGAGCGCTTTTTCTGAATTGTGCCGCTCCCGTCACTCTGGTTAGGTTGGCATCGAAAAAAACGCTCTCGGGTGCTTTAGAGTGCCGAGTTTATCACTGCGCATGAAGAAATGACCACCTCCAACGTTTGGTTTATGTTTTATAAGCATTTTTAATTTTATTGCTTAAATCGCATTTTCTCGGCGAGCTGAGCGCTTTTTCTGAATTGTGCCGCTCCCGTCACTCTGGTTAGGTTGGCATCGAAAAAAACGCTCTCGGGTGCTTTAGAGTGCCGAGTTTATCACTGCGCATGAAGAAATGACCACTTCCAACGTTTGGTTTATGTTTTATAAGCATTTTTAATTTTATTGCTTAAATCGCATTTTCTCGGCGAGCTGAGCACTTTTTCTGAATTGTGCCGCTCCCGTCACTCTGGTTAGGTTGGCATCGAAAAAAACGCTCTCGGGTGCTTTAGAGTGCCGAGTTTATTACTGCGCATTAAGAAATGACCACCTCCAACGTTTGGTTTATGTTTTATAAGCATTTTTAATTTTATTGCTTAAATCGCATTTTCTCGGCGAGCTGAGCACTTTTTCTGAATTGTGCCGCTCCCGTCACTCTGGTTAGGTTGGCATCGAAAAAAACGCTCTCGGGTGCTTTAGAGTGCCGAGTTATTCACTGCGCATGAAGAAATGACCACCTCCAACGTTTGGTTTATGTTTTATAAGCATTTTTAATTTTATTGCTTAAATCGCATTTTCTCGGCGAGCTGAGCACTTTTTCTGAATTGTGCCGCTCCCGTCACTCTGGTTAGGTTGGCATCGAAAAAAAACGCTCTCGGGTGCTTTAGAGTGCCGAGTTTATCACTGCGCATGAAGAAATGACCACCTCCAACGTTTGGTTTATGTTTTATAAGCATTTTTAATTTTATTGCTTAAATCGCATTTTCTCGGCGAGCTGAGCGCTTTTTCTGAATTGTGCCGCTCCCGTCACTCTGGTTAGGTTGGCATCGAAAAAAACGCTCTCGGGTGCTTTAGAGTGCCGAGTTTATTACTGCGCATTAAGAAATGACCACCTCCAACGTTTGGTTTATGTTTTATAAGCATTTTTAATTTTATTGCTTAAATCGCATTTTCTCGGCGAGCTGAGCGCTTTTTCTGAATTGTGCCGCTCCCGTCACTCTGGTTAGGTTGGCATCGAAAAAAACGCTCTCGGGTGCTTTAGAGTGCCGAGTTTATCACTGCGCATGAAGAAATGACCACCTCCAACGTTTGGTTTATGTTTTATAAGCATTTTTAATTTTATTGCTTAAATCGCATTTTCTCGGCGAGCTGAGCGCTTTTTCTGAATTGTGCCGCTCCCGTCACTCTGGTTAGGTTGGCATCGAAAAAAACGCTCTCGGGTGCTTTAGAGTGCCGAGTTTATCACTGCGCATGAAGAAATGACCACTTCCAACGTTTGGTTTATGTTTTATAAGCATTTTTAATTTTATTGCTTAAATCGCATTTTCTCGGCGAGCTGAGCACTTTTTCTGAATTGTGCCGCTCCCGTCACTCTGGTTAGGTTGGCATCGAAAAAAACGCTCTCGGGTGCTTTAGAGTGCCGAGTTTATTACTGCGCATTAAGAAATGACCACCTCCAACGTTTGGTTTATGTTTTATAAGCATTTTTAATTTTATTGCTTAAATCGCATTTTCTCGGCGAGCTGAGCACTTTTTCTGAATTGTGCCGCTCCCGTCACTCTGGTTAGGTTGGCATCGAAAAAAACGCTCTCGGGTGCTTTAGAGTGCCGAGTTATTCACTGCGCATGAAGAAATGACCACCTCCAACGTTTGGTTTATGTTTTATAAGCATTTTTAATTTTATTGCTTAAATCGCATTTTCTCGGCGAGCTGAGCACTTTTTCTGAATTGTGCCGCTCCCGTCACTCTGGTTAGGTTGGCATCGAAAAAAACGCTCTCGGGTGCTTTAGAGTGCCGAGTTTATCACTGCGCATGAAGAAATGACCACCTCCAACGTTTGGTTTATGTTTTATAAGCATTTTTAATTTTATTGCTTAAATCGCATTTTCTCGGCGAGCTGAGCGCTTTTTCTGAATTGTGCCGCTCCCGTCACTCTGGTTAGGTTGGCATCGAAAAAAACGCTCTCGGGTGCTTTAGAGTGCCGAGTTTATTACTGCGCATTAAGAAATGACCACCTCCAACGTTTGGTTTATGTTTTATAAGCATTTTTAATTTTATTGCTTAAATCGCATTTTCTCGTCGAGCTGAGCGCTTTTTCTGAATTGTGCCGCTCCCGTCACTCTGGTTAGGTTGGCATCGAAAAAAACGCTCTCGGGTGCTTTAGAGTGCCGAGTTATTCACTGCGCATGAAGAAATGACCACCTCCAACGTTTGGTTTATGTTTAATAAGCATTTTTAATTTTATTGCTTGAATCGCATTTTCTCGGCGAGCTGAGCACTTTTTCTGAATTGTGCCGCTCCCGTCACTCTGGTTAGGTTGGCATCGAAAAAAACGCTCTCGGGTGCTTTAGAGTGCCGAGTTTATCACTGCCCATGAAGAAATGACCACCTCCAACGTTTGGTTTATGTTTTATAAGCATTTTTAATTTTATTGCTTAAATCGCATTTTCTCGGCGAGCTGAGCGCTTTTTCTGAATTGTGCCGCTCCCGTCACTCTGGTTAGGTTGGCATCGAAAAAAACGCTCTCGGGTGCTTTAGAGTGCCGAGTTTATTACTGCGCATTAAGAAATGACCACCTCCAACGTTTGGTTTATGTTTTATAAGCATTTTTAATTTTATTGCTTAAATCGCATTTTCTCGGCGAGCTGAGCACTTTTTCTGAATTGTGCCGCTCCCGTCACTCTGGTTAGGTTGGCATCGAAAAAAACGCTCTCGGGTGCTTTAGAGTGCCGAGTTATTCACTGCGCATGAAGAAATGACCACCTCCAACGTTTGGTTTATGTTTTATAAGCATTTTTAATTTTATTGCTTAAATCGCATTTTCTCGGCGAGCTGAGCACTTTTTCTGAATTGTGCCGCTCCCGTCACTCTGGTTAGGTTGGCATCGAAAAAAACGCTCTCGGGTGCTTTAGAGTGCCGAGTTTATCACTGCGCATGAAGAAATGACCACCTCCAACGTTTGGTTTATGTTTTATAAGCATTTTTAATTTTATTGCTTAAATCGCATTTTCTCGGCGAGCTGAGCGCTTTTTCTGAATTGTGCCGCTCCCGTCACTCTGGTTAGGTTGGCATCGAAAAAAACGCTCTCGGGTGCTTTAGAGTGCCGAGTTTATCACTGCGCATGAAGAAATGACCACTTCCAACGTTTGGTTTATGTTTTATAAGCATTTTTAATTTTATTGCTTAAATCGCATTTTCTCGGCGAGCTGAGCACTTTTTCTGAATTGTGCCGCTCCCGTCACTCTGGTTAGGTTGGCATCGAAAAAAACGCTCTCGGGTGCTTTAGAGTGCCGAGTTTATCACTGCGCATTAAGAAATGACCACCTCCAACGTTTGGTTTATGTTTTATAAGCATTTTTAATTTTATTGCTTAAATCGCATTTTCTCGGCGAGCTGAGCGCTTTTTCTGAATTGTGCCGCTCCCGTCACTCTGGTTAGGTTGGCATCGAAAAAAACGCTCTCGGGTGCTTTAGAGTGCCGAGTTATTCACTGCGCATGAAGAAATGACCACCTCCAACGTTTGGTTTATGTTTTATAAGCATTTTTAATTTTATTGCTTAAATCGCATTTTCTCGGCGAGCTGAGCACTTTTTCTGAATTGTGCCGCTCCCGTCACTCTGGTTAGGTTGGCATCGAAAAAAAACGCTCTCGGGTGCTTTAGAGTGCCGAGTTTATCACTGCGCATGAAGAAATGACCACCTCCAACGTTTGGTTTATGTTTTATAAGCATTTTTAATTTTATTGCTTAAATCGCATTTTCTCGGCGAGCTGAGCGCTTTTTCTGAATTGTGCCGCTCCCGTCACTCTGGTTAGGTTGGCATCGAAAAAAACGCTCTCGGGTGCTTTAGAGTGCCGAGTTTATTACTGCGCATTAAGAAATGACCACCTCCAACGTTTGGTTTATGTTTTATAAGCATTTTTAATTTTATTGCTTAAATCGCATTTTCTCGGCGAGCTGAGCGCTTTTTCTGAATTGTGCCGCTCCCGTCACTCTGGTTAGGTTGGCATCGAAAAAAACGCTCTCGGGTGCTTTAGAGTGCCGAGTTATTCACTGCGCATGAAGAAATGACCACCTCCAACGTTTGGTTTATGTTTAATAAGCATTTTTAATTTTATTGCTTGAATCGCATTTTCTCGGCGAGCTGAGCACTTTTTCTGAATTGTGCCGCTCCCGTCACTCTGGTTAGGTTGGCATCGAAAAAAACGCTCTCGGGTGCTTTAGAGTGCCGAGTTTATCACTGCGCATGAAGAAATGACCACCTCCAACGTTTGGTTTATGTTTTATAAGCATTTTTAATTTTATTGCTTAAATCGCATTTTCTCGGCGAGCTGAGCGCTTTTTCTGAATTGTGCCGCTCCCGTCACTCTGGTTAGGTTGGCATCGAAAAAAACGCTCTCGGGTGCTTTAGAGTGCCGAATTATTCACTGCGCATGAAGAAATGACCACCTCCAACGTTTGGTTTATGTTTTATAAGCATTTTTAATTTTATTGCTTAAATCGCATTTTCTCGGCGAGCTGAGCACTTTTTCTGAATTGTGCCGCTCCCGTCACTCTGGTTAGGTTGGC
Organism: Syngnathus typhle; assembly: GCF_033458585.1. Lineage (NCBI taxonomy): Eukaryota > Metazoa > Chordata > Actinopteri > Syngnathiformes > Syngnathidae > Syngnathus > Syngnathus typhle. The sequence goes on along the minus strand of NW_026871955.1, from coordinate 594,907 downwards.
ATCGAAAAAAACGCTCTCGGGTGCTTTAGAGTGCCGAGTTATTCACTGCGCATGAAGAAATGACCACCTCCAACGTTTGGTTTATGTTTTATAAGCATTTTTAATTTTATTGCTTAAATCGCATTTTCTCGGCGAGCTGAGAACTTTTTCTGAATTGTGCCGCTCCCGTCACTCTGGTTAGGTTGGCATTGAAAAAAACGCTCTCGGGTGCTTTAGAGTGCCGAGTTTATCACTGCGCATGAAGAAATGACCACCTCCAACGTTTGGTTTATGTTTTATAAGCATTTTTAATTTTATTGCTTAAATCGCATTTTCTCGGCGAGCTGAGCGCTTTTTCTGAATTGTGCCGCTCCCGTCACTCTGGTTAGGTTGGCATCGAAAAAAACGCTCTCGGGTGCTTTAGAGTGCCGAGTTTATCACTGCGCATGAAGAAATGACCACCTCCAACGTTTGGTTTATGTTTTATAAGCATTTTTAATTTTATTGCTTAAATCGCATTTTCTTGGCGAGCTGAGCGCTTTTTCTGAATTGTGCCGCTCCCGTCACTCTGGTTAGGTTGGCATCGAAAAAAACGCTCTCGGGTGCTTTAGAGTGCCGAGTTTATCACTGCGCATGAAGAAATGACCACCTCCAACGTTTGGTTTATGTTTTATAAGCATTTTTAATTTTATTGCTTAAATCGCATTTTCTCGGCGAGCTGAGCACTTTTTCTGAATTGTGCCGCTCTCGTCACTCTGGTTAGGTTGGCATCGAAAAAAACGCTCTCGGGTGCTTTAGAGTGCCGAGTTTATCACTGCGCATGAAGAAATGACCACCTCCAACGTTTGGTTTATGTTTTATAAGCATTTTTAATTTTATTGCTTAAATCGCATTTTCTCGGCGAGCTGAGCACTTTTTCTGAATTGTGCCGCTCCCGTCACTCTGGTTAGGTTGGCATCGAAAAAAACGCTCTCGGGTGCTTTAGAGTGCCGAGTTTATCACTGCGCATGAAGAAATGACCACCTCCAACGTTTGGTTTATGTTTTATAAGCATTTTTAAATTTATTGCTTAAATCGCATTTTCTCGGCGAGCTGAGCGCTTTTTCTGAATTGTGCCGCTCCCGTCACTCTGGTTAGGTTGGCATCGAAAAAAACGCTCACGGGTGCTTTAGAGTGCCGAGTTTATTACTGCGCATGAAGAAATGACCACCTCCAACGTTTGGTTTATGTTTTATAAGCATTTTTAATTTTATTGCTTAAATCGCATTTTTTCGGTGAGCTGAGCACTTTTTCTGAATTGTGCCGCTCCCGTCACTCTGGTTAGGTTGGCATCGAAAAAAATGCTCTCGGGTGCTTTAGAGTGCCGAGTTATTCACTGCGCATGAAGAAATGACCACCTCCAACGTTTGGTTTATGTTTTATAAGCATTTTTAATTTTATTGCTTAAATCGCATTTTCTCGGCGAGCTGAGCACTTTTTCTGAATTGTGCCGCTCCCGTCACTCTGGTTAGTTTGGCATCGAAAAAAACGCTCTCGGGTGCTTTAGAGTGCCGAGTTTATCACTGCGCATGAAGAAATGACCACCTCCAACGTTTGGTTTATGTTTTATAAGCATTTTTAATTTTATTGCTTAAATCGCATTTTCTCGGCGAGCTGAGCGCTTTTTCTGAATTGTGCCGCTCCCGTCACTCTGGTTAGGTTGGCATCGAAAAAAAACGCTCTCGGGTGCTTTAGAGTGCCGAGTTTATCACTGCGCATGAAGAAATGACCACCTCCAACGTTTGGTTTATGTTTTATAAGCATTTTTAATTTTATTGCTTAAATCGCATTTTCTCGGCGAGCTGACTGAATTGTGCCGCTCCCGTCACTCTGGTTAGGTTGGCATCGAAAAAAACGCTCTCGGGTGCTTTAGAGTGCCGAGTTTATCACTGCGCATGAAGAAATGACCACTTCCAACGTTTGGTTTATGTTTTATAAGCATTTTTAATTTTATTGCTTAAATCGCATTTTCTCGGCGAGCTGAGCACTTTTTCTGAATTGTGCCGCTCCCGTCACTCTGGTTAGGTTGGCATCGAAAAAAACGCTCTCGGGTGCTTTAGAGTGCCGAGTTTATTACTGCGCATTAAGAAATGACCACCTCCAACGTTTGGTTTATGTTTTATAAGCATTTTTAATTTTATTGCTTAAATCGCATTTTCTCGGCGAGCTGAGCACTTTTTCTGAATTGTGCCGCTCCCGTCACTCTGGTTAGGTTGGCATCGAAAAAAACGCTCTCGGGTGCTTTAGAGTGCCGAGTTATTCACTGCGCATGAAGAAATGACCACCTCCAACGTTTGGTTTATGTTTTATAAGCATTTTTAATTTTATTGCTTAAATCGCATTTTCTCGGCGAGCTGAGCACTTTTTCTGAATTGTGCCGCTCCCGTCACTCTGGTTAGGTTGGCATCGAAAAAAACGCTCTCGGGTGCTTTAGAGTGCCGAGTTTATCACTGCGCATGAAGAAATGACCACCTCCAACGTTTGGTTTATGTTTTATAAGCATTTTTAAATTTATTGCTTAAATCGCATTTTCTCGGCGAGCTGAGCGCTTTTTCTGAATTGTGCCGCTCCCGTCACTCTGGTTAGGTTGGCATCGAAAAAAACGCTCTCGGGTGCTTTAGAGTGCCGAGTTATTCACTGCGCATGAAGAAATGACCACCTCCAACGTTTGGTTTATGTTTAATAAGCATTTTTAATTTTATTGCTTAAATCGCATTTTCTCGGCGAGCTGAGCGCTTTTTCTGAATTGTGCCGCTCCCGTCACTCTGGTTAGGTTGGCATAAAAAAAAACGCTCTCGGGTGCTTTAGAGTGCCGAGTTATTCACTGCGCATGAAGAAATGACCACCTCCAACGTTTGGTTTATGTTTAATAAGCATTTTTAATTTTATTGCTTAAATCGCATTTTCTCGGCGAGCTGAGCACTTTTTCTGAATTGTGCCGCTCCCGTCACTCTGGTTAGGTTGGCATCGAAAAAAACGCTCTCGGGTGCTTTAGAGTGCCGAGTTTATTACTGCGCATTAAGAAATGACCACCTCCAACGTTTGGTTTATGTTTTATAAGCATTTTGAATTTTATTGCTTAAATTGCATTTTCTCGGCGAGCTGAGCACTTTTTCTGAATTGTGCCGCTCCCGTCACTCTGGTTAGTTTGGCATCGAAAAAAACGCTCTCGGGTGCTTTAGAGTGCCGAGTTATTCACTGCGCACGAAGAAATGACCACCTCCAACGTTTGGTTTATGTTTTATAAGCATTTTTAATTTTATTGCTTAAATCGCATTTTCTCGGCGAGCTGAGCGCTTTTTCTGAATTGTGCCGCTCCCGTCACTCTGGTTAGGTTGGCATCGAAAAAAACGCTCTCGGGTGCTTTAGAGTGCCGAGTTTATTACTGCGCATTAAGAAATGACCACCTCCAACGTTTGGTTTATGTTTTATAAGCATTTTTAATTTTATTGCTTAAATCGCAATTTCTCGGCGAGCTGAGCACTTTTTCTGAATTGTGCCGCTCCCGTCACTCTGGTTAGGTTGGCATCGAAAAAAACGCTCTCGGGTGCTTTGGAGTGCCGAGTTATTCACTGCGCATGAAGAAATGACCACCTCCAACGTTTGGTTTATGTTTAATAAGCATTTTTAATTTTATTGCTTGAATCGCATTTTCTCGGCGAGCTGAGCACTTTTTCTGAATTGTGCCGCTCCCGTCACTCTGGTTAGGTTGGCATCGAAGAAAACGCTCTCGGGTGCTTTAGAGTGCCGAGTTTATCACTGCGCATGAAGAAATGACCACCTCCAACGTTTGGTTTATGTTTTATAAGCATTTTTAATTTTATTGCTTAAATCGCATTTTCTCGGCGAGCTGAGCGCTTTTTCTGAATTGTGCCGCTCCCGTCACTCTGGTTAGGTTGGCATCGAAAAAAACGTTCTCGGGTGCTTTAGAGTGCCGAATTATTCACTGCGCATGAAGAAATGACCACCTCCAACGTTTGGTTTATGTTTTATAAGCATTTTTAGTTTTATTGCTTAAATCGCATTTTCTCGGCGAGCTGAGCACTTTTTATGAATTGTGCCGCTCCCGTCACTCTGGTTAGGTTGGCATCGAAAAAAACGCTCTCGGGTGCTTTAGAGTGCCGAGTTTATCACTGCGCATGGAGAAATGACCACCTCCAACGTTTGGTTTATGTTTTATAAGCATTTTTAATTTTATTGCTTAAATCGCATTTTCTCGGCGAGCTGAGCACTTTTTCTGAATTGTGCCGCTCCCGTCACTCTGGTTAGGTTGGCATCGAAAAAAACGCTCTCGGGTGCTTTAGAGTGCCGAGTTTATCACTGCGCATGAAGAAATGACCACCTCCAACGTTTGGTTTGTTTTATAAGCATTTTTAATTTTATTGCTTAAATCGCATTTTCTCGGCGAGCTGAGCGCTTTTTCTGAATTGTGCCGCTCCCGTCACTCTGGTTAGGTTGGCATAAAAAAAAACGCTCTCGGGTGCTTTAGAGTGCCGAGTTATTCACTGCGCATGAAGAAATGACCACCTCCAACGTTTGGTTTATGTTTAATAAGCATTTTTAATTTTATTGCTTAAATCGCATTTTCTCGGCGAGCTGAGCACTTTTTCTGAATTGTGCCGCTCCCGTCACTCTGGTTAGGTTGGCATCGAAAAAAACGCTCTCGGGTGCTTTAGAGTGCCGAGTTTATTACTGCGCATTAAGAAATGACCACCTCCAACGTTTGGTTTATGTTTTATAAGCATTTTTAATTTTATTGCTTAAATTGCATTTTCTCGGCGAGCTGAGCACTTTTTCTGAATTGTGCCGCTCCCGTCACTCTGGTTAGTTTGGCATCGAAAAAAACGCTCTCGGGTGCTTTAGAGTGCCGAGTTATTCACTGCGCACGAAGAAATGACCACCTCCAACGTTTGGTTTATGTTTTATAAGCATTTTTAATTTTATTGCTTAAATCGCATTTTCTCGGCGAGCTGAGCGCTTTTTCTGAATTGTGCCGCTCCCGTCACTCTGGTTAGGTTGGCATCGAAAAAAACGCTCTCGGGTGCTTTAGAGTGCCGAGTTTATTACTGCGCATTAAGAAATGACCACCTCCAACGTTTGGTTTATGTTTTATAAGCATTTTTAATTTTATTGCTTAAATCGCATTTTCTCGGCGAGCTGAGCACTTTTTCTGAATTGTGCCGCTCCCGTCACTCTGGTTAGGTTGGCATCGAAAAAAACGCTCTCGGGTGCTTTGGAGTGCCGAGTTATTCACTGCGCATGAAGAAATGACCACCTCCAACGTTTGGTTTATGTTTAATAAGCATTTTTAATTTTATTGCTTGAATCGCATTTTCTCGGCGAGCTGAGCACTTTTTCTGAATTGTGCCGCTCCCGTCACTCTGGTTAGGTTGGCATCGAAAAAAACGCTCTCGGGTGCTTTAGAGTGCCGAGTTTATCACTGCGCATGAAGAAATGACCACCTCCAACGTTTGGTTTATGTTTTATAAGCATTTTTAATTTTATTGCTTAAATCGCATTTTCTCGGCGAGCTGAGCGCTTTTTCTGAATTGTGCCGCTCCCGTCACTCTGGTTAGGTTGGCATCGAAAAAAACGCTCTCGGGTGCTTTAGAGTGCCGAATTATTCACTGCGCATGAAGAAATGACCACCTCCAACGTTTGGTTTATGTTTTATAAGCATTTTTAGTTTTATTGCTTAAATCGCATTTTCTCGGCGAGCTGAGCACTTTTTATGAATTGTGCCGCTCCCGTCACTCTGGTTAGGTTGGCATCGAAAAAAACGCTCTCGGGTGCTTTAGAGTGCCGAGTTTATCACTGCGCATGGAGAAATGACCACCTCCAACGTTTGGTTTATGTTTTATAAGCATTTTTAATTTTATTGCTTAAATCGCATTTTCTCGGCGAGCTGAGCACTTTTTCTGAATTGTGCCGCTCCCGTCACTCTGGTTAGGGTGGCATCGAAAAAAACGCTCTCGGGTGCTTTAGAGTGCCGAGTTTATCACTGCGCATGAAGAAATGACCACCTCCAACGTTTGGTTTATGTTTTATAAGCATTTTTAATTTTATTGCTTAAATCGCATTTTCTCGGCGAGCTGAGCACTTTTTCTGAATTGTGCCGCTCCCGTCACTCTGGTTAGGTTGGCATCGAAAAAAACGCTCTCGGGTGCTTTAGAGTGCCGAATTATTCACTGCGCACGAAGAAATGACCACCTCCAACGTTTGGTTTATGTTTTATAAGCATTTTTAATTTTATTGCTTAAATCGCATTTTCTCGGCGAGCTGAGCGCTTTTTCTGAATTGTGCCGCTCCCGTCACTCTGGTTAGGTTGGCATCGAAAAAAACGCTCTCGGGTGCTTTAGAGTGCCGAGTTTATCACTGCGCATGAAGAAATGACCACCTCCAACGTTTGGTTTATGTTTTATAAGCATTTTTAATTTTATTGCTTAAATTGCATTTTCTCGGCGAGCTGAGCACTTTTTCTGAATTGTGCCGCTCCCGTCACTCTGGTTAGTTTGGCATCGAAAAAAACGCTCTCGGGTGCTTTAGAGTGCCGAGTTATTCACTGCGCACGAAGAAATGACCACCTCCAACGTTTGGTTTATGTTTTATAAGCATTTTTAATTTTATTGCTTAAATCGCATTTTCTCGGCGAGCTGAGCGCTTTTTCTGAATTGTGCCGCTCCCGTCACTCTGGTTAGGTTGGCATCGAAAAAAACGCTCTCGGGTGCTTTAGAGTGCCGAGTTTATTACTGCGCATTAAGAAATGACCACCTCCAACGTTTGGTTTATGTTTTATAAGCATTTTTAATTTTATTGCTTAAATCGCATTTTCTCGGCGAGCTGAGCACTTTTTCTGAATTGTGCCGCTCCCGTCACTCTGGTTAGGTTGGCATCGAAAAAAACGCTCTCGGGTGCTTTGGAGTGCCGAGTTATTCACTGCGCATGAAGAAATGACCACCTCCAACGTTTGGTTTATGTTTAATAAGCATTTTTAATTTTATTGCTTGAATCGCATTTTCTCGGCGAGCTGAGCACTTTTTCTGAATTGTGCCGCTCCCGTCACTCTGGTTAGGTTGGCATCGAAAAAAACGCTCTCGGGTGCTTTAGAGTGCCGAGTTTATCACTGCGCATGAAGAAATGACCACCTCCAACGTTTGGTTTATGTTTTATAAGCATTTTTAATTTTATTGCTTAAATCGCATTTTCTCGGCGAGCTGAGCGCTTTTTCTGAATTGTGCCGCTCCCGTCACTCTGGTTAGGTTGGCATCGAAAAAAACGCTCTCGGGTGCTTTAGAGTGCCGAATTATTCACTGCGCATGAAGAAATGACCACCTCCAACGTTTGGTTTATGTTTTATAAGCATTTTTAGTTTTATTGCTTAAATCGCATTTTCTCGGTGAGCTGAGCACTTTTTATGAATTGTGCCGCTCCCGTCACTCTGGTTAGGTTGGCATCGAAAAAAACGCTCTCGGGTGCTTTAGAGTGCCGAGTTTATCACTGCGCATGGAGAAATGACCACCTCCAACGTTTGGTTTATGTTTTATAAGCATTTTTAATTTTATTGCTTAAATCGCATTTTCTCGGCGAGCTGAGCACTTTTTCTGAATTGTGCCGCTCCCGTCACTCTGGTTAGGTTGGCATCGAAAAAAACGCTCTCGGGTGCTTTAGAGTGCCGAGTTTATCACTGCGCATGAAGAAATGACCACCTCCAACGTTTGGTTTATGTTTTATAAGCATTTTTAATTTTATTGCTTAAATCGCATTTTCTCGGCGAGCTGAGCGCTTTTTCTGAATTGTGCCGCTCCCGTCACTCTGGTTAGGTTGGCATAAAAAAAAACGCTCTCGGGTGCTTTAGAGTGCCGAGTTATTCACTGCGCATGAAGAAATGACCACCTCCAACGTTTGGTTTATGTTTTATAAGCATTTTTAATTTTATTGCTTAAATCGCATTTTCTCGGCGAGCTGAGCGCTTTTTCTGAATTGTGCCGCTCCCGTCACTCTGGTTAGGTTGGCATCGAAAAAAACGCTCTCGGGTGCTTTAGAGTGCCGAGTTTATTACTGCGCATTAAGAAATGACCACCTCCAACGTTTGGTTTATGTTTTATAAGCATTTTTAATTTTATTGCTTAAATCGCATTTTCTCGGCGAGCTGAGCACTTTTTCTGAATTGTGCCGCTCCCGTCACTCTGGTTAGGTTGGCATCGAAAAAAACGCTCTCGGGTGCTTTGGAGTGCCGAGTTATTCACTGCGCATGAAGAAATGACCACCTCCAACGTTTGGTTTATGTTTAATAAGCATTTTTAATTTTATTGCTTGAATCGCATTTTCTCGGCGAGCTGAGCACTTTTAGAATTGTGCCGCTCCCGTCACTCTGGTTAGGTTGGCATCGAAAAAAACGCTCTCGGGTGCTTTAGAGTGCCGAGTTTATCACTGCGCATGAAGAAATGACCACCTCCAACGTTTGGTTTATGTTTTATAAGCATTTTTAATTTTATTGCTTAAATCGCATTTTCTCGGCGAGCTGAGCGCTTTTTCTGAATTGTGCCGCTCCCGTCACTCTGGTTAGGTTGGCATCGAAAAAAACGCTCTCGGGTGCTTTAGAGTGCCGAGTTTATTACTGCGCATTAAGAAATGACCACCTCCAACGTTTGGTTTATGTTTTATAAGCATTTTTAATTTTATTGCTTAAATCGCATTTTCTCGGCGAGCTGAGCACTTTTTCTGAATTGTGCCGCTCCCGTCACTCTGGTTAGGTTGGCATCGAAAAAAACGCTCTCGGGTGCTTTGGAGTGCCGAGTTATTCACTGCGCATGAAGAAATGACCACCTCCAACGTTTGGTTTATGTTTAATAAGCATTTTTAATTTTATTGCTTGAATCGCATTTTCTCGGCGAGCTGAGCACTTTTTCTGAATTGTGCCGCTCCCGTCACTCTGGTTAGGTTGGCATCGAAAAAAACGCTCTCGGGTGCTTTAGAGTGCCGAGTTTATCACTGCGCATGAAGAAATGACCACCTCCAACGTTTGGTTTATGTTTTATAAGCATTTTTAATTTTATTGCTTAAATCGCATTTTCTCGGCGAGCTGAGCGCTTTTTCTGAATTGTGCCGCTCCCGTCACTCTGGTTAGGTTGGCATCGAAAAAAACGCTCTCGGGTGCTTTAGAGTGCCGAATTATTCACTGCGCATGAAGAAATGACCACCTCCAACGTTTGGTTTATGTTTTATAAGCATTTTTAGTTTTATTGCTTAAATCGCATTTTCTCGGCGAGCTGAGCACTTTTTATGAATTGTGCCGCTCCCGTCACTCTGGTTAGGTTGGCATCGAAAAAAACGCTCTCGGGTGCTTTAGAGTGCCGAGTTTATCACTGCGCATGGAGAAATGACCACCTCCAACGTTTGGTTTATGTTTTATAAGCATTTTTAATTTTATTGCTTAAATCGCATTTTCTCGGCGAGCTGAGCACTTTTTCTGAATTGTGCCGCTCCCGTCACTCTGGTTAGGTTGGCATCGAAAAAAACGCTCTCGGGTGCTTTAGAGTGCCGAATTATTCACTGCGCATGAAGAAATGACCACCTCCAACGTTTGGTTTATGTTTTATAAGCATTTTTAGTTTTATTGCTTAAATCGCATTTTCTCGGCGAGCTGAGCACTTTTTATGAATTGTGCCGCTCCCGTCACTCTGGTTAGGTTGGCATCGAAAAAAACGCTCTCGGGTGCTTTAGAGTGCCGAGTTTATCACTGCGCATGGAGAAATGACCACCTCCAACGTTTGGTTTATGTTTTATAAGCATTTTTAATTTTATTGCTTAAATCGCATTTTCTCGGCGAGCTGAGCACTTTTTCTGAATTGTGCCGCTCCCGTCACTCTGGTTAGGTTGGCATCGAAAAAAACGCTCTCGGGTGCTTTAGAGTGCCGAGTTCATCACTGCGCATGAAGAAATGACCACCTCCAACGTTTGGTTTATGTTTTATAAGCATTTTTAATTTTATTGCTTAAATCGCATTTTCTCGGCGAGCTCTGCACTTTTTCTGAATTGTGCCGCTCCCGTCACTCTGGTTAGGTTGGCATCGAAAAAAACGCTCTCGGGTGCTTTAGAGTGCCGAGTTATTCACTGCGCACGAAGAAATGACCACCTCCAACGATAGGTTTATGTTTTATAAGCATTTTTAATTTTATTGCTTAAATCGCATTTTCTCGGCGAGCTGAGCGCTTTTTCTGAATTGTGCCGCTCCCGTCACTCTGGTTAGGTTGGCATCGAAAAAAACGCTCTCGGGTGCTTTAGAGTGCCGAGTTTATTACTGCGCTTTAAGAAATGACCACCTCCAACGTTTGGTTTATGTTTTATAAGCATTTTTAATTTAATTGCTTAAATCGCATTTTCTCGGCGAGCTGAGCACTTTTTCTGAATTGTGCCGCTCCCGTCACTCTGGTTAGGTTGGCATCGAAAAAAACGCTCTCGGGTGCTTTAGAGTGCCGAGTTTATTACTGCGCATTAAGAAATGACCACCTCCAACGTTTGGTTTATGTTTTATAAGCATTTTTAATTTTATTGCTTAAATCGCATTTTCTCGGCGAGCTGAGCACTTTTTCTGAATTGTGCCGCTCCCGTCACTCTGGTTAGGTTGGCATCGAAAAAAACGCTCTCGGGTGCTTTAGAGTGCCGAGTTATTCACTGCGCATGAAGAAATGACCACCTCCAACGTTTGGTTTATGTTTAATAAGCATTTTTAATTTTATTGCTTGAATCGCATTTTCTCGGCGAGCTGAGCACTTTTTCTGAATTGTGCCGCTCCCGTCACTCTGGTTAGGTTGGCATCGAAAAAAACGCTCTCGGGTGCTTTAGAGTGCCGAGTTTATCACTGCGCATGAAGAAATGACCACCTCCAACGTTTGGTTTATGTTTTATAAGCATTTTTAATTTAATTGCTTAAATCGCATTTTCTCGGCGAGATGAGCACTTTTTCTGAATTGTGCCGCTCCCGTCACTCTGGTTAGGTTGGCATCGAAAAAAACGCTCTCGGGTGCTTTAGAGTGCCGAGTTTATTACTGCGCATTAAGAAATGACCACCTCCAACGTTTGGTTTATGTTTTATAAGCATTTTTAATTTTATTGCTTAAATCGCATTTTCTCGGCGAGCTGAGCACTTTTTCTGAATTGTGCCGCTCCCGTCACTCTGGTTAGGTTGGCATCGAAAAAAACGCTCTCGGGTGCTTTAGAGTGCCGAGTTATTCACTGCGCATGAAGAAATGACCACCTCCAACGTTTGGTTTATGTTTAATAAGCATTTTTAATTTTATTGCTTGAATCGCATTTTCTCGGCGAGCTGAGCACTTTTTCTGAATTGTGCCGCTCCCGTCACTCTGGTTAGGTTGGCATCGAAAAAAACGCTCTCGGGTGCTTTAGAGTGCCGAGTTTATCACTGCGCATGAAGAAATGACCACCTCCAACGTTTGGTTTATGTTTTATAAGCATTTTTAATTTTATTGCTTAAATCGCATTTTCTCGGCGAGCTGAGCACTTTTTCTGAATTGTGCCGCTCCCGTCACTCTGGTTAGGTTGGCATCGAAAAAAACGCTCTCGGGTGCTTTAGAGTGCCGAGTTATTCACTGCGCACGAAGAAATGACCACCTCCAACGTTTGGTTTATGTTTTATAAGCATTTTTAATTTTATTGCTTAAATCGCATTTTCTCGGCGAGCTGAGCGCTTTTTCTGAATTGTGCCGCTCCCGTCACTCTGGTTAGGTTGGCATCGAAAAAAACGCTCTCGGGTGCTTTAGAGTGCCGAGTTTATCACTGCGCATGAAGAAATGACCACTTCCAACGTTTGGTTTATGTTTTATAAGCATTTTTAATTTTATTGCTTAAATCGCATTTTCTCGGCGAGCTGAGCGCTTTTTCTGAATTGTGCCGCTCCCGTCACTCTGGTTAGGTTGGCATCGAAAAAAACGCTCTCGGGTGCTTTAGAGTGCCGAGTTTATCACTGCGCATGAAGAAATGACCACCTCCAACGTTTGGTTTATGTTTCATAAGCATTTTTAATTTTATTGCTTAAATCGCATTTTCTCGGCGAGCTGAGCGCTTTTTCTGAATTGTGCCGCTCCCGTCACTCTGGTTAGGTTGGCATCGAAAAAAACGCTCTCGGGTGCTTTAGAGTGCCGAGTTATTCACTGCGCATGAAGAAATGACCACCTCCAACGTTTGGTTTATGTTTAATAAGCATTTTTAATTTTATTGCTTGAATCGCATTTTCTCGGCGAGCTGAGCACTTTTTCTGAATTGTGCCGCTCCCGTCACTCTGGTTAGGTTGGCATCGAAAAAAAACGCTCTCGGGTGCTTTAGAGTGCCGAGTTATTCACTGCGCATGAAGAAATGACCACCTCCAACGTTTGGTTTATGTTTTATAAGCATTTTTAATTTTATTGCTTAAATCGCATTTTCTCGGCGAGCTGAGCGCTTTTTCTGAATTGTGCCGCTCCCGTCACTCTGGTTAGGTTGGCATCGAAAAAAACGCTCTCGGGTGCTTTAGAGTGCCGAATTATTCACTGCGCATGAAGAAATGACCACCTCCAACGTTTGGTTTATGTTTTATAAGCATTTTTAGTTTTATTGCTTAAATCGCATTTTCTCGGCGAGCTGAGCACTTTTTATGAATTGTGCCGCTCCCGTCACTCTGGTTAGGTTGGCATCGAAAAAAACGCTCTCGGGTGCTTTAGAGTGCCGAGTTTATCACTGCGCATGGAGAAATGACCACCTCCAACGTTTGGTTTATGTTTTATAAGCATTTTTAATTTTATTGCTTAAATCGCATTTTCTCGGCGAGCTGAGCACTTTTTCTGAATTGTGCCGCTCCCGTCACTCTGGTTAGGTTGGCATCGAAAAAAACGCTCTCGGGTGCTTTAGAGTGCCGAGTTTATCACTGCGCATGAAGAAATGACCACCTCCAACGTTTGGTTTATGTTTTATAAGCATTTTTAATTTTATTGCTTAAATCGCATTTTCTCGGCGAGCTCTGCACTTTTTCTGAATTGTGCCGCTCCCGTCACTCTGGTTAGGTTGGCATCGAAAAAAACGCTCTCGGGTGCTTTAGAGTGCCGAGTTATTCACTGCGCACGAAGAAATGACCACCTCCAACGTTTGGTTTATGTTTTATAAGCATTTTTAATTTTATTGCTTAAATCGCATTTTCTCGGCGAGCTGAGCGCTTTTTCTGAATTGTGCCGCTCCCGTCACTCTGGTTAGGTTGGCATCGAAAAAAACGCTCTCGGGTGCTTTAGAGTGCCGAGTTTATCACTGCGCATGAAGAAATGACCACTTCCAACGTTTGGTTTATGTTTTATAAGCATTTTTAATTTTATTGCTTAAATCGCATTTTCTCGGCGAGCTGAGCACTTTTTCTGAATTGTGCCGCTCCCGTCACTCTGGTTAGGTTGGCATCGAAAAAAACGCTCTCGGGTGCTTTAGAGTGCCGAGTTTATCACTGCGCATGAAGAAATGACCACCTCCAACGTTTGGTTTATTTTTCATAAGCATTTTTAATTTTATTGCTTAAATCGCATTTTCTCGGCGAGCTGAGCGCTTTTTCTGAATTGTGCCGCTCCCGTCACTCTGGTTAGGTTGGCATCGAAAAAAACGCTCTCGGGTGCTTTAGAGTGCCGAGTTATTCACTGCGCATGAAGAAATGACCACCTCCAACGTTTGGTTTATGTTTAATAAGCATTTTTAATTTTATTGCTTAAATCGCATTTTCTCGGCGAGCTGAGCGCTTTTTCTGAATTGTGCCGCTCCCGTCACTCTGGTTAGGTTGGCATCGAAAAAAACGCTCTCGGGTGCTTTAGAGTGCCGAGTTATTCACTGCGCATGAAGAAATGACCACCTCCAACGTTTGGTTTATGTTTAATAAGCATTTTTAATTTTATTGCTTAAATCGCATTTTCTCGGCGAGCTGAGCACTTTTTCTGAATTGTGCCGCTCCCGTCACTCTGGTTAGGTTGGCATCGAAAAAAACGCTCTCGGGTGCTTTAGAGTGCCGAGTTTATTACTGCGCATTAAGAAATGACCACCTCCAACGTTTGGTTTATGTTTTATAAGCATTTTTAATTTTATTGCTTAAATCGCATTTTCTCGGCGAGCTGAGCACTTTTTCTGAATTGTGCCGCTCCCGTCACTCTGGTTAGGTTGGCATCGAAAAAAACGCTATCGGGTGCTTTAGAGTGCCGAGTTATTCACTGCGCATGAAGAAATGACCACCTCCAACGTTTGGTTTATGTTTAATAAGCATATTTAATTTTATTGCTTAAATCGCATTTTCTCGGCGAGCTGAGCACTTTTTCTGAATTGTGCCGCTCCCGTCACTCTGGTTAGGTTGGCATCGAAAAAAACGCTCTCGGGTGCTTTAGAGTGCCGAGTTTATTACTGCGCTTTAAGAAATGACCACCTCCAACGTTTGGTTTATGTTTTATAAGCATTTTTAATTTAATTGCTTAAATCGCATTTTCTCGGCGAGCTGAGCACTTTTTCTGAATTGTGCCGCTCCCGTCACTCTGGTTAGGTTGGCATCGAAAAAAACGCTCTCGGGTGCTTTAGAGTGCCGAGTTTATTACTGCGCATTAAGAAATGACCACCTCCAACGTTTGGTTTATGTTTTATAAGCATTTTTAATTTTATTGCTTAAATCGCATTTTCTCGGCGAGCTGAGCACTTTTTCTGAATTGTGCCGCTCCCGTCACTCTGGTTAGGTTGGCATCGAAAAAAACGCTCTCGGGTGCTTTAGAGTGCCGAGTTATTCACTGCGCATGAAGAAATGACCACCTCCAACGTTTGGTTTATGTTTAATAAGCATTTTTAATTTTATTGCTTGAATCGCATTTTCTCGGCGAGCTGAGCACTTTTTCTGAATTGTGCCGCTCCCGTCACTCTGGTTAGGTTGGCATCGAAAAAAACGCTCTCGGGTGCTTTAGAGTGCCGAGTTTATCACTGCGCATGAAGAAATGACCACCTCCAACGTTTGGTTTATGTTTTATAAGCATTTTTAATTTTATTGCTTAAATCGCATTTTCTCGGCGAGCTGAGCACTTTTTCTGAATTGTGCCGCTCCCGTCACTCTGGTTAGGTTGGCATCGAAAAAAACGCTCTCGGGTGCTTTAGAGTGCCGAGTTATTCACTGCGCACGAAGAAATGACCACCTCCAACGTTTGGTTTATGTTTTATAAGCATTTTTAATTTTATTGCTTAAATCGCATTTTCTCGGCGAGCTGAGCGCTTTTTCTGAATTGTGCCGCTCCCGTCACTCTGGTTAGGTTGGCATCGAAAAAAACGCTCTCGGGTGCTTTAGAGTGCCGAGTTTATCACTGCGCATGAAGAAATGACCACTTCCAACGTTTGGTTTATGTTTTATAAGCATTTTTAATTTTATTGCTTAAATCGCATTTTCTCGGCGAGCTGAGCGCTTTTTCTGAATTGTGCCGCTCCCGTCACTCTGGTTAGGTTGGCATCGAAAAAAACGCTCTCGGGTGCTTTAGAGTGCCGAGTTTATCACTGCGCATGAAGAAATGACCACCTCCAACGTTTGGTTTATGTTTCATAAGCATTTTTAATTTTATTGCTTAAATCGCATTTTCTCGGCGAGCTGAGCGCTTTTTCTGAATTGTGCCGCTCCCGTCACTCTGGTTAGGTTGGCATCGAAAAAAACGCTCTCGGGTGCTTTAGAGTGCCGAGTTATTCACTGCGCATGAAGAAATGACCACCTCCAACGTTTGGTTTATGTTTAATAAGCATTTTTAATTTTATTGCTTAAATCGCATTTTCTCGGCGAGCTGAGCGCTTTTTCTGAATTGTGCCGCTCCCGTCACTCTGGTTAGGTTGGCATCGAAAAAAACGCTCTCGGGTGCTTTAGAGTGCCGAATTATTCACTGCGCATGAAGAAATGACCACCTCCAACGTTTGGTTTATGTTTAATAAGCATTTTTAATTTTATTGCTTAAATCGCATTTTCTCGGCGAGCTGAGCACTTTTTCTGAATTGTGCCGCTCACGTCACTCTGGTTAGGTTGGCATCGAAAAAAACGCTCTCGGGTGCTTTAGAGTGCCGAGTTTATCACTGCGCATGAAGAAATGACCACCTCCAACGTTTGGTTTATGTTTTATAAGCATTTTTAATTTTATTGCTTAAATCGCATTTTCTCGGCGAGCTGAGCGCTTTTTCTGAATTGTGCCGCTCCCGTCACTCTGGTTAGGTTGGCATCGAAAAAAACGCTCTCGGGTGCTTTAGAGTGCCGAGTTTATCACTGCGCATGAAGAAATGACCACCTCCAACGTTTGGTTTATGTTTTATAAGCATTTTTAATTTTATTGCTTAAATCGCATTTTCTCGGCGAGCTGAGCACTTTTTCTGAATTGTGCCGCTCCCGTCACTCTGGTTAGGTTGGCATCGAAAAAAACGCTCTCGGGTGCTTTAGAGTGCCGAGTTTATCACTGCGCATGAAGAAATGACCACCTCCAACGTTTGGTTTATGTTTTATAAGCATTTTTAAATTTATTGCTTAAATCGCATTTTCTCGGCGAGCTGAGCGCTTTTTCTGAAATGTGCCGCTCCCGTCACTCTGGTTAGGTTGGCATCGAAAAAAACGCTCTCGGGTGCTTTAGAGTGCCGAGTTATTCACTGCGCATGAAGAAATGACCACCTCCAACGTTTGGTTTATGTTTAATAAGCATTTTTAATTTTATTGCTTAAATCGCATTTTCTCGGCGAGCTGAGCACTTTTTCTGAATTGTGCCGCTCCCGTCACTCTGGTTAGGTTGGCATCGAAAAAAACGCTCTCCTGTGCTTTAGAGTGCCGAGTTTATTACTGCGCATTAAGAAATGACCACCTCCAACGTTTGGTTTATGTTTTATAAGCATTTTTAATTTTATTGCTTAAATCGCATTTTCTCGGCGAGCTGAGCACTTTTTCTGAATTGTGCCGCTCCCGTCACTCTGGTTAGGTTGGCATCGAAAAAAACGCTCTCGGGTGCTTTAGAGTGCCGAGTTATTCACTGCGCACGAAGAAATGACCACCTCCAACGTTTGGTTTATGTTTTATAAGCATTTTTAATTTTATTGCTTGAATCGCATTTTCTCGGCGAGCTGACCGCTTTTTCTGAATTGTGCCGCTCCCGTCACTCTGGTTAGGTTGGCATAAAAAAAAACGCTCTCGGGTGCTTTAGAGTGCCGAGTTATTCACTGCGCATGAAGAAATGACCACCTCCAACGTTTGGTTTATGTTTTATAAGCATTTTTAATTTTATTGCTTAAATCGCATTTTCTCGGCGAGCTGAGCACTTTTTCTGAATTGTGCCGCTCCCGTCACTCTGGTTAGGTTGGCATCGAAAAAAACGCTCTCGGGTGCTTTAGAGTGCCGAGTTATTCACTGCGCACGAAGAAATGACCACCTCCAACGTTTGGTTTATGTTTAATAAGCATTTTTAATTTTATTGCTTAAATCGCATTTTCTCGGCGAGCTGAGCACTTTTTCTGAATTGTGCCGCTCCCGTCACTCTGGTTAGGTTGGCATCGAAAAAAACGCTCTCGGGTGCTTTAGAGTGCCGAGTTTATTACTGCGCATTAAGAAATGACCACCTCCAACGTTTGGTTTATGTTTTATAAGCATTTTTAATTTTATTGCTTAAATCGCATTTTCTCGGCGAGCTGAGCACTTTTTCTGAATTGTGCCGCTCCCGTCACTCTGGTTAGGTTGGCATCGAAAAAAACGCTCTCGGGTGCTTTAGAGTGCCGAGTTATTCACTGCGCATGAAGAAATGACCACCTCCAACGTTTGGTTTATGTTTAATAAGCATTTTTAATTGTATTGCTTGAATCGCATTTTCTCGGCGAGCTGAGCACTTTTTCTGAATTGTGCCGCTCCCGTCACTCTGGTTAGGTTGGCATCGAAAAAAACGCTCTCGGGTGCTTTAGAGTGCCGAGTTTATCACTGCGCATGAAGAAATGACCACCTCCAACGTTTGGTTTATGTTTTATAAGCATTTTTAATTTTATTGCTTAAATCGCATTTTCTCGGCGAGCTGAGCACTTTTTCTGAATTGTGCCGCTCCCGTCACTCTGGTTAGGTTGGCATCGAAAAAAACGCTCTCGGGTGCTTTAGAGTGCCGAGTTATTCACTGCGCACGAAGAAATGACCACCTCCAACGTTTGGTTTATGTTTTATAAGCATTTTTAATTTTATTGCTTAAATCGCATTTTCTCGGCGAGCTGAGCGCTTTTTCTGAATTGTGCCGCTCCCGTCACTCTGGTTAGGTTGGCATCGAAAAAAACGCTCTCGGGTGCTTTAGAGTGCCGAGTTATTCACTGCGCACGAAGAAATGACCACCTCCAACGTTTGGTTTATGTTTTATAAGCATTTTTAATTTTATTGCTTAAATCGCATTTTCTCGGCGAGCTGAGCGCTTTTTCTGAATTGTGCCGCTCCCGTCACTCTGGTTAGGTTGGCATCGAAAAAAACGCTCTCGGGTGCTTTAGAGTGCCGAGTTTATTACTGCGCATTAAGAAATGACCACCTCCAACGTTTGGTTTATGTTTTATAAGCATTTTTAATTTTATTGCTTAAATCGCATTTTCTCGGCGAGCTGAGCACTTTTTCTGAATTGTGCCGCTCCCGTCACTCTGGTTAGGTTGGCATCGAAAAAAACGCTATCGGGTGCTTTAGAGTGCCGAGTTATTCACTGCGCATGAAGAAATGACCACCTCCAACGTTTGGTTTATGTTTAATAAGCATATTTAATTTTATTGCTTAAATCGCATTTTCTCGGCGAGCTGAGCACTTTTTCTGAATTGTGCCGCTCCCGTCACTCTGGTTAGGTTGGCATCGAAAAAAACGCTTTCGGGTGCTTTAGAGTGCCGAGTTTATTACTGCGCATTAAGAAATGACCACCTCCAACGTTTGGTTTATGTTTTATAAGCATTTTAAATTTTATTGCTTAAATCGCATTTTCTCGGCGAGCTGAGCGCTTTTTCTGAATTGTGCCGCTCCCGTAACTCTGGTTAGGTTGGCATCGAAAAAAACGCTCTCGGGTGCTTTAGAGTGCCGAGTTTATTACTGCGCATTAAGAAATGACCACCTCCAACGTTTGGTTTATGTTTTATAAGCATTTTTAATTTTATTGCTTAAATCGCATTTTCTCGGCGAGCTGAGCACTTTTTCTGAATTGTGCCGCTCCCGTCACTCTGGTTAGGTTGGCATCGAAAAAAACGCTCTCGGGTGCTTTAGAGTGCCGAGTTATTCACTGCGCATGAAGAAATGACCACCTCCAACGTTTGGTTTATGTTTTATAAGCATTTTTAATTTTATTGCTTAAATCGCATTTTCTCGGCGAGCTGAGCACTTTTTCTGAATTGTGCCGCTCCCGTCACTCTGGTTAGGTTGGCATCGAAAAAAACGCTCTCGGGTGCTTTAGAGTGCCGAGTTTATCACTGCGCATGAAGAAATGACCACCTCCAACGTTTGGTTTATGTTTTATAAGCATTTTTAATTTTATTGCTTAAATCGCATTTTCTCGGCGAGCTGAGCGCTTTTTCTGAATTGTGCCGCTCCCGTCACTCTGGTTAGGTTGGCATCGAAAAAAACGCTCTCGGGTGCTTTAGAGTGCCGAGTTATTCACTGCGCATGAAGAAATGACCACCTCCAACGTTTGGTTTATGTTTAATAAGCATTTTTAATTTTATGCTTAAATCGCATTTTCTCGGCGAGCTGAGCACTTTTTCTGAATTGTGCCGCTCCCGTCACTCTGGTTAGGTTGGCATCGAAAAAAACGCTCTCGGGTGCTTTAGAGTGCCGAGTTTATTACTGCGCATTAAGAAATGACCACCTCCAACGTTTGGTTTATGTTTTATAAGCATTTTTAATTTTATTACTTAAATCGCATTTTCTCGGCGAGCTGAGCACTTTTTCTGAATTGTGCCGCTCCCGTCACTCTGGTTAGGTTGGCATCGAAAAAAACGCTCTCGGGTGCTTTAGAGTGCCGAGTTATTCACTGCGCACGAAGAAATGACCACCTCCAACGTTTGGTTTATGTTTTATAAGCATTTTTAATTTTATTGCTTAAATCGCATTTTCTCGGCGAGCTGACCGCTTTTTCTGAATTGTGCCGCTCCCGTCACTCTGGTTAGGTTGGCATCGAAAAAAACGCTCTCGGGTGCTTTAGAGTGCCGAGTTTATTACTGCGCATTAAGAAATGACCACCTCCAACGTTTGGTTTATGTTTTATAAGCATTTTTAATTTTATTGCTTAAATCGCATTTTCTCGGCGAGCTGAGCACTTTTTCTGAATTGTGCCGCTCTCGTCACTCTGGTTAGGTTGGCATCGAAAAAAACGCTCTCGGGTGCTTTAGAGTGCCGAGTTTATTACTGCGCATTAAGAAATGACCACCTCCAACGTTTGGTTTATGTTTTATAAGCATTTTTAATTTTATTGCTTAAATCGCATTTTCTCGGCGAGCTGAGCACTTTTTCTGAATTGTGCCGCCCGTCACTCTGGTTAGGTTGGCATCGAAAAAAACGCTCTCGGGTGCTTTAGAGTGCCGAGTTATTCACTGCGCATGAAGAAATGACCACCTCCAACGTTTGGTTTATGTTTAATAAGCATTTTTAATTGTATTGCTTGAATCGCATTTTCTCGGCGAGCTGAGCACTTTTTCTGAATTGTGCCGCTCCCGTCACTCTGGTTAGGTTGGCATCGAAAAAAACGCTCTCGGGTGCTTTAGAGTGCCGTGTTTATTACTGCGCATTAAGAAATGACCACCTCCAACGTTTGGTTTATGTTTTATAAGCATTTTTAATTTTATTACTTAAATCGCATTTTCTCGGCGAGCTGAGCACTTTTTCTGAATTGTGCCGCTCCCGTCACTCTGGTTAGGTTGGCATCGAAAAAAACGCTCTCGGGTGCTTTAGAGTGCCGAGTTATTCACTGCGCACGAAGAAATGACCACCTCCAACGTTTGGTTTATGTTTTATAAGCATTTTTAATTTTATTGCTTAAATCGCATTTTCTCGGCGAGCTGACCGCTTTTTCTGAATTGTGCCGCTCCCGTCACTCTGGTTAGGTTGGCATCGAAAAAAACGCTCTCGGGTGCTTTAGAGTGCCGAGTTTATTACTGCGCATTAAGAAATGACCACCTCCAACGTTTGGTTTATGTTTTATAAGCATTTTTAATTTTATTGCTTAAATCGCATTTTCTCGGCGAGCTGAGCACTTTTTCT
Organism: Syngnathus typhle; assembly: GCF_033458585.1. Classification (NCBI taxonomy): domain Eukaryota; kingdom Metazoa; phylum Chordata; class Actinopteri; order Syngnathiformes; family Syngnathidae; genus Syngnathus; species Syngnathus typhle. The sequence continues at coordinate 573,639 of NW_026871955.1, read as the reverse complement.
GAATTGTGCCGCTCTCGTCACTCTGGTTAGGTTGGCATCGAAAAAAACGCTCTCGGGTGCTTTAGAGTGCCGAGTTTATTACTGCGCATTAAGAAATGACCACCTCCAACGTTTGGTTTATGTTTTATAAGCATTTTTAATTTTATTGCTTAAATCGCATTTTCTCGGCGAGCTGAGCACTTTTTCTGAATTGTGCCGCCCGTCACTCTGGTTAGGTTGGCATCGAAAAAAACGCTCTCGGGTGCTTTAGAGTGCCGAGTTATTCACTGCGCATGAAGAAATGACCACCTCCAACGTTTGGTTTATGTTTAATAAGCATTTTTAATTGTATTGCTTGAATCGCATTTTCTCGGCGAGCTGAGCACTTTTTCTGAATTGTGCCGCTCCCGTCACTCTGGTTAGGTTGGCATCGAAAAAAACGCTCTCGGGTGCTTTAGAGTGCCGAGTTTATCACTGCGCATGAAGAAATGACCACCTCCAACGTTTGGTTTATGTTTTATAAGCATTTTTAATTGTATTGCTTAAATCGCATTTTCTCGGCGAGCTGAGCGCTTTTTCTGAATTGTGCCGCTCCCGTCACTCTGGTTAGGTTGGCATCGAAAAAAACGCTCTCGGGTGCTTTAGAGTGCCGAGTTTATCACTGCGCATGAAGAAATGACCACCTCCAACGTTTGGTTTATGTTTTATAAGCATTTTTAATTTTATTGCTTAAATCGCATTTTCTCGGCGAGCTGAGCACTTTTTCTGAATTGTGCCGCTCCCGTCACTCTGGTTAGGTTGGCATCGAAAAAAACGCTCTCGGGTGCTTTAGAGTGCCGAGTTTATCACTGCGCATGAAGAAATGACCACCTCCAACGTTTGGTTTATGTTTTATAAGCATTTTTAAATTTACTGCTTAAATCGCATTTTCTCGGCGAGCTGAGCGCTTTTTCTGAATTGTGCCGCTCCCGTCACTCTGGTTAGGTTGGCATCGAAAAAAACGCTCTCGGGTGCTTTAGAGTGCCGAGTTTATCACTGCGCATGAAGAAATGACCACCTCCAACGTTTGGTTTATGTTTTATAAGCATTTTTAATTTTATTGCTTAAATCGCATTTTCTCGGCGAGCTGAGCACTTTTTCTGAATTGTGCCGCTCCCGTCACTCTGGTTAGGTTGGCATCGAAAAAAACGCTCTCGGGTGCTTTAGAGTGCCGAGTTATTCACTGCGCACGAAGAAATGACCACCTCCAACGTTTGGTTTATGTTTTATAAGCATTTTTAATTTTATTGCTTAAATCGCATTTTCTCGGCGAGCTGAGCGCTTTTTCTGAATTGTGCCGCTCCCGTCACTCTGGTTAGGTTGGCATCGAAAAAAACGCTCTCGGGTGCTTTAGAGTGCCGAGTTATTCACTGCGCACGAAGAAATGACCACCTCCAACGTTTGGTTTATGTTTTATAAGCATTTTTAATTTTATTGCTTAAATCGCATTTTCTCGGCGAGCTGAGCGCTTTTTCTGAATTGTGCCGCTCCCGTCACTCTGGTTAGGTTGGCATCGAAAAAAACGCTCTCGGGTGCTTTAGAGTGCCGAGTTTATTACTGCGCATTAAGAAATGACCACCTCCAACGTTTGGTTTATGTTTTATAAGCATTTTTAATTTTATTGCTTAAATCGCATTTTCTCGGCGAGCTGAGCACTTTTTCTGAATTGTGCCGCTCCCGTCACTCTGGTTAGGTTGGCATCGAAAAAAACGCTATCGGGTGCTTTAGAGTGCCGAGTTATTCACTGCGCATGAAGAAATGACCACCTCCAACGTTTGGTTTATGTTTAATAAGCATATTTAATTTTATTGCTTAAATCGCATTTTCTCGGCGAGCTGAGCACTTTTTCTGAATTGTGCCGCTCCCGTCACTCTGGTTAGGTTGGCATCGAAAAAAACGCTTTCGGGTGCTTTAGAGTGCCGAGTTTATTACTGCGCATTAAGAAATGACCACCTCCAACGTTTGGTTTATGTTTTATAAGCATTTTAAATTTTATTGCTTAAATCGCATTTTCTCGGCGAGCTGAGCGCTTTTTCTGAATTGTGCCGCTCCCGTAACTCTGGTTAGGTTGGCATCGAAAAAAACGCTCTCGGGTGCTTTAGAGTGCCGAGTTTATTACTGCGCATTAAGAAATGACCACCTCCAACGTTTGGTTTATGTTTTATAAGCATTTTTAATTTTATTGCTTAAATCGCATTTTCTCGGCGAGCTGAGCACTTTTTCTGAATTGTGCCGCTCCCGTCACTCTGGTTAGGTTGGCATCGAAAAAAACGCTCTCGGGTGCTTTAGAGTGCCGAGTTATTCACTGCGCATGAAGAAATGACCACCTCCAACGTTTGGTTTATGTTTTATAAGCATTTTTAATTTTATTGCTTAAATCGCATTTTCTCGGCGAGCTGAGCACTTTTTCTGAATTGTGCCGCTCCCGTCACTCTGGTTAGGTTGGCATCGAAAAAAACGCTCTCGGGTGCTTTAGAGTGCCGAGTTTATCACTGCGCATGAAGAAATGACCACCTCCAACGTTTGGTTTATGTTTTATAAGCATTTTTAATTTTATTGCTTAAATCGCATTTTCTCGGCGAGCTGAGCGCTTTTTCTGAATTGTGCCGCTCCCGTCACTCTGGTTAGGTTGGCATCGAAAAAAACGCTCTCGGGTGCTTTAGAGTGCCGAGTTATTCACTGCGCATGAAGAAATGACCACCTCCAACGTTTGGTTTATGTTTAATAAGCATTTTTAATTTTATGCTTAAATCGCATTTTCTCGGCGAGCTGAGCACTTTTTCTGAATTGTGCCGCTCCCGTCACTCTGGTTAGGTTGGCATCGAAAAAAACGCTCTCGGGTGCTTTAGAGTGCCGAGTTTATTACTGCGCATTAAGAAATGACCACCTCCAACGTTTGGTTTATGTTTTATAAGCATTTTTAATTTTATTACTTAAATCGCATTTTCTCGGCGAGCTGAGCACTTTTTCTGAATTGTGCCGCTCCCGTCACTCTGGTTAGGTTGGCATCGAAAAAAACGCTCTCGGGTGCTTTAGAGTGCCGAGTTATTCACTGCGCACGAAGAAATGACCACCTCCAACGTTTGGTTTATGTTTTATAAGCATTTTTAATTTTATTGCTTAAATCGCATTTTCTCGGCGAGCTGACCGCTTTTTCTGAATTGTGCCGCTCCCGTCACTCTGGTTAGGTTGGCATCGAAAAAAACGCTCTCGGGTGCTTTAGAGTGCCGAGTTTATTACTGCGCATTAAGAAATGACCACCTCCAACGTTTGGTTTATGTTTTATAAGCATTTTTAATTTTATTGCTTAAATCGCATTTTCTCGGCGAGCTGAGCACTTTTTCTGAATTGTGCCGCTCTCGTCACTCTGGTTAGGTTGGCATCGAAAAAAACGCTCTCGGGTGCTTTAGAGTGCCGAGTTTATTACTGCGCATTAAGAAATGACCACCTCCAACGTTTGGTTTATGTTTTATAAGCATTTTTAATTTTATTGCTTAAATCGCATTTTCTCGGCGAGCTGAGCACTTTTTCTGAATTGTGCCGCCCGTCACTCTGGTTAGGTTGGCATCGAAAAAAACGCTCTCGGGTGCTTTAGAGTGCCGAGTTATTCACTGCGCATGAAGAAATGACCACCTCCAACGTTTGGTTTATGTTTAATAAGCATTTTTAATTGTATTGCTTGAATCGCATTTTCTCGGCGAGCTGAGCACTTTTTCTGAATTGTGCCGCTCCCGTCACTCTGGTTAGGTTGGCATCGAAAAAAACGCTCTCGGGTGCTTTAGAGTGCCGTGTTTATTACTGCGCATTAAGAAATGACCACCTCCAACGTTTGGTTTATGTTTTATAAGCATTTTTAATTTTATTACTTAAATCGCATTTTCTCGGCGAGCTGAGCACTTTTTCTGAATTGTGCCGCTCCCGTCACTCTGGTTAGGTTGGCATCGAAAAAAACGCTCTCGGGTGCTTTAGAGTGCCGACTTTATCACTGCGCATGAAGAAATGACCACCTCCAACGTTTGGTTTATGTTTTATAAGCATTTTTAATTTTATTGCTTAAATCGCATTTTCTCGGCGAGCTGACCGCTTTTTCTGAATTGTGCCGCTCCCGTCACTCTGGTTAGGTTGGCATCGAAAAAAACGCTCTCGGGTGCTTTAGAGTGCCGAGTTTATTACTGCGCATTAAGAAATGACCACCTCCAACGTTTGGTTTATGTTTTATAAGCATTTTTAATTTTATTGCTTAAATCGCATTTTCTCGGCGAGCTGAGCACTTTTTCTGAATTGTGCCGCTCTCGTCACTCTGGTTAGGTTGGCATCGAAAAAAACGCTCTCGGGTGCTTTAGAGTGCCGAGTTTATTACTGCGCATTAAGAAATGACCACCTCCAACGTTTGGTTTATGTTTTATAAGCATTTTTAATTTTATTGCTTAAATCGCATTTTCTCGGCGAGCTGAGCACTTTTTCTGAATTGTGCCGCCCGTCACTCTGGTTAGGTTGGCATCGAAAAAAACGCTCTCGGGTGCTTTAGAGTGCCGAGTTATTCACTGCGCATGAAGAAATGACCACCTCCAACGTTTGGTTTATGTTTAATAAGCATTTTTAATTGTATTGCTTGAATCGCATTTTCTCGGCGAGCTGAGCACTTTTTCTGAATTGTGCCGCTCCCGTCACTCTGGTTAGGTTGGCATCGAAAAAAACGCTCTCGGGTGCTTTAGAGTGCCGAGTTTATCACTGCGCATGAAGAAATGACCACCTCCAACGTTTGGTTTATGTTTTATAAGCATTTTTAATTGTATTGCTTAAATCGCATTTTCTCGGCGAGCTGAGCGCTTTTTCTGAATTGTGCCGCTCCCGTCACTCTGGTTAGGTTGGCATCGAAAAAAACGCTCTCGGGTGCTTTAGAGTGCCGAGTTTATCACTGCGCATGAAGAAATGACCACCTCCAACGTTTGGTTTATGTTTTATAAGCATTTTTAATTTTATTGCTTAAATCGCATTTTCTCGGCGAGCTGAGCACTTTTTCTGAATTGTGCCGCTCCCGTCACTCTGGTTAGGTTGGCATCGAAAAAAACGCTCTCGGGTGCTTTAGAGTGCCGAGTTTATCACTGCGCATGAAGAAATGACCACCTCCAACGTTTGGTTTATGTTTTATAAGCATTTTTAAATTTACTGCTTAAATCGCATTTTCTCGGCGAGCTGAGCGCTTTTTCTGAATTGTGCCGCTCCCGTCACTCTGGTTAGGTTGGCATCGAAAAAAACGCTCTCGGGTGCTTTAGAGTGCCGAGTTTATTACTGCGCATTAAGAAATGACCACCTCCAACGTTTGGTTTATGTTTTATAAGCATTTTTAATTTTATTGCTTAAATCGCATTTTCTCGGCGAGCTGAGCACTTTTTCTGAATTGTGCCGCTCGCAGTGATAAACTCGGCACTCTAAAGCACCCGAGAGCGTTTTTTTCGATGCCAACCTAACCAGAGTGACGGGAGCGGCACAATTCAGAAAAAGCGCTCAGCTCGCCGAGAAAATGCGATTTAAGCAATAAAATTAAAAATGCTTATTAAACATAAACCAAACGTTGGAGGTGGTCATTTCTTCATGCGCAGTGATAAACTCGGCACTCTAAAGCACCCGAGAGCGTTTTTTTCGATGCCAACCTAACCAGAGTGACGGGAGCGGCACAATTCAGAAAAAGTGCTCAGCTCGCCGAGAAAATGCGATTTAAGCAATAAAACTAAAAATGCTTATAAAACATAAACCAAACGTTGGAGGTGGCCATTTCTTCATGCGCAGTGAATAACTCGGCACTCTAAAGCACCCGAGAGCGTTTTTTTCGATGCCAACCTAACCAGAGTGACGGGAGCGGCACAATTCAGAAAAAGCGCTCAGCTCGCCGAGAAAATGCGATTTAAGCAATAAATTTAAAAATGCTTATAAAACATAAACCAAACGTTGGAGGTGGTCATTTCTTCATGCGCAGTGATAAAGTCGGCACTCTAAAGCACCCGAGAGCGTTTTTTTCGATGCCAACCTAACCAGAGTGACGGGAGCGGCACAATTCAGAAAAAGTGCTCAGCTCGCCGAGAAAATGCGATTTAAGTAATAAAATTAAAAATGCTTATAAAACATAAACCAAACGTTGGAGGTGGTCATTTCTTCATGCGCAGTGATAAACTCGGCACTCTAAAGCACCCGAGAGCGTTTTTTTCGATGCCAAACTAACCAGAGTGACGGGAGCGGCACAATTCAGAAAAAGTGCTCAGCTCGCCGAGAAAATGCGATTCAAGCAATACAATTAAAAATGCTTATTAAACATAAACCAAACGTTGGAGGTGGTCATTTCTTCATGCGCAGTGAATAACTCGGCACTCTAAAGCACCCGAGAGCGTTTTTTTCGATGCCAACCTAACCAGAGTGACGGGCGGCACAATTCAGAAAAAGTGCTCAGCTCGCCGAGAAAATGCGATTTAAGCAATAAAATTAAAAATGCTTATAAAACATAAACCAAACGTTGGAGGTGGTCATTTCTTAATGCGCAGTAATAAACTCGGCACTCTAAAGCACCCGAGAGCGTTTTTTTCGATGCCAACCTAACCAGAGTGACGAGAGCGGCACAATTCAGAAAAAGTGCTCAGCTCGCCGAGAAAATGCGATTTAAGCAATAAAATTAAAAATGCTTATAAAACATAAACCAAACGTTGGAGGTGGTCATTTCTTAATGCGCAGTAATAAACTCGGCACTCTAAAGCACCCGAGAGCGTTTTTTTCGATGCCAACCTAACCAGAGTGACGGGAGCGGCACAATTCAGAAAAAGCGGTCAGCTCGCCGAGAAAATGCGATTTAAGCAATAAAATTAAAAATGCTTATAAAACATAAACCAAACGTTGGAGGTGGTCATTTCTTAATGCGCAGTAATAAACTCGGCACTCTAAAGCACCCGAGAGCGTTTTTTTCGATGCCAACCTAACCAGAGTGACGGGAGCGGCACAATTCAGAAAAAGTGCTCAGCTCGCCGAGAAAATGCGATTTAAGCAATAAAATTAAAAATGCTTATAAAACATAAACCAAACGTTGGAGGTGGTCATTTCTTAATGCGCAGTAATAAACTCGGCACTCTAAAGCACCCGAGAGCGTTTTTTTCGATGCCAACCTAACCAGAGTGACGGGAGCGGCACAATTCAGAAAAAGTGCTCAGCTCGCCGAGAAAATGCGATTTAAGCAATAAAATTAAAAATGCTTATTAAACATAAACCAACCGTTGGAGGTGGTCATTTCTTCATGCGCAGTGAATAACTCGGCACTCTAAAGCACCCGATAGCGTTTTTTTCGATGCCAACCTAACCAGAGTGACGGGAGCGGCACAATTCAGAAAAAGTGCTCAGCTCGCCGAGAAAATGCGATTTAAGCAATAAAATTAAAAATGCTTATAAAACATAAACCAAACGTTGGAGGTGGTCATTTCTTAATGCGCAGTAATAAACTCGGCACTCTAAAGCACCCGAGAGCGTTTTTTTCGATGCCAACCTAACCAGAGTGACGGGAGCGGCACAATTCAGAAAAAGTGCTCAGCTCGCCGAGAAAATGCGATTTAAGCAATAAAATTAAAAATGCTTATAAAACATAAACCAAACGTTGGAGGTGGTCATTTCTTAATGCGCAGTAATAAACTCGGCACTCTAAAGCACCCGAGAGCGTTTTTTTCGATGCCAACCTAACCAGAGTGACGGGAGCGGCATAATTCAGAGAAAGCGCTCAGCTCGCCGAGAAAATGCGATTTAAGCAATAAAATTAAAAACGCTTATAAAACATAAACCAAACGTTGGAGGTGGTCATTTCTTCGTGCGCAGTGAATAACTCGGTACTCTAAAGCACCCGAGAGCGTTTTTTTCGATGCCAACCTAACCAGAGTGACGGGAGCGGCACAATTCAGAAAAAGTGCTCAGCTCGCCGAGAAAATGCGATTTAAGCAATAAAATTAAAAATGCTTATAAAACATAAACCAAACGTTGGAGGTGGTCATTTCTTAATGCGCAGTAATAAACTCGGCACTCTAAAGCACCCGAAAGCGTTTTTTTCGATGCCAACCTAACCAGAGTGACGGGAGCGGCACAATTCAGAAAAAGTGCTCAGCTCGCCGAGAAAATGCGATTTAAGCAATAAAATTAAAAATGCTTATTAAACATAAACCAAACGTTGGAGGTGGTCATTTCTTCATGCGCAGTGAATAACTCGGCACTCTAAAGCACCCGAGAGCGTTTTTTTCGATGCCAACCTAACCAGAGTGACGGGAGCGGCACAATTCAGAAAAAGCGCTCAGCTCGCCGAGAAAATGCGATTTAAGCAATAAAATTAAAAATGCTTATTAAACATAAACCAAACGTTGGAGGTGGTCATTTCTTAATGCGCAGTAATAAACTCGGCACTCTAAAGCACCCGAGAGCGTTTTTTTCGATGCCAACCTAACCAGAGTGACGGGAGCGGCACAATTCAGAAAAAGTGCTCAGCTCGCCGAGAAAATGCGATTTAAGCAATAAAATTAAAAATGCTTATAAAACATAAACCAAACGTTGGAAGTGGTCATTTCTTCATGCGCAGTGATAAACTCGGCCCTCTAAAGCACCCGAGAGCGTTTTTTTCGATGCCAACCTAACCAGAGTTACGGGAGCGGCACAATTCAGAAAAAGCGCTCAGCTCGCCGAGAAAATGCGATTTAAGCAATAAAATTAAAAATGCTTATAAACCAAACGTTGGAGGTGGTCATTTCTTCATGCGCAGTGATAAACTCGGCACTCTAAAGCACCCGAGAGCGTTTTTTTCGATGCCAACCTAACCAGAGTGACGGGAGCGGCACAATTCAGAAAAAGCGCTCAGCTCGCCGAGAAAATTCGATTTAAGCAATAAAATTAAAAATGCTTATAAAACATAAACCAAACGTTGGAGGTGGTCATTTCTTCATGCGCAGTGATAAACTCGGCACTCTAAAGCACCCGAGAGCGTTTTTTTCGATGCCAACCTAACCAGAGTGACGGGAGCGGCACAATTCAGAAAAAGTGCTCAGCTCGCCGAGAAAATGCGATTTAAGCAATAAAATTAAAAATGCTTATAAAACATAAACCAAACGTTGGAGGTGGTCATTTCTTCATGCGCAGTGAATAACTCGGCACTCTAAAGCACCCGAGAGCGTTTTTTTCGATGCCAACCTAACCAGAGTGACGGGAGCGGCACAATTCAGAAAAAGTGCTCAGCTCGCCTAGAAAATGCGATTTAAGCAATAAAATTAAAAATGCTTATAAAACATAAACCAAACGTTGGAGGTGGTCATTTCTTAATGCGCAGTAATAAACTCGGCACTCTAAAGCACCCGTGAGCGTTTTTTTCGATGCCAACCTAACCAGAGTGACGGGAGCGGCACAATTCAGAAAAAGTGCTCAGCTCGCCGAGAAAATGCGATTTAAGCAATAAAATTAAAAATGCTTATAAAACATAAACCAAACGTTGGAGGTGGTCATTTCTTCATGCGCAGTGATAAAGTCGGCACTCTAAAGCACCCGAGAGCGTTTTTTTCGATGCCAACCTAACCAGAGTGACGGGAGCGGCACAATTCAGAAAAAGTGCTCAGCTCGCCGAGAAAATGCGATTCAAGCAATAAAATTAAAAATGCTTAGCCAAACGTTGGAGGTGGTCATTTCTTCATGCGCAGTGATAAACTCGGCACTCTAAAGCACCCGAGAGCGTTTTTTTCGATGCCAACCTAACCAGAGTGACGGGAGCGGCACAATTCAGAAAAAGTGCTCAGCTCGCCGAGAAAATGCGATTTAAGCAATAAAACTAAAAATGCTTATAAAACATAAACCAAACGTTGGAGGTGGTCATTTCTTCATGCGCAGTGAATAACTCGGCACTCTAAAGCACCCGAGAGCGTTTTTTTCGATGCCAACCTAACCAGAGTAACGGGAGCGGCACAATTCAGAAAAAGCGCTCAGCTCGCCGAGAAAATGCGATTTAAGCAATAAATTTAAAAATGCTTATAAAACATAAACCAAACGTTGGAGGTGGTCATTTCTTCATGCGCAGTGATAAACTCGGCACTCTAAAGCACCCGAGAGCGTTTTTTTCGATGCCAACCTAACCAGAGTGACGGGAGCGGCACAATTCAGAAAAAGTGCTCAGCTCGCCGAGAAAATGCGATTTAAGCAATAAAATTAAAAATGCTTATAAAACATAAACCAAATGCGCAGTGATAAACTCGGCACTCTAAAGCACCCGAGAGCGTTTTTTTCGATGCCAACCTAACCAGAGTGACGGGAGCGGCACAATTCAGAAAAAGCGCTCAGCTCGCCGAGAAAATGCGATTTAAGCAATAAAATTAAAAATGCTTATAAAACATAAACCAAACGTTGGAGGTGGTCATTTCTTCATGCGCAGTGATAAACTCGGCACTCTAAAGCACCCGAGAGCGTTTTTTTCGATGCCAACCTAACCAGAGTGACGGGAGCGGCACAATTCAGAAAAAGTGCTCAGCTCGCCGAGAAAATGCGATTCAAGCAATAAAATTAAAAATGCTTATTAAACATAAACCAAACGTTGGAGGTGGTCATTTCTTCATGCGCAGTGAATAACTCGGCACTCTAAAGCACCCGAGAGCGTTTTTTTCGATGCCAACCTAACCAGAGTGACGGGAGCGGCACAATTCAGAAAAAGTGCTCAGCTCGCCGAGAAAATGCGATTTAAGCAATAAAATTAAAAATGCTTATAAAACATAAACCAAACGTTGGAGGTGGTCATTTCTTAATGCGCAGTAATAAACTCGGCACTAAAGCACCCGAGAGCGTTTTTTTCGATGCCAACCTAACCAGAGTGACGGGAGCGGCACAATTCAGAAAAAGTGCTCAGCTCGCCGAGAAAATGCGATTTAAGCAATAAAATTAAAAATGCTTATAAAACATAAACCAAACGTTGGAGGTGGTCCTTTCTTAATGCGCAGTAATAAACTCGGCACTCTAAAGCACCCGAGAGCGTTTTTTTCGATGCCAACCTAACCAGAGTGACGGGAGCGGCACAATTCAGAAAAAGTGCTCAGCTCGCCGAGAAAATGCGATTTAAGCAATAAAATTAAAAATGCTTATTAAACATAAACCAAACGTTGGAGGTGGTCATTTCTTCATGCGCAGTGAACAACTCGGCACTCTAAAGCACCCGATAGCGTTTTTTTCGATGCCAACCTAACCAGAGTGACGGGAGCGGCACAATTCAGAAAAAGTGCTCAGCTCGCCGAGAAAATGCGATTTAAGCAATAAAATTAAAAATGCTTATAAAACATAAACCAAACGTTGGAGGTGGTCATTTCTTCATGCGCAGTGATAAAGTCGGCACTCTAAAGCACCCGAGAGCGTTTTTTTCGATGCCAACCTAACCAGAGTGACGGGAGCGGCACAATTCAGAAAAAGTGCTCAGCTCGCCGAGAAAATGCGATTTAAGCAATAAAATTAAAAATGCTTATTAAACATAAACCAAACGTTGGAGGTGGTCATTTCTTCATGCGCAGTGATAAACTCGGCACTCTAAAGCACCCGAGAGCGTTTTTTTCGATGCCAACCTAACCAGAGTGACGGGAGCGGCACAATTCAGAAAAAGTGCTCAGCTCGCCGAGAAAATGCGATTTAAGCAATAAATTTAAAAATGCTTATAAAACATAAACCAAACGTTGGAGGTGGTCATTTCTTCATGCGCAGTGATAAACTCGGCACTCTAAAGCACCCGAGAGCGTTTTTTTCGATGCCAACCTAACCAGAGTGACGGGAGCGGCACAATTCAGAAGAAGTGCTCAGCTCGCCGAGAAAATGCGATTTAAGCAATAAAATTAAAAATGCTTGTAAAACATAAACCAAACGTTGGAGGTGGTCATTTCTTCATGCGCAGTGATAAAATCGGCACTCTAAAGCACCCGAGAGCGTTTTTTTCGATGCCAACCTAACCAGAGTGACGGGAGCGGCACAATTCAGAAAAAGCGCTCAGCTCGCCGAGAAAATGCGATTTAAGCAATAAAATTAAAAATGCTTATAAAACATAAACCAAACGTTGGAGGTGGTCATTTCTTAATGCGCAGTAATAAACTCGGCACTCTAAAGCACCCGAGAGCGTTTTTTTCGATGCCAACCTAACCAGAGTGACGGGAGCGGCACAATTCAGAAAAAGTGCTCAGCTCGCCGAGAAAATGCGATTTAAGCAATAAAATTAAAAATGCTTATTAAACATAAACCAAACGTTGGAGGTGGTCATTTCTTCATGCGCAGTGAATAACTCGGCACTCTAAAGCACCCGAGAGCGTTTTTTTCGATGCCAACCTAACCAGAGTGACGGGAGCGGCACAATTCAGAAAAAGCGCTCAGCTCGCCGAGAAAATGCGATTTAAGCAATAAAATTAAAAATGCTTATTAAACATAAACCAAACGTTGGAGGTGGTCATTTCTTCATGCGCAGTGAATAACTCGGCACTCTAAAGCACCCGAGAGCGTTTTTTTCGATGCCAACCTAACCAGAGTGACGGGAGCGGCACAATTCAGAAAAAGCGCTCAGCTCGCCGAGAAAATGCGATTTAAGCAATAAAATTAAAAATGCTTATAAAACATAAACCAAACGTTGGAGGTGGTCATTTCTTCATGCGCAGTGATAAACTCGGCACTCTAAAGCACCCGAGAGCGTTTTTTTCGATGCCAACCTAACCAGAGTGACTGGAGCGGCACAATTCAGAAAAAGTGCTCAGCTCGCCGAGAAAATGCGATTTAAGCAATAAAATTAAAAATGCTTATAAAACATAAACCAAACGTTGGAGGTGGTCATTTCTTCATGCGCAGTGAATAACTCGGCACTCTAAAGCACCCGAGAGCGTTTTTTTCGATGCCAACCTAACCAGAGTGACGGGAGCGGCACAATTCAGAAAAAGTGCTCAGCTCGCCGAGAAAATGCGATTTAAGCAATAAAATTAAAAATGCTTATAAAATATAAACCAAACGTTGGAGGTGGTCATTTCTTAATGCGCAGTAATAAACTCGGCACTCTAAAGCACCCGAGAGCGTTTTTTTCGATGCCAACCTAACCAGAGTGACGGGAGCGGCACAATTCAGAAAAAGCGCTCAGCTCGCCGAGAAAATTCGATTTAAGCAATAAAATTAAAAATGCTTATAAAACATAAACCAAACGTTGGAGGTGGTCATTTCTTCATGCGCAGTGATAAACTCGGCACTCTAAAGCACCCGAGAGCGTTTTTTTCGATGCCAACCTAACCAGAGTGACGGGAGCGGCACAATTCAGAAAAAGTGCTCAGCTCGCCGAGAAAATGCGATTTAAGCAATAAAATTAAAAATGCTTATAAAACATAAACCAAACGTTGGAGGTGGTCATTTCTTCATGCGCAGTGAATAACTCGGCACTCTAAAGCACCCGAGAGCGTTTTTTTCGATGCCAACCTAACCAGAGTGACGGGAGCGGCACAATTCAGAAAAAGTGCTCAGCTCGCCTAGAAAATGCGATTTAAGCAATAAAATTAAAAATGCTTATAAAACATAAACCAAACGTTGGAGGTGGTCATTTCTTAATGCGCAGTAATAAACTCGGCACTCTAAAGCACCCGTGAGCGTTTTTTTCGATGCCAACCTAACCAGAGTGACGGGAGCGGCACAATTCAGAAAAAGTGCTCAGCTCGCCGAGAAAATGCGATTTAAGCAATAAAATTAAAAATGCTTATAAAACATAAACCAAACGTTGGAGGTGGTCATTTCTTCATGCGCAGTGATAAAGTCGGCACTCTAAAGCACCCGAGAGCGTTTTTTTCGATGCCAACCTAACCAGAGTGACGGGAGCGGCACAATTCAGAAAAAGTGCTCAGCTCGCCGAGAAAATGCGATTCAAGCAATAAAATTAAAAATGCTTATTAAACATAAACCAAACGTTGGAGGTGGTCATTTCTTCATGCGCAGTGATAAACTCGGCACTCTAAAGCACCCGAGAGCGTTTTTTTCGATGCCAACCTAACCAGAGTGACGGGAGCGGCACAATTCAGAAAAAGTGCTCAGCTCGCCGAGAAAATGCGATTTAAGCAATAAAACTAAAAATGCTTATAAAACATAAACCAAACGTTGCAGGTGGTCATTTCTTCATGCGCAGTGAATAACTCGGCACTCTAAAGCACCCGAGAGCGTTTTTTTCGATGCCAACCTAACCAGAGTAACGGGAGCGGCACAATTCAGAAAAAGCGCTCAGCTCGCCGAGAAAATGCGATTTAAGCAATAAATTTAAAAATGCTTATAAAACATAAACCAAACGTTGGAGGTGGTCATTTCTTCATGCACAGTGATAAACTCGGCACTCTAAAGCACCCGAGAGCGTTTTTTTCGATGCCAACCTAACCAGAGTGACGGGAGCGGCACAATTCAGAAAAAGTGCTCAGCTCGCCGAGAAAATGCGATTTAAGCAATAAAATTAAAAATGCTTATAAAACATAAACCAAACGTTGGAGGTGGTCATTTCTTCATGCGCAGTGATAAACTCGGCACTCTAAAGCACCCGAGAGCGTTTTTTTCGATGCCAACCTAACCAGAGTGACGGGAGCGGCACAATTCAGAAAAAGCGCTCAGCTCGCCGAGAAAATGCGATTTAAGCAATAAAATTAAAAATGCTTATAAAACATAAACCAAACGTTGGAGGTGGTCATTTCTTCATGCGCAGTGATAAACTCGGCACTCTAAAGCACCCGAGAGCGTTTTTTTCGATGCCAACCTAACCAGAGTGACGGGAGCGGCACAATTCAGAAAAAGTGCTCAGCTCGCCGAGAAAATGCGATTCAAGCAATAAAATTAAAAATGCTTATTAAACATAAACCAAACGTTGGAGGTGGTCATTTCTTCATGCGCAGTGAATAACTCGGCACTCTAAAGCACCCGAGAGCGTTTTTTTCGATGCCAACCTAACCAGAGTGACGGGAGCGGCACAATTCAGAAAAAGTGCTCAGCTCGCCGAGAAAATGCGATTTAAGCAATAAAATTAAAAATGCTTATAAAACATAAACCAAACGTTGGAGGTGGTCATTTCTTAATGCGCAGTAATAAACTCGGCACTCTAAAGCACCCGAGAGCGTTTTTTTCGATGCCAACCTAACCAGAGTGACGGGAGCGGCACAATTCAGAAAAAGTGCTCAGCTCGCCGAGAAAATGCAATTAAAGCAATAAAATTAAAAATGCTTATAAAACATAAACCAAACGTTGGAGGTGGTCATTTCTTAATGCGCAGTAATAAACTCGGCACTCTAAAGCACCCGAGAGCGTTTTTTTCGATGCCAACCTAACCAGAGTGACGGGAGCGGCACAATTCAGAAAAAGTGCTCAGCTCGCCGAGAAAATGCGATTTAAGCAATAAAATTAAAAATGCTTATTAAACATAAACCAAACGTTGGAGGTGGTCATTTCTTCATGCGCAGTGAACAACTCGGCACTCTAAAGCACCCGATAGCGTTTTTTTCGATGCCAACCTAACCAGAGTGACGGGAGCGGCACAATTCAGAAAAAGTGCTCAGCTCGCCGAGAAAATGCGATTTAAGCAATAAAATTAAAAATGCTTATAAAACATAAACCAAACGTTGGAGGTGGTCATTTCTTCATGCGCAGTGATAAAGTCGGCACTCTAAAGCACCCGAGAGCGTTTTTTTCGATGCCAACCTAACCAGAGTGACGGGAGCGGCACAATTCAGAAAAAGTGCTCAGCTCGCCGAGAAAATGCGATTTAAGCAATAAAATTAAAAATGCTTATAAAACATAAACCAAACGTTGGAGGTGGTCATTTCTTCATGCGCAGTGATAAACTCGGCACTCTAAAGCACCCGAGAGCGTTTTTTTCGATGCCAACCTAACCAGAGTGACGGGAGCGGCACAATTCAGCTCGCCGAGAAAATGCGATTTAAGCAATAAAACTAAAAATGCTTATAAAACATAAACCAAACGTTGGAGGTGGCCATTTCTTCATGCGCAGTGAATAACTCGGTACTCTAAAGCACCCGAGAGCGTTTTTTTCGATGCCAACCTAACCAGAGTGACGGGAGCGGCACAATTCAGAAAAAGCGCTCAGCTCGCCGAGAAAATGCGATTTAAGCAATTAATTTAAAAATGCTTATAAAACATAAACCAAACGTTGGAGGTGGTCATTTCTTCATGCGCAGTGATAAACTCGGCACTCTAAAGCACCCGAGAGCGTTTTTTTCGATGCCAACCTAACCAGAGTGACGGGAGCGGCACAATTCAGAAAAAGTGCTCAGCTCGCCGAGAAAATGCGATTTAAGCAATAAAATTAAAAATGCTTATAAAACATAAACCAAACGTTGGAGGTGGTCATTTCTTCATGCGCAGTGATAAACTCGGCACTCTAAAGCACCCGAGAGCGTTTTTTTCGATGCCAACCTAACCAGAGTGACGGGAGCGGCACAATTCAGAAAAAGCGCTCAGCTCGCCGAGAAAATGCGATTTAAGCAATAAAATTAAAAATGCTTATTAAACATAAACCAAACGTTGGAGGTGGTCATTTCTTCATGCGCAGTGAATAACTCGGCACTCTAAAGCACCCGATAGCGTTTTTTTCGATGCCAACCTAACCAGAGTGACGGGAGCGGCACAATTCAGAAAAAGTGCTCAGCTTGCCGAGAAAATGCGATTTAAGCAATAAAATTAAAAATGCTTAGAAAACATAAACCAAACGTTGGAGGTGGTCATTTCTTCATGCGCAGTGATAAAGTCGGCACTCTAAAGCACCCGAGAGCGTTTTTTTCGATGCCAACCTAACCAGAGTGACGGGAGCGGCACAATTCAGAAAAAGTGCTCAGCTCGCCGAGAAAATGCGATTTAAGCAATAAAATTAAAAATGCTTATTAAACATAAACCAAACGTTGGAGGTGGTCATTTCTTCATGCGCAGTGATAAACTCGGCACTCTAAAGCACCCGAGAGCGTTTTTTTCGATGCCAACCTAACCAGAGTGACGGGAGCGGCACAATTCAGAAAAAGTGCTCAGCTCGCCGAGAAAATGCGATTTAAGCAATAAAACTAAAAATGCTTATAAAACATAAACCAAACGTTGGAGGTGGCCATTTCTTCATGCGCAGTGAATAACTCGGCACTCTAAAGCACCCGAGAGCGTTTTTTTCGATGCCAACCTAACCAGAGTGACGGGAGCGGCACAATTCAGAAAAAGCGCTCAGCTCGCCGAGAAAATGCGATTTAAGCAATAAATTTAAAAATGCTTATAAAACATAAACCAAACGTTGGAGGTGGTCATTTCTTCATGCGCAGTGATAAACTCGGCACTCTAAAGCACCCGAGAGCGTTTTTTTCGATGCCAACCTAACCAGAGTGACGGGAGCGGCACAATTCAGAAAAAGTGCTCAGCTCGCCGAGAAAATGCGATTTAAGCAATAAAATTAAAAATGCTTATAAAACATAAACCAAACGTTGGAGGTGGTCATTTCTTCATGCGCAGTGATAAACTCGGCACTCTAAAGCACCCGAGAGCGTTTTTTTCGATGCCAACCTAACCAGAGTTACGGGAGCGGCACAATTCAGAAAAAGCGCTCAGCTCGCCGAGAAAATGCGATTTAAGCAATAAAATTAAAAATGCTTATAAAACATAAACCAAACGTTGGAGGTGGTCATTTCTTAATGCGCAGTAATAAACTCGGCACTCTAAAGCACCCGAGAGCGTTTTTTTCGATGCCAACCTAACCAGAGTGACGGGAGCGGCACAATTCAGAAAAAGTGCTCAGCTCGCCGATAAAATGCGATTTAAGCAATAAAATTAAAAATGCTTATAAAACATAAACCAAACGTTGGAGGTGGTCATTTCTTAATGCGCAGTAATAAACTCGGCACTCTAAAGCACCCGAGAGCGTTTTTTTCGATGCCAACCTAACCAGAGTGACGGGAGCGGCACAATTCAGAAAAAGTGCTCAGCTCGCCGAGAAAATGCGATTTAAGCAATAAAATTAAAAATGCTTATTAAACATAAACCAACCGTTGGAGGTGGTCATTTCTTCATGCGCAGTGAATAACTCGGCACTCTAAAGCACCCGATAGCGTTTTTTTCGATGCCAACCTAACCAGAGTGACGGGAGCGGCACAATTCAGAAAAAGTGCTCAGCTCGCCGAGAAAATGCGATTTAAGCAATAAAATTAAAAATGCTTATAAAACATAAACCAAACGTTGGAGGTGGTCATTTCTTAATGCGCAGTAATAAACTCGGCACTCTAAAGCACCCGAGAGCGTTTTTTTCGATGCCAACCTAACCAGAGTGACGGGAGCGGCACAATTCAGAAAAAGTGCTCAGCTCGCCGAGAAAATGCGATTTAAGCAATAAAATTAAAAATGCTTATAAAACATAAACCAAACGTTGGAGGTGGTCATTTCTTAATGCGCAGTAATAAACTCGGCACTCTAAAGCACCCGAGAGCGTTTTTTTCGATGCCAACCTAACCAGAGTGACGGGAGCGGCATAATTCAGAAAAAGCGCTCAGCTCGCCGAGAAAATGCGATTTAAGCAATAAAATTAAAAATGCTTATAAAACATAAACCAAACGTTGGAGGTGGTCATTTCTTCGTGCGCAGTGAATAACTCGGTACTCTAAAGCACCCGAGAGCGTTTTTTTCGATGCCAACCTAACCAGAGTGACGGGAGCGGCACAATTCAGAAAAAGTGCTCAGCTCGCCGAGAAAATGCAATTTAAGCAATAAAATTAAAAATGCTTATAAAACATAAACCAAACGTTGGAGGTGGTCATTTCTTAATGCGCAGTAATAAACTCGGCACTCTAAAGCACCCGAGAGCGTTTTTTTCGATGCCAACCTAACCAGAGTGACGGGAGCGGCACAATTCAGAAAAAGTGCTCAGCTCGCCGAGAAAATGCGATTTAAGCAATAAAATTAAAAATGCTTATTAAACATAAACCAAACGTTGGAGGTGGTCATTTCTTCATGCGCAGTGAATAACTCGGCACTCTAAAGCACCCGAGAGCGTTTTTTTCGATGCCAACCTAACCAGAGTGACGGGAGCGGCACAATTCAGAAAAAGCGCTCAGCTCGCCAAGAAAATGCGATTTAAGCAATAAAATTAAAAATGCTTATTAAACATAAACCAAACGTTGGAGGTGGTCATTTCTTCATGCGCAGTGAATAACTCGGCACTCTAAAGCACCCGAGAGCGTTTTTTTCGATGCCAACCTAACCAGAGTGACGGGAGCGCCACAATTCAGAAAAAGCGCTCAGCTCGCCGAGAAAATGCTATTTAAGCAATAAAATTAAAAATGCTTATAAAACATAAACCAAACGTTGGAGGTGGTCATTTCTTCATGCGCAGTGATAAACTCGGCACTCTAAAGCACCCGAGAGCGTTTTTTTCGATGCCAACCTAACCAGAGTAACGGGAGCGGCACAATTCAGAAAAAGTGCTCAGCTCGCCGAGAAAATGCGATTTAAGCAATAAAATTAAAAATGCTTATAAAACATAAACCAAACGTTGGAGGTGGTCATTTCTTCATGCGCAGTGAATAACTCGGCACTCTAAAGCACCCGAGAGCGTTTTTTTCGATGCCAACCTAACCAGAGTGACGGGAGCGGCACAATTCAGAAAAAGTGCTCAGCTCGCCGAGAAAATGCGATTTAAGCAATAAAATTAAAAATGCTTATTAAACATAAACCAAACGTTGGAGGTGGTCATTTCTTCATGCGCAGTGAATAACTCGGCACTCTAAAGCACCCGAGAGCGTTTTTTTCGATGCCAACCTAACCAGAGTGACGGGAGCGGCACAATTCAGAAAAAGCGCTCAGCTCGCCGAGAAAATGCGATTTAAGCAATAAAATTAAAAATGCTTATTAAACATAAACCAAACGTTGGAGGTGGTCATTTCTTCATGCGCAGTGAATAACTCGGCACTCTAAAGCACCCGAGAGCGTTTTTTTCGATGCCAACCTAACCAGAGTGACGGGAGCGGCACAATTCAGAAAAAGTGCTCAGCTCGTCGAGAAAATGCGATTTAAGCAATACAATTAAAAATGCTTATTAAACATAAACCAAACGTTGGAGGTGGTCATTTCTTCATGCGCAGTGATAAACTCGGCACTCTAAAGCACCCGAGAGCGTTTTTTTTCGATGCCAACCTAACCAGAGTGACGGGAGCGGCACAATTCAGAAAAAGTGCTCAGCTCGCCGAGAAAATGCGATTTAAGCAATAAAACTAAAAATGCTTATAAAACATAAACCAAACGTTGGAGGTGGTCATTTCTTCATGCGCAGTGAATAACTCGGCACTCTAAAGCACCCGAGAGCGTTTTTTTCGATGCCAACCTAACCAGAGTGACGGGAGCGGCACAATTCAGAAAAAGCGGTCAGCTCGCCGAGAAAATGCGATTTAAGCAATAAATTTAAAAATGCTTATAAAACATAAACCAAACGTTGGAGGTGGTCATTTCTTCATGCGCAGTGATAAACTCGGCACTCTAAAGCACCCGAGAGCGTTTTTTTCGATGCCAACCTAACCAGAGTGACGGGAGCGGCACAATTCAGAAAAAGTGCTCAGCTCGCCGAGAAAATGCGATTTAAGCAATAAAATTAAAAATGCTTATAAAACATAAACCAAACGTTGGAGGTGGTCATTTCTTCATGCGCAGTGATAAACTCGGCACTCTAAAGCACCCGAGAGCGTTTTTTTCGATGCCAACCTAACCAGAGTGACGGGAGCGGCACAATTCAGAAAAAGCGCTCAGCTCGCCGAGAAAATGCGATTTAAGCAATAAAATTAAAAATGCTTATAAAACATAAACCAAACGTTGGAGGTGGTCATTTCTTCATGCGCAGTGATAAACTCGGCACTCTAAAGCACCCGAGAGCGTTTTTTTCGATGCCAACCTAACCAGAGTGACGGGAGCGGCACAATTCAGAAAAAGTGCTCAGCTCGCCGAGAAAATGCGATTCAAGCAATAAAATTAAAAATGCTTATTAAACATAAACCAAACGTTGGAGGTGGTCATTTCTTCATGCGCAGTGAATAACTCGGCACTCTAAAGCACCCAGAGCGTTTTTTTCGATGCCAACCTAACCAGAGTGACGGGAGCGGCACAATTCAGAAAAAGTGCTCAGCTCGCCGAGAAAATGCGATTTAAGCAATAAAATTAAAAATGCTTATAAAACATAAACCAAACGTTGGAGGTGGTCATTTCTTAATGCGCAGTAATAAACTCGGCACTCTAAAGCACCCGAGAGCGTTTTTTTCGATGCCAACCTAACCAGAGTGACGGGAGCGGCACAATTCAGAAAAAGTGCTCAGCTCGCCGAGAAAATGCGATTTAAGCAATAAAATTAAAAATGCTTATTAAACATAAACCAAACGTTGGAGGTGGTCATTTCTTCATGCGCAGTGAATAACTCGGCACTCTAAAGCACCCGAGAGCGTTTTTTTCGATGCCAACCTAACCAGAGTGACGGGAGCGGCACAATTCAGAAAAAGTGCTCAGCTCGCCGAGAAAATGCGATTTAAGCAATAAAATTAAAAACGCTTATAAAACATAAACCAAACGTTGGAGGTGGTCATTTCTTAATGCGCAGTAATAAACTCGGCACTCCAAAGCACCCGAGAGCGTTTTTTTCGATGCCAACCTAACCAGTGACGGGAGCGGCACAATTCAGAAAAAGTGCTCAGCTCGCCGAGAAAATGCGATTTAAGCAATAAAATTACAAATGCTTATAAAACATAAACCAAACGTTGGAGGTGGTCATTTCTTAATGCGCAGTAATAAACTCGGCACTCTAAAGCACCCGAGAGCGTTTTTTTCGATGCCAACCTAACCAGAGTGACGGGAGCGGCACAATTCAGAAAAAGCGCTCAGCTCGCCGAGAAAATGCGATTTAAGCAATAAAATTAAAAATGCTTATTAAACATAAACCAGACGTTGGAGGTGGTCATTTCTTCATGCGCAGTGAATAACTCGGCACTCTAAAGCACCCGAGAGCGTTTTTTTCGATGCCAACCTAACCAGAGTGACGGGAGCGGCACAATTCAGAAAAAGCGCTCAGCTCGCCGAGAAAATGCGATTTAAGCAATAAAATTAAAAATGCTTATAAAACATAAACCAAACGTTGGAGGTGGTCATTTCTTCATGCGCAGTGATAAACTCGGCACTCTAAAGCACCCGAGAGCGTTTTTTTCGATGCCAACCTAACCAGAGTTAAGGGAGCGGCACAATTCAGAAAAAGCGCTCAGCTCGCCGAGAAAATGCGATTTAAGCAATAAAATTAAAAATGCTTATAAAACATAAACCAAACGTTGGAGGTGGTCATTTCTTCATGCGCAGTGATAAACTCGGCACTCTAAAGCACCCGAGAGCGTTTTTTTCGATGCCAACCTAACCAGAGTGACGGGAGCGGCACAATTCAGAAAAAGCGCTCAGCTCGCCGAGAAAATGCGATTTAAGCAATAAAATTAAAAATGCTTATAAAACATAAACCAAACGTTGGAGGTGGTCATTTCTTTATGTGCAGTGATAAACTCGGCACTCTAAAGCACCCGAGAGCGTTTTTTTCGATGCCAACCTAACCAGAGTGACGGGAGCGGCACAATTCAGAAAAAGTGCTCAGCTCGCCGAGAAAATGCGATTTAAGCAATAAAATTAAAAATGCTTGTAAAACATAAACCAAACGTTGGAGGTGGTCATTTCTTCATGCGCAGTGATAAAGTCGGCACTCTAAAGCACCCGAGAGCGGTTTTTTCGATGCCAACCTAACCAGAGTGACGGGAGCGGCACAATTCAGAAAAAGTGCTCAGCTCGCCGAGAAAATGCGATTTAAGCAATAAAATTAAAAATGCTTATTAAACATAAACCAAACGTTGGAGGTGGTCATTTCTTCATGCGCAGTGATAAACTCGGCACTCTAAAGCACCCGAGAGCGTTTTTTTCGATTCCAACCTAACCAGAGTGACGGGAGCGGCACAATTCAGAAAAAGTGCTCAGTTCGCCGAGAAAATGCGATTTAAGCAATAAAACTAAAAATGCTTATAAAACATAAACCAAACGTTGGAGGTGGACATTTCTTCATGCGCAGTGAATAACTCGGCACTCTAAAGCACCCGAGAGCGTTTTTTTCGATGCCAACCTAACCAGAGTGACGGGAGCGGCACAATTCAGAAAAAGCGCTCAGCTCGCCGAGAAAATGCGATTTAAGCAATAAAATTAAAAATGTTTATAAAACATAAACCAAACGTTGGAGGTGGTCATTTCTTCGTGCGCAGTGAATAACTCGGTACTCTAAAGCACCCGAGAGCGTTTTTTTCGATGCCAACCTAACCAGAGTGACGGGAGCGGCACAATTCAGAAAAAGTGCTCAGCTCGCCGAGAAAATGCAATTTAAGCAATAAAATTAAAAATGCTTATAAAACATAAACCAAACGTTGGAGGTGGTCATTTCTTAATGCGCAGTAATAAACTCGGCACTCTAAAGCACCCGAGAGCGTTTTTTTCGATGCCAACCTAACCAGAGTGACGGGAGCGGCACAATTCAGAAAAAGTGCTCAGCTCGCCGAGAAAATGCGATTTAAGCAATAAAATTAAAAATGCTTATTAAACATAAACCAAACGTTGGAGGTGGTCATTTCTTCATGCGCAGTGAATAACTCGGCACTCTAAAGCACCCGAGAGCGTTTTTTTCGATGCCAACCTAACCAGAGTGACGGGAGCGGCACAATTCAGAAAAAGCGCTCAGCTCGCCAAGAAAATGCGATTTAAGCAATAAAATTAAAAATGCTTATTAAACATAAACCAAACGTTGGAGGTGGTCATTTCTTCATGCGCAGTGAATAACTCGGCACTCTAAAGCACCCGAGAGCGTTTTTTTCGATGCCAACCTAACCAGAGTGACGGGAGCGCCACAATTCAGAAAAAGCGCTCAGCTCGCCGAGAAAATGCTATTTAAGCAATAAAATTAAAAATGCTTATAAAACATAAACCAAACGTTGGAGGTGGTCATTTCTTCATGCGCAGTGATAAACTCGGCACTCTAAAGCACCCGAGAGCGTTTTTTTCGATGCCAACCTAACCAGAGTAACGGGAGCGGCACAATTCAGAAAAAGTGCTCAGCTCGCCGAGAAAATGCGATTTAAGCAATAAAATTAAAAATGCTTATAAAACATAAACCAAACGTTGGAGGTGGTCATTTCTTCATGCGCAGTGAATAACTCGGCACTCTAAAGCACCCGAGAGCGTTTTTTTCGATGCCAACCTAACCAGAGTGACGGGAGCGGCACAATTCAGAAAAAGTGCTCAGCTCGCCGAGAAAATGCGATTTAAGCAATAAAATTAAAAATGCTTATTAAACATAAACCAAACGTTGGAGGTGGTCATTTCTTCATGCGCAGTGAATAACTCGGCACTCTAAAGCACCCGAGAGCGTTTTTTTCGATGCCAACCTAACCAGAGTGACGGGAGCGGCACAATTCAGAAAAAGCGCTCAGCTCGCCGAGAAAATGCGATTTAAGCAATAAAATTAAAAATGCTTATTAAACATAAACCAAACGTTGGAGGTGGTCATTTCTTCATGCGCAGTGAATAACTCGGCACTCTAAAGCACCCGAGAGCGTTTTTTTCGATGCCAACCTAACCAGAGTGACGGGAGCGGCACAATTCAGAAAAAGTGCTCAGCTCGTCGAGAAAATGCGATTTAAGCAATACAATTAAAAATGCTTATTAAACATAAACCAAACGTTGGAGGTGGTCATTTCTTCATGCGCAGTGATAAACTCGGCACTCTAAAGCACCCGAGAGCGTTTTTTTTCGATGCCAACCTAACCAGAGTGACGGGAGCGGCACAATTCAGAAAAAGTGCTCAGCTCGCCGAGAAAATGCGATTTAAGCAATAAAACTAAAAATGCTTATAAAACATAAACCAAACGTTGGAGGTGGTCATTTCTTCATGCGCAGTGAATAACTCGGCACTCTAAAGCACCCGAGAGCGTTTTTTTCGATGCCAACCTAACCAGAGTGACGGGAGCGGCACAATTCAGAAAAAGCGGTCAGCTCGCCGAGAAAATGCGATTTAAGCAATAAATTTAAAAATGCTTATAAAACATAAACCAAACGTTGGAGGTGGTCATTTCTTCATGCGCAGTGATAAACTCGGCACTCTAAAGCACCCGAGAGCGTTTTTTTCGATGCCAACCTAACCAGAGTGACGGGAGCGGCACAATTCAGAAAAAGTGCTCAGCTCGCCGAGAAAATGCGATTTAAGCAATAAAATTAAAAATGCTTATAAAACATAAACCAAACGTTGGAGGTGGTCATTTCTTCATGCGCAGTGATAAACTCGGCACTCTAAAGCACCCGAGAGCGTTTTTTTCGATGCCAACCTAACCAGAGTGACGGGAGCGGCACAATTCAGAAAAAGCGCTCAGCTCGCCGAGAAAATGCGATTTAAGCAATAAAATTAAAAATGCTTATAAAACATAAACCAAACGTTGGAGGTGGTCATTTCTTCATGCGCAGTGATAAACTCGGCACTCTAAAGCACCCGAGAGCGTTTTTTTCGATGCCAACCTAACCAGAGTGACGGGAGCGGCACAATTCAGAAAAAGTGCTCAGCTCGCCGAGAAAATGCGATTCAAGCAATAAAATTAAAAATGCTTATTAAACATAAACCAAACGTTGGAGGTGGTCATTTCTTCATGCGCAGTGAATAACTCGGCACTCTAAAGCACCCAGAGCGTTTTTTTCGATGCCAACCTAACCAGAGTGACGGGAGCGGCACAATTCAGAAAAAGTGCTCAGCTCGCCGAGAAAATGCGATTTAAGCAATAAAATTAAAAATGCTTATAAAACATAAACCAAACGTTGGAGGTGGTCATTTCTTAATGCGCAGTAATAAACTCGGCACTCTAAAGCACCCGAGAGCGTTTTTTTCGATGCCAACCTAACCAGAGTGACGGGAGCGGCACAATTCAGAAAAAGTGCTCAGCTCGCCGAGAAAATGCGATTTAAGCAATAAAATTAAAAATGCTTATTAAACATAAACCAAACGTTGGAGGTGGTCATTTCTTCATGCGCAGTGAATAACTCGGCACTCTAAAGCACCCGAGAGCGTTTTTTTCGATGCCAACCTAACCAGAGTGACGGGAGCGGCACAATTCAGAAAAAGTGCTCAGCTCGCCGAGAAAATGCGATTTAAGCAATAAAATTAAAAACGCTTATAAAACATAAACCAAACGTTGGAGGTGGTCATTTCTTAATGCGCAGTAATAAACTCGGCACTCCAAAGCACCCGAGAGCGTTTTTTTCGATGCCAACCTAACCAGTGACGGGAGCGGCACAATTCAGAAAAAGTGCTCAGCTCGCCGAGAAAATGCGATTTAAGCAATAAAATTACAAATGCTTATAAAACATAAACCAAACGTTGGAGGTGGTCATTTCTTAATGCGCAGTAATAAACTCGGCACTCTAAAGCACCCGAGAGCGTTTTTTTCGATGCCAACCTAACCAGAGTGACGGGAGCGGCACAATTCAGAAAAAGCGCTCAGCTCGCCGAGAAAATGCGATTTAAGCAATAAAATTAAAAATGCTTATTAAACATAAACCAGACGTTGGAGGTGGTCATTTCTTCATGCGCAGTGAATAACTCGGCACTCTAAAGCACCCGAGAGCGTTTTTTTCGATGCCAACCTAACCAGAGTGACGGGAGCGGCACAATTCAGAAAAAGCGCTCAGCTCGCCGAGAAAATGCGATTTAAGCAATAAAATTAAAAATGCTTATAAAACATAAACCAAACGTTGGAGGTGGTCATTTCTTCATGCGCAGTGATAAACTCGGCACTCTAAAGCACCCGAGAGCGTTTTTTTCGATGCCAACCTAACCAGAGTTAAGGGAGCGGCACAATTCAGAAAAAGCGCTCAGCTCGCCGAGAAAATGCGATTTAAGCAATAAAATTAAAAATGCTTATAAAACATAAACCAAACGTTGGAGGTGGTCATTTCTTCATGCGCAGTGATAAACTCGGCACTCTAAAGCACCCGAGAGCGTTTTTTTCGATGCCAACCTAACCAGAGTGACGGGAGCGGCACAATTCAGAAAAAGCGCTCAGCTCGCCGAGAAAATGCGATTTAAGCAATAAAATTAAAAATGCTTATAAAACATAAACCAAACGTTGGAGGTGGTCATTTCTTCATGTGCAGTGATAAACTCGGCACTCTAAAGCACCCGAGAGCGTTTTTTTCGATGCCAACCTAACCAGAGTGACGGGAGCGGCACAATTCAGAAAAAGTGCTCAGCTCGCCGAGAAAATGCGATTTAAGCAATAAAATTAAAAATGCTTGTAAAACATAAACCAAACGTTGGAGGTGGTCATTTCTTCATGCGCAGTGATAAAGTCGGCACTCTAAAGCACCCGAGAGCGGTTTTTTCGATGCCAACCTAACCAGAGTGACGGGAGCGGCACAATTCAGAAAAAGCGCTCAGCTCGCCGAGAAAATGCGATTTAAGCAATAAAATTAAAAATGCTTATTAAACATAAACCAAACGTTGGAGGTGGTCATTTCTTCATGCGCAGTGATAAACTCGGCACTCTAAAGCACCCGAGAGCGTTTTTTTCGATTCCAACCTAACCAGAGTGACGGGAGCGGCACAATTCAGAAAAAGTGCTCAGTTCGCCGAGAAAATGCGATTTAAGCAATAAAACTAAAAATGCTTATAAAACATAAACCAAACGTTGGAGGTGGACATTTCTTCATGCGCAGTGAATAACTCGGCACTCTAAAGCACCCGAGAGCGTTTTTTTCGATGCCAACCTAACCAGAGTGACGGGAGCGGCACAATCCAGAAAAAGCGCTCAGCTCGCCGAGAAAATGCGATTCAAGCAATAAATTTAAAAATGCTTATAAAACATAAACCAAACGTTGGAGGTGGTCATTTCTTCATGCGCAGTGATAAACTCGGCACTCTAAAGCACCCGAGAGCGTTTTTTTCGATGCCAACCTAACCAGAGTGACGGGAGCGGCACAATTCAGAAAAAGTGCTCAGCTGGCCGAGAAAATGCGATTTAAGAAATAAAATTAAAAATGCTTATAAAACATAAACCAAACGTTGGAGGTGGTCATTTCTTCATGCGCAGTGAATAACTCGGCACTCTAAAGCACCCGATAGCGTTTTTTTCGATGCCAACCTAACCAGAGTGACGGGAGCGGCACAATTCAGAAAAAGTGCTCAGCTCGCCGAGAAAATGCGATTTAAGCAATAAAACTAAAAATGCTTATAAAACATAAACCAAACGTTGGAGGTGGTCATTTCTTCATGCGCAGTGAATAACTCGGCACTCTAAAGCACCCGAGAGCGTTTTTTTCGATGCCAACCTAACCAGAGTAACGGGAGCGGCACAATTCAGAAAAAGCGCTCAGCTCGCCGAGAAAATGCGATTTAAGCAATAAATTTAAAAATGCTTATAAAACATAAACCAAACGTTGGAGGTGGTCATTTCTTCATGCGCAGTGATAAACTCGGCACTCTAAAGCACCCGAGAGCGTTTTTTTCGATGCCAACCTAACCAGAGTGACGGGAGCGGCACAATTCAGAAAAAGTGCTCAGCTCGCCGAGAAAATGCGATTTAAGCAATAAAATTAAAAATGCTTATAAAACATAAACCAAACGTTGGAGGTGGTCATTTCTTCATGCGCAGTGATAAACTCGGCACTCTAAAGCACCCGAGAGCGTTTTTTTCGATGCCAACCTAACCAGAGTGACGGGAGCGGCACAATTCAGAAAAAGCGCTCAGCTCGCCGAGAAAATGCGATTTAAGCAATAAAATTAAAAATGCTTATAAAACATAAACCAAACGTTGGAGGTGGTCATTTCTTCATGCGCAGTGAACAACTCGGCACTCTAAAGCACCCGATAGCGTTTTTTTCGATGCCAACCTAACCAGAGTGACGGGAGCGGCACAATTCAGAAAAAGTGCTCAGCTCGCCGAGAAAATGCGATTTAAGCAATAAAATTAAAAATGCTTATAAAACATAAACCAAACGTTGGAGGTGGTCATTTCTTCATGCGCAGTGATAAAGTCGGCACTCTAAAGCACCCGAGAGCGTTTTTTTCGATGCCAACCTAACCAGAGTGACGGGAGCGGCACAATTCAGAAAAAGTGCTCAGCTCGCCGAGAAAATGCGATTTAAGCAATAAAATTAAAAATGCTTATAAAACATAAACCAAACGTTGGAGGTGGTCATTTCTTCATGCGCAGTGATAAACTCGGCACTCTAAAGCACCCGAGAGCGTTTTTTTCGATGCCAACCTAACCAGAGTGACGGGAGCGGCACAATTCAGAAAAAGTGCTCAGCTCGCCGAGAAAATGCGATTTAAGCAATAAAATTAAAAATGCTTATAAAACATAAACCAAACGTTGGAGGTGGTCATTTCTTAATGCGCAGTAATAAACTCGGCACTCTAAAGCACCCGAGAGCGTTTTTTTCGATGCCAACCTAACCAGAGTGACGGGAGCGGCATAATTCAGAAAAAGCGCTCAGCTCGCCGAGAAAATGCGATTTAAGCAATAAAATTAAAAATGCTTATAAAACATAAACCAAACGTTGGAGGTGGTCATTTCTTCGTGCGCAGTGAAAAACTCGGTACTCTAAAGCACCCGAGAGCGTTTTTTTCGATGCCAACCTAACCAGAGTGACGGGAGCGGCACAATTCAGAAAAAGTGCTCAGCTCGCCGAGAAAATGCAATTTAAGCAATAAAATTAAAAATGCTTATAAAACATAAACCAAACGTTGGAGGTGGTCATTTCTTAATGCGCAGTAATAAACTCGGCACTCTAAAGCACCCGAGAGCGTTTTTTTCGATGCCAACCTAACCAGAGTGACGGGAGCGGCACAATTCAGAAAAAGTGCTCAGCTCGCCGAGAAAATGCGATTTAAGCAATAAAATTAAAAATGCTTATTAAACATAAACCAAACGTTGGAGGTGGTCATTTCTTCATGCGCAGTGAATAACTCGGCACTCTAAAGCACCCGAGAGCGTTTTTTTCGATGCCAACCTAACCAGAGTGACGGGAGCGGCACAATTCAGAAAAAGCGCTCAGCTCGCCAAGAAAATGCGATTTAAGCAATAAAATTAAAAATGCTTATTAAACATAAACAAAACGTTGGAGGTGGTCATTTCTTCATGCGCAGTGAATAACTCGGCACTCTAAAGCACCCGAGAGCGTTTTTTTCGATGCCAACCTAACCAGAGTGACGGGAGCGCCACAATTCAGAAAAAGCGCTCAGCTCGCCGAGAAAATGCTATTTAAGCAATAAAATTAAAAATGCTTATAAAACATAAACCAAACGTTGGAGGTGGTCATTTCTTCATGCGCAGTGATAAACTCGGCACTCTAAAGCACCCGAGAGCGTTTTTTTCGATGCCAACCTAACCAGAGTAACGGGAGCGGCACAATTCAGAAAAAGTGCTCAGCTCGCCGAGAAAATGCGATTTAAGCAATAAAATTAAAAATGCTTATAAAACATAAACCAAACGTTGGAGGTGGTCATTTCTTCATGCGCAGTGAATAACTCGGCACTCTAAAGCACCCGAGAGCGTTTTTTTCGATGCCAACCTAACCAGAGTGACGGGAGCGGCACAATTCAGAAAAAGTGCTCAGCTCGCCGAGAAAATGCGATTCAAGCAATAAAATTAAAAATGCTTATTAAACATAAACCAAACGTTGGAGGTGGTCATTTCTTCATGCGCAGTGAATAACTCGGCACTCTAAAGCACCCGAGAGCGTTTTTTTCGATGCCAACCTAACCAGAGTGACGGGAGCGGCACAATTCAGAAAAAGCGCTCAGCTCGCCGAGAAAATGCGATTTAAGCAATAAAATTAAAAATGCTTATAAAACATAAACCAAACGTTGGAGGTGGTCATTTCTTCATGCGCAGTGATAAACTCGGCACTCTAAAGCACCCGAGAGCGTTTTTTTCGATGCCAACCTAACCAGAGTGACGGGAGCGGCACAATTCAGAAAAAGCGCTCAGCTCGCCGAGAAAATGCGATTTAAGCAATAAAATTAAAAATGCTTATAAAACATAAACCAAACGTTGGAGGTGGTCATTTCTTCATGCGCAGTGATAAACTCGGCACTCTAAAGCACCCGAGAGCGTTTTTTTCGATGCCAACCTAACCAGAGTGACGGGAGCGGCACAATTCAGAAAAAGTGCTCAGCTCGCCGAGAAAATGCGATTCAAGCAATAAAATTAAAAATGCTTATTAAACATAAACCAAACGTTGGAGGTGGTCATTTCTTCATGCGCAGTGAATAACTCGGCACTCTAAAGCACCCAGAGCGTTTTTTTCGATGCCAACCTAACCAGAGTGACGGGAGCGGCACAATTCAGAAAAAGTGCTCAGCTCGCCGAGAAAATGCGATTTAAGCAATAAAATTAAAAATGCTTATAAAACATAAACCAAACGTTGGAGGTGGTCATTTCTTAATGCGCAGTAATAAACTCGGCACTCTAAAGCACCCGAGAGCGTTTTTTTCGATGCCAACCTAACCAGAGTGACGGGAGCGGCACAATTCAGAAAAAGTGCTCAGCTCGCCGAGAAAATGCGATTTAAGCAATAAAATTAAAATGCTTATTAAACATAAACCAAACGTTGGAGGTGGTCATTTCTTCATGCGCAGTGAATAACTCGGCACTCTAAAGCACCCGAGAGCGTTTTTTTCGATGCCAACCTAACCAGAGTGACGGGAGCGGCACAATTCAGAAAAAGTGCTCAGCTCGCCGAGAAAATGCGATTTAAGCAATAAAATTAAAAACGCTTATAAAACATAAACCAAACGTTGGAGGTGGTCATTTCTTAATGCGCAGTAATAAACTCGGCACTCCAAAGCACCCGAGAGCGTTTTTTTCGATGCCAACCTAACCAGTGACGGGAGCGGCACAATTCAGAAAAAGTGCTCAGCTCGCCGAGAAAATGCGATTTAAGCAATAAAATTACAAATGCTTATAAAACATAAACCAAACGTTGGAGGTGGTCATTTCTTAATGCGCAGTAATAAACTCGGCACTCTAAAGCACCCGAGAGCGTTTTTTTCGATGCCAACCTAACCAGAGTGACGGGAGCGGCACAATTCAGAAAAAGCGCTCAGCTCGCCGAGAAAATGCGATTTAAGCAATAAAATTAAAAATGCTTATTAAACATAAACCAGACGTTGGAGGTGGTCATTTCTTCATGCGCAGTGAATAACTCGGCACTCTAAAGCACCCGAGAGCGTTTTTTTCGATGCCAACCTAACCAGAGTGACGGGAGCGGCACAATTCAGAAAAAGCGCTCAGCTCGCCGAGAAAATGCGATTTAAGCAATAAAATTAAAAATGCTTATAAAACATAAACCAAACGTTGGAGGTGGTCATTTCTTCATGCGCAGTGATAAACTCGGCACTCTAAAGCACCCGAGAGCGTTTTTTTCGATGCCAACCTAACCAGAGTGACGGGAGCGGCACAATTCAGAAAAAGTGCTCAGCTCGCCGAGAAAATGCGATTCAAGCAATAAAATTAAAAATGCTTATTAAACATAAACCAAACGTTGGAGGTGGTCATTTCTTCATGCGCAGTGAATAACTCGGCACTCTAAAGCACCCAGAGCGTTTTTTTCGACGCCAACCTAACCAGAGTGACGGGAGCGGCACAATTCAGAAAAAGTGCTCAGCTCGCCGAGAAAATGCGATTTAAGCAATAAAATTAAAAATGCTTATAAAACATAAACCAAACGTTGGAGGTGGTCATTTCTTAATGCGCAGTAATAAACTCGGCACTCTAAAGCACCCGAGAGCGTTTTTTTCGATGCCAACCTAACCAGAGTGACGGGAGCGGCACAATTCAGAAAAAGTGCTCAGCTCGCCGAGAAAATGCGATTTAAGCAATAAAATTAAAAATGCTTATTAAACATAAACCAAACGTTGGAGGTGGTCATTTCTTCATGCGCAGTGAATAACTCGGCACTCTAAAGCACCCGAGAGCGTTTTTTTCGATGCCAACCTAACCAGAGTGACGGGAGCGGCACAATTCAGAAAAAGTGCTCAGCTCGCCGAGAAAATGCGATTTAAGCAATAAAATTAAAAACGCTTATAAAACATAAACCAAACGTTGGAGGTGGTCATTTCTTAATGCGCAGTAATAAACTCGGCACTCCAAAGCACCCGAGAGCGTTTTTTTCGATGCCAACCTAACCAGTGACGGGAGCGGCACAATTCAGAAAAAGTGCTCAGCTCGCCGAGAAAATGCGATTTAAGCAATAAAATTACAAATGCTTATAAAACATAAACCAAACGTTGGAGGTGGTCATTTCTTAATGCGCAGTAATAAACTCGGCACTCTAAAGCACCCGAGAGCGTTTTTTTCGATGCCAACCTAACC
This sequence comes from Syngnathus typhle, assembly GCF_033458585.1. NCBI lineage: Eukaryota > Metazoa > Chordata > Actinopteri > Syngnathiformes > Syngnathidae > Syngnathus > Syngnathus typhle. Next base: position 540,166 of record NW_026871955.1, on the reverse strand, counting down.
AGAGTGACGGGAGCGGCACAATTCAGAAAAAGCGCACAGCTCGCCGAGAAAATGCGATTTAAGCAATAAAATTAAAAATGCTTATTAAACATAAACCAGACGTTGGAGGTGGTCATTTCTTCATGCGCAGTGAATAACTCGGCACTCTAAAGCACCCGAGAGCGTTTTTTTCGATGCCAACCTAACCAGAGTGACGGGAGCGGCACAATTCAGAAAAAGCGCTCAGCTCGCCGAGAAAATGCGATTTAAGCAATAAAATTAAAAATGCTTATAAAACATAAACCAAACGTTGGAGGTGGTCATTTCTTCATGCGCAGTGATAAACTCGGCACTCTAAAGCACCCGAGAGCGTTTTTTTCGATGCCAACCTAACCAGAGTGACGGGAGCGGCACAATTCAGAAAAAGTGCTCAGCTCGCCGAGAAAATGCGATTTAAGCAATAAAATTAAAAATGCTTATAAAACATAAACCAAACGTTGGAGGTGGTCATTTCTTCATGCGCAGTGAATAACTCAGCACTCTAAAGCACCCGAGAGCGTTTTTTTCGATGCCAACCTAACCAGAGTGACGGGAGCGGCACAATTCAGAAAAAGTGCTCAGCTCGCCGAGAAAATGCGATTTAAGCAATGAAATTAAAAATGCTTATAAAACATAAACCAAACGTTGGAGGTGGTCATTTCTTAATGCGCAGTAATAAACTCGGCACTCTAAAGCACCCGAGAGCGTTTTTTTCGATGCCAACCTAACCAGAGTGACGGGAGCGGCACAATTCAGAAAAAGTGCTCAGCTCGCCGAGAAAATGCGATTTAAGCAATAAAATTAAAAATGCTTATAAAACATAAACCAAACGTTGGAAGTGGTCATTTCTTCATGCGCAGTGATAAACTCGGCACTCTAAAGCACCCGAGAGCGTTTTTTTCGATGCCAACCTAACCAGAGTTAAGGGAGCGGCACAATTCAGAAAAAGCGCTCAGCTCGCCGAGAAAATGCGATTTAAGCAATAAAATTAAAAATGCTTATAAAACATAAACCAAACGTTGGAGGTGGTCATTTCTTCATGCGCAGTGATAAACTCGGCACTCTAAAGCACCCGAGAGCGTTTTTTTCGATGCCAACCTAACCAGAGTGACGGGAGCGGCACAATTCAGAAAAAGCGCTCAGCTCGCCGAGAAAATGCGATTTAAGCAATAAAATTAAAAATGCTTATAAAACATAAACCAAACGTTGGAGGTGGTCATTTCTTCATGTGCAGTGATAAACTCGGCACTCTAAAGCACCCGAGAGCGTTTTTTTCGATGCCAACCTAACCAGAGTGACGGGAGCGGCACAATTCAGAAAAAGTGCTCAGCTCGCCGAGAAAATGCGATTTAAGCAATAAAATTAAAAATGCTTGTAAAACATAAACCAAACGTTGGAGGTGGTCATTTCTTCATGCGCAGTGAATAACTCGGCACTCTAAAGCACCCGAGAGCGTTTTTTTCGATGCCAACCTAACCAGAGTGACGGGAGCGGCACAATTCAGAAAAAGTGCTCAGCTCGCCGAGAAAATGCGATTTAAGCAATAAAATTAAAAATGCTTATAAGACATACACCAAACGTTGGAGGTGGTCATTTCTTAATGCGCAGTAATAAACTCGGCACTCTAAAGCACCCGTGAGCGTTTTTTTCGATGCCAACCTAACCAGAGTGACGGGAGCGGCACAATTCAGAAAAAGTGCTCAGCTCGCCGAGAAAATGGGATTTAAGCAATAAAATTAAAAATGCTTATAAAACAAACCAAACGTTGGAGGTGGTCATTTCTTCATGCGCAGTGATAAAGTCGGCACTCTAAAGCACCCGAGAGCGGTTTTTTCGATGCCAACCTAACCAGAGTGACGGGAGCGGCACAATTCAGAAAAAGTGCTCAGCTCGCCGAGAAAATGCGATTTAAGCAATAAAATTAAAAATGCTTATTAAACATAAACCAAACGTTGGAGGTGGTCATTTCTTCATGCGCAGTGATAAACTCGGCACTCTAAAGCACCCGAGAGCGTTTTTTTCGATTCCAACCTAACCAGAGTGACGGGAGCGGCACAATTCAGAAAAAGTGCTCAGTTCGCCGAGAAAATGCGATTTAAGCAATAAAACTAAAAATGCTTATAAAACATAAACCAAACGTTGGAGGTGGACATTTCTTCATGCGCAGTGAATAACTCGGCACTCTAAAGCACCCGAGAGCGTTTTTTTCGATGCCAACCTAACCAGAGTGACGGGAGCGGCACAATCCAGAAAAAACGCTCAGCTCGCCGAGAAAATGCGATTCAAGCAATAAATTTAAAAATGCTTATAAAACATAAACCAAACGTTGGAGGTGGTCATTTCTTCATGCGCAGTGATAAACTCGGCACTCTAAAGCACCCGAGAGCGTTTTTTTCGATGCCAACCTAACCAGAGTGACGGGAGCGGCACAATTCAGAAAAAGTGCTCAGCTGGCCGAGAAAATGCGATTTAAGAAATAAAATTAAAAATGCTTATAAAACATAAACCAAACGTTGGAGGTGGTCATTTCTTAATGCGCAGTAATAAACTCGGCACTCTAAAGCACCCGAGAGCGTTTTTTTCGATGCCAACCTAACCAGAGTGACGGGAGCGGCACAATTCAGAAAAAGTGCTCAGCTCGCCGAGAAAATGCGATTTAAGCAATGAAATTAAAAATGCTTATAAAACATAAACCAAACGTTGGAGGTGGTCATTTCTTAATGCGCAGTAATAAACTCGGAACTCTAAAGCACCCGAGAGCGTTTTTTTCGATGCAAACCTAACCAGAGTGACGGGAGCGGCACAATTCAGAAAAAGTGCTCAGCTCGCCGAGAAAATGCGATTTAAGCAAAAAAATTAAAAATGCTTATTAAACATAAACCAAACGTTGGAGGTGGTCATTTCTTCATGCGCAGTGAATAACTCGGCACTCTAAAGCACCCGATAGCGTTTTTTTCGATGCCAACCTAACCAGAGTGACGGGAGCGGCACAATTCAGAAAAAGTGCTCAGCTCGCCGAGAAAATGCGATTTAAGCAATAAAATTAAAAATGCTTATAAAACATAAACCAAACGTTGGAGGTGGTCATTTCTTAATGCGCAGTAATAAACTCGGCACTCTAAAGCACCCGAGAGCGTTTTTTTCGATGCCAACCTAACCAGAGTGACGGGAGCGGCACAATTCAGAAAAAGTGCTCAGCTCGCCGAGAAAATGCGATTTAAGCAATAAAATTAAAAATGCTTATTAAACATAAACCAAACGTTGGAGGTGGTCATTTCTTCATGCGCAGTGAATAACTCGGCACTCTAAAGCACCCGAGAGCGTTTTTTTCGATGCCAACCTAACCAGAGTGACGGGAGCGGCACAATTCAGAAAAAGTGCTCAGCTCGCCGAGAAAATGCGATTTAAGCAATAAAATTAAAAACGCTTATAAAACATAAACCAAACGTTGGAGGTGGTCAGTTCTTAATGCGCAGTAATAAACTCGGCACTCCAAAGCACCCGAGAGCGTTTTTTTCGATGCCAACCTAACCAGTGACGGGAGCGGCACAATTCAGAAAAAGTGCTCAGCTCGCCGAGAAAATGCGATTTAAGCAATAAAATTAAAAATGCTTATAAAACATAAACCAAACGTTGGAGGTGGTCATTTCTTAATGCGCAGTAATAAACTCGGCACTCTAAAGCACCCGAGAGCGTTTTTTTCGATGCCAACCTAACCAGAGTGACGGGAGCGGCACAATTCAGAAAAAGCGCTCAGCTCGCCGAGAAAATGCGATTTAAGCAATAAAATTAAAAATGCTTATAAAACATAAACCAAACGTTGGAGGTGGTCATTTCTTCATGCGCAGTGATAAACTCGGCACTCTAAAGCACCCGAGAGCGTTTTTTTCGATGCCAACCTAACCAGAGTGACGGGAGCGGCACAATTCAGAAAAAGTGCTCAGCTCGCCGAGAAAATGCGATTTAAGCAATAAAATTAAAAATGCTTATAAAACATAAACCAAACGTTGGAGGTGGTCATTTCTTCATGCGCAGTGAATAACTCGGCACTCTAAAGCACCCGAGAGCGTTTTTTTCGATGCCAACCTAACCAGAGTGACGGGAGCGGCACAATTCAGAAAAAGTGCTCAGCTCGCCGAGAAAATGCGATTTAAGCAATAAAATTAAAAATGCTTATAAAACATAAACCAAACGTTGGAGGTGGTCATTTCTTAATGCGCAGTAATAAACTCGGCACTCTAAAGCACCCGTGAGCGTTTTTTTCGATGCCAACCTAACCAGAGTGACGGGAGCGGCACAATCCAGAAAAAACGCTCAGCTCGCCGAGAAAATGCGATTCAAGCAATAAATTTAAAAATGCTTATAAAACATAAACCAAACGTTGGAGGTGGTCATTTCTTCATGCGCAGTGATAAACTCGGCACTCTAAAGCACCCGAGAGCGTTTTTTTCGATGCCAACCTAACCAGAGTGACGGGAGCGGCACAATTCAGAAAAAGTGCTCAGCTCGCCGAGAAAATGCGATTTAAGCAATAAAATTAAAAACGCTTATAAAACATAAACCAAACGTTGGAGGTGGTCAGTTCTTAATGCGCAGTAATAAACTCGGCACTCCAAAGCACCCGAGAGCGTTTTTTTCGATGCCAACCTAACCAGTGACGGGAGCGGCACAATTCAGAAAAAGTGCTCAGCTCGCCGAGAAAATGCGATTTAAGCAATAAAATTAAAAATGCTTATAAAACATAAACCAAACGTTGGAGGTGGTCATTTCTTAATGCGCAGTAATAAACTCGGCACTCTAAAGCACCCGAGAGCGTTTTTTTCGATGCCAACCTAACCAGAGTGACGGGAGCGGCACAATTCAGAAAAAGCGCTCAGCTCGCCGAGAAAATGCGATTTAAGCAATAAAATTAAAAATGCTTATAAAACATAAACCAAACGTTGGAGGTGGTCATTTCTTCATGCGCAGTGATAAACTCGGCACTCTAAAGCACCCGAGAGCGTTTTTTTCGATGCCAACCTAACCAGAGTGACGGGAGCGGCACAATTCAGAAAAAGTGCTCAGCTCGCCGAGAAAATGCGATTTAAGCAATAAAATTAAAAATGCTTATAAAACATAAACCAAACGTTGGAGGTGGTCATTTCTTCATGCGCAGTGAATAACTCGGCACTCTAAAGCACCCGAGAGCGTTTTTTTCGATGCCAACCTAACCAGAGTGACGGGAGCGGCACAATTCAGAAAAAGTGCTCAGCTCGCCGAGAAAATGCGATTTAAGCAATAAAATTAAAAATGCTTATAAAACATAAACCAAACGTTGGAGGTGGTCATTTCTTAATGCGCAGTAATAAACTCGGCACTCTAAAGCACCCGTGAGCGTTTTTTTCGATGCCAACCTAACCAGAGTGACGGGAGCGGCACAATTCAGAAAAAGTGCTCAGCTCGCCGAGAAAATGCGATTTAAGCAATAAAATTAAAAATGCTTATAAAACATAAACCAAACGTTGGAGGTGGTCATTTCTTCATGCGCAGTGATAAACTCGGCACTCTAAAGTACCCGAGAGCGTTTTTTTCGATGCCAACCTAACCAGAGTGACGGGAGCGGCACAATTCAGAAAAAGTGCTCAGCTGGCCGAGAAAATGCGATTTAAGCAATAAAATTAAAAATGCTTATAAAACATAAACCAAACGTTGGAGGTGGTCATTTCTTAATGCGCAGTAATAAACTCGGCACTCTAAAGCACCCGAGAGCGTTTTTTTCGATGCCAACCTAACCAGAGTGACGGGAGCGGCACAATTCAGAAAAAGTGCTCAGCTCGCCGAGAAAATGCGATTTAAGCAATAAAATTAAAAACGCTTATAAAACATAAACCAAACGTTGGAGGTGGTCAGTTCTTAATGCGCAGTAATAAACTCGGCACTCCAAAGCACCCGAGAGCGTTTTTTTCGATGCCAACCTAACCAGTGACGGGAGCGGCACAATTCAGAAAAAGTGCTCAGCTCGCCGAGAAAATGCGATTTAAGCAATAAAATTAAAAATGCTTATAAAACATAAACCAAACGTTGGAGGTGGTCATTTCTTAATGCGCAGTAATAAACTCGGCACTCTAAAGCACCCGAGAGCGTTTTTTTCGATGCCAACCTAACCAGAGTGACGGGAGCGGCACAATTCAGAAAAAGCGCTCAGCTCGCCGAGAAAATGCGATTTAAGTAATAAAATTAAAAATGCTTATTAAACATAAACCAAACGTTGGAGGTGGTCATTTCTTCATGCGCAGTGAATAACTCGGCACTCTAAAGCACCCGAGAGCGTTTTTTTCGATGCCAACCTAACCAGAGTGACGGGAGCGGCACAATTCAGAAAAAGCGCTCAGCTCGCCGAGAAAATGCGATTTAAGCAATAAAATTAAAAATGCTTATAAAACATAAACCAAACGTTGGAGGTGGTCATTTCTTCATGCGCAGTGATAAACTCGGCACTCTAAAGCACCCGAGAGCGTTTTTTTCGATGCCAACCTAACCAGAGTGACGGGAGCGGCACAATTCAGAAAAAGTGCTCAGCTCGCCGAGAAAATGCGATTTAAGCAATAAAATTAAAAATGCTTATAAAACATAAACCAAACGTTGGAGGTGGTCATTTCTTCATGCGCAGTGAATAACTCGGCACTCTAAAGCACCCGAGAGCGTTTTTTTCGATGCCAACCTAACCAGAGTGACGGGAGCGGCACAATTCAGAAAAAGTGCTCAGCTCGCCGAGAAAATGCGATTTAAGCAATAAAATTAAAAATGCTTATAAAACATAAACCAAACGTTGGAGGTGGTCATTTCTTAATGCGCAGTAATAAACTCGGCACTCTAAAGCACCCGTGAGCGTTTTTTTCGATGCCAACCTAACCAGAGTGACGGGAGCGGCACAATTCAGAAAAAGTGCTCAGCTCGCCGAGAAAATGCGATTTAAGCAATAAAATTAAAAATGCTTATAAAACATAAACCAAACGTTGGAGGTGGTCATTTCTTCATGCGCAGTGATAAACTCGGCACTCTAAAGTACCCGAGAGCGTTTTTTTCGATGCCAACCTAACCAGAGTGACGGGAGCGGCACAATTCAGAAAAAGTGCTCAGCTCGCCGAGAAAATGCGATTTAAGCAATAAAATTAAAAATGCTTATAAAACATAAACCAAACGTTGGAGGTGGTCATTTCTTAATGCGCAGTAATAAACTCGGCACTCTAAAGCACCCGAGAGCGTTTTTTTCGATGCCAACCTAACCAGAGTGACGGGAGCGGCACAATTCAGAAAAAGTGCTCAGCTCGCCGAGAAAATGCGATTTAAGCAATAAAATTAAAAATGCTTATAAAACATACACCAAACGTTGGAGGTGGTCATTTCTTAATGCGCAGTAATAAACTCGGCACTCTAAAGCACCCGTGAGCGTTTTTTTCGATGCCAACCTAACCAGAGTGACGGGAGCGGCACAATTCAGAAAAAGTGCTCAGCTCGCCGAGAAAATGGGATTTAAGCAATAAAATTAAAAATGCTTATAAAACATAAACCAAACGTTGGAGGTGGTCATTTCTTCATGCGCAGTGATAAAGTCGGCACTCTAAAGCACCCGAGAGCGTTTTTTTCGATGCCAACCTAACCAGAGTGACGGGAGCGGCACAATTCAGAAAAAGTGCTCAGCTCGCCGAGAAAATGCGATTTAAGCAATAAAATTAAAAATGCTTATTAAACATAAACCAAACGTTGGAGGTGGTCATTTCTTCATGCGCAGTGATAAACTCGGCACTCTAAAGCACCCGAGAGCGTTTTTTTCGATGCCAACCTAACCAGAGTGACGGGAGCGGCACAATTCAGAAAAAGTGCTCAGCTCGCCGAGAAAATGCGATTCAAGCAATAAAATTAAAAATGCTTATTAAACATAAACCAAACGTTGGAGGTGGTCATTTCTTCATGCGCAGTGAATAACTCGGCACTCTAAAGCACCCGAGAGCGTTTTTTTCGATGCCAACCTAACCAGAGTGACGGGAGCGGCACAATTCAGAAAAAGTGCTCAGCTGGCCGAGAAAATGCGATTTAAGCAATAAAATTAAAAATGCTTATAAAACATAAACCAAACGTTGGAGGTGGTCATTTCTTAATGCGCAGTAATAAACTCGGCACTCTAAAGCACCCGAGAGCGTTTTTTTCGATGCCAACCTAACCAGAGTGACGGGAGCGGCACAATTCAGAAAAAGTGCTCAGCTCGCCGAGAAAATGCGATTTAAGCAATGAAATTAAAAATGCTTATAAAACATAAACCAAACGTTGGAGGTGGTCATTTCTTAATGCGCAGTAATAAACTCGGAACTCTAAAGCACCCGAGAGCGTTTTTTTCGATGCCAACCTAACCAGAGTGACGGGAGCGGCACAATTCAGAAAAAGTGCTCAGCTCGCCGAGAAAATGCGATTTAAGCAATAAAATTAAAAATGCTTATTAAACATAAACCAAACGTTGGAGGTGGTCATTTCTTCATGCGCAGTGAATAACTCGGCACTCTAAAGCACCCGATAGCGTTTTTTTCGATGCCAACCTAACCAGAGTGACGGGAGCGGCACAATTCAGAAAAAGTGCTCAGCTCGCCGAGAAAATGCGATTTAAGCAATAAAATTAAAAATGCTTATAAAACATAAACCAAACGTTGGAGGTGGTCATTTCTTAATGCGCAGTAATAAACTCGGCACTCTAAAGCACCCGAGAGCGTTTTTTTCGATGCCAACCTAACCAGAGTGACGGGAGCGGCACAATTCAGAAAAAGTGCTCAGCTCGCCGAGAAAATGCGATTTAAGCAATAAAATTAAAAATGCTTATAAAACATAAACCAAACGTTGGAGGTGGTCATTTCTTAATGCGCAGTAATAAACTCGGCACTCTAAAGCACCCGAGAGCGTTTTTTTCGATGCCAACCTAACCAGAGTGACGGGAGCGGCACAATTCAGAAAAAGCGCTCAGCTCGCCGAGAAAATGCGATTTAAGCAATAAAATTAAAAATGCTTATAAAACATAAACCAAACGTTGGAGGTGGTCATTTCTTCGTGCGCAGTGAATAACTCGGCACTCTAAAGCACCCGAGAGCGTTTTTTTCGATGCCAACCTAACCAGAGTGACGGGAGCGGCACAATTCAGAAAAAGCGCTCAGCTCGCCGAGAAAATGCGATTTAAGCAATAAAATTAAAAATGCTTATAAAACATAAACACAACGTTGGAGGTGGTCATTTCTTCATGCGCAGTGATAAACTCGGCACTCTAAAGCACCCGAGAGCGTTTTTTTCGATGCCAACCTAACCAGAGTGACGGGAGCGGCACAATTCAGAAAAAGTGCTCAGCTCGCCGAGAAAATGCGATTTAAGCAATAAAATTAAAAATGCTTATAAAACATAAACCAAACGTTGGAGGTGGTCATTTCTTCATGCGCAGTGAATAACTCGGCACTCTAAAGCACCCGAGAGCGTTTTTTTCGATGCCAACCTAATCAGAGTGACGGGAGCGGCACAATTCAGAAAAAGTGCTCAGCTCGCCGAGAAAATGCGATTTAAGCAATAAAATTAAAAATGCTTATAAAACATAAACCAAACGTTGGAGGTTGTCATTTCTTAATGCGCAGTAATAAACTCGGCACTCTAAAGCACCCGTGAGCGTTTTTTTCGATGCCAACCTAACCAGAGTGACGGGAGCGGCACAATTCAGAAAAAGTGCTCAGCTCGCCGAGAAAATGCGATTTAAGCAATAAAATTAAAAATGCTTATAAAACATAAACCAAACGTTGGAGGTGGTCATTTCTTCATGCGCAGTGATAAACTCGGCACTCTAAAGTACCCGAGAGCGTTTTTTTCGATGCCAACCTAACCAGAGTGACGGGAGCGGCACAATTCAGAAAAAGTGCTCAGCTCGCCGAAAAAATGCGATTTAAGCAATAAAATTAAAAATGCTTATAAAACATAAACCAAACGTTGGAGGTGGTCATTTCTTAATGCGCAGTAATAAACTCGGCACTCTAAAGCACCCGAGAGCGTTTTTTTCGATGCCAACCTAACCAGAGTGACGGGAGCGGCACAATTCAGAAAAAGTGCTCAGCTCGCCGAGAAAATGCGATTTAAGCAATAAAATTAAAAATGCTTATTAAACATAAACCAAACGTTGGAGGTGGTCATTTCTTCATGCGCAGTGAATAACTCGGCACTCTAAAGCACCCGATAGCGTTTTTTTCGATGCCAACCTAACCAGAGTGACGGGAGCGGCACAATTCAGAAAAAGTGCTCAGCTCGCCGAGAAAATGCGATTTAAGCAATAAAACTAAAAATGCTTATAAAACATAAACCAAACGTTGGAGGTGGTCATTTCTTCATGCGCAGTGAATAACTCGGCACTCTAAAGCACCCGAGAGCGTTTTTTTCGATGCCAACCTAACCAGAGTAACGGGAGCGGCACAATTCAGAAAAAGCGCTCAGCTCGCCGAGAAAATGCGATTTAAGCAATAAATTTAAAAATGCTTATAAAACATAAACCAAACGTTGGAGGTGGTCATTTCTTCATGCGCAGTGATAAACTCGGCACTCTAAAGCACCCGAGAGCGTTTTTTTCGATGCCAACCTAACCAGAGTGACGGGAGCGGCACAATTCAGAAAAAGTGCTCAGCTCGCCGAGAAAATGCGATTTAAGCAATAAAATTAAAAATGCTTATAAAACATAAACCAAACGTTGGAGGTGGTCATTTCTTCATGCGCAGTGATAAACTCGGCACTCTAAAGCACCCGAGAGCGTTTTTTTCGATGCCAACCTAACCAGAGTGACGGGAGCGGCACAATTCAGAAAAAGCGCTCAGCTCGCCGAGAAAATGCGATTTAAGCAATAAAATTAAAAATGCTTATAAAACATAAACCAAACGTTGGAGGTGGTCATTTCTTCATGCGCAGTGATAAACTCGGCACTCTAAAGCACCCGAGAGCGTTTTTTTCGATGCCAACCTAACCAGAGTGACGGGAGCGGCACAATTCAGAAAAAGTGCTCAGCTCGCCGAGAAAATGCGATTCAAGCAATAAAATTAAAAATGCTTATTAAACATAAACCAAACGTTGGAGGTGGTCATTTCTTCATGCGCAGTGAATAACTCGGCACTCTAAAGCACCCGAGAGCGTTTTTTTCGATGCCAACCTAACCAGAGTGACGGGAGCGGCACAATTCAGAAAAAGTGCTCAGCTCGCCGAGAAAATGCGATTTAAGTAATAAAATTAAAAATGCTTATAAAACATAAACCAAACGTTGGAGGTGGTCATTTCTTAATGCGCAGTAATAAACTCGGCACTCTAAAGCACCCGAGAGCGTTTTTTTCGATGCCAACCTAACCAGAGTGACGGGAGCGGCACAATTCAGAAAAAGTGCTCAGCTCGCCGAGAAAATGCAATTAAAGCAATAAAATTAAAAATGCTTATAAAACATAAACCAAACGTTGGAGGTGGTCATTTCTTAATGCGCAGTAATAAACTCGGCACTCTAAAGCACCCGAGAGCGTTTTTTTCGATGCCAACCTAACCAGAGTGACGGGAGCGGCACAATTCAGAAAAAGTGCTCAGCTCGCCGAGAAAATGCGATTTAAGCAATAAAATTAAAAATGCTTATTAAACATAAACCAAACGTTGGAGGTGGTCATTTCTTCATGCGCAGTGAACAACTCGGCACTCTAAAGCACCCGATAGCGTTTTTTTCGATGCCAACCTAACCAGAGTGACGGGAGCGGCACAATTCAGAAAAAGTGCTCAGCTCGCCGAGAAAATGCGATTTAAGCAATAAAATTAAAAATGCTTATAAAACATAAACCAAACGTTGGAGGTGGTCATTTCTTCATGCGCAGTGATAAAGTCGGCACTCTAAAGCACCCGAGAGCGTTTTTTTCGATGCCAACCTAACCAGAGTGACGGGAGCGGCACAATTCAGAAAAAGTGCTCAGCTCGCCGAGAAAATGCGATTTAAGCAATAAAATTAAAAATGCTTATAAAACATAAACCAAACGTTGGAGGTGGTCATTTCTTCATGCGCAGTGATAAACTCGGCACTCTAAAGCACCCGAGAGCGTTTTTTTCGATGCCAACCTAACCAGAGTGACGGGAGCGGCACAATTCAGCTCGCCGAGAAAATGCGATTTAAGCAATAAAACTAAAAATGCTTATAAAACATAAACCAAACGTTGGAGGTGGCCATTTCTTCATGCGCAGTGAATAACTCGGTACTCTAAAGCACCCGAGAGCGTTTTTTTCGATGCCAACCTAACCAGAGTGACGGGAGCGGCACAATTCAGAAAAAGCGCTCAGCTCGCCGAGAAAATGCGATTTAAGCAATTAATTTAAAAATGCTTATAAAACATAAACCAAACGTTGGAGGTGGTCATTTCTTCATGCGCAGTGATAAACTCGGCACTCTAAAGCACCCGAGAGCGTTTTTTTCGATGCCAACCTAACCAGAGTGACGGGAGCGGCACAATTCAGAAAAAGTGCTCAGCTCGCCGAGAAAATGCGATTTAAGCAATAAAATTAAAAATGCTTATAAAACATAAACCAAACGTTGGAGGTGGTCATTTCTTCATGCGCAGTGATAAACTCGGCACTCTAAAGCACCCGAGAGCGTTTTTTTCGATGCCAACCTAACCAGAGTGACGGGAGCGGCACAATTCAGAAAAAGCGCTCAGCTCGCCGAGAAAATGCGATTTAAGCAATAAAATTAAAAATGCTTATTAAACATAAACCAAACGTTGGAGGTGGTCATTTCTTCATGCGCAGTGAATAACTCGGCACTCTAAAGCACCCGATAGCGTTTTTTTCGATGCCAACCTAACCAGAGTGACGGGAGCGGCACAATTCAGAAAAAGTGCTCAGCTTGCCGAGAAAATGCGATTTAAGCAATAAAATTAAAAATGCTTAGAAAACATAAACCAAACGTTGGAGGTGGTCATTTCTTCATGCGCAGTGATAAAGTCGGCACTCTAAAGCACCCGAGAGCGTTTTTTTCGATGCCAACCTAACCAGAGTGACGGGAGCAGCACAATTCAGAAAAAGTGCTCAGCTCGCCGAGAAAATGCGATTTAAGCAATAAAATTAAAAATGCTTATTAAACATAAACCAAACGTTGGAGGTGGTCATTTCTTCATGCGCAGTGATAAACTCGGCACTCTAAAGCACCCGAGAGCGTTTTTTTCGATGCCAACCTAACCAGAGTGACGGGAGCGGCACAATTCAGAAAAAGTGCTCAGCTCGCCGAGAAAATGCGATTTAAGCAATAAAACTAAAAATGCTTATAAAACATAAACCAAACGTTGGAGGTGGCCATTTCTTCATGCGCAGTGAATAACTCGGCACTCTAAAGCACCCGAGAGCGTTTTTTTCGATGCCAACCTAACCAGAGTGACGGGAGCGGCACAATTCAGAAAAAGCGCTCAGCTCGCCGAGAAAATGCGATTTAAGCAATAAATTTAAAAATGCTTATAAAACATAAACCAAACGTTGGAGGTGGTCATTTCTTCATGCGCAGTGATAAACTCGGCACTCTAAAGCACCCGAGAGCGTTTTTTTCGATGCCAACCTAACCAGAGTGACGGGAGCGGCACAATTCAGAAAAAGTGCTCAGCTCGCCGAGAAAATGCGATTTAAGCAATAAAATTAAAAATGCTTATAAAACATAAACCAAACGTTGGAGGTGGTCATTTCTTCATGCGCAGTGATAAACTCGGCACTCTAAAGCACCCGAGAGCGTTTTTTTCGATGCCAACCTAACCAGAGTTACGGGAGCGGCACAATTCAGAAAAAGCGCTCAGCTCGCCGAGAAAATGCGATTTAAGCAATAAAATTAAAAATGCTTATAAAACATAAACCAAACGTTGGAGGTGGTCATTTCTTAATGCGCAGTAATAAACTCGGCACTCTAAAGCACCCGAGAGCGTTTTTTTCGATGCCAACCTAACCAGAGTGACGGGAGCGGCACAATTCAGAAAAAGTGCTCAGCTCGCCGAGAAAATGCGATTTAAGCAATAAAATTAAAAATGCTTATAAAACATAAACCAAACGTTGGAGGTGGTCATTTCTTAATGCGCAGTAATAAACTCGGCACTCTAAAGCACCCGAGAGCGTTTTTTTCGATGCCAACCTAACCAGAGTGACGGGAGCGGCACAATTCAGAAAAAGTGCTCAGCTCGCCGAGAAAATGCGATTTAAGCAATAAAATTAAAATGCTTATTAAACATAAACCAACCGTTGGAGGTGGTCATTTCTTCATGCGCAGTGAATAACTCGGCACTCTAAAGCACCCGATAGCGTTTTTTTCGATGCCAACCTAACCAGAGTGACGGGAGCGGCACAATTCAGAAAAAGTGCTCAGCTCGCCGAGAAAATGCGATTTAAGCAATAAAATTAAAAATGCTTATAAAACATAAACCAAACGTTGGAGGTGGTCATTTCTTAATGCGCAGTAATAAACTCGGCACTCTAAAGCACCCGAGAGCGTTTTTTTCGATGCCAACCTAACCAGAGTGACGGGAGCGGCACAATTCAGAAAAAGTGCTCAGCTCGCCGAGAAAATGCGATTTAAGCAATAAAATTAAAAATGCTTATAAAACATAAACCAAACGTTGGAGGTGGTCATTTCTTAATGCGCAGTAATAAACTCGGCACTCTAAAGCACCCGAGAGCGTTTTTTTCGATGCCAACCTAACCAGAGTGACGGGAGCGGCATAATTCAGAAAAAGCGCTCAGCTCGCCGAGAAAATGCGATTTAAGCAATAAAATTAAAAATGCTTATAAAACATAAACCAAACGTTGGAGGTGGTCATTTCTTCGTGCGCAGTGAATAACTCGGTACTCTAAAGCACCCGAGAGCGTTTTTTTCGATGCCAACCTAACCAGAGTGACGGGAGCGGCACAATTCAGAAAAAGTGCTCAGCTCGCCGAGAAAATGCAATTTAAGCAATAAAATTAAAAATGCTTATAAAACATAAACCAAACGTTGGAGGTGGTCATTTCTTAATGCGCAGTAATAAACTCGGCACTCTAAAGCACCCGAGAGCGTTTTTTTCGATGCCAACCTAACCAGAGTGACGGGAGCGGCACAATTCAGAAAAAGTGCTCAGCTCGCCGAGAAAATGCGATTTAAGCAATAAAATTAAAAATGCTTATTAAACATAAACCAAACGTTGGAGGTGGTCATTTCTTCATGCGCAGTGAATAACTCGGCACTCTAAAGCACCCGAGAGCGTTTTTTTCGATGCCAACCTAACCAGAGTGACGGGAGCGGCACAATTCAGAAAAAGCGCTCAGCTCGCCAAGAAAATGCGATTTAAGCAATAAAATTAAAAATGCTTATTAAACATAAACCAAACGTTGGAGGTGGTCATTTCTTCATGCGCAGTGAATAACTCGGCACTCTAAAGCACCCGAGAGCGTTTTTTTCGATGCCAACCTAACCAGAGTGACGGGAGCGCCACAATTCAGAAAAAGCGCTCAGCTCGCCGAGAAAATGCTATTTAAGCAATAAAATTAAAAATGCTTATAAAACATAAACCAAACGTTGGAGGTGGTCATTTCTTCATGCGCAGTGATAAACTCGGCACTCTAAAGCACCCGAGAGCGTTTTTTTCGATGCCAACCTAACCAGAGTAACGGGAGCGGCACAATTCAGAAAAAGTGCTCAGCTCGCCGAGAAAATGCGATTTAAGCAATAAAATTAAAAATGCTTATAAAACATAAACCAAACGTTGGAGGTGGTCATTTCTTCATGCGCAGTGAATAACTCGGCACTCTAAAGCACCCGAGAGCGTTTTTTTCGATGCCAACCTAACCAGAGTGACGGGAGCGGCACAATTCAGAAAAAGTGCTCAGCTCGCCGAGAAAATGCGATTTAAGCAATAAAATTAAAAATGCTTATTAAACATAAACCAAACGTTGGAGGTGGTCATTTCTTCATGCGCAGTGAATAACTCGGCACTCTAAAGCACCCGAGAGCGTTTTTTTCGATGCCAACCTAACCAGAGTGACGGGAGCGGCACAATTCAGAAAAAGCGCTCAGCTCGCCGAGAAAATGCGATTTAAGCAATAAAATTAAAAATGCTTATTAAACATAAACCAAACGTTGGAGGTGGTCATTTCTTCATGCGCAGTGAATAACTCGGCACTCTAAAGCACCCGAGAGCGTTTTTTTCGATGCCAACCTAACCAGAGTGACGGGAGCGGCACAATTCAGAAAAAGTGCTCAGCTCGTCGAGAAAATGCGATTTAAGCAATACAATTAAAAATGCTTATTAAACATAAACCAAACGTTGGAGGTGGTCATTTCTTCATGCGCAGTGATAAACTCGGCACTCTAAAGCACCCGAGAGCGTTTTTTTTCGATGCCAACCTAACCAGAGTGACGGGAGCGGCACAATTCAGAAAAAGTGCTCAGCTCGCCGAGAAAATGCGATTTAAGCAATAAAACTAAAAATGCTTATAAAACATAAACCAAACGTTGGAGGTGGTCATTTCTTCATGCGCAGTGAATAACTCGGCACTCTAAAGCACCCGAGAGCGTTTTTTTCGATGCCAACCTAACCAGAGTGACGGGAGCGGCACAATTCAGAAAAAGCGGTCAGCTCGCCGAGAAAATGCGATTTAAGCAATAAATTTAAAAATGCTTATAAAACATAAACCAAACGTTGGAGGTGGTCATTTCTTCATGCGCAGTGATAAAGTCGGCACTCTAAAGCACCCGAGAGCGTTTTTTTCGATGCCAACCTAACCAGAGTGACGGGAGCGGCACAATTCAGAAAAAGTGCTCAGCTCGCCGAGAAAATGCGATTTAAGCAATAAAATTAAAAATGCTTATAAAACATAAACCAAACGTTGGAGGTGGTCATTTCTTCATGCGCAGTGATAAACTCGGCACTCTAAAGCACCCGAGAGCGTTTTTTTCGATGCCAACCTAACCAGAGTGACGGGAGCGGCACAATTCAGAAAAAGCGCTCAGCTCGCCGAGAAAATGCGATTTAAGCAATAAAATTAAAAATGCTTATTAAACATAAACCAAACGTTGGAGGTGGTCATTTCTTCATGCGCAGTGAATAACTCGGCACTCTAAAGCACCCGAGAGCGTTTTTTTCGATGCCAACCTAACCAGAGTGACGGGAGCGGCACAATTCAGAAAAAGTGCTCAGCTCGCCGAGAAAATGCGATTTAAGCAATAAAATTAAAAACGCTTATAAAACATAAACCAAACGTTGGAGGTGGTCATTTCTTAATGCGCAGTAATAAACTCGGCACTCCAAAGCACCCGAGAGCGTTTTTTTCGATGCCAACCTAACCAGTGACGGGAGCGGCACAATTCAGAAAAAGTGCTCAGCTCGCCGAGAAAATGCGATTTAAGCAATAAAATTACAAATGCTTATAAAACATAAACCAAACGTTGGAGGTGGTCATTTCTTAATGCGCAGTAATAAACTCGGCACTCTAAAGCACCCGAGAGCGTTTTTTTCGATGCCAACCTAACCAGAGTGACGGGAGCGGCACAATTCAGAAAAAGCGCTCAGCTCGCCGAGAAAATGCGATTTAAGCAATAAAATTAAAAATGCTTATTAAACATAAACCAGACGTTGGACGTGGTCATTTCTTCATGCGCAGTGAATAACTCGGCACTCTAAAGCACCCGAGAGCGTTTTTTTCGATGCCAACCTAACCAGAGTGACGGGAGCGGCACAATTCAGAAAAAGCGCTCAGCTCGCCGAGAAAATGCGATTTAAGCAATAAAATTAAAAATGCTTATAAAACATAAACCAAACGTTGGAGGTGGTCATTTCTTCATGCGCAGTGATAAACTCGGCACTCTAAAGCACCCGAGAGCGTTTTTTTCGATGCCAACCTAACCAGAGTGACGGGAGCGGCACAATTCAGAAAAAGTGCTCAGCTCGCCGAGAAAATGCGATTTAAGCAATAAAATTAAAAATGCTTATAAAACATAAACCAAACGTTGGAGGTGGTCATTTCTTCATGCGCAGTGAATAACTCAGCACTCTAAAGCACCCGAGAGCGTTTTTTTCGATGCCAACCTAACCAGAGTTAAGGGAGCGGCACAATTCAGAAAAAGCGCTCAGCTCGCCGAGAAAATGCGATTTAAGCAATAAAATTAAAAATGCTTATAAAACATAAACCAAACGTTGGAGGTGGTCATTTCTTCATGCGCAGTGATAAACTCGGCACTCTAAAGCACCCGAGAGCGTTTTTTTCGATGCCAACCTAACCAGAGTGACGGGAGCGGCACAATTCAGAAAAAGCGCTCAGCTCGTCGAGAAAATGCGATTTAAGCAATAAAATTAAAAATGCTTATAAAACATAAACCAAACGTTGGAGGTGGTCATTTCTTCATGTGCAGTGATAAACTCGGCACTCTAAAGCACCCGAGAGCGTTTTTTTCGATGCCAACCTAACCAGAGTGACGGGAGCGGCACAATTCAGAAAAAGTGCTCAGCTCGCCGAGAAAATGCGATTTAAGCAATAAAATTAAAAATGCTTGTAAAACATAAACCAAACGTTGGAGGTGGTCATTTCTTCATGCGCAGTGAATAACTCGGCACTCTAAAGCACCCGAGAGCGTTTTTTTCGATGCCAACCTAACCAGAGTGACGGGAGCGGCACAATTCAGAAAAAGTGCTCAGCTCGCCGAGAAAATGCGATTTAAGCAATAAAATTAAAAATGCTTATAAGACATACACCAAACGTTGGAGGTGGTCATTTCTTAATGCGCAGTAATAAACTCGGCACTCTAAAGCACCCGTGAGCGTTTTTTTCGATGCCAACCTAACCAGAGTGACGGGAGCGGCACAATTCAGAAAAAGTGCTCAGCTCGCCGAGAAAATGGGATTTAAGCAATAAAATTAAAAATGCTTATAAAACAAACCAAACGTTGGAGGTGGTCATTTCTTCATGCGCAGTGATAAAGTCGGCACTCTAAAGCACCCGAGAGCGGTTTTTTCGATGCCAACCTAACCAGAGTGACGGGAGCGGCACAATTCAGAAAAAGTGCTCAGCTCGCCGAGAAAATGCGATTTAAGCAATAAAATTAAAAATGCTTATTAAACATAAACCAAACGTTGGAGGTGGTCATTTCTTCATGCGCAGTGATAAACTCGGCACTCTAAAGCACCCGAGAGCGTTCTTTTCGATTCCAACCTAACCAGAGTGACGGGAGCGGCACAATTCAGAAAAAGTGCTCAGTTTGCCGAGAAAATGCGATTTAAGCAATAAAACTAAAAATGCTTATAAAACATAAACCAAACGTTGGAGGTGGACATTTCTTCATGCGCAGTGAATAACTCGGCACTCTAAAGCACCCGAGAGCGTTTTTTTCGATGCCAACCTAACCAGAGTGACGGGAGCGGCACAATCCAGAAAAAGCGCTCAGCTCGCCGAGAAAATGCGATTCAAGCAATAAATTTAAAAATGCTTATAAAACATAAACCAAACGTTGGAGGTGGTCATTTCTTCATGCGCAGTGATAAACTCGGCACTCTAAAGCACCCGAGAGCGTTTTTTTCGATGCCAACCTAACCAGAGTGACGGGAGCGGCACAATTCAGAAAAAGTGCTCAGCTGGCCGAGAAAATGCGATTTAAGAAATAAAATTAAAAATGCTTATAAAACATAAACCAAACGTTGGAGGTGGTCATTTCTTAATGCGCAGTAATAAACTCGGCACTCTAAAGCACCCGAGAGCGTTTTTTTCGATGCCAACCTAACCAGAGTGACGGGAGCGGCACAATTCAGAAAAAGTGCTCAGCTCGCCGAGAAAATGCGATTTAAGCAATGAAATTAAAAATGCTTATAAAACATAAACCAAACGTTGGAGGTGGTCATTTCTTAATGCGCAGTAATAAACTCGGAACTCTAAAGCACCCGAGAGCGTTTTTTTCGATGCAAACCTAACCAGAGTGACGGGAGCGGCACAATTCAGAAAAAGTGCTCAGCTCGCCGAGAAAATGCGATTTAAGCAAAAAAATTAAAAATGCTTATTAAACATAAACCAAACGTTGGAGGTGGTCATTTCTTCATGCGCAGTGAATAACTCGGCACTCTAAAGCACCCGATAGCGTTTTTTTCGATGCCAACCTAACCAGAGTGACGGGAGCGGCACAATTCAGAAAAAGTGCTCAGCTCGCCGAGAAAATGCGATTTAAGCAATAAAATTAAAAATGCTTATAAAACATAAACCAAACGTTGGAGGTGGTCATTTCTTAATGCGCAGTAATAAACTCGGCACTCTAAAGCACCCGAGAGCGTTTTTTTCGATGCCAACCTAACCAGAGTGACGGGAGCGGCACAATTCAGAAAAAGTGCTCAGCTCGCCGAGAAAATGCGATTTAAGCAATAAAATTAAAAATGCTTATTAAACATAAACCAAACGTTGGAGGTGGTCATTTCTTCATGCGCAGTGAATAACTCGGCACTCTAAAGCACCCGAGAGCGTTTTTTTCGATGCCAACCTAACCAGAGTGACGGGAGCGGCACAATTCAGAAAAAGTGCTCAGCTCGCCGAGAAAATGCGATTTAAGCAATAAAATTAAAAACGCTTATAAAACATAAACCAAACGTTGGAGGTGGTCAGTTCTTAATGCGCAGTAATAAACTCGGCACTCCAAAGCACCCGAGAGCGTTTTTTTCGATGCCAACCTAACCAGTGACGGGAGCGGCACAATTCAGAAAAAGTGCTCAGCTCGCCGAGAAAATGCGATTTAAGCAATAAAATTAAAAATGCTTATAAAACATAAACCAAACGTTGGAGGTGGTCATTTCTTAATGCGCAGTAATAAACTCGGCACTCTAAAGCACCCGAGAGCGTTTTTTTCGATGCCAACCTAACCAGAGTGACGGGAGCGGCACAATTCAGAAAAAGCGCTCAGCTCGCCGAGAAAATGCGATTTAAGTAATAAAATTAAAAATGCTTATTAAACATAAACCAGACGTTGGAGGTGGTCATTTCTTCATGCGCAGTGAATAACTCGGCACTCTAAAGCACCCGAGAGCGTTTTTTTCGATGCCAACCTAACCAGAGTGACGGGAGCGGCACAATTCAGAAAAAGCGCTCAGCTCGCCGAGAAAATGCGATTTAAGCAATAAAATTAAAAATGCTTATAAAACATAAACCAAACGTTGGAGGTGGTCATTTCTTCATGCGCAGTGATAAACTCGGCACTCTAAAGCACCCGAGAGCGTTTTTTTCGATGCCAACCTAACCAGAGTGACGGGAGCGGCACAATTCAGAAAAAGTGCTCAGCTCGCCGAGAAAATGCGATTTAAGCAATAAAATTAAAAATGCTTATAAAACATAAACCAAACGTTGGAGGTGGTCATTTCTTCATGCGCAGTGAATAACTCAGCACTCTAAAGCACCCGAGAGCGTTTTTTTCGATGCCAACCTAACCAGAGTTAAGGGAGCGGCACAATTCAGAAAAAGCGCTCAGCTCGCCGAGAAAATGCGATTTAAGCAATAAAATTAAAAATGCTTATAAAACATAAACCAAACGTTGGAGGTGGTCATTTCTTCATGCGCAGTGATAAACTCGGCACTCTAAAGCACCCGAGAGCGTTTTTTTCGATGCCAACCTAACCAGAGTGACGGGAGCGGCACAATTCAGAAAAAGCGCTCAGCTCGTCGAGAAAATGCGATTTAAGCAATAAAATTAAAAATGCTTATAAAACATAAACCAAACGTTGGAGGTGGTCATTTCTTCATGTGCAGTGATAAACTCGGCACTCTAAAGCACCCGAGAGCGTTTTTTTCGATGCCAACCTAACCAGAGTGACGGGAGCGGCACAATTCAGAAAAAGTGCTCAGCTCGCCGAGAAAATGCGATTTAAGCAATAAAATTAAAAATGCTTGTAAAACATAAACCAAACGTTGGAGGTGGTCATTTCTTCATGCGCAGTGAATAACTCGGCACTCTAAAGCACCCGAGAGCGTTTTTTTCGATGCCAACCTAACCAGAGTGACGGGAGCGGCACAATTCAGAAAAAGTGCTCAGCTCGCCGAGAAAATGCGATTTAAGCAATAAAATTAAAAATGCTTATAAGACATACACCAAACGTTGGAGGTGGTCATTTCTTAATGCGCAGTAATAAACTCGGCACTCTAAAGCACCCGTGAGCGTTTTTTTCGATGCCAACCTAACCAGAGTGACGGGAGCGGCACAATTCAGAAAAAGTGCTCAGCTCGCCGAGAAAATGGGATTTAAGCAATAAAATTAAAAATGCTTATAAAACAAACCAAACGTTGGAGGTGGTCATTTCTTCATGCGCAGTGATAAAGTCGGCACTCTAAAGCACCCGAGAGCGGTTTTTTCGATGCCAACCTAACCAGAGTGACGGGAGCGGCACAATTCAGAAAAAGTGCTCAGCTCGCCGAGAAAATGCGATTTAAGCAATAAAATTAAAAATGCTTATTAAACATAAACCAAACGTTGGAGGTGGTCATTTCTTCATGCGCAGTGATAAACTCGGCACTCTAAAGCACCCGAGAGCGTTTTTTTCGATTCCAACCTAACCAGAGTGACGGGAGCGGCACAATTCAGAAAAAGTGCTCAGTTCGCCGAGAAAATGCGATTTAAGCAATAAAACTAAAAATGCTTATAAAACATAAACCAAACGTTGGAGGTGGACATTTCTTCATGCGCAGTGAATAACTCGGCACTCTAAAGCACCCGAGAGCGTTTTTTTCGATGCCAACCTAACCAGAGTGACGGGAGCGGCACAATCCAGAAAAAGCGCTCAGCTCGCCGAGAAAATGCGATTCAAGCAATAAATTTAAAAATGCTTATAAAACATAAACCAAACGTTGGAGGTGGTCATTTCTTCATGCGCAGTGATAAACTCGGCACTCTAAAGCACCCGAGAGCGTTTTTTTCGATGCCAACCTAACCAGAGTGACGGGAGCGGCACAATTCAGAAAAAGTGCTCAGCTGGCCGAGAAAATGCGATTTAAGAAATAAAATTAAAAATGCTTATAAAACATAAACCAAACGTTGGAGGTGGTCATTTCTTAATGCGCAGTAATAAACTCGGCACTCTAAAGCACCCGAGAGCGTTTTTTTCGATGCCAACCTAACCAGAGTGACGGGAGCGGCACAATTCAGAAAAAGTGCTCAGCTCGCCGAGAAAATGCGATTTAAGCAATGAAATTAAAAATGCTTATAAAACATAAACCAAACGTTGGAGGTGGTCATTTCTTAATGCGCAGTAATAAACTCGGAACTCTAAAGCACCCGAGAGCGTTTTTTTCGATGCAAACCTAACCAGAGTGACGGGAGCGGCACAATTCAGAAAAAGTGCTCAGCTCGCCGAGAAAATGCGATTTAAGCAAAAAAATTAAAAATGCTTATTAAACATAAACCAAACGTTGGAGGTGGTCATTTCTTCATGCGCAGTGAATAACTCGGCACTCTAAAGCACCCGATAGCGTTTTTTTTCGATGCCAACCTAACCAGAGTGACGGGAGCGGCACAATTCAGAAAAAGTGCTCAGCTCGCCGAGAAAATGCGATTTAAGCAATAAAATTAAAAATGCTTATAAAACATAAACCAAACGTTGGAGGTGGTCATTTCTTAATGCGCAGTAATAAACTCGGCACTCTAAAGCACCCGAGAGCGTTTTTTTCGATGCCAACCTAACCAGAGTGACGGGAGCGGCACAATTCAGAAAAAGTGCTCAGCTCGCCGAGAAAATGCGATTTAAGCAATAAAATTAAAAATGCTTATTAAACATAAACCAAACGTTGGAGGTGGTCATTTCTTCATGCGCAGTGAATAACTCGGCACTCTAAAGCACCCGAGAGCGTTTTTTTCGATGCCAACCTAACCAGAGTGACGGGAGCGGCACAATTCAGAAAAAGTGCTCAGCTCGCCGAGAAAATGCGATTTAAGCAATAAAATTAAAAACGCTTATAAAACATAAACCAAACGTTGGAGGTGGTCAGTTCTTAATGCGCAGTAATAAACTCGGCACTCCAAAGCACCCGAGAGCGTTTTTTTCGATGCCAACCTAACCAGTGACGGGAGCGGCACAATTCAGAAAAAGTGCTCAGCTCGCCGAGAAAATGCGATTTAAGCAATAAAATTAAAAATGCTTATAAAACATAAACCAAACGTTGGAGGTGGTCATTTCTTAATGCGCAGTAATAAACTCGGCACTCTAAAGCACCCGAGAGCGTTTTTTTCGATGCCAACCTAACCAGAGTGACGGGAGCGGCACAATTCAGAAAAAGCGCTCAGCTCGCCGAGAAAATGCGATTTAAGTAATAAAATTAAAAATGCTTATTAAACATAAACCAAACGTTGGAGGTGGTCATTTCTTCATGCGCAGTGAATAACTCGGCACTCTAAAGCACCCGAGAGCGTTTTTTTCGATGCCAACCTAACCAGAGTGACGGGAGCGGCACAATTCAGAAAAAGCGCTCAGCTCGCCGAGAAAATGCGATTTAAGCAATAAAATTAAAAATGCTTATAAAACATAAACCAAACGTTGGAGGTGGTCATTTCTTAATGCGCAGTGATAAACTCGGCACTCTAAAGCACCCGAGAGCGTTTTTTTCGATGCCAACCTAACCAGAGTGACGGGAGCGGCACAATTCAGAAAAAGTGCTCAGCTCGCCGAGAAAATGCGATTTAAGCAATAAAATTAAAAATGCTTATAAAACATAAACCAAACGTTGGAGGTGGTCATTTCTTCATGCGCAGTGAATAACTCGGCACTCTAAAGCACCCGAGAGCGTTTTTTTCGATGCCAACCTAACCAGAGTGACGGGAGCGGCACAATTCAGAAAAAGTGCTCAGCTCGCCGAGAAAATGCGATTTAAGCAATAAAATTAAAAATGCTTATAAAACATAAACCAAACGTTGGAGGTGGTCATTTCTTAATGCGCAGTAATAAACTCGGCACTCTAAAGCACCCGTGAGCGTTTTTTTCGATGCCAACCTAACCAGAGTGACGGGAGCGGCACAATTCAGAAAAAGTGCTCAGCTCGCCGAGAAAATGCGATTTAAGCAATAAAATTAAAAATGCTTATAAAACATAAACCAAACGTTGGAGGTGGTCATTTCTTCATGCGCAGTGATAAACTCGGCACTCTAAAGTACCCGAGAGCGTTTTTTTCGATGCCAACCTAACCAGAGTGACGGGAGCGGCACAATTCAGAAAAAGTGCTCAGCTCGCCGAGAAAATGCGATTTAAGCAATAAAATTAAAAATGCTTATAAAACATAAACCAAACGTTGGAGGTGGTCATTTCTTAATGCGCAGTAATAAACTCGGCACTCTAAAGCACCCGAGAGCGTTTTTTTCGATGCCAACCTAACCAGAGTGACGGGAGCGGCACAATTCAGAAAAAGTGCTCAGCTCGCCGAGAAAATGCGATTTAAGCAATAAAATTAAAAATGCTTATAAAACATACACCAAACGTTGGAGGTGGTCATTTCTTAATGCGCAGTAATAAACTCGGCACTCTAAAGCACCCGTGAGCGTTTTTTTCGATGCCAACCTAACCAGAGTGACGGGAGCGGCACAATTCAGAAAAAGTGCTCAGCTCGCCGAGAAAATGGGATTTAAGCAATAAAATTAAAAATGCTTATAAAACATAAACCAAACGTTGGAGGTGGTCATTTCTTCATGCGCAGTGATAAAGTCGGCACTCTAAAGCACCCGAGAGCGTTTTTTTCGATGCCAACCTAACCAGAGTGACGGGAGCGGCACAATTCAGAAAAAGTGCTCAGCTCGCCGAGAAAATGCGATTTAAGCAATAAAATTAAAAATGCTTATTAAACATAAACCAAACGTTGGAGGTGGTCATTTCTTCATGCGCAGTGATAAACTCGGCACTCTAAAGCACCCGAGAGCGTTTTTTTCGATGCCAACCTAACCAGAGTGACGGGAGCGGCACAATTCAGAAAAAGTGCTCAGCTCGCCGAGAAAATGCGATTCAAGCAATAAAATTAAAAATGCTTATTAAACATAAACCAAACGTTGGAGGTGGTCATTTCTTCATGCGCAGTGAATAACTCGGCACTCTAAAGCACCCGAGAGCGTTTTTTTCGATGCCAACCTAACCAGAGTGACGGGAGCGGCACAATTCAGAAAAAGTGCTCAGCTGGCCGAGAAAATGCGATTTAAGCAATAAAATTAAAAATGCTTATAAAACATAAACCAAACGTTGGAGGTGGTCATTTCTTAATGCGCAGTAATAAACTCGGCACTCTAAAGCACCCGAGAGCGTTTTTTTCGATGCCAACCTAACCAGAGTGACGGGAGCGGCACAATTCAGAAAAAGTGCTCAGCTCGCCGAGAAAATGCGATTTAAGCAATGAAATTAAAAATGCTTATAAAACATAAACCAAACGTTGGAGGTGGTCATTTCTTAATGCGCAGTAATAAACTCGGAACTCTAAAGCACCCGAGAGCGTTTTTTTCGATGCCAACCTAACCAGAGTGACGGGAGCGGCACAATTCAGAAAAAGTGCTCAGCTCGCCGAGAAAATGCGATTTAAGCAATAAAATTAAAAATGCTTATTAAACATAAACCAAACGTTGGAGGTGGTCATTTCTTCATGCGCAGTGAATAACTCGGCACTCTAAAGCACCCGATAGCGTTTTTTTCGATGCCAACCTAACCAGAGTGACGGGAGCGGCACAATTCAGAAAAAGTGCTCAGCTCGCCGAGAAAATGCGATTTAAGCAATAAAATTAAAAATGCTTATAAAACATAAACCAAACGTTGGAGGTGGTCATTTCTTAATGCGCAGTAATAAACTCGGCACTCTAAAGCACCCGAGAGCGTTTTTTTCGATGCCAACCTAACCAGAGTGACGGGAGCGGCACAATTCAGAAAAAGTGCTCAGCTCGCCGAGAAAATGCGATTTAAGCAATAAAATTAAAAATGCTTATAAAACATAAACCAAACGTTGGAGGTGGTCATTTCTTAATGTGCAGTAATAAACTCGGCACTCTAAAGCACCCGAGAGCGTTTTTTTCGATGCCAACCTAACCAGAGTGACGGGAGCGGCACAATTCAGAAAAAGCGCTCAGCTCGCCGAGAAAATGCGATTTAAGCAATAAAATTAAAAATGCTTATAAAACATAAACCAAACGTTGGAGGTGGTCATTTCTTCGTGCGCAGTGAATAACTCGGCACTCTAAAGCACCCGAGAGCGTTTTTTTCGATGCCAACCTAACCAGAGTGACGGGAGCGGCACAATTCAGAAAAAGCGCTCAGCTCGCCGAGAAAATGCGATTTAAGCAATAAAATTAAAAATGCTTATAAAACATAAACCAAACGTTGGAGGTGGTCATTTCTTCATGCGCAGTGATAAACTCGGCACTCTAAAGCACCCGAGAGCGTTTTTTTCGATGCCAACCTAACCAGAGTGACGGGAGCGGCACAATTCAGAAAAAGTGCTCAGCTCGCCGAGAAAATGCGATTTAAGCAATAAAATTAAAAATGCTTATAAAACATAAACCAAACGTTGGAGGTGGTCATTTCTTCATGCGCAGTGAATAACTCGGCACTCTAAAGCACCCGAGAGCGTTTTTTTCGATGCCAACCTAACCAGAGTGACGGGAGCGGCACAATTCAGAAAAAGTGCTCAGCTCGCCGAGAAAATGCGATTTAAGCAATAAAATTAAAAATGCTTATAAAACATAAACCAAACGTTGGAGGTGGTCATTTCTTAATGCGCAGTAATAAACTCGGCACTCTAAAGCACCCGTGAGTGTTTTTTTCGATGCCAACCTAACCAGAGTGACGGGAGCGGCACAATTCAGAAAAAGTGCTCAGCTCGCCGAGAAAATGCGATTTAAGCAATAAAATTAAAAATGCTTATAAAACATAAACCAAACGTTGGAGGTGGTCATTTCTTCATGCGCAGTGATAAACTCGGCACTCTAAAGTAGCCGAGAGCGTTTTTTTCGATGCCAACCTAACCAGAGTGACGGGAGCGGCACAATTCAGAAAAAGTGCTCAGCTCGCCGAAAAAATGCGATTTAAGCAATAAAATTAAAAATGCTTATAAAACATAAACCAAACGTTGGAGGTGGTCATTTCTTAATGCGCAGTAATAAACTCGGCACTCTAAAGCACCCGAGAGCGTTTTTTTCGATGCCAACCTAACCAGAGTGACGGGAGCGGCACAATTCAGAAAAAGTGCTCAGCTCGCCGAGAAAATGCGATTTAAGCAATAAAATTAAAAATGCTTATTAAACATAAACCAAACGTTGGAGGTGGTCATTTCTTCATGCGCAGTGAATAACTCGGCACTCTAAAGCACCCGATAGCGTTTTTTTCGATGCCAACCTAACCAGAGTGACGGGAGCGGCACAATTCAGAAAAAGTGCTCAGCTCGCCGAGAAAATGCGATTTAAGCAATAAAATTAAAAATGCTTATAAAACATAAACCAAACGTTGGAGGTGGTCATTTCTTAATGCGCAGTAATAAACTCGGCACTCTAAAGCACCCGAGAGCGTTTTTTTCGATGCCAACCTAACCAGAGTGACGGGAGCGGCACAATTCAGAAAAAGTGCTCAGCTCGCCGAGAAAATGCGATTTAAGCAATAAAATTAAAAATGCTTATAAAACATAAACCAAACGTTGGAGGTGGTAATTTCTTCATGCGCAGTAATAAACTCGGCACTCTAAAGCACCCGAGAGCGTTTTTTTCGATGCCAACCTAACCAGAGTGACGGGAGCGGCACAATTCAGAAAAAGCGCTCAGCTCGCCGAGAAAATGCGATTTAAGCAATAAAATTTAAAATGCTTATAAAACATAAACCAAACGTTGGAGGTGGTCATTTCTTCGTGCGCAGTGAATAACTCGGTACTCTAAAGCACCCGAGAGCGTTTTTTTCGATGCCAACCTAACCAGAGTGACGGGAGCGGCACAATTCAGAAAAAGCGCTCAGCTCGCCGAGAAAATGCGATTTAAGCAATAAAATTAAAAATGCTTATAAAACATAAACCAAACGTTGGAGGTGGTCATTTCTTCATGCGCAGTGATAAACTCGGCACTCTAAAGCACCCGAGAGCGTTTTTTTCGATGCCAACCTAACCAGAGTGACGGGAGCGGCACAATTCAGAAAAAGTGCTCAGCTCGCCGAGAAAATGCGATTTAAGCAATAAAATTAAAAATGCTTATAAAACATAAACCAAACGTTGGAGGTGGTCATTTCTTCATGCGCAGTGAATAACTCGGCACTCTAAAGCACCCGAGAGCGTTTTTTTCGATGCCAACCTAACCAGAGTGACGGGAGCGGCACAATTCAGAAAAAGTGCTCAGCTCGCCGAGAAAATGCGATTTAAGCAATAAAATTAAAAATGCTTATAAAACATAAACCAAACGTTGGAGGTGGTCATTTCTTAATGCGCAGTAATAAACTCGGCACTCTAAAGCACCCGAGAGCGTTTTTTTCGATGCCAACCTAACCAGAGTGACGGGAGCGGCACAATTCAGAAAAAGCGCTCAGCTCGCCGAGAAAATGCGATTTAAGTAATAAAATTAAAAATGCTTATTAAACATAAACCAAACGTTGGAGGTGGTCATTTCTTCATGCGCAGTGAATAACTCGGCACTCTAAAGCACCCGAGAGCGTTTTTTTCGATGCCAACCTAACCAGAGTGACGGGAGCGGCACAATTCAGAAAAAGCGCTCAGCTCGCCGAGAAAATGCGATTTAAGCAATAAAATTAAAAATGCTTATAAAACATAAACCAAACGTTGGAGGTGGTCATTTCTTCATGCGCAGTGATAAACTCGGCACTCTAAAGCACCCGAGAGCGTTTTTTTCGATGCCAACCTAACCAGAGTGACGGGAGCGGCACAATTCAGAAAAAGTGCTCAGCTCGCCGAGAAAATGCGATTTAAGCAATAAAATTAAAAATGCTTATAAAACATAAACCAAACGTTGGAGGTGGTCATTTCTTCATGCGCAGTGAATAACTCGGCACTCTAAAGCACCCGAGAGCGTTTTTTTCGATGCCAACCTAACCAGAGTGACGGGAGCGGCACAATTCAGAAAAAGTGCTCAGCTCGCCGAGAAAATGCGATTTAAGCAATAAAATTAAAAATGCTTATAAAACATAAACCAAACGTTGGAGGTGGTCATTTCTTAATGCGCAGTAATAAACTCGGCACTCTAAAGCACCCGTGAGCGTTTTTTTCGATGCCAACCTAACCAGAGTGACGGGAGCGGCACAATTCAGAAAAAGTGCTCAGCTCGCCGAGAAAATGCGATTTAAGCAATAAAATTAAAAATGCTTATAAAACATAAACCAAACGTTGGAGGTGGTCATTTCTTCATGCGCAGTGATAAACTCGGCACTCTAAAGTACCCGAGAGCGTTTTTTTCGATGCCAACCTAACCAGAGTGACGGGAGCGGCACAATTCAGAAAAAGTGCTCAGCTCGCCGAGAAAATGCGATTTAAGCAATAAAATTTAAAATGCTTATAAAACATAAACCAAACGTTGGAGGTGGTCATTTCTTAATGCGCAGTAATAAACTCGGCACTCTAAAGCACCCGAGAGCGTTTTTTTCGATGCCAACCTAACCAGAGTGACGGGAGCGGCACAATTCAGAAAAAGTGCTCAGCTCGCCGAGATAATGCGATTTAAGCAATAAAATTAAAAATGCTTATAAAACATACACCAAACGTTGGAGGTGGTCATTTCTTAATGCGCAGTAATAAACTCGGCACTCTAAAGCACGCGTGAGCGTTTTTTTCGATGCCAACCTAACCAGAGTGACGGGAGCGGCACAATTCAGAAAAAGTGCTCAGCTCGCCGAGAAAATGGGATTTAAGCAATAAAATTAAAAATGCTTATAAAACATAAACCAAACGTTGGAGGTGGTCATTTCTTCATGCGCAGTGATAAAGTCGGCACTCTAAAGCACCCGAGAGCGTTTTTTTCGATGCCAACCTAACCAGAGTGACGGGAGCGGCACAATTCAGAAAAAGTGCTCAGCTCGCCGAGAAAATGCGATTTAAGCAATAAAATTAAAAATGCTTATTAAACATAAACCAAACGTTGGAGGTGGTCATTTCTTCATGCGCAGTGATAAACTCGGCACTCTAAAGCACCCGAGAGCGTTTTTTTCGATGCCAACCTAACCAGAGTGACGGGAGCGGCACAATTCAGAAAAAGTGCTCAGCTCGCCGAGAAAATGCGATTCAAGCAATAAAATTAAAAATGCTTATTAAACATAAACCAAACGTTGGAGGTGGTCATTTCTTCATGCGCAGTGAATAACTCGGCACTCTAAAGCACCCGAGAGCGTTTTTTTCGATGCCAACCTAACCAGAGTGACTGGAGCGGCACAATTCAGAAAAAGTGCTCAGCTGGCCGAGAAAATGCGATTTAAGCAATAAAATTAAAAATGCTTATAAAACATAAACCAAACGTTGGAGGTGGTCATTTCTTAATGCGCAGTAATAAACTCGGCACTCTAAAGCACCCGAGAGCGTTTTTTTCGATGCCACCAGAGTGACGGGAGCGGCACAATTCAGAAAAAGTGCTCAGCTCGCCGAGAAAATGCGATTTAAGCAATGAAATTAAAAATGCTTATAAAACATAAACCAAACGTTGGAGGTGGTCATTTCTTAATGCGCAGTAATAAACTCGGAACTCTAAAGCACCCGAGAGCGTTTTTTTCGATGCCAACCTAACCAGAGTGACGGGAGCGGCACAATTCAGAAAAAGTGCTCAGCTCGCCGAGAAAATGCGATTTAAGCAATAAAATTAAAAATGCTTATTAAACATAAACCAAACGTTGGAGGTGGTCATTTCTTCATGCGCAGTGAATAACTCGGCACTCTAAAGCACCCGATAGCGTTTTTTTCGATGCCAACCTAACCAGAGTGACGGGAGCGGCACAATTCAGAAAAAGTGCTCAGCTCGCCGAGAAAATGCGATTTAAGCAATAAAATTAAAAATGCTTATAAAACATAAACCAAACGTTGGAGGTGGTCATTTCTTAATGCGCAGTAATAAACTCGGCACTCTAAAGCACCCGAGAGCGTTTTTTTCGATGCCAACCTAACCAGAGTGACGGGAGCGGCACAATTCAGAAAAAGTGCTCAGCTCGCCGAGAAAATGCGATTTAAGCAATAAAATTAAAAATGCTTATAAAACATAAACCAAACGTTGGAGGTGGTCATTTCTTAATGCGCAGTAATAAACTCGGCACTCTAAAGCACCCGAGAGCGTTTTTTTTCGATGCCAACCCCACCAGAGTGACGGGAGCGGCACAATTCAGAAAAAGCGCTCAGCTCGCCGAGAAAATGCGATTTAAGCAATAAAATTAAAAATGCTTATAAAACATAAACCAAACGTTGGAGGTGGTCATTTCTTCGTGCGCAGTGAATAACTCGGCACTCTAAAGCACCCGAGAGCGTTTTTTTCGATGCCAACCTAACCAGAGTGACGGGAGCGGCACAATTCAGAAAAAGTGCTCAGCTCGCCGAGAAAATGCGATTTAAGCAATAAAATTAAAAATGCTTATAAAACATAAACCAAACGTTGGAGGTGGTCATTTCTTCATGCGCAGTGAATAACTCGGCACTCTAAAGCACCCGAGAGCGTTTTTTTTCGATGCCAACCTAACCAGAGTGACGGGAGCGGCACAATTCAGAAAAAGCGCTCAGCTCGCCGAGAAAATGCGATTTAAGCAATAAATTTAAAAATGCTTATAAAACATAAACCAAACGTTGGAGGTGGTCATTTCTTCATGCGCAGTGATAAACTTGGCACTCTAAAGCACCCGAGAGCGTTTTTTTCGGTGCCAACCTAACCAGAGTGACGGGAGCGGCACAATTCAGAAAAAGTGCTCAGCTCGCCGAGAAAATGCGATTTAAGCAATAAAATTAAAAATGCTTATAAAACATTAACCAAACGTTGGAGGTGGTCATTTCTTAATGCGCAGTAATAAACTCGGCACTCTAAAGCACCCGAGAGCGTTTTTTTCGATGCCAACCTAACCAGAGTGACGGGAGCGGCACAATTCAGAAAAAGTGCTCAGCTCGCCGAGAAAATGCGATTTAAGCAATAAAATTAAAAATGCTTATTAAACATAAACCAAACGTTGGAGGTGGTCATTTCTTCATGCGCAGTGAATAACTCGGCACTCTAAAGCACCCGATAGCGTTTTTTTCGATGCCAACCTAACCAGAGTGACGGGAGCGGCACAATTCAGAAAAATAGCTCAGCTCGCCGAGAAAATGCGATTTAAGCAATAAAATTAAAAATGCTTATAAAACATAAACCAAACGTTGGAGGTGGTCATTTCTTAATGCGCAGTAATAAACTCGGCACTCTAAAGCACCCGAGAGCGTTTTTTTCGATGCCAACCTAACCAGAGTGACGGGAGCGGCACAATTCAGAAAAAGTGCTCAGCTCGCCGAGAAAATGCGATTTAAGCAATAAAATTAAAAATGCTTATAAAACATAAACCAAACGTTGGAGGTGGTCATTTCTTAATGCGCAGTAATAAACTCGGCACTCTAAAGCACCCGAGAGCGTTTTTTTCGATGCCAACCTAACCAGAGTGACCGGAGCGGCACAATTCAGAAAAAGCGCTCAGCTCGCCGAGAAAATGCGATTTAAGCAATAAAATTAAAAATGCTTATAAAACATAAACCAAACGTTGGAGGTGGTCATTTCTTCGTGCGCAGTGAATAACTCGGCACTCTAAAGCACCCGAGAGCGTTTTTTTCGATGCCAACCTAACCAGAGTGACGGGAGCGGCACAATTCAGAAAAAGTGCTCAGCTCGCCGAGAAAATGCGATTTAAGCAATAAAATTAAAAATTCTTATAAAACATAAACCAAACGTTGGAGGTGGTCATTTCTTAATGCGCAGTAATAAACTCGGCACTCTAAAGCACCCGAGAGCGTTTTTTTCGATGCCAACCTAACCAGAGTGACGGGAGCGGCACAATTCAGAAAAAGTGCTCAGCTCGCCGAGAAAATGCGATTTAAGCAATAAAATTAAAAATGCTTATAAAACATAAACCAAACGTTGGAAGTGGTCATTTCTTCATGCGCAGTGATAAACTCGGCACTCTAAAGCACCCGAGAGCGTTTTTTTCGATGCCAACCTAACCAGAGTTACGGGAGCGGCACAATTCAGAAAAAGCGCTCAGCTCGCCGAGAAAATGCGATTTAAGCAATAAAATTAAAAATGCTTATAAAACATAAACCAAACGTTCGAGGTGGTCATTTCTTCATGCGCAGTGATAAACTCGGCACTCTAAAGCACCCGAGAGCGTTTTTTTCGATGCCAACCTAACCAGAGTGACGGGAGCGGCACAATTCAGAAAAAGCGCTCAGCTCGCCGAGAAAATGCGATTTAAGCAATAAAATTAAAAATGCTTATAAAACATAAACCAAACGTTGGAGGTGGTCATTTCTTCATGCGCAGTGATAAACTCGGCACTCTAAAGCACCCGAGAGCGTTTTTTTCGATGCCAACCTAACCAGAGTGACGGGAGCGGCACAATTCAGAAAAAGCGCTCAGCTCGCCGAGAAAATGCGATTTAAGCAATAAAATTAAAAATGCTTATAAAACATAAACCAAACGTTGGAGGTGGTCATTTCTTCATGCGCAGTGATAAACTCGGCACTCTAAAGCACCCGAGAGCGTTTTTTTCGATGCCAACCTAACCAGAGTGACGGGAGCGGCACAATTCAGAAAAAGTGCTCAGCTCGCCGAGAAAATGCGATTTAAGCAATAAAATTAAAAATGCTTATAAAACATAAACCAAACGTTGGAGGTGGTCATTTCTTAATGCGCAGTAATAAACTCGGCACTCTAAAGCACCCGAGAGCGTTTTTTTCGATGCCAACCTAACCAGAGTGACGGGAGCGGCACAATTCAGAAAAAGTGCTCAGCTCGCCGAGAAAATGCGATTAAGCAATAAAATTAAAAATGCTTATAAAACATAAACCAAACGGTGGAGGTGGTCATTTCTTCATGCGCAGTGATAAACTCGGCACTCTAAAGCACCCGAGAGCGTTTTTTTCGATGCCAACCTAACCAGAGTGACGGGAGCGGCACAATTCAGAAAAAGTGCTCAGCTCGCCGAGAAAATGCGATTTAAGCAATAAAATTAAAAATGCTTATAAAACATAAACCAAACGTTGGAGGTGGTCATTTCTTAATGCGCAGTAATAAACTCGGCACTCTAAAGCACCCGTGAGCGTTTTTTTCGATGCCAACCTAACCAGAGTGACGGGAGCGGCACAATTCAGAAAAAGTGCTCAGCTCGCCGAGAAAATGCGATTTAAGCAATAAAATTAAAAATGCTTATAAAACATAAACCAAACGTTGGAGGTGGTCATTTCTTCATACGCAGTGATAAAGTCGGCACTCTAAAGCACCCGAGAGCGTTTTTTTCGATGCCAACCTAACCAGAGTGACGGGAGCGGCACAATTCAGAAAAAGTGCTCAGCTCGCCGAGAAAAAGCGATTTAAGCAATAAAATTAAAAATGCTTATTAAACATAAACCAAACGTTGGAGGTGGTCATTTCTTCATGCGCAGTGATAAACTCGGCACTCTAAAGCACCCGAGAGCGTTTTTTTCGATGCCAACCTAACCAGAGTGACGGGAGCGGCACAATTCAGAAAAAGTGCTCAGCTCGCCGAGAAAATGCGATTTAAGCAATAAAACTAAAAATGCTTATAAAACATAAACCAAACGTTGGAGGTGGTCATTTCTTCATGCGCAGTGAATAACTCGGCACTCTAAAGCACCCGAGAGCGTTTTTTTCGATGCCAACCTAACCAGAGTGACGGGAGCGGCACAATTCAGAAAAAGCGCTCAGCTCGCCGAGAAAATGCGATTTAAGCAATAAATTTAAAAATGCTTATAAAACATAAACCAAACGTTGGAGATGGTCATTTCTTCATGCGCAGTGATAAACACGGCACTCTAAAGCACCCGAGAGCGTTTTTTTCGATGCCAACCTAACCAGAGTGACGGGAGCGGCACAATTCAGAAAAAGTGCTCAGCTCGCCGAGAAAATGCGATTTAAGCAATAAAATTAAAAATGCTTATAAAACATAAACCAAACGTTGGAGGTGGTCATTTCTTCATGCGCAGTGATAAACTCCGCACTCTAAAGCACCCGAGAGCGTTTTTTTCGATGCCAACCTAACCAGAGTGACGGGAGCGGCACAATTCAGAAAAAGCGCTCAGCTCGCCGAGAAAATGCGATTTAAGCAATAAAATTAAAAATGCTTATAAAACATAAACCAAACGTTGGAGGTGGTCATTTCTTCATGCGCAGTGATAAACTCGGCACTCTAAAGCACCCGAGAGCGTTTTTTTCGATGCCAACCTAACCAGAGTGACGGGAGCGGCACAATTCAGAAAAAGTGCTCAGCTCGCCGAGAAAATGCGATTTAAGCAATAAAATTAAAAATGCTTATTAAACATAAACCAAACGTTGGAGGTGGTCATTTCTTCATGCGCAGTGAATAACTCGGCACTCTAAAGCACCCGATAGCGTTTTTTTCGATGCCAACCTAACCAGAGTGACGGGAGCGGCACAATTCAGAAAAAGTGCTCAGCTCGCCGAGAAAATGCGATTTAAGCAATAAAATTAAAAATGCTTATAAAACATAAACCAAACGTTGGAGGTGGTCATTTCTTAATGCGCAGTAATAAACTCGGCACTCTAAAGCCCCCGAGAGCGTTTTTTTCGATGCCAACCTAACCAGAGTGACGGGAGCGGCACAATTCAGAAAAAGTGCTCAGCTCGCCGAGAAAATGCGATTTAAGCAATAAAATTAAAAATGCTTATAAAACATAAACCAAACGTTGGAGGTGGTCATTTCTTAATGCGCAGTAATAAACTCGGCACTCTAAAGCACCCGAGAGCGTTTCTTTCGATGCCAACCTAACCAGAGTGACGGGAGCTGCACAATTCAGAAAAAGCGCTCAGCTCGCCGAGAAAATGCGATTTAAGCAATAAAATTAAAAATGCTTATAAAACATAAACCAAACGTTGGAGGTGGTCATTTCTTCGTGCGCAGTGAATAACTCGGCACTCTAAAGCACCCGAGAGCGTTTTTTTCGATGCCAACCTAACCAGAGTGACGGGAGCGGCACAATTCAGAAAAAGTGCTCAGCTCGCCGAGAAAATGCGATTTAAGCAATAAAATTAAAAATGCTTATAAAACATAAACCAAACGTTGGAGGTGGTCATTTCTTAATGCGCAGTAATAAACTCGGCACTCTAAAGCACCCGAGAGCGTTTTTTTCGATGCCAACCTAACCAGAGTGACGGGAGCGGCACAATTCAGAAAAAGTGCTCAGCTCGCCGAGAAAATGCGATTTAAGCAATAAAATTAAAAATGCTTATTAAACATAAACCAAACGTTGGAGGTGGTCATTTCTTCATGCGCAGTGAATAACTCGGCACTCTAAAGCACCCGATAGCGTTTTTTTCGATGCCAACCTAACCAGAGTGACGGGAGCGGCACAATTCAGAAAAAGTGCTCAGCTCGCCGAGAAAATGCGATTTAAGCAATAAAATTAAAAATGCTTATAAAACATAAACCAAACGTTGGAGGTGGTCATTTCTTAATGCGCAGTAATAAACTCGGCACTCTAAAGCACCCGAGAGCGTTTTTTTCGATGCCAACCTAACCAGAGTGACGGGAGCGGCAAAATTCAGAAAAAGTGCTCAGCTCGCCGAGAAAATGCGATTTAAGCAATAAAATTAAAAATGCTTATAAAACATAAACCAAACGTTGGAGGTGGTCATTTCTTAATGCGCAGTAATAAACTCGGCACTCTAAAGCACCCGAGAGCGTTTTTTTCGATGCCAACCTAACCAGAGTGACGGGAGCGGCACAATTCAGAAAAAGCGCTCAGCTCGCCGAGAAAATGCGATTTAAGCAATAAAATTAAAAATGCTTATAAAACATAAACCAAACGTTGGAGGTGGTCATTTCTTCGTGCGCAGTGAATAACTCGGCACTCTAAAGCACCCGAGAGCGTTTTTTTCGATGCCAACCTAACCAGAGTGACGGGAGCGGCACAATTCAGAAAAAGTGCTCAGCTCGCCGAAAAAATGCGATTTAAGCAATAAAATTAAAAATGCTTATAAAACATAAACCAAACGTTGGAGGTGGTCATTTCTTAATGCGCAGTAATAAACTCGGCACTCTAAAGCACCCGAGAGCGTTTTTTTCGATGCCAACCTAACCAGAGTGACGGGAGCGGCACAATTCAGAAAAAGTGCTCAGCTCGCCGAGAAAATGCGATTTAAGCAATAAAATTAAAAATGCTTATTAAACATAAACCAAACGTTGGAGGTGGTCATTTCTTCATGCGCAGTGAATAACTCGGCACTCTAAAGCACCCGATAGCGTTTTTTTCGATGCCAACCTAACCAGAGTGACGGGAGCGGCACAATTCAGAAAAAGTGCTCAGCTCGCCGAGAAAATGCGATTTAAGCAATAAAATTAAAAATGCTTATAAAACATAAACCAAACGTTGGAGGTGGTCATTTCTTAATGCGCAGTAATAAACTCGGCACTCTAAAGCACCCGAGAGCGTTTTTTTCGATGCCAACCTAACCAGAGTGACGGGAGCGGCACAATTCAGAAAAAGTGCTCAGCTCGCCGAGAAAATGCGATTTAAGCAATAAAATTAAAAATGCTTATAAAACATAAACCAAACGTTGGAGGTGGTAATTTCTTCATGCGCAGTAATAAACTCGGCACTCTAAAGCACCCGAGAGCGTTTTTTTCGATGCCAACCTAACCAGAGTGACGGGAGCGGCACAATTCAGAAAAAGCGCTCAGCTCGCCGAGAAAATGCGATTTAAGCAATAAAATTTAAAATGCTTATAAAACATAAACCAAACGTTGGAGGTGGTCATTTCTTCGTGCGCAGTGAATAACTCGGTACTCTAAAGCACCCGAGAGCGTTTTTTTCGATGCCAACCTAACCAGAGTGACGGGAGCGGCACAATTCAGAAAAAGCGCTCAGCTCGCCGAGAAAATGCGATTTAAGCAATAAAATTAAAAATGCTTATAAAACATAAACCAAACGTTGGAGGTGGTCATTTCTTCATGCGCAGTGATAAACTCGGCACTCTAAAGCACCCGAGAGCGTTTTTTTCGATGCCAACCTAACCAGAGTGACGGGAGCGGCACAATTCAGAAAAAGTGCTCAGCTCGCCGAGAAAATGCGATTTAAGCAATAAAATTAAAAATGCTTATAAAACATAAACCAAACGTTGGAGGTGGTCATTTCTTAATGCGCAGTAATAAACTCGGCACTCTAAAGCACCCGTGAGCGTTTTTTTCGATGCCAACCTAACCAGAGTGACGGGAGCGGCACAATTCAGAAAAAGTGCTCAGCTCGCCGAGAAAATGCGATTTAAGCAATAAAATTAAAAATGCTTATAAAACATAAACCAAACGTTGGAGGTGGTCATTTCTTCATGCGCAGTAATAAACTCGGCACTCTAAAGCACCCGAGAGCGTTTTTTTCGATGCCAACCTAACCAGAGTGACGGGAGCGGCACAATTCAGAAAAAGCGCTCAGCTCGCCGAGAAAATGCGATTTAAGCAATAAAATTAAAAATGCTTATAAAACATAAACCAAACGTTGGAGGTGGTCATTTCTTCGTGCGCAGTGAATAACTCGGTACTCTAAAGCACCCGAGAGCGTTTTTTTCGATGCCAACCTAACCAGAGTGACGGGAGCTGCACAATTCAGAAAAAGCGCTCAGCTGGCCGAGAAAATGCGATTTAAGCAATAAAATTAAAAATGCTTATAAAACATAAACCAAACGTTGGAGGTGGTCATTTCTTAATGCGCAGTAATAAACTCGGCACTCTAAAGCACCCGAGAGCGTTTTTTTCGATGCCAACCTAACCAGAGTGACGGGAGCGGCACAATTCAGAAAAAGTGCTCAGCTCGCCGAGAAAATGCGATTTAAGCAATGAAATTAAAAATGCTTATAAAACATAAACCAAACGTTGGAGGTGGTCATTTCTTAATGCGCAGTAATAAACTCGGAACTCTAAAGCACCCGAGAGCGTTTTTTTCGATGCCAACCTAACCAGAGTGACGGGAGCGGCACAATTCAGAAAAAGTGCTCAGCTCGCCGAGAAAATGCGATTTAAGCAATAAAATTAAAAATGCTTATTAAACATAAACCAAACGTTGGAGGTGGTCATTTCTTCATGCGCAGTGAATAACTCGGCACTCTAAAGCACCCGATAGCGTTTTTTTTCGATGCCAACCTAACCAGAGTGACGGGAGCGGAACAATTCAGAAAAAGTGCTCAGCTCGCCGAGAAAATGCGATTTAAGCAATAAAATTAAAAATGCTTATAAAACATAAACCAAACGTTGGAGGTGGTCATTTCTTCATGCGCAGTAATAAACTCGGCACTCTAAAGCACCCGAGAGCGTTTTTTTCGATGCCAACCTAACCAGAGTGACGGGAGCGGCACAATTCAGAAAAAGTGCTCAGCTCGCCGAGAAAATGCGATTTAAGCAATAAAATTAAAAATGCTTATAAAACATAAACCAAACGTTGGAGGTGGTCATTTCTTAATGCGCAGTAATAAACTCGGCACTCTAAAGCACCCGTGAGCGTTTTTTTCGATGCCAACCTAACCAGAGTGACGGGAGCGGCACAATTCAGAAAAAGCGCTCAGCTCGCCGAGAAAATGCGATTTAAGCAATAAATTTAAAAATGCTTATAAAACATAAACTAAACGTTGGAGGTGGTCATTTCTTCATGCGCAGTGATAAACTCGGCACTCTAAAGCACCCGAGAGCGTTTTTTTCGATGCCAACCTAACCAGAGTGACGGGAGCGGCACAATTCAGAAAAAGTGCTCAGCTCGCCGAGAAAATGCGATTTAAGCAATAAAATTAAAAATGCTTATAAAACATAAACCAAACGTTGGAGGTGGTCATTTCTTCATGCGCAGTGATAAACTCGGCACTCTAAAGCACCCGAGAGCGTTTTTTTCGATGCCAACCTAACCAGAGTGACGGGAGCGGCACAATTCAGAAAAAGCGCTCAGCTCGCCGAGAAAATGCGATTTAAGCAATAAAATTAAAAATGCTTATAAAACATAAACCAAACGTTGGAGGTGGTCATTTCTTCATGCGCAGTGATAAACTCGGCACTCTAAAGCACCCGAGAGCGTTTTTTTCGATGCCAACCTAACCAGAGTGACGGGAGCGGCACAATTCAGAAAAAGTGCTCAGCTCGCCGAGAAAATGCGATTCAAGCAATAAAATTAAAAATGCTTATTAAACATAAACCAAACGTTGGAGGTGGTCATTTCTTCATGCGCAGTGAATAACTCGGCACTCTAAAGCACCCGAGAGCGTTTTTTTCGATGCCAACCTAACCAGAGTGACGGGAGCGGCACAATTCAGAAAAAGTGCTCAGCTCGCCGAGAAAATGCGATTTAAGCAATAAAATTAAAAATGCTTATAAAACATAAACCAAACGTTGGAGGTGGTCATTTCTTAATGCGCAGTAATAAACTCGGCACTCTAAAGCACCCGAGAGCGTTTTTTTCGATGCCAACCTAACCAGAGTGACGGGAGCGGCACAATTCAGAAAAAGTGCTCAGCTCGCCGAGAAAATGCAATTAAAGCAATAAAATTAAAAATGCTTATAAAACATAAACCAAACGTTGGAGGTGGTCATTTCTTAATGCGCAGTAATAAACTCGGCACTCTAAAGCACCCGAGAGCGTTTTTTTCGATGCCAACCTAACCAGAGTGACGGGAGCGGCACAATTCAGAAAAAGTGCTCAGCTCGCCGAGAAAATGCGATTTAAGCAATAAAATTAAAAATGCTTATAAAACATAAACCAAACGTTGGAGGTGGTCATTTCTTCATGCGCAGTGATAAACTCGGCACTCTAAAGCACCCGAGAGCGTTTTTTTCGATGCCAACCTAAACAGAGTGACGGGAGCGGCACAATTCAGCTCGCCGAGAAAATGCGATTTAAGCAATAAAACTAAAAATGCTTATAAAACATAAACCAAACGTTGGAGGTGGCCATTTCTTCATGCGCAGTGAATAACTCGGTACTCTAAAGCACCCGAGAGCGTTTTTTTCGATGCCAACCTAACCAGAGTGACGGGAGCGGCACAATTCAGAAAAAGCGCTCAGCTCGCCGAGAAAATGCGATTTAAGCAATTAATTTAAAAATGCTTATAAAACATAAACCAAACGTTGGAGGTGGTCATTTCTTCATGCGCAGTGATAAACTCGGCACTCTAAAGCACCCGAGAGCGTTTTTTTCGATGCCAACCTAACCAGAGTGACGGGAGCGGCACAATTCAGAAAAAGTGCTCAGCTCGCCGAGAAAATGCGATTTAAGCAATAAAATTAAAAATGCTTATAAAACATAAACCAAACGTTGGAGGTGGTCATTTCTTCATGCGCAGTGATAAACTCGGCACTCTAAAGCACCCGAGAGCGTTTTTTTCGATGCCAACCTAACCAGAGTGACGGGAGCGGCACAATTCAGAAAAAGCGCTCAGCTCGCCGAGAAAATGCGATTTAAGCAATAAAATTAAAAATGCTTATTAAACATAAACCAAACGTTGGAGGTGGTCATTTCTTCATGCGCAGTGAATAACTCGGCACTCTAAATCACCCGATAGCGTTTTTTTCGATGCCAACCTAACCAGAGTGACGGGAGCGGCACAATTCAGAAAAAGTGCTCAGCTTGCCGAGAAAATGCGATTTAAGCAATAAAATTAAAAATGCTTAGAAAACATAAACCAAACGTTGGAGGTGGTCATTTCTTCATGCGCAGTGATAAAGTCGGCACTCTAAAGCACCCGAGAGCGTTTTTTTCGATGCCAACCTAACCAGAGTGACGGGAGCGGCACAATTCAGAAAAAGTGCTCAGCTCGCCGAGAAAATGCGATTTAAGCAATAAAATTAAAAATGCTTATTAAACATAAACCAAACGTTGGAGGTGGTCATTTCTTCATGCGCAGTGATAAACTCGACACTCTAAAGCACCCGAGAGCGTTTTTTTCGATGCCAACCTAACCAGAGTGACGGGAGCGGCACAATTCAGAAAAAGTGCTCAGCTCGCCGAGAAAATGCGATTTAAGCAATAAAACTAAAAATGCTTATAAAACATAAACCAAACGTTGGAGGTGGCCATTTCTTCATGCGCAGTGAATAACTCGGCACTCTAAAGCACCCGAGAGCGTTTTTTTCGATGCCAACCTAACCAGAGTGACGGGAGCGGCACAATTCAGAAAAAGCGCTCAGCTCGCCGAGAAA
The DNA here is from genome assembly GCF_033458585.1 of Syngnathus typhle. NCBI lineage: Eukaryota > Metazoa > Chordata > Actinopteri > Syngnathiformes > Syngnathidae > Syngnathus > Syngnathus typhle. The sequence goes on along the minus strand of NW_026871955.1, from coordinate 496,778 downwards.
ATGCGATTTAAGCAATAAATTTAAAAATGCTTATAAAACATAAACCAAACGTTGGAGGTGGTCATTTCTTCATGCGCAGTGATAAACTCGGCACTCTAAAGCACCCGAGAGCGTTTTTTTCGATGCCAACCTAACCAGAGTGACGGGAGCGGCACAATTCAGAAAAAGTGCTCAGCTCGCCGAGAAAATGCGATTTAAGCAATAAAATTAAAAATGCTTATAAAACATAAACCAAACGTTGGAGGTGGTCATTTCTTCATGCGCAGTGATAAACTCGGCACTCTAAAGCACCCGAGAGCGTTTTTTTCGATGCCAACCTAACCAGAGTTACGGGAGCGGCACAATTCAGAAAAAGCGCTCAGCTCGCCGAGAAAATGCGATTTAAGCAATAAAATTAAAAATGCTTATAAAACATAAACCAAACGTTGGAGGTGGTCATTTCTTAATGCGCAGTAATAAACTCGGCACTCTAAAGCACCCGAGAGCGTTTTTTTCGATGCCAACCTAACCAGAGTGACGGGAGCGGCACAATTCAGAAAAAGTGCTCAGCTCGCCGAGAAAATGCGATTTAAGCAATAAAATTAAAAATGCTTATAAAACATAAACCAAACGTTGGAGGTGGTCATTTCTTAATGCGCAGTAATAAACTCGGCACTCTAAAGCACCCGAGAGCGTTTTTTTCGATGCCAACCTAACCAGAGTGACGGGAGCGGCACAATTCAGAAAAAGTGCTCAGCTCGCCGAGAAAATGCGATTTAAGCAATAAAATTAAAAATGCTTATTAAACATAAACCAACCGTTGGAGGTGGTCATTTCTTCATGCGCAGTGAATAACTCGGCACTCTAAAGCACCCGATAGCGTTTTTTTCGATGCCAACCTAACCAGAGTGACGGGAGCGGCACAATTCAGAAAAAGTGCTCAGCTCGCCGAGAAAATGCGATTTAAGCAATAAAATTAAAAATGCTTATTAAACATAAACCAACCGTTGGAGGTGGTCATTTCTTCATGCGCAGTGAATAACTCGGCACTCTAAAGCACCCGATAGCGTTTTTTTCGATGCCAACCTAACCAGAGTGACGGGAGCGGCACAATTCAGAAAAAGTGCTCAGCTCGCCGAGAAAATGCGATTTAAGCAATAAAATTAAAAATGCTTATTAAACATAAACCAAACGTTGGAGGTGGTCATTTCTTCATGCGCAGTGATAAACTCGACACTCTAAAGCACCCGAGAGCGTTTTTTTCGATGCCAACCTAACCAGAGTGACGGGAGCGGCACAATTCAGAAAAAGTGCTCAGCTCGCCGAGAAAATGCGATTTAAGCAATAAAACTAAAAATGCTTATAAAACATAAACCAAACGTTGGAGGTGGCCATTTCTTCATGCGCAGTGAATAACTCGGCACTCTAAAGCACCCGAGAGCGTTTTTTTCGATGCCAACCTAACCAGAGTGACGGGAGCGGCACAATTCAGAAAAAGCGCTCAGCTCGCCGAGAAAATGCGATTTAAGCAATAAATTTAAAAATGCTTATAAAACATAAACCAAACGTTGGAGGTGGTCATTTCTTCATGCGCAGTGATAAACTCGGCACTCTAAAGCACCCGAGAGCGTTTTTTTCGATGCCAACCTAACCAGAGTGACGGGAGCGGCACAATTCAGAAAAAGTGCTCAGCTCGCCGAGAAAATGCGATTTAAGCAATAAAATTAAAAATGCTTATAAAACATAAACCAAACGTTGGAGGTGGTCATTTCTTCATGCGCAGTGATAAACTCGGCACTCTAAAGCACCCGAGAGCGTTTTTTTCGATGCCAACCTAACCAGAGTTACGGGAGCGGCACAATTCAGAAAAAGCGCTCAGCTCGCCGAGAAAATGCGATTTAAGCAATAAAATTAAAAATGCTTATAAAACATAAACCAAACGTTGGAGGTGGTCATTTCTTAATGCGCAGTAATAAACTCGGCACTCTAAAGCACCCGAGAGCGTTTTTTTCGATGCCAACCTAACCAGAGTGACGGGAGCGGCACAATTCAGAAAAAGTGCTCAGCTCGCCGAGAAAATGCGATTTAAGCAATAAAATTAAAAATGCTTATAAAACATAAACCAAACGTTGGAGGTGGTCATTTCTTAATGCGCAGTAATAAACTCGGCACTCTAAAGCACCCGAGAGCGTTTTTTTCGATGCCAACCTAACCAGAGTGACGGGAGCGGCACAATTCAGAAAAAGTGCTCAGCTCGCCGAGAAAATGCGATTTAAGCAATAAAATTAAAAATGCTTATTAAACATAAACCAACCGTTGGAGGTGGTCATTTCTTCATGCGCAGTGAATAACTCGGCACTCTAAAGCACCCGATAGCGTTTTTTTCGATGCCAACCTAACCAGAGTGACGGGAGCGGCACAATTCAGAAAAAGTGCTCAGCTCGCCGAGAAAATGCGATTTAAGCAATAAAATTAAAAATGCTTATAAAACATAAACCAAACGTTGGAGGTGGTCATTTCTTAATGCGCAGTAATAAACTAGGCACTCTAAAGCACCCGAGAGCGTTTTTTTCGATGCCAACCTAACCAGAGTGACGGGAGCGGCACAATTCAGAAAAAGTGCTCAGCTCGCCGAGAAAATGCGATTTAAGCAATAAAATTAAAAATGCTTATAAAACATAAACCAAACGTTGGAGGTGGTCATTTCTTAATGCGCAGTAATAAACTCGGCACTCTAAAGCACCCGAGAGCGTTTTTTTCGATGCCAACCTAACCAGAGTGACGGGAGCGGCATAATTCAGAAAAAGCGCTCAGCTCGCCGAGAAAATGCGATTTAAGCAATAAAATTAAAAATGCTTATAAAACATAAACCAAACGTTGGAGGTGGTCATTTCTTCGTGCGCAGTGAATAACTCGGTCCTCTAAAGCACCCGAGAGCGTTTTTTTCGATGCCAACCTAACCAGAGTGACGGGAGCGGCACAATTCAGAAAAAGTGCTCAGCTCGCCGAGAAAATGCAATTTAAGCAATAAAATTAAAAATGCTTATAAAACATAAACCAAACGTTGGAGGTGGTCATTTCTTAATGCGCAGTAATAAACTCGGCACTCTAAAGCACCCGAGAGCGTTTTTTTCGATGCCAACCTAACCAGAGTGACGGGAGCGGCACAATTCAGAAAAAGTGCTCAGCTCGCCGAGAAAATGCGATTTAAGCAATAAAATTAAAAATGCTTATTAAACATAAACCAAACGTTGGAGGTGGTCATTTCTTCATGCGCAGTGAATAACTCGGCACTCTAAAGCACCCGAGAGCGTTTTTTTTCGATGCCAACCTAACCAGAGTGACGGGAGCGGCACAATTCAGAAAAAGCGCTCAGCTCGCCAAGAAAATGCGATTTAAGCAATAAAATTAAAAATGCTTATTAAACATAAACCAAACGTTGGAGGTGGTCATTTCTTCATGCGCAGTGAATAACTCGGCACTCTAAAGCACCCGAGAGCGTTTTTTTCGATGCCAACCTAACCAGAGTGACGGGAGCGCCACAATTCAGAAAAAGCGCTCAGCTCGCCGAGAAAATGCTATTTAAGCAATAAAATTAAAAATGCTTATAAAACATAAACCAAACGTTGGAGGTGGTCATTTCTTCATGCGCAGTGATAAACTCGGCACTCTAAAGCACCCGAGAGCGTTTTTTTCGATGCCAACCTAACCAGAGTAACGGGAGCGGCACAATTCAGAAAAAGTGCTCAGCTCGCCGAGAAAATGCGATTTAAGCAATAAAATTAAAAATGCTTATAAAACATAAACCAAACGTTGGAGGTGGTCATTTCTTCATGCGCAGTGAATAACTCGGCACTCTAAAGCACCCGAGAGCGTTTTTTTCGATGCCAACCTAACCAGAGTGACGGGAGCGGCACAATTCAGAAAAAGTGCTCAGCTCGCCGAGAAAATGCGATTTAAGCAATAAAATTAAAAATGCTTATTAAACATAAACCAAACGTTGGAGGTGGTCATTTCTTCATGCGCAGTGAATAACTCGGCACTCTAAAGCACCCGAGAGCGTTTTTTTCGATGCCAACCTAACCAGAGTGACGGGAGCGGCACAATTCAGAAAAAGCGCTCAGCTCGCCGAGAAAATGCGATTTAAGCAATTAAATTAAAAATGCTTATTAAACATAAACCAAACGTTGGAGGTGGTCATTTCTTCATGCGCAGTGAATAACTCGGCACTCTAAAGCACCCGAGAGCGTTTTTTTCGATGCCAACCTAACCAGAGTGACGGGAGCGGCACAATTCAGAAAAAGTGCTCAGCTCGTCGAGAAAATGCGATTTAAGCAATACAATTAAAAATGCTTATTAAACATAAACCAAACGTTGGAGGTGGTCATTTCTTCATGCGCAGTGAATAACTCGGCACTCTAAAGCACCCGAGAGCGTTTTTTTCGATGCCAACCTAACCAGAGTGACGGGAGCGGCACAATTCAGAAAAAGTGCTCAGCTCGCCGAGAAAATGCGATTTAAGCAATAAAATTAAAAATGCTTATAAAACATAAACCAAACGTTGGAGGTGGTCATTTCTTCATGCGCAGTGAATAACTCGGCACTCTAAAGCACCCGAGAGCGTTTTTTTCGATGCCAACCTAACCAGAGTGACGGGAGCGGCACAATTCAGAAAAAGTGCTCAGCTCGCCGAGAAAATGCGATTTAAGCAATAAAACTAAAAATGCTTATAAAACATAAACCAAACGTTGGAGGTGGTCATTTCTTCATGCGCAGTGAATAACTCGGCACTCTAAAGCACCCGAGAGCGTTTTTTTCGATGCCAACCTAACCAGAGTGACGGGAGCGGCACAATTCAGAAAAAGCGCTCAGCTCGCCGAGAAAATGCGATTTAAGCAATAAATTTAAAAATGCTTATAAAACATAAACCAAACGTTGGAGATGGTCATTTCTTCATGCGCAGTGATAAACACGGCACTCTAAAGCACCCGAGAGCGTTTTTTTCGATGCCAACCTAACCAGAGTGACGGGAGCGGCACAATTCAGAAAAAGTGCTCAGCTCGCCGAGAAAATGCGATTTAAGCAATAAAATTAAAAATGCTTATAAAACATAAACCAAACGTTGGAGGTGGTCATTTCTTCATGCGCAGTGATAAACTCCGCACTCTAAAGCACCCGAGAGCGTTTTTTTCGATGCCAACCTAACCAGAGTGACGGGAGCGGCACAATTCAGAAAAAGCGCTCAGCTCGCCGAGAAAATGCGATTTAAGCAATAAAATTAAAAATGCTTATAAAACATAAACCAAACGTTGGAGGTGGTCATTTCTTCATGCGCAGTGATAAACTCGGCACTCTAAAGCACCCGAGAGCGTTTTTTTCGATGCCAACCTAACCAGAGTGACGGGAGCGGCACAATTCAGAAAAAGTGCTCAGCTCGCCGAGAAAATGCGATTTAAGCAATAAAATTAAAAATGCTTATTAAACATAAACCAAACGTTGGAGGTGGTCATTTCTTCATGCGCAGTGAATAACTCGGCACTCTAAAGCACCCGATAGCGTTTTTTTCGATGCCAACCTAACCAGAGTGACGGGAGCGGCACAATTCAGAAAAAGTGCTCAGCTCGCCGAGAAAATGCGATTTAAGCAATAAAATTAAAAATGCTTATAAAACATAAACCAAACGTTGGAGGTGGTCATTTCTTAATGCGCAGTAATAAACTCGGCACTCTAAAGCACCCGAGAGCGTTTTTTTCGATGCCAACCTAACCAGAGTGACGGGAGCGGCACAATTCAGAAAAAGTGCTCAGCTCGCCGAGAAAATGCGATTTAAGCAATAAAATTAAAAATGCTTATAAAACATAAACCAAACGTTGGAGGTGGTCATTTCTTAATGCGCAGTAATAAACTCGGCACTCTAAAGCACCCGAGAGCGTTTTTTTCGATGCCAACCTAACCAGAGTGACGGGAGCTGCACAATTCAGAAAAAGCGCTCAGCTCGCCGAGAAAATGCGATTTAAGCAATAAAATTAAAAATGCTTATAAAACATAAACCAAACGTTGGAGGTGGTCATTTCTTCGTGCGCAGTGAATAACTCGGCACTCTAAAGCACCCGAGAGCGTTTTTTTCGATGCCAACCTAACCAGAGTGACTGGAGCGGCACAATTCAGAAAAAGTGCTCAGCTCGCCGAGAAAATGCGATTTAAGCAATAAAATTAAAAATGCTTATAAAACATAAACCAAACGTTGGAGGTGGTCATTTCTTAATGCGCAGTAATAAACTCGGCACTCTAAAGCACCCGAGAGCGTTTTTTTCGATGCCAACCTAACCAGAGTGACGGGAGCGGCACAATTCAGAAAAAGTGCTCAGCTCGCCGAGAAAATGCGATTTAAGCAATAAAATTAAAAATGCTTATTAAACATAAACCAAACGTTGGAGGTGGTCATTTCTTCATGCGCAGTGAATAACTCGGCACTCTAAAGCACCCGATAGCGTTTTTTTCGATGCCAACCTAACCAGAGTGACGGGAGCGGCACAATTCAGAAAAAGTGCTCAGCTCGCCGAGAAAATGCGATTTAAGCAATAAAATTAAAAATGCTTATAAAACATAAACCAAACGTTGGAGGTGGTCATTTCTTAATGCGCAGTAATAAACTCGGCACTCTAAAGCACCCGAGAGCGTTTTTTTCGATGCCAACCTAACCAGAGTGACGGGAGCGGCACAATTCAGAAAAAGTGCTCAGCTCGCCGAGAAAATGCGATTTAAGCAATAAAATTAAAAATGCTTATAAAACATAAACCAAACGTTGGAGGTGGTAATTTCTTCATGCGCAGTAATAAACTCGGCACTCTAAAGCACCCGAGAGCGTTTTTTTCGATGCCAACCTAACCAGAGTGACGGGAGCGGCACAATTCAGAAAAAGCGCTCAGCTCGCCGAGAAAATGCGATTTAAGCAATAAAATTTAAAATGCTTATAAAACATAAACCAAACGTTGGAGGTGGTCATTTCTTCGTGCGCAGTGAATAACTCGGTACTCTAAAGCACCCGAGAGCGTTTTTTTCGATGCCAACCTAACCAGAGTGACGGGAGCGGCACAATTCAGAAAAAGCGCTCAGCTCGCCGAGAAAATGCGATTTAAGCAATAAAATTAAAAATGCTTATAAAACATAAACCAAACGTTGGAGGTGGTCATTTCTTCATGCGCAGTGATAAACTCGGCACTCTAAAGCACCCGAGAGCGTTTTTTTCGATGCCAACCTAACCAGAGTGACGGGAGCGGCACAATTCAGAAAAAGTGCTCAGCTCGCCGAGAAAATGCGATTTAAGCAATAAAATTAAAAATGCTTATAAAACATAAACCAAACGTTGGAGGTGGTCATTTCTTCATGCGCAGTGAATAACTCGGCACTCTAAAGCACCCGAGAGCGTTTTTTTCGATGCCAACCTAACCAGAGTGACGGGAGCGGCACAATTCAGAAAAAGTGCTCAGCTCGCCGAGAAAATGCGATTTAAGCAATAAAATTAAAAATGCTTATAAAACATAAACCAAACGTTGGAGGTGGTCATTTCTTAATGCGCAGTAATAAACTCGGCACTCTAAAGCACCCGTGAGCGTTTTTTTCGATGCCAACCTAACCAGAGTGACGGGAGCGGCACAATTCAGAAAAAGTGCTCAGCTCGCCGAGAAAATGCGATTTAAGCAATAAAATTAAAAATGCTTATAAAACATAAACCAAACGTTGGAGGTGGTCATTTCTTCATGCGCAGTAATAAACTCGGCACTCTAAAGCACCCGAGAGCGTTTTTTTCGATGCCAACCTAACCAGAGTGACGGGAGCGGCACAATTCAGAAAAAGCGCTCAGCTCGCCGAGAAAATGCGATTTAAGCAATAAAATTAAAAATGCTTATAAAACATAAACCAAACGTTGGAGGTGGTCATTTCTTCGTGCGCAGTGAATAACTCGGTACTCTAAAGCACCCGAGAGCGTTTTTTTCGATGCCAACCTAACCAGAGTGACGGGAGCGGCACAATTCAGAAAAAGTGCTCAGCTCGCCGAGAAAATGCGATTTAAGCAATAAAATTAAAAATGCTTATAAAACATAAACCAAACGTTGGAGGTGGTCATTTCTTAATGCGCAGTAATAAACTCGGCACTCTAAAGCACCCGAGAGCGTTTTTTTCGATGCCAACCTAACCAGAGTGACGGGAGCGGCACAATTCAGAAAAAGTGCTCAGCTCGCCGAGAAAATGCGATTTAAGCAATAAAATTAAAAATGCTTATTAAACATAAACCAAACGTTGGAGGTGGTCATTTCTTCATGCGCAGTGATAAACTCGGCACTCTAAATTACCCGAGAGCGTTTTTTTCGATGCCAACCTAACCAGAGTGACGGGAGCGGCACAATTCAGAAAAAGTGCTCAGCTCGCCGAGAAAATGCGATTTAAGCAATAAAATTAAAAATGCTTATAAAACATAAACCAAACGTTGGAGGTGGTCATTTCTTAATGCGCAGTAATAAACTCGGCACTCTAAAGCACCCGAGAGCGTTTTTTTCGATGCCAACCTAACCAGAGTGACGGGAGCGGCACAATTCAGAAAAAGTGCTCAGCTCGCCGAGAAAATGCGATTTAAGCAATAAAATTAAAAATGCTTATAAAACATACACCAAACGTTGGAGGTGGTCATTTCTTAATGCGCAGTAATAAACTCGGCACTCTAAAGCACCCGTGAGCGTTTTTTTCGATGCCAACCTAACCAGAGTGACGGGAGCGGCACAATTCAGAAAAAGTGCTCAGCTCGCCGAGAAAATGGGATTTAAGCAATAAAATTAAAAATGCTTATAAAACATAAACCAAACGTTGGAGGTGGTCATTTCTTCATGCGCAGTGATAAAGTCGGCACTCTAAAGCACCCGAGAGCGTTTTTTTCGATGCCAACCTAACCAGAGTGACGGGAGCGGCACAATTCAGAAAAAGTGCTCAGCTCGCCGAGAAAATGCGATTTAAGCAATAAAATTAAAAATGCTTATTAAACATAAACCAAACGTTGGAGGTGGTCATTTCTTCATGCGCAGTGATAAACTCGGCACTCTAAAGCACCCGAGAGCGTTTTTTTCGATGCCAACCTAACCAGAGTGACGGGAGCGGCACAATTCAGAAAAAGTGCTCAGCTCGCCGAGAAAATGCGATTCAAGCAATAAAATTAAAAATGCTTATTAAACATAAACCAAACGTTGGAGGTGGTCATTTCTTCATGCGCAGTGAATAACTCGGCACTCTAAAGCACCCGAGAGCGTTTTTTTCGATGCCAACCTAACCAGAGTGACGGGAGCGGCACAATTCAGAAAAAGTGCTCAGCTGGCCGAGAAAATGCGATTTAAGCAATAAAATTAAAAATGCTTATAAAACATAAACCAAACGTTGGAGGTGGTCATTTCTTAATGCGCAGTAATAAACTCGGCACTCTAAAGCACCCGAGAGCGTTTTTTTCGATGCCAACCTAACCAGAGTGACGGGAGCGGCACAATTCAGAAAAAGTGCTCAGCTCGCCGAGAAAATGCGATTTAAGCAATGAAATTAAAAATGCTTATAAAACATAAACCAAACGTTGGAGGTGGTCATTTCTTAATGCGCAGTAATAAACTCGGAACTCTAAAGCACCCGAGAGCGTTTTTTTCGATGCCAACCTAACCAGAGTGACGGGAGCGGCACAATTCAGAAAAAGTGCTCAGCTCGCCGAGAAAATGCGATTTAAGCAATAAAATTAAAAATGCTTATTAAACATAAACCAAACGTTGGAGGTGGTCATTTCTTCATGCGCAGTGAATAACTCGGCACTCTAAAGCACCCGATAGCGTTTTTTTCGATGCCAACCTAACCAGAGTGACGGGAGCGGCACAATTCAGAAAAAGTGCTCAGCTCGCCGAGAAAATGCGATTTAAGCAATAAAATTAAAAATGCTTATAAAACATAAACCAAACGTTGGAGGTGGTCATTTCTTAATGCGCAGTAATAAACTCGGCACTCTAAAGCACCCGAGAGCGTTTTTTTCGATGCCAACCTAACCAGAGTGACGGGAGCGGCACAATTCAGAAAAAGTGCTCAGCTCGCCGAGAAAATGCGATTTAAGCAATAAAATTAAAAATGCTTATAAAACATAAACCAAACGTTGGAGGTGGTCATTTCTTAATGCGCAGTAATAAACTCGGCACTCTAAAGCACCCGAGAGCGTTTTTTTCGATGCCAACCTAACCAGAGTGACGGGAGCGGCACAATTCAGAAAAAGCGCTCAGCTCGCCGAGAAAATGCGATTTAAGCAATAAAATTAAAAATGCTTATAAAACATAAACCAAACGTTGGAGGTGGTCATTTCTTCGTGCGCAGTGAATAACTCGGCACTCTAAAGCACCCGAGAGCGTTTTTTTCGATGCCAACCTAACCAGAGTGACGGGAGCGGCACAATTCAGAAAAAGCGCTCAGCTCGCCGAGAAAATGCGATTTAAGCAATAAAATTAAAAATGCTTATAAAACATAAACCAAACGTTGGAGGTGGTCATTTCTTCATGCGCAGTGATAAACTCGGCACTCTAAAGCACCCGAGAGCGTTTTTTTCGATGCCAACCTAACCAGAGTGACGGGAGCGGCACAATTCAGAAAAAGTGCTCAGCTCGCCGAGAAAATGCGATTTAAGCAATAAAATTAAAAATGCTTATAAAACATAAACCAAACGTTGGAGGTGGTCATTTCTTCATGCGCAGTGAATAACTCGGCACTCTAAAGCACCCGAGAGCGTTTTTTTCGATGCCAACCTAACCAGAGTGACGGGAGCGGCACAATTCAGAAAAAGTGCTCAGCTCGCCGAGAAAATGCGATTTAAGCAATAAAATTAAAAATGCTTATAAAACATAAACCAAACGTTGGAGGTGGTCATTTCTTAATGCGCAGTAATAAACTCGGCACTCTAAAGCACCCGTGAGCGTTTTTTTCGATGCCAACCTAACCAGAGTGACGGGAGCGGCACAATTCAGAAAAAGTGCTCAGCTCGCCGAGAAAATGCGATTTAAGCAATAAAATTAAAAATGCTTATAAAACATAAACCAAACGTTGGAGGTGGTCATTTCTTCATGCGCAGTGATAAACTCGGCACTCTAAAGTACCCGAGAGCGTTTTTTTCGATGCCAACCTAACCAGAGTGACGGGAGCGGCACAATTCAGAAAAAGTGCTCAGCTCGCCGAAAAAATGCGATTTAAGCAATAAAATTAAAAATGCTTATAAAACATAAACCAAACGTTGGAGGTGGTCATTTCTTAATGCGCAGTAATAAACTCGGCACTCTAAAGCACCCGAGAGCGTTTTTTTCGATGCCAACCTAACCAGAGTGACGGGAGCGGCACAATTCAGAAAAAGTGCTCAGCTCGCCGAGAAAATGCGATTTAAGCAATAAAATTAAAAATGCTTATTAAACATAAACCAAACGTTGGAGGTGGTCATTTCTTCATGCGCAGTGAATAACTCGGCACTCTAAAGCACCCGATAGCGTTTTTTTCGATGCCAACCTAACCAGAGTGACGGGAGCGGCACAATTCAGAAAAAGTGCTCAGCTCGCCGAGAAAATGCGATTTAAGCAATAAAACTAAAAATGCTTATAAAACATAAACCAAACGTTGGAGGTGGTCATTTCTTCATGCGCAGTGAATAACTCGGCACTCTAAAGCACCCGAGAGCGTTTTTTTCGATGCCAACCTAACCAGAGTAACGGGAGCGGCACAATTCAGAAAAAGCGCTCAGCTCGCCGAGAAAATGCGATTTAAGCAATAAATTTAAAAATGCTTATAAAACATAAACTAAACGTTGGAGGTGGTCATTTCTTCATGCGCAGTGATAAACTCGGCACTCTAAAGCACCCGAGAGCGTTTTTTTCGATGCCAACCTAACCAGAGTGACGGGAGCGGCACAATTCAGAAAAAGTGCTCAGCTCGCCGAGAAAATGCGATTTAAGCAATAAAATTAAAAATGCTTATAAAACATAAACCAAACGTTGGAGGTGGTCATTTCTTCATGCGCAGTGATAAACTCGGCACTCTAAAGCACCCGAGAGCGTTTTTTTCGATGCCAACCTAACCAGAGTGACGGGAGCGGCACAATTCAGAAAAAGCGCTCAGCTCGCCGAGAAAATGCGATTTAAGCAATAAAATTAAAAATGCTTATAAAACATAAACCAAACGTTGGAGGTGGTCATTTCTTCATGCGCAGTGATAAACTCGGCACTCTAAAGCACCCGAGAGCGTTTTTTTCGATGCCAACCTAACCAGAGTGACGGGAGCGGCACAATTCAGAAAAAGTGCTCAGCTCGCCGAGAAAATGCGATTCAAGCAATAAAATTAAAAATGCTTATTAAACATAAACCAAACGTTGGAGGTGGTCATTTCTTCATGCGCAGTGAATAACTCGGCACTCTAAAGCACCCGAGAGCGTTTTTTTCGATGCCAACCTAACCAGAGTGACGGGAGCGGCACAATTCAGAAAAAGTGCTCAGCTCGCCGAGAAAATGCGATTTAAGCAATAAAATTAAAAATGCTTATAAAACATAAACCAAACGTTGGAGGTGGTCATTTCTTAATGCGCAGTAATAAACTCGGCACTCTAAAGCACCCGAGAGCGTTTTTTTCGATGCCAACCTAACCAGAGTGACGGGAGCGGCACAATTCAGAAAAAGTGCTCAGCTCGCCGAGAAAATGCAATTAAAGCAATAAAATTAAAAATGCTTATAAAACATAAACCAAACGTTGGAGGTGGTCATTTCTTAATGCGCAGTAATAAACTCGGCACTCTAAAGCACCCGAGAGCGTTTTTTTCGATGCCAACCTAACCAGAGTGACGGGAGCGGCACAATTCAGAAAAAGTGCTCAGCTCGCCGAGAAAATGCGATTTAAGCAATAAAATTAAAAATGCTTATTAAACATAAACCAAACGTTGGAGGTGGTCATTTCTTCATGCGCAGTGAACAACTCGGCACTCTAAAGCACCCGATAGCGTTTTTTTCGATGCCAACCTAACCAGAGTGACAGGAGCGGCACAATTCAGAAAAAGTGCTCAGCTCGCCGAGAAAATGCGATTTAAGCAATAAAATTAAAAATGCTTATAAAACATAAACCAAACGTTGGAGGTGGTCATTTCTTCATGCGCAGTGATAAAGTCGGCACTCTAAAGCACCCGAGAGCGTTTTTTTCGATGCCAACCTAACCAGAGTGACGGGAGCGGCACAATTCAGAAAAAGTGCTCAGCTCGCCGAGAAAATGCGATTTAAGCAATAAAATTAAAAATGCTTATAAAACATAAACCAAACGTTGGAGGTGGTCATTTCTTCATGCGCAGTGATAAACTCGGCACTCTAAAGCACCCGAGAGCGTTTTTTTCGATGCCAACCTAACCAGAGTGACGGGAGCGGCACAATTCAGCTCGCCGAGAAAATGCGATTTAAGCAATAAAACTAAAAATGCTTATAAAACATAAACCAAACGTTGGAGGTGGCCATTTCTTCATGTGCAGTGAATAACTCGGTACTCTAAAGCACCCGAGAGCGTTTTTTTCGATGCCAACCTAACCAGAGTGACGGGAGCGGCACAATTCAGAAAAAGCGCTCAGCTCGCCGAGAAAATGCGATTTAAGCAATTAATTTAAAAATGCTTATAAAACATAAACCAAACGTTGGAGGTGGTCATTTCTTCATGCGCAGTGATAAACTCGGCACTCTAAAGCACCCGAGAGCGTTTTTTTCGATGCCAACCTAACCAGAGTGACGGGAGCGGCACAATTCAGAAAAAGTGCTCAGCTCGCCGAGAAAATGCGATTTAAGCAATAAAATTAAAAATGCTTATAAAACATAAACCAAACGTTGGAGGTGGTCATTTCTTCATGCGCAGTGATAAACTCGGCACTCTAAAGCACCCGAGAGCGTTTTTTTCGATGCCAACCTAACCAGAGTGACGGGAGCGGCACAATTCAGAAAAAGCGCTCAGCTCGCCGAGAAAATGCGATTTAAGCAATAAAATTAAAAATGCTTATAAAACATAAACCAAACGTTGGAGGTGGTCATTTCTTCATGCGCAGTAATAAACTCGGCACTCTAAAGCACCCGAGAGCGTTTTTTTCGATGCCAACCTAACCAGAGTGACGGGAGCGGCACAATTCAGAAAAAGTGCTCAGCTCGCCGAGAAAATGCGATTTAAGCAATAAAATTAAAAATGCTTATAAAACATAAACCAAACGTTGGAGGTGGTCATTTCTTAATGCGCAGTAATAAACTCGGCACTCTAAAGCACCCGAGAGCGTTTTTTTCGATGCCAACCTAACCAGAGTGACGGGAGCGGCACAATTCAGAAAAAGTGCTCAGCTCGCCGAGAAAATGCGATTTAAGCAATAAAATTAAAAATGCTTATTAAACATAAACCAACCGTTGGAGGTGGTCATTTCTTCATGCGCAGTGAATAACTCGGCACTCTAAAGCACCCGATAGCGTTTTTTTCGATGCCAACCTAACCAGAGTGACGGGAGCGGCACAATTCAGAAAAAGTGCTCAGCTCGCCGAGAAAATGCGATTTAAGCAATAAAATTAAAAATGCTTATAAAACATAAACCAAACGTTGGAGGTGGTCATTTCTTAATGCGCAGTAATAAACTCGGCACTCTAAAGCACCCGAGAGCGTTTTTTTCGATGCCAACCTAACCAGAGTGACGGGAGCGGCACAATTCAGAAAAAGTGCTCAGCTCGCCGAGAAAATGCGATTTAAGCAATAAAATTAAAAATGCTTATAAAACATAAACCAAACGTTGGAGGTGGTCATTTCTTAATGCGCAGTAATAAACTCGGCACTCTAAAGCACCCGAGAGCGTTTTTTTCGATGCCAACCTAACCAGAGTGACGGGAGCGGCATAATTCAGAAAAAGCGCTCAGCTCGCCGAGAAAATGCGATTTAAGCAATAAAATTAAAAATGCTTATAAAACATAAACCAAACGTTGGAGGTGGTCATTTCTTCGTGCGCAGTGAATAACTCGGTACTCTAAAGCACCCGAGAGCGTTTTTTTCGATGCCAACCTAACCAGAGTGACGGGAGCGGCACAATTCAGAAAAAGTGCTCAGCTCGCCGAGAAAATGCAATTTAAGCAATAAAATTAAAAATGCTTATAAAACATAAACCAAACGTTGGAGGTGGTCATTTCTTAATGCGCAGTAATAAACTCGGCACTCTAAAGCACCCGAGAGCGTTTTTTTCGATGCCAACCTAACCAGAGTGACGGGAGCGGCACAATTCAGAAAAAGTGCTCAGCTCGCCGAGAAAATGCGATTTAAGCAATAAAATTAAAAATGCTTATTAAACATAAACCAAACGTTGGAGGTGGTCATTTCTTCATGCGCAGTGAATAACTCGGCACTCTAAAGCACCCGAGAGCGTTTTTTTCGATGCCAACCTAACCAGAGTGACGGGAGCGGCACAATTCAGAAAAAGCGCTCAGCTCGCCAAGAAAATGCGATTTAAGCAATAAAATTAAAAATGCTTATTAAACATAAACCAAACGTTGGAGGTGGTCATTTCTTCATGCGCAGTGAATAACTCGGCACTCTAAAGCACCCGAGAGCGTTTTTTTCGATGCCAACCTAACCAGAGTGACGGGAGCGCCACAATTCAGAAAAAGCGCTCAGCTCGCCGAGAAAATGCTATTTAAGCAATAAAATTAAAAATGCTTATAAAACATAAACCAAACGTTGGAGGTGGTCATTTCTTCATGCGCAGTGATAAACTCGGCACTCTAAAGCACCCGAGAGCGTTTTTTTCGATGCCAACCTAACCAGAGTAACGGGAGCGGCACAATTCAGAAAAAGTGCTCAGCTCGCCGAGAAAATGCGATTTAAGCAATAAAATTAAAAATGCTTATAAAACATAAACCAAACGTTGGAGGTGGTCATTTCTTCATGCGCAGTGATAAAGTCGGCACTCTAAAGCACCCGAGAGCGTTTTTTTCGATGCCAACCTAACCAGAGTGACGGGAGCGGCACAATTCAGAAAAAGTGCTCAGCTCGCCGAGAAAATGCGATTTAAGCAATAAAATTAAAAATGCTTATTAAACATAAACCAAACGTTGGAGGTGGTCATTTCTTCATGCGCAGTGATAAACTCGGCACTCTAAAGCACCCGAGAGCGTTTTTTTCGATGCCAACCTAACCAGAGTGACGGGAGCGGCACAATTCAGAAAAAGCGCTCAGCTCGCCGAGAAAATGCGATTTAAGCAATAAAATTAAAAATGCTTATAAAACATAAACCAAACGTTGGAGGTGGTCATTTCTTCATGCGCAGTGATAAACTCGGCACTCTAAAGCACCCGAGAGCGTTTTTTTCGATGCCAACCTAACCAGAGTGACGGGAGCGGCACAATTCAGAAAAAGTGCTCAGCTCGCCGAGAAAATGCGATTTAAGCAATAAAATTAAAAATGCTTATAAAACATAAACCAAACGTTGGAGGTGGTCATTTCTTCATGCGCAGTGAATAACTCGGCACTCTAAAGCACCCGAGAGCGTTTTTTTCGATGCCAACCTAACCAGAGTGACGGGAGCGGCACAATTCAGAAAAAGTGCTCAGCTCGCCGAGAAAATGCGATTTAAGCAATAAAATTAAAAATGCTTATAAAACATAAACCAAACGTTGGAGGTGGTCATTTCTTAATGCGCAGTAATAAACTCGGCACTCTAAAGCACCCGTGAGCGTTTTTTTCGATGCCAACCTAACCAGAGTGACGGGAGCGGCACAATTCAGAAAAAGTGCTCAGCTCGCCGAGAAAATGCGATTTAAGCAATAAAATTAAAAATGCTTATAAAACATAAACCAAACGTTGGAGGTGGTCATTTCTTCATGCGCAGTGATAAACTCGGCACTCTAAAGTACCCGAGAGCGTTTTTTTCGATGCCAACCTAACCAGAGTGACGGGAGCGGCACAATTCAGAAAAAGTGCTCAGCTCGCCGAAAAAATGCGATTTAAGCAATAAAATTAAAAATGCTTATAAAACATAAACCAAACGTTGGAGGTGGTCATTTCTTAATGCGCAGTAATAAACTCGGCACTCTAAAGCACCCGAGAGCGTTTTTTTCGATGCCAACCTAACCAGAGTGACGGGAGCGGCACAATTCAGAAAAAGTGCTCAGCTCGCCGAGAAAATGCGATTTAAGCAATAAAATTAAAAATGCTTATTAAACATAAACCAAACGTTGGAGGTGGTCATTTCTTCATGCGCAGTGAATAACTCGGCACTCTAAAGCACCCGATAGCGTTTTTTTCGATGCCAACCTAACCAGAGTGACGGGAGCGGCACAATTCAGAAAAAGTGCTCAGCTCGCCGAGAAAATGCGATTTAAGCAATAAAACTAAAAATGCTTATAAAACATAAACCAAACGTTGGAGGTGGTCATTTCTTCATGCGCAGTGAATAACTCGGCACTCTAAAGCACCCGAGAGCGTTTTTTTCGATGCCAACCTAACCAGAGTAACGGGAGCGGCACAATTCAGAAAAAGCGCTCAGCTCGCCGAGAAAATGCGATTTAAGCAATAAATTTAAAAATGCTTATAAAACATAAACTAAACGTTGGAGGTGGTCATTTCTTCATGCGCAGTGATAAACTCGGCACTCTAAAGCACCCGAGAGCGTTTTTTTCGATGCCAACCTAACCAGAGTGACGGGAGCGGCACAATTCAGAAAAAGTGCTCAGCTCGCCGAGAAAATGCGATTTAAGCAATAAAATTAAAAATGCTTATAAAACATAAACCAAACGTTGGAGGTGGTCATTTCTTCATGCGCAGTGATAAACTCGGCACTCTAAAGCACCCGAGAGCGTTTTTTTCGATGCCAACCTAACCAGAGTGACGGGAGCGGCACAATTCAGAAAAAGCGCTCAGCTCGCCGAGAAAATGCGATTTAAGCAATAAAATTAAAAATGCTTATAAAACATAAACCAAACGTTGGAGGTGGTCATTTCTTCATGCGCAGTGATAAACTCGGCACTCTAAAGCACCCGAGAGCGTTTTTTTCGATGCCAACCTAACCAGAGTGACGGGAGCGGCACAATTCAGAAAAAGTGCTCAGCTCGCCGAGAAAATGCGATTCAAGCAATAAAATTAAAAATGCTTATTAAACATAAACCAAACGTTGGAGGTGGTCATTTCTTCATGCGCAGTGAATAACTCGGCACTCTAAAGCACCCGAGAGCGTTTTTTTCGATGCCAACCTAACCAGAGTGACGGGAGCGGCACAATTCAGAAAAAGTGCTCAGCTCGCCGAGAAAATGCGATTTAAGCAATAAAATTAAAAATGCTTATAAAACATAAACCAAACGTTGGAGGTGGTCATTTCTTAATGCGCAGTAATAAACTCGGCACTCTAAAGCACCCGAGAGCGTTTTTTTCGATGCCAACCTAACCAGAGTGACGGGAGCGGCACAATTCAGAAAAAGTGCTCAGCTCGCCGAGAAAATGCAATTAAAGCAATAAAATTAAAAATGCTTATAAAACATAAACCAAACGTTGGAGGTGGTCATTTCTTAATGCGCAGTAATAAACTCGGCACTCTAAAGCACCCGAGAGCGTTTTTTTCGATGCCAACCTAACCAGAGTGACGGGAGCGGCACAATTCAGAAAAAGTGCTCAGCTCGCCGAGAAAATGCGATTTAAGCAATAAAATTAAAAATGCTTATTAAACATAAACCAAACGTTGGAGGTGGTCATTTCTTCATGCGCAGTGAACAACTCGGCACTCTAAAGCACCCGATAGCGTTTTTTTCGATGCCAACCTAACCAGAGTGACAGGAGCGGCACAATTCAGAAAAAGTGCTCAGCTCGCCGAGAAAATGCGATTTAAGCAATAAAATTAAAAATGCTTATAAAACATAAACCAAACGTTGGAGGTGGTCATTTCTTCATGCGCAGTGATAAAGTCGGCACTCTAAAGCACCCGAGAGCGTTTTTTTCGATGCCAACCTAACCAGAGTGACGGGAGCGGCACAATTCAGAAAAAGTGCTCAGCTCGCCGAGAAAATGCGATTTAAGCAATAAAATTAAAAATGCTTATAAAACATAAACCAAACGTTGGAGGTGGTCATTTCTTCATGCGCAGTGATAAACTCGGCACTCTAAAGCACCCGAGAGCGTTTTTTTCGATGCCAACCTAACCAGAGTGACGGGAGCGGCACAATTCAGCTCGCCGAGAAAATGCGATTTAAGCAATAAAACTAAAAATGCTTATAAAACATAAACCAAACGTTGGAGGTGGCCATTTCTTCATGTGCAGTGAATAACTCGGTACTCTAAAGCACCCGAGAGCGTTTTTTTCGATGCCAACCTAACCAGAGTGACGGGAGCGGCACAATTCAGAAAAAGCGCTCAGCTCGCCGAGAAAATGCGATTTAAGCAATTAATTTAAAAATGCTTATAAAACATAAACCAAACGTTGGAGGTGGTCATTTCTTCATGCGCAGTGATAAACTCGGCACTCTAAAGCACCCGAGAGCGTTTTTTTCGATGCCAACCTAACCAGAGTGACGGGAGCGGCACAATTCAGAAAAAGTGCTCAGCTCGCCGAGAAAATGCGATTTAAGCAATAAAATTAAAAATGCTTATAAAACATAAACCAAACGTTGGAGGTGGTCATTTCTTCATGCGCAGTGATAAACTCGGCACTCTAAAGCACCCGAGAGCGTTTTTTTCGATGCCAACCTAACCAGAGTGACGGGAGCGGCACAATTCAGAAAAAGCGCTCAGCTCGCCGAGAAAATGCGATTTAAGCAATAAAATTAAAAATGCTTATAAAACATAAACCAAACGTTGGAGGTGGTCATTTCTTCATGCGCAGTAATAAACTCGGCACTCTAAAGCACCCGAGAGCGTTTTTTTCGATGCCAACCTAACCAGAGTGACGGGAGCGGCACAATTCAGAAAAAGTGCTCAGCTCGCCGAGAAAATGCGATTTAAGCAATAAAATTAAAAATGCTTATAAAACATAAACCAAACGTTGGAGGTGGTCATTTCTTAATGCGCAGTAATAAACTCGGCACTCTAAAGCACCCGAGAGCGTTTTTTTCGATGCCAACCTAACCAGAGTGACGGGAGCGGCACAATTCAGAAAAAGTGCTCAGCTCGCCGAGAAAATGCGATTTAAGCAATAAAATTAAAAATGCTTATTAAACATAAACCAACCGTTGGAGGTGGTCATTTCTTCATGCGCAGTGAATAACTCGGCACTCTAAAGCACCCGATAGCGTTTTTTTCGATGCCAACCTAACCAGAGTGACGGGAGCGGCACAATTCAGAAAAAGTGCTCAGCTCGCCGAGAAAATGCGATTTAAGCAATGAAATTAAAAATGCTTATAAAACATAAACCAAACGTTGGAGGTGGTCATTTCTTAATGCGCAGTAATAAACTCGGCACTCTAAAGCACCCGAGAGCGTTTTTTTCGATGCCAACCTAACCAGAGTGACGGGAGCGGCACAATTCAGAAAAAGTGCTCAGCTCGCCGAGAAAATGCGATTTAAGCAATAAAATTAAAAATGCTTATAAAACATAAACCAAACGTTGGAGGTGGTCATTTCTTAATGCGCAGTAATAAACTCGGCACTCTAAAGCACCCGAGAGCGTTTTTTTCGATGCCAACCTAACCAGAGTGACGGGAGCGGCATAATTCAGAAAAAGCGCTCAGCTCGCCGAGAAAATGCGATTTAAGCAATAAAATTAAAAATGCTTATAAAACATAAACCAAACGTTGGAGGTGGTCATTTCTTCGTGCGCAGTGAATAACTCGGTACTCTAAAGCACCCGAGAGCGTTTTTTTCGATGCCAACCTAACCAGAGTGACGGGAGCGGCACAATTCAGAAAAAGTGCTCAGCTCGCCGAGAAAATGCAATTTAAGCAATAAAATTAAAAATGCTTATAAAACATAAACCAAACGTTGGAGGTGGTCATTTCTTAATGCGCAGTAATAAACTCGGCACTCTAAAGCACCCGAGAGCGTTTTTTTCGATGCCAACCTAACCAGAGTGACGGGAGCGGCACAATTCAGAAAAAGTGCTCAGCTCGCCGAGAAAATGCGATTTAAGCAATAAAATTAAAAATGCTTATTAAACATAAACCAAACGTTGGAGGTGGTCATTTCTTCATGCGCAGTGAATAACTCGGCACTCTAAAGCACCCGAGAGCGTTTTTTTCGATGCCAACCTAACCAGAGTGACGGGAGCGGCACAATTCAGAAAAAGCGCTCAGCTCGCCAAGAAAATGCGATTTAAGCAATAAAATTAAAAATGCTTATTAAACATAAACCAAACGTTGGAGGTGGTCATTTCTTCATGCGCAGTGAATAACTCGGCACTCTAAAGCACCCGAGAGCGTTTTTTTCGATGCCAACCTAACCAGAGTGACGGGAGCGCCACAATTCAGAAAAAGCGCTCAGCTCGCCGAGAAAATGCTATTTAAGCAATAAAATTAAAAATGCTTATAAAACATAAACCAAACGTTGGAGGTGGTCATTTCTTCATGCGCAGTGATAAACTCGGCACTCTAAAGCACCCGAGAGCGTTTTTTTCGATGCCAACCTAACCAGAGTAACGGGAGCGGCACAATTCAGAAAAAGTGCTCAGCTCGCCGAGAAAATGCGATTTAAGCAATAAAATTAAAAATGCTTATAAAACATAAACCAAACGTTGGAGGTGGTCATTTCTTCATGCGCAGTGATAAAGTCGGCACTCTAAAGCACCCGAGAGCGTTTTTTTCGATGCCAACCTAACCAGAGTGACGGGAGCGGCACAATTCAGAAAAAGTGCTCAGCTCGCCGAGAAAATGCGATTTAAGCAATAAAATTAAAAATGCTTATTAAACATAAACCAAACGTTGGAGGTGGTCATTTCTTCATGCGCAGTGATAAACTCGGCACTCTAAAGCACCCGAGAGCGTTTTTTTCGATGCCAACCTAACCAGAGTGACGGGAGCGGCACAATTCAGAAAAAGTGCTCAGCTCGCCGAGAAAATGCGATTTAAGCAATAAAACTAAAAATGCTTATAAAACATAAACCAAACGTTGGAGGTGGCCATTTCTTCATGCGCAGTGAATAACTCGGCACTCTAAAGCACCCGAGAGCGTTTTTTTCGATGCCAACCTAACCAGAGTGACGGGAGCGGCACAATTCAGAAAAAGCGCTCAGCTCGCCGAGAAAATGCGATTTAAGCAATAAATTTAAAAATGCTTATAAAACATAAACCAAACGTTGGAGGTGGTCATTTCTTCATGCGCAGTGATAAACTCGGCACTCTAAAGCACCCGAGAGCGTTTTTTTCGATGCCAACCTAACCAGAGTGACGGGAGCGGCACAATTCAGAAAAAGTGCTCAGCTCGCCGAGAAAATGCGATTTAAGCAATAAAATTAAAAATGCTTATAAAACATAAACCAAACGTTGGAGGTGGTCATTTCTTCATGCGCAGTGATAAACTCGGCACTCTAAAGCACCCGAGAGCGTTTTTTTCGATGCCAACCTAACCAGAGTTACGGGAGCGGCACAATTCAGAAAAAGCGCTCAGCTCGCCGAGAAAATGCGATTTAAGCAATAAAATTAAAAATGCTTATAAAACATAAACCAAACGTTGGAGGTGGTCATTTCTTAATGCGCAGTAATAAACTCGGCACTCTAAAGCACCCGAGAGCGTTTTTTTCGATGCCAACCTAACCAGAGTGACGGGAGCGGCACAATTCAGAAAAAGTGCTCAGCTCGCCGAGAAAATGCGATTTAAGCAATAAAATTAAAAATGCTTATAAAACATAAACCAAACGTTGGAGGTGGTCATTTCTTAATGCGCAGTAATAAACTCGGCACTCTAAAGCACCCGAGAGCGTTTTTTTCGATGCCAACCTAACCAGAGTGACGGGAGCGGCACAATTCAGAAAAAGTGCTCAGCTCGCCGAGAAAATGCGATTTAAGCAATAAAATTAAAAATGCTTATTAAACATAAACCAACCGTTGGAGGTGGTCATTTCTTCATGCGCAGTGAATAACTCGGCACTCTAAAGCACCCGATAGCGTTTTTTTCGATGCCAACCTAACCAGAGTGACGGGAGCGGCACAATTCAGAAAAAGTGCTCAGCTCGCCGAGAAAATGCGATTTAAGCAATAAAATTAAAAATGCTTATAAAACATAAACCAAACGTTGGAGGTGGTCATTTCTTAATGCGCAGTAATAAACTCGGCACTCTAAAGCACCCGAGAGCGTTTTTTTCGATGCCAACCTAACCAGAGTGACGGGAGCGGCACAATTCAGAAAAAGTGCTCAGCTCGCCGAGAAAATGCGATTTAAGCAATAAAATTAAAAATGCTTATAAAACATAAACCAAACGTTGGAGGTGGTCATTTCTTAATGCGCAGTAATAAACTCGGCACTCTAAAGCACCCGAGAGCGTTTTTTTCGATGCCAACCTAACCAGAGTGACGGGAGCGGCATAATTCAGAAAAAGCGCTCAGCTCGCCGAGAAAATGCGATTTAAGCAATAAAATTAAAAATGCTTATAAAACATAAACCAAACGTTGGAGGTGGTCATTTCTTCGTGCGCAGTGAATAACTCGGTACTCTAAAGCACCCGAGAGCGTTTTTTTCGATGCCAACCTAACCAGAGTGACGGGAGCGGCACAATTCAGAAAAAGTGCTCAGCTCGCCGAGAAAATGCAATTTAAGCAATAAAATTAAAAATGCTTATAAAACATAAACCAAACGTTGGAGGTGGTCATTTCTTAATGCGCAGTAATAAACTCGGCACTCTAAAGCACCCGAGAGCGTTTTTTTCGATGCCAACCTAACCAGAGTGACGGGAGCGGCACAATTCAGAAAAAGTGCTCAGCTCGCCGAGAAAATGCGATTTAAGCAATAAAATTAAAAATGCTTATTAAACATAAACCAAACGTTGGAGGTGGTCATTTCTTCATGCGCAGTGAATAACTCGGCACTCTAAAGCACCCGAGAGCGTTTTTTTCGATGCCAACCTAACCAGAGTGACGGGAGCGGCACAATTCAGAAAAAGCGCTCAGCTCGCCAAGAAAATGCGATTTAAGCAATAAAATTAAAAATGCTTATTAAACATAAACCAAACGTTGGAGGTGGTCATTTCTTCATGCGCAGTGAATAACTCGGCACTCTAAAGCACCCGAGAGCGTTTTTTTCGATGCCAACCTAACCAGAGTGACGGGAGCGCCACAATTCAGAAAAAGCGCTCAGCTCGCCGAGAAAATGCTATTTAAGCAATAAAATTAAAAATGCTTATAAAACATAAACCAAACGTTGGAGGTGGTCATTTCTTCATGCGCAGTGATAAACTCGGCACTCTAAAGCACCCGAGAGCGTTTTTTTCGATGCCAACCTAACCAGAGTAACGGGAGCGGCACAATTCAGAAAAAGTGCTCAGCTCGCCGAGAAAATGCGATTTAAGCAATAAAATTAAAAATGCTTATAAAACATAAACCAAACGTTGGAGGTGGTCATTTCTTCATGCGCAGTGAATAACTCGGCACTCTAAAGCACCCGAGAGCGTTTTTTTCGATGCCAACCTAACCAGAGTGACGGGAGCGGCACAATTCAGAAAAAGTGCTCAGCTCGCCGAGAAAATGCGATTTAAGCAATAAAATTAAAAATGCTTATTAAGCATAAACCAAACGTTGGAGGTGGTCATTTCTTCATGCGCAGTGAATAACTCGGCACTCTAAAGCACCCGAGAGCGTTTTTTTCGATGCCAACCTAACCAGAGTGACGGGAGCGGCACAATTCAGAAAAAGCGCTCAGCTCGCCGAGAAAATGCGATTTAAGCAATTAAATTAAAAATGCTTATTAAACATAAACCAAACGTTGGAGGTGGTCATTTCTTCATGCGCAGTGAATAACTCGGCACTCTAAAGCACCCGAGAGCGTTTTTTTCGATGCCAACCTAACCAGAGTGACGGGAGCGGCACAATTCAGAAAAAGCGCTCAGCTCGCCGAGAAAATGCGATTTAAGCAATAAAATTAAAAATGCTTATAAAACATAAACCAAACGTTGGAGGTGGTCATTTCTTCATGCGCAGTGATAAACTCGGCACTCTAAAGCACCCGAGAGCGTTTTTTTCGATGCCAACCTAACCAGAGTGACGGGAGCGGCACAATTCAGAAAAAGTGCTCAGCTCGCCGAGAAAATGCGATTCAAGCAATAAAATTAAAAATGCTTATTAAACATAAACCAAACGTTGGAGGTGGTCATTTCTTCATGCGCAGTGAATAACTCGGCACTCTAAAGCACCCAGAGCGTTTTTTTCGATGCCAACCTAACCAGAGTGACGGGAGCGGCACAATTCAGAAAAAGTGCTCAGCTCGCCGAGAAAATGGGATTTAAGCAATAAAATTAAAAATGCTTATAAAACATAAACCAAACGTTGGAGGTGGTCATTTCTTAATGCGCAGTAATAAACTCGGCACTCTAAAGCACCCGAGAGCGGTTTTTTCGATGCCAACCTAACCAGAGTGACGGGAGCGGCACAATTCAGAAAAAGTGCTCAGCTCGCCGAGAAAATGCGATTTAAGCAATAAAATTAAAAATGCTTATTAAACATAAACCAAACGTTGGAGGTGGTCATTTCTTCATGCGCAGTGATAAACTCGGCACTCTAAAGCACCCGAGAGCGTTTTTTTCGATTCCAACCTAACCAGAGTGACGGGAGCGGCACAATTCAGAAAAAGTGCTCAGTTCGCCGAGAAAATGCGATTTAAGCAATAAAACTAAAAATGCTTATAAAACATAAACCAAACGTTGGAGGTGGACATTTCTTCATGCGCAGTGAATAACTCGGCACTCTAAAGCACCCGAGAGCGTTTTTTTCGATGCCAACCTAACCAGAGTGACGGGAGCGGCACAATCCAGAAAAAGCGCTCAGCTCGCCGAGAAAATGCGATTCAAGCAATAAATTTAAAAATGCTTATAAAACATAAACCAAACGTTGGAGGTGGTCATTTCTTCATGCGCAGTGATAAACTCGGCACCCTAAAGCACCCGAGAGCGTTTTTTTCGATGCCAACCTAACCAGAGTGACGGGAGCGGCACAATTCAGAAAAAGTGCTCAGCTGGCCGAGAAAATGCGATTTAAGAAATAAAATTAAAAATGCTTATAAAACATAAACCAAACGTTGGAGGTGGTCATTTCTTAATGCGCAGTAATAAACTCGGCACTCTAAAGCACCCGAGAGCGTTTTTTTCGATGCCAACCTAACCAGAGTGACGGGAGCGGCACAATTCAGAAAAAGTGCTCAGCTCGCCGAGAAAATGCGATTTAAGCAATGAAATTAAAAATGCTTATAAAACATAAACCAAACGTTGGAGGTGGTCATTTCTTAATGCGCAGTAATAAACTCGGAACTCTAAAGCACCCGAGAGCGTTTTTTTCGATGCAAACCTAACCAGAGTGACGGGAGCGGCACAATTCAGAAAAAGTGCTCAGCTCGCCGAGAAAATGCGATTTAAGCAAAAAAATTAAAAATGCTTATTAAACATAAACCAAACGTTGGAGGTGGTCATTTCTTCATGCGCAGTGAATAACTCGGCACTCTAAAGCACCCGATAGCGTTTTTTTCGATGCCAACCTAACCAGAGTGACGGGAGCGGCACAATTCAGAAAAAGTGCTCAGCTCGCCGAGAAAATGCGATTTAAGCAATAAAATTAAAAATGCTTATAAAACATAAACCAAACGTTGGAGGTGGTCATTTCTTAATGCGCAGTAATAAACTCGGCACTCTAAAGCACCCGAGAGCGTTTTTTTCGATGCCAACCTAACCAGAGTGACGGGAGCGGCACAATTCAGAAAAAGTGCTCAGCTCGCCGAGAAAATGCGATTTAAGCAATAAAATTAAAAATGCTTATTAAACATAAACCAAACGTTGGAGGTGGTCATTTCTTCATGCGCAGTGAATAACTCGGCACTCTAAAGCACCCGAGAGCGTTTTTTTCGATGCCAACCTAACCAGAGTGACGGGAGCGGCACAATTCAGAAAAAGTGCTCAGCTCGCCGAGAAAATGCGATTTAAGCAATAAAATTAAAAACGCTTATAAAACATAAACCAAACGTTGGAGGTGGTCAGTTCTTAATGCGCAGTAATAAACTCGGCACTCCAAAGCACCCGAGAGCGTTTTTTTCGATGCCAACCTAACCAGTGACGGGAGCGGCACAATTCAGAAAAAGTGCTCAGCTCGCCGAGAAAATGCGATTTAAGCAATAAAATTAAAAATGCTTATAAAACATAAACCAAACGTTGGAGGTGGTCATTTCTTAATGCGCAGTAATAAACTCGGCACTCTAAAGCACCCGAGAGCGTTTTTTTCGATGCCAACCTAACCAGAGTGACGGGAGCGGCACAATTCAGAAAAAGCGCTCAGCTCGCCGAGAAAATGCGATTTAAGTAATAAAATTAAAAATGCTTATTAAACATAAACCAAACGTTGGAGGTGGTCATTTCTTCATGCGCAGTGAATAACTCGGCACTCTAAAGCACCCGAGAGCGTTTTTTTCGATGCCAACCTAACCAGAGTGACGGGAGCGGCACAATTCAGAAAAAGCGCTCAGCTCGCCGAGAAAATGCGATTTAAGCAATAAAATTAAAAATGCTTATAAAACATAAACCAAACGTTGGAGGTGGTCATTTCTTCATGCGCAGTGATAAACTCGGCACTCTAAAGCACCCGAGAGCGTTTTTTTCGATGCCAACCTAACCAGAGTGACGGGAGCGGCACAATTCAGAAAAAGTGCTCAGCTCGCCGAGAAAATGCGATTTAAGCAATAAAATTAAAAATGCTTATAAAACATAAACCAAACGTTGGAGGTGGTCATTTCTTCATGCGCAGTGAATAACTCGGCACTCTAAAGCACCCGAGAGCGTTTTTTTCGATGCCAACCTAACCAGAGTGACGGGAGCGGCACAATTCAGAAAAAGTGCTCAGCTCGCCGAGAAAATGCGATTTAAGCAATAAAATTAAAAATGCTTATAAAACATAAACCAAACGTTGGAGGTGGTCATTTCTTAATGCGCAGTAATAAACTCGGCACTCTAAAGCACCCGTGAGCGTTTTTTTCGATGCCAACCTAACCAGAGTGACGGGAGCGGCACAATTCAGAAAAAGTGCTCAGCTCGCCGAGAAAATGCGATTTAAGCAATAAAATTAAAAATGCTTATAAAACATAAACCAAACGTTGGAGGTGGTCATTTCTTCATGCGCAGTGATAAACTCGGCACTCTAAAGTACCCGAGAGCGTTTTTTTCGATGCCAACCTAACCAGAGTGACGGGAGCGGCAAAATTCAGAAAAAGTGCTCAGCTCGCCGAGAAAATGCGATTTAAGCAATAAAATTAAAAATGCTTATAAAACATAAACCAAACGTTGGAGGTGGTCATTTCTTAATGCGCAGTAATAAACTCGGCACTCTAAAGCACCCGAGAGCGTTTTTTTCGATGCCAACCTAACCAGAGTGACGGGAGCGGCACAATTCAGAAAAAGTGCTCAGCTCGCCGAGAAAATGCGATTTAAGCAATAAAATTAAAAATGCTTATAAAACATACACCAAACGTTGGAGGTGGTCATTTCTTAATGCGCAGTAATAAACTCGGCACTCTAAAGCACCCGTGAGCGTTTTTTTCGATGCCAACCTAACCAGAGTGACGGGAGCGGCACAATTCAGAAAAAGTGCTCAGCTCGCCGAGAAAATGGGATTTAAGCAATAAAATTAAAAATGCTTATAAAACATAAACCAAACGTTGGAGGTGGTCATTTCTTCATGCGCAGTGATAAAGTCGGCACTCTAAAGCACCCGAGAGCGTTTTTTTCGATGCCAACCTAACCAGAGTGACGGGAGCGGCACAATTCAGAAAAAGTGCTCAGCTCGCCGAGAAAATGCGATTTAAGCAATAAAATTAAAAATGCTTATTAAACATAAACCAAACGTTGGAGGTGGTCATTTCTTCATGCGCAGTGATAAACTCGGCACTCTAAAGCACCCGAGAGCGTTTTTTTCGATGCCAACCTAACCAGAGTGACGGGAGCGGCACAATTCAGAAAAAGTGCTCAGCTCGCCGAGAAAATGCGATTCAAGCAATAAAATTAAAAATGCTTATTAAACATAAACCAAACGTTGGAGGTGGTCATTTCTTCATGCGCAGTGAATAACTCGGCACTCTAAAGCACCCGAGAGCGTTTTTTTCGATGCCAACCTAACCAGAGTGACGGGAGCGGCACAATTCAGAAAAAGTGCTCAGCTGGCCGAGAAAATGCGATTTAAGCAATAAAATTAAAAATGCTTATAAAACATAAACCAAACGTTGGAGGTGGTCATTTCTTAATGCGCAGTAATAAACTCGGCACTCTAAAGCACCCGAGAGCGTTTTTTTCGATGCCAACCTAACCAGAGTGACGGGAGCGGCACAATTCAGAAAAAGTGCTCAGCTCGCCGAGAAAATGCGATTTAAGCAATGAAATTAAAAATGCTTATAAAACATAAACCAAACGTTGGAGGTGGTCATTTCTTAATGCGCAGTAATAAACTCGGAACTCTAAAGCACCCGAGAGCGTTTTTTTCGATGCCAACCTAACCAGAGTGACGGGAGCGGCACAATTCAGAAAAAGTGCTCAGCTCGCCGAGAAAATGCGATTTAAGCAATAAAATTAAAAATGCTTATTAAACATAAACCAAACGTTGGAGGTGGTCATTTCTTCATGCGCAGTGAATAACTCGGCACTCTAAAGCACCCGATAGCGTTTTTTTCGATGCCAACCTAACCAGAGTGACGGGAGCGGCACAATTCAGAAAAAGTGCTCAGCTCGCCGAGAAAATGCGATTTAAGCAATAAAATTAAAAATGCTTATAAAACATAAACCAAACGTTGGAGGTGGTCATTTCTTAATGCGCAGTAATAAACTCGGCACTCTAAAGCACCCGAGAGCGTTTTTTTCGATGCCAACCTAACCAGAGTGACGGGAGCGGCACAATTCAGAAAAAGTGCTCAGCTCGCCGAGAAAATGCGATTTAAGCAATAAAATTAAAAATGCTTATAAAACATAAACCAAACGTTGGAGGTGGTCATTTCTTAATGCGCAGTAATAAACTCGGCACTCTAAAGCACCCGAGAGCGTTTTTTTCGATGCCAACCTAACCAGAGTGACGGGAGCGGCACAATTCAGAAAAAGCGCTCAGCTCGCCGAGAAAATGCGATTTAAGCAATAAAATTAAAAATGCTTATAAAACATAAACCAAACGTTGGAGGTGGTCATTTCTTCGTGCGCAGTGAATAACTCGGCACTCTAAAGCACCCGAGAGCGTTTTTTTCGATGCCAACCTAACCAGAGTGACGGGAGCGGCACAATTCAGAAAAAGCGCTCAGCTCGCCGAGAAAATGCGATTTAAGCAATAAAATTAAAAATGCTTATAAAACATAAACCAAACGTTGGAGGTGGTCATTTCTTCATGCGCAGTGATAAACTCGGCACTCTAAAGCACCCGAGAGCGTTTTTTTCGATGCCAACCTAACCAGAGTGACGGGAGCGGCACAATTCAGAAAAAGTGCTCAGCTCGCCGAGAAAATGCGATTTAAGCAATAAAATTAAAAATGCTTATAAAACATAAACCAAACGTTGGAGGTGGTCATTTCTTCATGCGCAGTGAATAACTCGGCACTCTAAAGCACCCGAGAGCGTTTTTTTCGATGCCAACCTAACCAGAGTGACGGGAGCGGCACAATTCAGAAAAAGTGCTCAGCTCGCCGAGAAAATGCGATTTAAGCAATAAAATTAAAAATGCTTATAAAACATAAACCAAACGTTGGAGGTGGTCATTTCTTAATGCGCAGTAATAAACTCGGCACTCTAAAGCACCCGTGAGCGTTTTTTTCGATGCCAACCTAACCAGAGTGACGGGAGCGGCACAATTCAGAAAAAGTGCTCAGCTCGCCGAGAAAATGCGATTTAAGCAATAAAATTAAAAATGCTTATAAAACATAAACCAAACGTTGGAGGTGGTCATTTCTTCATGCGCAGTGATAAACTCGGCACTCTAAAGTACCCGAGAGCGTTTTTTTCGATGCCAACCTAACCAGAGTGACGGGAGCGGCACAATTCAGAAAAAGTGCTCAGCTCGCCGAAAAAATGCGATTTAAGCAATAAAATTAAAAATGCTTATAAAACATAAACCAAACGTTGGAGGTGGTCATTTCTTAATGCGCAGTAATAAACTCGGCACTCTAAAGCACCCGAGAGCGTTTTTTTCGATGCCAACCTAACCAGAGTGACGGGAGCGGCACAATTCAGAAAAAGTGCTCAGCTCGCCGAGAAAATGCGATTTAAGCAATAAAATTAAAAATGCTTATAAAACATAAACCAAACGTTGGAGGTGGTCATTTCTTCATGCGCAGTAATAAACTCGGCACTCTAAAGCACCCGAGAGCGTTTTTTTCGATGCCAACCTAACCAGAGTGACCGGAGCGGCACAATTCAGAAAAAGCGCTCAGCTCGCCGAGAAAATGCGATTTAAGCAATAAAATTAAAAATGCTTATAAAACATAAACCAAACGTTGGAGGTGGTCATTTCTTCGTGCGCAGTGAATAACTCGGCACTCTAAAGCACCCGAGAGCGTTTTTTTCGATGCCAACCTAACCAGAGTGACGGGAGCGGCACAATTCAGAAAAAGTGCTCAGCTCGCCGAGAAAATGCGATTTAAGCGATAAAATTAAAAATTCTTATAAAACATAAACCAAACGTTGGAGGTGGTCATTTCTTAATGCGCAGTAATAAACTCGGCACTCTAAAGCACCCGAGAGCGTTTTTTTCGATGCCAACCTAACCAGAGTGACGGGAGCGGCACAATTCAGAAAAAGTGCTCAGCTCGCCGAGAAAATGCGATTTAAGCAATAAAATTAAAAATGCTTATAAAACATAAACCAAACGTTGGAAGTGGTCATTTCTTCATGCGCAGTGATAAACTCGGCACTCTAAAGCACCCGAGAGCGTTTTTTTCGATGCCAACCTAACCAGAGTTACGGGAGCGGCACAATTCAGAAAAAGCGCTCAGCTCGCCGAGAAAATGCGATTTAAGCAATAAAATTAAAAATGCTTATAAAACATAAACCAAACGTTGGAGGTGGTCATTTCTTCATGCGCAGTGATAAACTCGGCACTCTAAAGCACCCGAGAGCGTTTTTTTCGATGCCAACCTAACCAGAGTGACGGGAGCGGCACAATTCAGAAAAAGCGCTCAGCTCGCCGAGAAAATGCGATTTAAGCAATAAAATTAAAAATGCTTATAAAACATAAACCAAACGTTGGAGGTGGTCATTTCTTCATGCGCAGTGATAAACTCGGCACTCTAAAGCACCCGAGAGCGTTTTTTTCGATGCCAACCTAACCAGAGTGACGGGAGCGGCACAATTCAGAAAAAGCGCTCAGCTCGCCGAGAAAATGCGATTTAAGCAATAAAATTAAAAATGCTTATAAAACATAAACCAAACGTTGGAGGTGGTCATTTCTTCATGCGCAGTGATAAACTCGGCACTCTAAAGCACCCGAGAGCGTTTTTTTCGATGCCAACCTAACCAGAGTGACGGGAGCGGCACAATTCAGAAAAAGTGCTCAGCTCGCCGAGAAAATGCGATTTAAGCAATAAAATTAAAAATGCTTATAAAACATAAACCAAACGTTGGAGGTGGTCATTTCTTAATGCGCAGTAATAAACTCGGCACTCTAAAGCACCCGAGAGCGTTTTTTTCGACGCCAACCTAACCAGAGTGACGGGAGCGGCACAATTCAGAAAAAGTGCTCAGCTCGCCGAGAAAATGCGATTTAAGCAATAAAATTAAAAATGCTTATAAAACATAAACCAAACGTTGGAAGTGGTCATTTCTTCATGCGCAGTGATAAACTCGGCACTCTAAAGCACCCGAGAGCGTTTTTTTCGATGCCAACCTAACCAGAGTTACGGGAGCGGCACAATTCAGAAAAAGCGCTCAGCTCGCCGAGAAAATGCGATTTAAGCAATAAAATTAAAAATGCTTATAAAACATAAACCAAACGTTGGAGGTGGTCATTTCTTCATGCGCAGTGATAAACTCGGCACTCTAAAGCACCCGAGAGCGTTTTTTTCGATGCCAACCTAACCAGAGTGACGGGAGCGGCACAATTCAGAAAAAGCGCTCAGCTCGCAAAGAAAATGCGATTTAAGCAATAAAATTAAAAATGCTTATAAAACATAAACCAAACGTTGGAGGTGGTCATTTCTTCATGCGCAGTGATAAACTCGGCACTCTAAAGCACCCGAGAGCGTTTTTTTCGATGCCAACCTAACCAGAGTGACGGGTGGCACAATTCAGAAAAAGTGCTCAGCTTGCCGAGAAAATGCGATTTAAGCAATAAAATTAAAAATGCTTATAAAACATAAACCAAACGTTGGAGGTGGTAATTTCTTCATGCGCAGAGAATAACTCGGCACTCTAAAGCACCCGAGAGCGTTTTTTTCGATGCCAACCTAACCAGAGTGACGGGAGCGGCACAATTCAGAAAAAGTGCTCAGCTCGCCGAGAAAATGCGATTTAAGCAATAAAATTAAAAATGCTTATAAAACATAAACCAAACGTTGGAGGTGGTCATTTCTTAATGCGCAGTAATAAACTCGGCACTCTAAAGCACCCGTGAGCGTTTTTTTCGATGCCAACCTAACCAGAGTGACGGGAGCGGCACAATTCAGAAAAAGTGCTCAGCTCGCCGAGAAAATGCGATTTAAGCAATAAAATTAAAAATGCTTATAAAACATAAACCAAACGTTGGAGGTGGTCATTTCTTCATACGCAGTGATAAAGTCGGCACTCTAAAGCACCCGAGAGCGTTTTTTTCGATGCCAACCTAACCAGAGTGACGGGAGCGGCACAATTCAGAAAAAGTGCTCAGCTCGCCGAGAAAAAGCGATTTAAGCAATAAAATTAAAAATGCTTATTAAACATAAACCAAACGTTGGAGGTGGTCATTTCTTCATGCGCAGTGATAAACTCGGCACTCTAAAGCACCCGAGAGCGTTTTTTTCGATGCCAACCTAACCAGAGTGACGGGAGCGGCACAATTCAGAAAAAGTGCTCAGCTCGCCGAGAAAATGCGATTTAAGCAATAAAACTAAAAATGCTTATAAAACATAAACCAAACGTTGGAGGTGGTCATTTCTTCATGCGCAGTGAATAACTCGGCACTCTAAAGCACCCGAGAGCGTTTTTTTCGATGCCAACCTAACCAGAGTGACGGGAGCGGCACAATTCAGAAAAAGCGCTCAGCTCGCCGAGAAAATGCGATTTAAGCAATAAATTTAAAAATGCTTATAAAACATAAACCAAACGTTGGAGATGGTCATTTCTTCATGCGCAGTGATAAACACGGCACTCTAAAGCACCCGAGAGCGTTTTTTTCGATGCCAACCTAACCAGAGTGACGGGAGCGGCACAATTCAGAAAAAGTGCTCAGCTCGCCGAGAAAATGCGATTTAAGCAATAAAATTAAAAATGCTTATAAAACATAAACCAAACGTTGGAGGTGGTCATTTCTTCATGCGCAGTGATAAACTCCGCACTCTAAAGCACCCGAGAGCGTTTTTTTCGATGCCAACCTAACCAGAGTGACGGGAGCGGCACAATTCAGAAAAAGCGCTCAGCTCGCCGAGAAAATGCGATTTAAGCAATAAAATTAAAAATGCTTATAAAACATAAACCAAACGTTGGAGGTGGTCATTTCTTCATGCGCAGTGATAAACTCGGCACTCTAAAGCACCCGAGAGCGTTTTTTTCGATGCCAACCTAACCAGAGTGACGGGAGCGGCACAATTCAGAAAAAGTGCTCAGCTCGCCGAGAAAATGCGATTTAAGCAATAAAATTAAAAATGCTTATTAAACATAAACCAAACGTTGGAGGTGGTCATTTCTTCATGCGCAGTGAATAACTCGGCACTCTAAAGCACCCGATAGCGTTTTTTTCGATGCCAACCTAACCAGAGTGACGGGAGCGGCACAATTTAGAAAAAGTGCTCAGCTCGCCGAGAAAATGCGATTTAAGCAATAAAATTAAAAATGCTTATAAAACATAAACCAAACGTTGGAGGTGGTCATTTCTTAATGCGCAGTAATAAACTCGGCACTCTAAAGCACCCGAGAGCGTTTTTTTCGATGCCAACCTAACCAGAGTGACGGGAGCGGCACAATTCAGAAAAAGTGCTCAGCTCGCCGAGAAAATGCGATTTAAGCAATAAAATTAGAAATGCTTATAAAACATAAACCAAACGTTGGAGGTGGTCATTTCTTAATGCGCAGTAATAAACTCGGCACTCTAAAGCACCCGAGAGCGTTTTTTTCGATGCCAACCTAACCAGAGTGACGGGAGCGGCACAATTCAGAAAAAGCGCTCAGCTCGCCGAGAAAATGCGATTTAAGCAATAAAATTAAAAATGCTTATAAAACATAAACCAAACGTTGGAGGTGGTCATTTCTTCATGCGCAGTGATAAACTCGGCACTCTAAAGCACCCGAGAGCGTTTTTTTCGATGCCAACCTAACCAGAGTGACGGGAGCGGCACAATTCAGAAAAAGTGCTCAGCTCGCCGAGAAAATGCGATTTAAGCAATAAAATTAAAAATGCTTATAAAACATAAACCAAACGTTGGAGGTGGTCATTTCTTCATGCGCAGTGAATAACTCGGCACTCTAAAGCACCCGAGAGCGTTTTTTTCGATGCCAACCTAACCAGAGTGACGGGAGCGGCACAATTCAGAAAAAGTGCTCAGCTCGCCGAGAAAATGCGATTTAAGCAATAAAATTAAAAATGCTTATAAAACATAAACCAAACGTTGGAGGTGGTCATTTCTTAATGCGCAGTAATAAACTCGGCACTCTAAAGCACCCGAGAGCGTTTTTTTCGATGCCAACCTAACCAGAGTGACGGGAGCGGCACAAATCAGAAAAAGTGCTCAGCTCGCCGAGAAAATGCGATTTAAGCAATAAAATTAAAAATGCTTATAAAACATAAACCAAACGTTGGAGGTGGTCATTTCTTAATGCGCAGTAATAAACTCGGCACTCTAAAGCACCCGAGAGCGTTTTTTTCGATGTCAACCTAACCAGAGTGACGGGAGCGGCACAATTCAGAAAAAGTGCTCAGCTCGCCGAGAAAATGCGATTTAAGCAATAAAATTAAAAATGCTTATTAAACATAAACCAAACGTTGGAGGTGGTCATTTCTTCATGCGCAGTGAATAACTCGGCACTCTAAAGCACCCGATAGCGTTTTTTTCGATGCCAACCTAACCAGAGTGACGGGAGCGGCACAATTCAGAAAAAGTGCTCAGCTCGCCGAGAAAATGCGATTTAAGCAATAAAATTAAAAATGCTTATAAAACATAAACCAAACGTTGGAGGTGGTCATTTCTTAATGCGCAGTAATAAACTCGGCACTCTAAAGCACCCGAGAGCGTTTTTTTCGATGCCAACCTAACCAGAGTGACGGGAGCGGCACAATTCAGAAAAAGTGCTCAGCTCGCCGAGAAAATGCGATTTAAGCAATAAAATTAAAAATGCTTATAAAACATAAACCAAACGTTGGAGGTGGTCATTTCTTAATGCGCAGTAATAAACTCGGCACTCTAAAGCACCCGAGAGCGTTTTTTTCGATGCCAACCTAACCAGAGTGACGGGAGCTGCACAATTCAGAAAAAGCGCTCAGCTCGCCGAGAAAATGCGATTTAAGCAATAAAATTAAAAATGCTTATAAAACATAAACCAAACGTTGGAGGTGGTCATTTCTTCGTGCGCAGTGAATAACTCGGCACTCTAAAGCACCCGAGAGCGTTTTTTTCGATGCCAACCTAACCAGAGTGACGGGAGCGGCACAATTCAGAAAAAGTGCTCAGCTCGCCGAGAAAATGCGATTTAAGCAATAAAATTAAAAATGCTTATAAAACATAAACCAAACGTTGGAGGTGGTCATTTCTTAATGCGCAGTAATAAACTCGGCACTCTAAAGCACCCGAGAGCGTTTTTTTCGATGCCAACCTAACCAGAGTGACGAGAGCGGCACAATTCAGAAAAAGTGCTCAGCTCGCCGAGAAAATGCGATTTAAGCAATAAAATTAAAAATGCTTATTAAACATAAACCAAACGTTGGAGGTGGTCATTTCTTCATGCGCAGTGAATAACTCGGCACTCTAAAGCACCCGATAGCGTTTTTTTCGATGCCAACCTAACCAGAGTGACGGGAGCGGCACAATTCAGAAAAAGTGCTCAGCTCGCCGAGAAAATGCGATTTAAGCAATAAAATTAAAAATGCTTATAAAACATAAACCAAACGTTGGAGGTGGTCATTTCTTAATGCGCAGTAATAAACTCGGCACTCTAAAGCACCCGAGAGCGTTTTTTTCGATGCCAACCTAACCAGAGTGACGGGAGCGGCACAATTCAGAAAAAGCGCTCAGCTCGCCGAGAAAATGCGATTTAAGCAATAAAATTAAAAATGCTTATAAAACATAAACCAAACGTTGGAGGTGGTCATTTCTTCGTGCGCAGTGAATAACTCGGCACTCTAAAGCACCCGAGAGCGTTTTTTTCGATGCCAACCTAACCAGAGTGACGGGAGCGGCACAATTCAGAAAAAGTGCTCAGCTCGCCGAGAAAATGCGATTTAAGCAATAAAATTAAAAATGCTTATAAAACATAAACCAAACGTTGGAGGTGGTCATTTCTTAATGCGCAGTGATAAACTCGGCACTCTAAAGCACCCGAGAGCGTTTTTTTCGATGCCAACCTAACCAGAGTGACGGGAGCGGCACAATTCAGAAAAAGTGCTCAGCTCGCCGAGAAAATGCGATTTAAGCAATAAAATTAAAAATGCTTATAAAACATAAACCAAACGTTGGAGGTGGTCATTTCTTAATGCGCAGTAATAAACTCGGCACTCTAAAGCACCCGAGAGCGTTTTTTTCGATGCCAACCTAACCAGAGTGACGGGAGCGGCACAATTCAGAAAAAGCGCTCAGCTCGCCGAGAAAATGCGATTTAAGTAATAAAATTAAAAATGCTTATTAAACATAAACCAAACGTTGGAGGTGGTCATTTCTTCATGCGCAGTGAATAACTCGGCACTCTAAAGCACCCGAGAGCGTTTTTTTCGATGCCAACCTAACCAGAGTGACGGGAGCGGCACAATTCAGAAAAAGCGCTCAGCTCGCCGAGAAAATGCGATTTAAGCAATAAAATTAAAAATGCTTATAAAACATAAACCAAACGTTGGAGGTGGTCATTTCTTCATGCGCAGTGATAAACTCGGCACTCTAAAGCACCCGAGAGCGTTTTTTTCGATGCCAACCTAACCAGAGTGACGGGAGCGGCACAATTCAGAAAAAGTGCTCAGCTCGCCGAGAAAATGCGATTTAAGCAATAAAATTAAAAATGCTTATAAAACATAAACCAAACGTTGGAGGTGGTCATTTCTTCATGCGCAGTGAATAACTCGGCACTCTAAAGCACCCGAGAGCGTTTTTTTTCGATGCCAACCTAACCAGAGTGACGGGAGCGGCACAATTCAGAAAAAGTGCTCAGCTCGCCGAGAAAATGCGATTTAAGCAATAAAATTAAAAATGCTTATAAAACATAAACCAAACGTTGGAGGTGGTCATTTCTTAATGCGCAGTAATAAACTCGGCACTCTAAAGCACCCGTGAGCGTTTTTTTCGATGCCAACCTAACCAGAGTGACGGGAGCGGCACAATTCAGAAAAAGTGCTCAGCTCGCCGAGAAAATGCGATTTAAGCAATAAAATTAAAAATGCTTATAAAACATAAACCAAACGTTGGAGGTGGTCATTTCTTCATGCGCAGTGATAAACTCGGCACTCTAAAGTACCCGAGAGCGTTTTTTTCGATGCCAACCTAACCAGAGTGACGGGAGCGGCAAAATTCAGAAAAAGTGCTCAGCTCGCCGAGAAAATGCGATTTAAGCAATAAAATTAAAAATGCTTATAAAACATAAACCAAACGTTGGAGGTGGTCATTTCTTAATGCGCAGTAATAAACTCGGCACTCTAAAGCACCCGAGAGCGTTTTTTTCGATGCCAACCTAACCAGAGTGACGGGAGCGGCACAATTCAGAAAAAGTGCTCAGCTCGCCGAGAAAATGCGATTTAAGCAATAAAATTAAAAATGCTTATAAAACATACACCAAACGTTGGAGGTGGTCATTTCTTAATGCGCAGTAATAAACTCGGCACTCTAAAGCACCCGTGAGCGTTTTTTTCGATGCCAACCTAACCAGAGTGACGGGAGCGGCACAATTCAGAAAAAGTGCTCAGCTCGCCGAGAAAATGGGATTTAAGCAATAAAATTAAAAATGCTTATAAAACATAAACCAAACGTTGGAGGTGGTCATTTCTTCATGCGCAGTGATAAAGTCGGCACTCTAAAGCACCCGAGAGCGTTTTTTTCGATGCCAACCTAACCAGAGTGACGGGAGCGGCACAATTCAGAAAAAGTGCTCAGCTCGCCGAGAAAATGCGATTTAAGCAATAAAATTAAAAATGCTTATTAAACATAAACCAAACGTTGGAGGTGGTCATTTCTTCATGCGCAGTGATAAACTCGGCACTCTAAAGCACCCGAGAGCGTTTTTTTCGATGCCAACCTAACCAGAGTGACGGGAGCGGCACAATTCAGAAAAAGTGCTCAGCTCGCCGAGAAAATGCGATTCAAGCAATAAAATTAAAAATGCTTATTAAACATAAACCAAACGTTGGAGGTGGTCATTTCTTCATGCGCAGTGAATAACTCGGCACTCTAAAGCACCCGAGAGCGTTTTTTTCGATGCCAACCTAACCAGAGTGACGGGAGCGGCACAATTCAGAAAAAGTGCTCAGCTGGCCGAGAAAATGCGATTTAAGCAATAAAATTAAAAATGCTTATAAAACATAAACCAAACGTTGGAGGTGGTCATTTCTTAATGCGCAGTAATAAACTCGGCACTCTAAAGCACCCGAGAGCGTTTTTTTCGATGCCAACCTAACCAGAGTGACGGGAGCGGCACAATTCAGAAAAAGTGCTCAGCTCGCCGAGAAAATGCGATTTAAGCAATGAAATTAAAAATGCTTATAAAACATAAACCAAACGTTGGAGGTGGTCATTTCTTAATGCGCAGTAATAAACTCGGAACTCTAAAGCACCCGAGAGCGTTTTTTTCGATGCCAACCTAACCAGAGTGACGGGAGCGGCACAATTCAGAAAAAGTGCTCAGCTCGCCGAGAAAATGCGATTTAAGCAATAAAATTAAAAATGCTTATTAAACATAAACCAAACGTTGGAGGTGGTCATTTCTTCATGCGCAGTGAATAACTCGGCACTCTAAAGCACCCGATAGCGTTTTTTTCGATGCCAACCTAACCAGAGTGACGGGAGCGGCACAATTCAGAAAAAGTGCTCAGCTCGCCGAAAAAATGCGATTTAAGCAATAAAATTAAAAATGCTTATAAAACATAAACCAAACGTTGGAGGTGGTCATTTCTTAATGCGCAGTAATAAACTCGGCACTCTAAAGCACCCGAGAGCGTTTTTTTCGATGCCAACCTAACCAGAGTGACGGGAGCGGCACAATTCAGAAAAAGTGCTCAGCTCGCCGAGAAAATGCGATTTAAGCAATAAAATTAAAAATGCTTATAAAACATAAACCAAACGTTGGAGGTGGTCATTTCTTCATGCGCAGTAATAAACTCGGCACTCTAAAGCACCCGAGAGCGTTTTTTTCGATGCCAACCTAACCAGAGTGACCGGAGCGGCACAATTCAGAAAAAGCGCTCAGCTCGCCGAGAAAATGCGATTTAAGCAATAAAATTAAAAATGCTTATAAAACATAAACCAAACGTTGGAGGTGGTCATTTCTTCGTGCGCAGTGAATAACTCGGCACTCTAAAGCACCCGAGAGCGTTTTTTTCGATGCCAACCTAACCAGAGTGACGGGAGCGGCACAATTCAGAAAAAGTGCTCAGCTCGCCGAGAAAATGCGATTTAAGCGATAAAATTAAAAATTCTTATAAAACATAAACCAAACGTTGGAGGTGGTCATTTCTTAATGCGCAGTAATAAACTCGGCACTCTAAAGCACCCGAGAGCGTTTTTTTCGATGCCAACCTAACCAGAGTGACGGGAGCGGCACAATTCAGAAAAAGTGCTCAGCTCGCCGAGAAAATGCGATTTAAGCAATAAAATTAAAAATGCTTATAAAACATAAACCAAACGTTGGAAGTGGTCATTTCTTCATGCGCAGTGATAAACTCGGCACTCTAAAGCACCCGAGAGCGTTTTTTTCGATGCCAACCTAACCAGAGTTACGGGAGCGGCACAATTCAGAAAAAGCGCTCAGCTCGCCGAGAAAATGCGATTTAAGCAATAAAATTAAAAATGCTTATAAAACATAAACCAAACGTTGGAGGTGGTCATTTCTTCATGCGCAGTGATAAACTCGGCACTCTAAAGCACCCGAGAGCGTTTTTTTCGATGCCAACCTAACCAGAGTGACGGGAGCGGCACAATTCAGAAAAAGCGCTCAGCTCGCCGAGAAAATGCGATTTAAGCAATAAAATTAAAAATGCTTATAAAACATAAACCAAACGTTGGAGGTGGTCATTTCTTCATGCGCAGTGATAAACTCGGCACTCTAAAGCACCCGAGAGCGTTTTTTTCGATGCCAACCTAACCAGAGTGACGGGAGCGGCACAATTCAGAAAAAGCGCTCAGCTCGCCGAGAAAATGCGATTTAAGCAATAAAATTAAAAATGCTTATAAAACATAAACCAAACGTTGGAGGTGGTCATTTCTTCATGCGCAGTGATAAACTCGGCACTCTAAAGCACCCGAGAGCGTTTTTTTCGATGCCAACCTAACCAGAGTGACGGGAG
Source organism: Syngnathus typhle (assembly GCF_033458585.1). NCBI lineage: Eukaryota > Metazoa > Chordata > Actinopteri > Syngnathiformes > Syngnathidae > Syngnathus > Syngnathus typhle. Next base: position 454,770 of record NW_026871955.1, on the reverse strand, counting down.
CGGCACAATTCAGAAAAAGTGCTCAGCTCGCCGAGAAAATGCGATTTAAGCAATAAAATTAAAAATGCTTATAAAACATAAACCAAACGTTGGAGGTGGTCATTTCTTAATGCGCAGTAATAAACTCGGCACTCTAAAGCACCCGAGAGCGTTTTTTTCGATGCCAACCTAACCAGAGTGACGGGAGCGGCACAATTCAGAAAAAGTGCTCAGCTCGCCGAGAAAATGCGATTTAAGCAATAAAATTAAAAATGCTTATAAAACATAAACCAAACGTTGGAAGTGGTCATTTCTTCATGCGCAGTGATAAACTCGGCACTCTAAAGCACCCGAGAGCGTTTTTTTCGATGCCAACCTAACCAGAGTTACGGGAGCGGCACAATTCAGAAAAAGCGCTCAGCTCGCCGAGAAAATGCGATTTAAGCAATAAAATTAAAAATGCTTATAAAACATAAACCAAACGTTGGAGGTGGTCATTTCTTCATGCGCAGTGATAAACTCGGCACTCTAAAGCACCCGAGAGCGTTTTTTTCGATGCCAACCTAACCAGAGTGACGGGAGCGGCACAATTCAGAAAAAGCGCTCAGCTCGCAAAGAAAATGCGATTTAAGCAATAAAATTAAAAATGCTTATAAAACATAAACCAAACGTTGGAGGTGGTCATTTCTTCATGCGCAGTGATAAACTCGGCACTCTAAAGCACCCGAGAGCGTTTTTTTCGATGCCAACCTAACCAGAGTGACGGGTGGCACAATTCAGAAAAAGTGCTCAGCTTGCCGAGAAAATGCGATTTAAGCAATAAAATTAAAAATGCTTATAAAACATAAACCAAACGTTGGAGGTGGTAATTTCTTCATGCGCAGAGAATAACTCGGCACTCTAAAGCACCCGAGAGCGTTTTTTTCGATGCCAACCTAACCAGAGTGACGGGAGCGGCACAATTCAGAAAAAGTGCTCAGCTCGCCGAGAAAATGCGATTTAAGCAATAAAATTAAAAATGCTTATAAAACATAAACCAAACGTTGGAGGTGGTCATTTCTTAATGCGCAGTGATAAACTCCGCACTCTAAAGCACCCGAGAGCGTTTTTTTCGATGCCAACCTAACCAGAGTGACGGGAGCGGCACAATTCAGAAAAAGCGCTCAGCTCGCCGAGAAAATGCGATTTAAGCAATAAAATTAAAAATGCTTATAAAACATAAACCAAACGTTGGAGGTGGTCATTTCTTCATGCGCAGTGATAAACTCGGCACTCTAAAGCACCCGAGAGCGTTTTTTTCGATGCCAACCTAACCAGAGTGACGGGAGCGGCACAATTCAGAAAAAGTGCTCAGCTCGCCGAGAAAATGCGATTTAAGCAATAAAATTAAAAATGCTTATTAAACATAAACCAAACGTTGGAGGTGGTCATTTCTTCATGCGCAGTGAATAACTCGGCACTCTAAAGCACCCGATAGCGTTTTTTTCGATGCCAACCTAACCAGAGTGACGGGAGCGGCACAATTCAGAAAAAGTGCTCAGCTCGCCGAGAAAATGCGATTTAAGCAATAAAATTAAAAATGCTTATAAAACATAAACCAAACGTTGGAGGTGGTCATTTCTTAATGCGCAGTAATAAACTCGGCACTCTAAAGCACCCGAGAGCGTTTTTTTCGATGCCAACCTAACCAGAGTGACGGGAGCGGCACAATTCAGAAAAAGTGCTCAGCTCGCCGAGAAAATGCGATTTAAGCAATAAAATTAAAAATGCTTATAAAACATAAACCAAACGTTGGAGGTGGTCATTTCTTAATGCGCAGTAATAAACTCGGCACTCTAAAGCACCCGAGAGCGTTTTTTTCGATGCCAACCTAACCAGAGTGACGGGAGCGGCACAATTCAGAAAAAGCGCTCAGCTCGCCGAGAAAATGCGATTTAAGCAATAAAATTAAAAATGCTTATAAAACATAAACCAAACGTTGGAGGTGGTCATTTCTTCATGCGCAGTGATAAACTCGGCACTCTAAAGCACCCGAGAGCGTTTTTTTCGATGCCAACCTAACCAGAGTGACGGGAGCGGCACAATTCAGAAAAAGTGCTCAGCTCGCCGAGAAAATGCGATTTAAGCAATAAAATTAAAAATGCTTATAAAACATAAACCAAACGTTGGAGGTGGTCATTTCTTCATGCGCAGTGAATAACTCGGCACTCTAAAGCACCCGAGAGCGTTTTTTTCGATGCCAACCTAACCAGAGTGACGGGAGCGGCACAATTCAGAAAAAGTGCTCAGCTCGCCGAGAAAATGCGATTTAAGCAATAAAATTAAAAATGCTTATAAAACATAAACCAAACGTTGGAGGTGGTCATTTCTTAATGCGCAGTAATAAACTCGGCACTCTAAAGCACCCGAGAGCGTTTTTTTCGATGCCAACCTAACCAGAGTGACGGGAGCGGCACAAATCAGAAAAAGTGCTCAGCTCGCCGAGAAAATGCGATTTAAGCAATAAAATTAAAAATGCTTATAAAACATAAACCAAACGTTGGAGGTGGTCATTTCTTAATGCGCAGTAATAAACTCGGCACTCTAAAGCACCCGAGAGCGTTTTTTTCGATGTCAACCTAACCAGAGTGACGGGAGCGGCACAATTCAGAAAAAGTGCTCAGCTCGCCGAGAAAATGCGATTTAAGCAATAAAATTAAAAATGCTTATTAAACATAAACCAAACGTTGGAGGTGGTCATTTCTTCATGCGCAGTGAATAACTCGGCACTCTAAAGCACCCGATAGCGTTTTTTTCGATGCCAACCTAACCAGAGTGACGGGAGCGGCACAATTCAGAAAAAGTGCTCAGCTCGCCGAGAAAATGCGATTTAAGCAATAAAATTAAAAATGCTTATAAAACATAAACCAAACGTTGGAGGTGGTCATTTCTTAATGCGCAGTAATAAACTCGGCACTCTAAAGCACCCGAGAGCGTTTTTTTCGATGCCAACCTAACCAGAGTGACGGGAGCGGCACAATTCAGAAAAAGTGCTCAGCTCGCCGAGAAAATGCGATTTAAGCAATAAAATTAAAAATGCTTATAAAACATAAACCAAACGTTGGAGGTGGTCATTTCTTAATGCGCAGTAATAAACTCGGGACTCTAAAGCACCCGAGAGCGTTTTTTTCGGTGCCAACCTAACCAGAGTGACGGGAGCGGCACAATTCAGAAAAAGTGCTCAGCTCGCCGAGAAAATGCGATTTAAGCAATAAAATTAAAAATGCTTATAAAACATTAACCAAACGTTGGAGGTGGTCATTTCTTAATGCGCAGTAATAAACTCGGCACTCTAAAGCACCCGAGAGCGTTTTTTCGATGCCAACCTAACCAGAGTGACGGGAGCGGCACAATTCAGAAAAAGTGCTCAGCTCGCCGAGAAAATGCGATTTAAGCAATAAAATTAAAAATGCTTATTAAACATAAACCAAACGTTGGAGGTGGTCATTTCTTCATGCGCAGTGAATAACTCGGCACTCTAAAGCACCCGATAGCGTTTTTTTCGATGCCAACCTAACCAGAGTGACGGGAGCGGCACAATTCAGAAACAGTGCTCAGCTCGCCGAGAAAATGCGATTTAAGCAATAAAATTAAAAATGCTTATAAAACATAAACCAAACGTTGGAGGTGGTCATTTCTTCATGCGCAGTGATAAACTCGGCACTCTAAAGCACCCGAGAGCGTTTTTTTCGATGCCAACCTAACCAGAGTGACGGGAGCGGCACAATTCAGAAAAAGCGCTCAGCTCGCCGAGAAAATGCGATTTAAGCAATAAAATTAAAAATGCTTATAAAACATAAACCAAACGTTGGAGGTGGTCATTTCTTCATGCGCAGTGATAAACTCGGCACTCTAAAGCACCCGAGAGCGTTTTTTTCGATGCCAACCTAACCAGAGTGACGGGAGCGGCACAATTCAGAAAAAGTGCTCAGCTCGCCGAGAAAATGCGATTTAAGCAATAAAATTAAAAATGCTTATAAAACATAAACCAAACGTTGGAGGTGGTCATTTCTTAATGCGCAGTAATAAACTCGGCACTCTAAAGCACCCGAGAGCGTTTTTTTCGATGCCAACCTAACCAGAGTGACGGGAGCGGCACAATTCAGAAAAAGTGCTCAGCTCGCCGAGAAAATGCGATTTAAGCAATAAAATTAAAAATGCTTATAAAACATAAACCAAACGTTGGAAGTGGTCATTTCTTCATGCGCAGTGATAAACTCGGCACTCTAAAGCACCCGAGAGCGTTTTTTTCGATGCCAACCTAACCAGAGTTACGGGAGCGGCACAATTCAGAAAAAGCGCTCAGCTCGCCGAGAAAATGCGATTTAAGCAATAAAATTAAAAATGCTTATAAAACATAAACCAAACGTTGGAGGTGGTCATTTCTTCATGCGCAGTGATAAACTCGGCACTCTAAAGCACCCGAGAGCGTTTTTTTCGATGCCAACCTAACCAGAGTGACGGGAGCGGCACAATTCAGAAAAAGCGCTCAGCTCGCCGAGAAAATGCGATTTAAGCAATAAAATTAAAAATGCTTATAAAACATAAACCAAACGTTGGAGGTGGTCATTTCTTCATGCGCAGTGATAAACTCGGCACTCTAAAGCACCCGAGAGCGTTTTTTTCGATGCCAACCTAACCAGAGTGACGGGAGTGGCACAATTCAGAAAAAGTGCTCAGCTTGCCGAGAAAATGCGATTTAAGCAATAAAATTAAAAATGCTTATACAACATAAACCAAGCGTTGGAGGTGGTCATTTCTTCATGCGCAGTGAATAACTCGGCACTCTAAAGCACCCGAGAGCGTTTTTTTCGATGCCAACCTAACCAGAGTGACGGGAGCGGCACAATTCAGAAAAAGTGCTCAGCTCGCCGAGAAAATGCGATTTAAGCAATAAAATTAAAAATGCTTATAAAACATAAACCAAACGTTGGAGGTGGTCATTTCTTAATGCGCAGTAATAAACTCGGCACTCTAAAGCACCCGTGAGCGTTTTTTTCGATGCCAACCTAACCAGAGTGACGGGAGCGGCACAATTCAGAAAAAGTGCTCAGCTCGCCGAGAAAATGCGATTTAAGCAATAAAATTAAAAATGCTTATAAAACATAAACCAAACGTTGGAGGTGGTCATTTCTTCATACGCAGTGATAAAGTCGGCACTCTAAAGCACCCGAGAGCGTTTTTTTCGATGCCAACCTAACCAGAGTGACGGGAGCGGCACAATTCAGAAAAAGTGCTCAGCTCGCCGAGAAAAAGCGATTTAAGCAATAAAATTAAAAATGCTTATTAAACATAAACCAAACGTTGGAGGTGGTCATTTCTTCATGCGCAGTGATAAACTCGGCACTCTAAAGCACCCGAGAGCGTTTTTTTCGATGCCAACCTAACCAGAGTGACGGGAGCGGCACAATTCAGAAAAAGTGCTCAGCTCGCCGAGAAAATGCGATTTAAGCAATAAAATTAAAAATGCTTATAAAACATAAACCAAACGTTGGAGGTGGTCATTTCTTAATGCGCAGTAATAAACTCGGCACTCTAAAGCACCCGAGAGCGTTTTTTTCGATGCCAACCTAACCAGAGTGACGGGAGCGGCACAATTCAGAAAAAGCGCTCAGCTCGCCGAGAAAATGCGATTTAAGCAATAAAATTAAAAATGCTTATAAAACATAAACCAAACGTTGGAGGTGGTCATTTCTTCGTGCGCAGTGAATAACTCGGCACTCTAAAGCACCCGAGAGCGTTTTTTTCGATGCCAACCTAACCAGAGTGACGGGAGCGGCACAATTCAGAAAAAGTGCTCAGCTCGCCGAGAAAATGCGATTTAAGCAATAAAATTAAAAATGCTTATAAAACATAAACCAAACGTTGGAGGTGGTCATTTCTTAATGCGCAGTAATAAACTCGGCACTCTAAAGCACCCGAGAGCGTTTTTTTCGATGCCAACCTAACCAGAGTGACGGGAGCGGCACAATTCAGAAAAAGTGCTCAGCTCGCCGAGAAAATGCTATTTAAGCAATAAAATTAAAAATGCTTATTAAACATAAACCAAACGTTGGAGGTGGTCATTTCTTCATGCGCAGTGATAAAGTCGGCACTCTAAAGCACCCGAGAGCGTTTTTTTCGATGCCAACCTAACCAGAGTGACGGGAGCGGCACAATTCAGAAAAAGTGCTCAGCTCGCCGAGAAAATGCGATTTAAGCAATAAAATTAAAAATGCTTATTAAACATAAACCAAACGTTGGAGGTGGTCATTTCTTAATGCGCAGTAATAAACTCGGCACTCTAAAGCACCCGAGAGCGTTTTTTTCGATGCCAACCTAACCAGAGTGACGGGAGCGGCACAATTCAGAAAAAGTGCTCAGCTCGCCGAGAAAATGCGATTTAAGCAATAAAATTAAAAATGCTTATAAAACATAAACCAAACGTTGGAGGTGGTCATTTCTTAATGCGCAGTAATAAACTCGGCACTCTAAAGCACCCGAGAGCGTTTTTTTCGATGCCAACCTAACCAGAGTGACGGGAGCGGCACAATTCAGAAAAAGTGCTCAGCTCGCCGAGAAAATGCGATTTAAGCAATAAAATTAAAAATGCTTATTAAACATAAACCAAACGTTGGAGGTGGTCATTTCTTCATGCGCAGTGAATAACTCGGCACTCTAAAGCACCCGAGAGCGTTTTTTTCGATGCCAACCTAACCAGAGTGACGGGAGCGGCACAATTCAGAAAAAGTGCTCAGCTCGCCGAGAAAATGCGATTTAAGCAATAAAATTAAAAATGCTTATAACACATAAACCAAACGTTGGAGGTGGTCATTTCTTCATGCGCAGTGAATAACTCGGCACTCTAAAGCACCCGAGAGCGTTTTCTTCGATGCCAACCTAACCAGAGTGACGGGAGCGGCACAATTCAGAAAAAGCGCTCAGCTCGCCGAGAAAATGCGATTTAAGCAATAAATTTAAAAATGCTTATAAAACATAAACCAAACGTTGGAGGTGGTCATTTCTTCATGCGCAGTGATAAACTCGGCACTCTAAAGCACCCGAGAGCGTTTTTTTCGATGCCAACCTAACCAGAGTGACGGGAGCGGCACAATTCAGAAAAAGTGCTCAGCTCGCCGAGAAAATGCGATTTAAGCAATAAAATTAAAAATGCTTATAAAACATAAACCAAACGTTGGAGGTGGTCATTTCTTCATGCGCAGTGATAAACTCGGCACTCTAAAGCACCCGAGAGCGTTTTTTTCGATGCCAACCTAACCAGAGTGACGGGAGCGGCACAATTCAGAAAAAGCGCTCAGCTCGCCGAGAAAATGCGATTTAAGCAATAAAATTAAAAATGCTTATTAAACATAAACCAAACGTTGGAGGTGGTCATTTCTTCATGCACAGTGAATAACTCGGCACTCTAAAGCACCCGAGAGCGTTTTTTTCGATGCCAACCTAACCAGAGTGACGGGAGCGGCACAATTCAGAAAAAGCGCTCAGCTCGCCGAGAAAATGCGATTTAAGCAATAAAATTAAAAATGCTTATTAAACATAAACCAAACGTTGGAGGTGGTCATTTCTTCATGCGCAGTGAATAACTCGGCACTCTAAAGCACCCGAGAGCGTTTTTTTCGATGCCAACCTAACCAGAGTGACGGGAGCGGCACAATTCAGAAAAAGCGCTCAGCTCGCCGAGAAAATGCGATTTAAGCAATAAAATTAAAAATGCTTATAAAACATAAACCAAACGTTGGAGGAGGTCATTTCTTCATGCGCAGTGATAAACTCGGCACTCTAAAGCACCCGAGAGCGTTTTTTTCGATGCCAACCTAACCAGAGTGACGGGAGCGGCACAATTCAGAAAAAGTGCTCAGCTCGCCGAGAAAATGCGATTTAAGCAATAAAATTAAAAATGCTTATAAAACATAAACCAAACGTTGGAGGTGGTCATTTCTTCATGCGCAGTGAATAACTCGGCACTCTAAAGCACCCGAGAGCGTTTTTTTCGATGCCAACCTAACCAGAGTGACGGGAGCGGCACAATTCAGAAAAAGTGCTCAGCTCGCCGAGAAAATGCGATTTAAGCAATACAATTAAAAATGCTTATAAAACATAAACCAAACGTTGGAGGTGGTCATTTCTTAATGCGCAGTAATAAACTCGGCACTCTAAAGCACCCGAGAGCGTTTTTTTCGATGCCAACCTATACCAGAGTGACGGGAGCGGCACAATTCAGAAAAAGTGCTCAGCTCGCCGAGAAAATGCGATTTAAGCAATAAAATTAAAAATGCTTATAAAACATAAACCAAACGTTGGAAGTGGTCATTTCTTCATGCGCAGTGATAAACTCGGCACTCTAAAGCACCCGAGAGCGTTTTTTTCGATGCCAACCTAACCAGAGTTACGGGAGCGGCACAATTCAGAAAAAGCGCTCAGCTCGCCGAGAAAATGCGATTTAAGCAATAAAATTAAAAATGCTTATAAAACATAAACCAAACGTTGGAGGTGGTCATTTCTTCATGCGCAGTGATAAACTCGGCACTCTAAAGCACCCGAGAGCGTTTTTTTCGATGCCAACCTAACCAGAGTGACGGGAGCGGCACAATTCAGAAAAAGCGCTCAGCTCGCCGAGAAAATGCGATTTAAGCAATAAAATTAAAAATGCTTATAAAACATAAACCAAACGTTGGAGGTGGTCATTTCTTAATGCGCAGTACTAAACTCGGCACTCTAAAGCACCCGAGAGCGTTTTTTTCGATGCCAACCTAACCAGAGTGACGGGAGCGGCACAATTCAGAAAAAGTGCTCAGCTCGCCGAGAAAATGCGATTTAAGCAATAAAATTAAAAATGCTTATAAAACATAAACCAAACGTTGGAGGTGGTCATTTCTTAATGCGCAGTAATAAACTCGGCACTCTAAAGCACCCGAGAGCGTTTTTTTCGATGCCAACCTAACCAGAGTGACGGGAGCGGCACAATTCAGAAAAAGTGCTCAGCTCGCCGAGAAAATGCGATTTAAGCAATAAAATTAAAAATGCTTATAAAACATAAACCAAACGTTGGAAGTGGTCATTTATTCATGCGCAGTGATAAACTCGGCACTCTAAAGAACCCGATAGCGTTTTTTTCGATGCCAACCTAACCAGAGTTACGGGAGCGGCACAATTCAGAAAAAGCGCTCAGCTCGCCGAGAAAATGCGATTTAAGCAATATAATTAAAAATGCTTATAAAACATAAACCAAACGTTGGAGGTGGTCATTTCTTCATGCGCAGTGATAAACTCGGCACTCTAAAGCACCCGAGAGCGTTTTTTTCGATGCCAACCTAACCAGAGTGACGGGAGCGGCACAATTCAGAAAAAGCGCTCAGCTCGCCGAGAAAATGCGATTTAAGCAATAAAATTAAAAATGCTTATAAAACATAAACCAAACGTTGGAGGTGGTCATTTCTTCATGCGCAGTGATAAACTCGGCACTCTAAAGCACCCGAGAGCGTTTTTTTCGATGCCAACCTAACCAGAGTGACGGGAGCGGCACAATTCAGAAAAAGTGCTCAGCTCGCCGAGAAAATGCGATTTAAGCAATAAAATTAAAAATGCTTATAAAACATAAACCAAACGTTGGAGGTGGTCATTTCTTCATGCGCAGTGAATAACTCGGCACTCTAAAGCACCCGAGAGCGTTTTTTTCGATGCCAACCTAACCAGAGTGACGGGAGCGGCACAATTCAGAAAAAGTGCTCAGCTCGCCGAGAAAATGCGATTTAAGCAATAAAATTAAAAACGCTTATAAAACATAAACCAAACGTTGGAAGTGGTCATTTCTTCATGCGCAGTGATAAACTCGGCACTCTAAAGCACCCGAGAGCGTTTTTTTCGATGCCAACCTAACCAGAGTTACGGGAGCGGCACAATTCAGAAAAAGCGCTCAGCTCGCCGAGAAAATGCGATTTAAGCAATAAAATTAAAAATGCTTATAAAACATAAACCAAACGTTGGAGGTGGTCATTTCTTCATGCGCAGTGATAAACTCGGCACTCTAAAGCACCCGAGAGCGTTTTTTTCGATGCCAACCTAACCAGAGTGACGGGAGCGGCACAATTCAGAAAAAGCGCTCAGCTCGCCGAGAAAATGCGATTTAAGCAATAAAATTAAAAATGCTTATAAAACATAAACCAAACGTTGGAGGTGGTCATTTCTTCATGCGCAGTGATAAACTCGGCACTCTAAAGCACCCGAGAGCGTTTTTTTCGATGCCAACCTAACCAGAGTGACGGGAGCGGCACAATTCAGAAAAAGTGCTCAGCTTGCCGAGAAAATGCGATTTAAGCAATAAAATTAAAAATGCTTATAAAACATAAACCAAACGTTGGAGGTGGTCATTTCTTCATGCGCAGTGAATAACTCGGCACTCTAAAGCACCCGAGAGCGTTTTTTTCGATGCCAACCTAACCAGAGTGACGGGAGCGGCACAATTCAGAAAAAGTGCTCAGCTCGCCGAGAAAATGCGATTTAAGCAATAAAATTAAAAATGCTTATAAAACATAAACCAAACGTTGGAGGTGGTCATTTCTTAATGCGCAGTAATAAACTCGGCACTCTAAAGCACCCGTGAGCGTTTTTTTCGATGCCAACCTAACCAGAGTGACGGGAGCGGCACAATTCAGAAAAAGTGCTCAGCTCGCCGAGAAAATGCGATTTAAGCAATAAAATTAAAAATGCTTATAAAACATAAACCAAACGTTGGAGGTGGTCATTTCTTCATGCGCAGTGATAAAGTCGGCACTCTAAAGCACCCGAGAGCGTTTTTTTCGATGCCAACCTAACCAGAGTGACGGGAGCGGCACAATTCAGAAAAAGTGCTCAGCTCGCCGAGAAAATGCGATTTAAGCAATAAAATTAAAAATGCTTTTTAAACATAAACCAAACGTTGGAGGTGGTCATTTCTTCATGCGCAGTGATAAACTCGGCACTCTAAAGCACCCGAGAGCGTTTTTTTCGATGCCAACCTAACCAGAGTGACGGGAGCGGCACAATTCAGAAAAAGTGCTCAGCTCGCCGAGAAAATCGATTTAAGCAATAAAACTAAAAATGCTTATAAAACATAAACCAAACGTTGGAGGTGGTCATTTCTTCATGCGCAGTGAATAACTCGGCACTCTAAAGCACCCGAGAGCGTTTTTTTCGATGCCAACCTAACCAGAGTGACGGGAGCGGCACAATTCAGAAAAAGCGCTCAGCTCGCCGAGAAAATGCGATTTAAGCAATAAAATTAAAAATGCTTATTAAACATAAACCAAACGTTGGAGGTGGTCATTTCTTCATGCACAGTGAATAACTCGGCACTCTAAAGCACCCGAGAGCGTTTTTTTCGATGCCAACCTAACCAGAGTGACGGGAGCGGCACAATTCAGAAAAAGCGCTCAGCTCGCCGAGAAAATGCGATTTAAGCAATAAAATTAAAAATGCTTATTAAACATAAACCAAACGTTGGAGGTGGTCATTTCTTCATGCGCAGTGAATAACTCGGCACTCTAAAGCACCCGAGAGCGTTTTTTTCGATGCCAACCTAACCAGAGTGACGGGAGCGGCACAATTCAGAAAAAGCGCTCAGCTCGCCGAGAAAATGCGATTTAAGCAATAAAATTAAAAATGCTTATAAAACATAAACCAAACGTTGGAGGTGGTCATTTCTTCATGCGCAGTAATAAAGTCGGCACTCTAAAGCACCCGAGAGCGTTTTTTTCGATGCCAACCTAACCAGAGTGACGGGAGCGGCACAATTCAGAAAAAGTGCTCAGCTCGCCGAGAAAATGCGATTTAAGCAATAAAATTAAAAATGCTTATAAAACATAAACCAAACGTTGGAAGTGGTCATTTCTTCATGCGCAGTGATAAACTCGGCACTCTAAAGCACCCGAGAGCGTTTTTTTCGATGCCAACCTAACCAGAGTGACGGGAGCGGCACAATTCAGAAAAAGCGCTCAGCTCGCCGAGAAAATGCGATTTAAGCAATAAAATTAAAAATGCTTATAAAACATAAACCAAACGTTGGAGGTGGTCATTTCTTCATGCGCAGTGAATAACTCGGCACTCTAAAGCACCCGAGAGCGTTTTTTTCGATGCCAACCTAACCAGAGTGACGGGAGCGGCACAATTCAGAAAAAGTGCTCAGCTCGCCGAGAAAATGCGATTTAAGCAATAAAATTAAAAATGCTTATAAAACATAAACCAAACGTTGGAGGTGGTCATTTCTTAATGCGCAGTAATAAACTCGGCACTCTAAAGCACCCGAGAGCGTTTTTTTCGATGCCAACCTAACCAGAGTGACGGGAGCGGCACAATTCAGAAAAAGTGCTCAGCTCGCCGAGAAAATGCGATTTAAGCAATAAAATTAAAAATGCTTATAAAACATAAACCAAACGTTGGAAGTGGTCATTTCTTCATGCGCAGTGATAAACTCGGCACTCTAAAGCACCCGAGAGCGTTTTTTTCGATGCCAACCTAACCAGAGTTACGGGAGCGGCACAATTCAGAAAAAGCGCTCAGCTCGCCGAGAAAATGCGATTTAAGCAATAAAATTAAAAATGCTTATAAAACATAAACCAAACGTTGGAGGTGGTCATTTCTTCATGCGCAGTGATAAACTCGGCACTCTAAAGCACCCGAGAGCGTTTTTTTCGATGCCAACCTAACCAGAGTGACGGGAGCGGCACAATTCAGAAAAAGCGCTCAGCTCGCCGAGAAAATGCGATTTAAGCAATAAAATTAAAAATGCTTATAAAACATAAACCAAACGTTGGAGGTGGTCATTTCTTCATGCGCAGTGATAAACTCGGCACTCTAAAGCACCCGAGAGCGTTTTTTTCGATGCCAACCTAACCAGAGTGACGGGAGCGGCACAATTCAGAAAAAGCGCTCAGCTCGCCGAGAAAATGCGATTTAAGCAATAAAATTAAAAATGCTTATAAAACATAAACCAAACGTTGGAGGTGGTCATTTCTTCATGCGCAGTGATAAACTCGGCACTCTAAAGCACCCGAGAGCGTTTTTTTCGATGCCAACCTAACCAGAGTGACGGGAGCGGCACAATTCAGAAAAAGTGCTCAGCTCGCCGAGAAAATGCGATTTAAGCAATAAAATTAAAAATGCTTATAAAACATAAACCAAACGTTGGAGGTGGTCATTTCTTAATGCGCAGTAATAAACTCGGCACTCTAAAGCACCCGAGAGCGTTTTTTTCGATGCCAACCTAACCAGAGTGACGGGAGCGGCACAATTCAGAAAAAGTGCTCAGCTCGCCGAGAAAATGCGATTTAAGCAATAAAATTAAAAATGCTTATAAAACATAAACCAAACGTTGGAAGTGGTCATTTCTTCATGCGCAGTGATAAACTCGGCACTCTAAAGCACCCGAGAGCGTTTTTTTCGATGCCAACCTAACCAGAGTGACGGGAGCGGCACAATTCAGAAAAAGTGCTCAGCTCGCCGAGAAAATGCGATTTAAGCAATAAAATTAAAAATGCTTATAAAACATAAACCAAACGTTGGAGGTGGTCATTTCTTAATGCGCAGTAATAAACTCGGCACTCTAAAGCACCCGAGAGCGTTTTTTTCGATGCCAACCTAACCAGAGTGACGGGAGCGGCACAATTCAGAAAAAGTGCTCAGCTCGCCGAGAAAATGCGATTTAAGCAATAAAATTAAAAATGCTTATAAAACATAAACCAAACGTTGGAAGTGGTCATTTCTTCATGCGCAGTGATAAACTCGGCACTCTAAAGCACCCGAGAGCGTTTTTTTCGATGCCAACCTAACCAGAGTTACGGGAGCGGCACAATTCAGAAAAAGCGCTCAGCTCGCCGAGAAAATGCGATTTAAGCAATAAAATTAAAAATGCTTATAAAACATAAACCAAACGTTGGAGGTGGTCATTTCTTCATGCGCAGTGATAAACTCGGCACTCTAAAGCACCCGAGAGCGTTTTTTTCGATGCCAACCTAACCAGAGTGACGGGAGCGGCACAATTCAGAAAAAGCGCTCAGCTCGCCGAGAAAATGCGATTTAAGCAATAAAATTAAAAATGCTTATAAAACATAAACCAAACGTTGGAGGTGGTCATTTCTTCATGCGCAGTGATAAACTCGGCACTCTAAAGCACCCGAGAGCGTTTTTTTCGATGCCAACCTAACCAGAGTGACGGGAGCGGCACAATTCAGAAAAAGTGCTCAGCTTGCCGAGAAAATGCGATTTAAGCAATAAAATTAAAAATGCTTATAAAACATAAACCAAACGTTGGAGGTGGTCATTTCTTCATGCGCAGTGAATAACTCGGCACTCTAAAGCACCCGAGAGCGTTTTTTTCGATGCCAACCTAACCAGAGTGACGGGAGCGGCACAATTCAGAAAAAGTGCTCAGCTCGCCGAGAAAATGCGATTTAAGCAATAAAATTAAAAATGCTTATAAAACATAAACCAAACGTTGGAGGTGGTCATTTCTTAATGCGCAGTAATAAACTCGGCACTCTAAAGCACCCGTGAGCGTTTTTTTCGATGCCAACCTAACCAGAGTGACGGGAGCGGCACAATTCAGAAAAAGTGCTCAGCTCGCCGAGAAAATGCGATTTAAGCAATAAAATTAAAAATGCTTATAAAACATAAACCAAACGTTGGAGGTGGTCATTTCTTCATGCGCAGTGATAAAGTCGGCACTCTAAAGCACCCGAGAGCGTTTTTTTCGATGCCAACCTAACCAGAGTGACGGGAGCGGCACAATTCAGAAAAAGTGCTCAGCTCGCCGAGAAAATGCGATTTAAGCAATAAAATTAAAAATGCTTTTTAAACATAAACCAAACGTTGGAGGTGGTCATTTCTTCATGCGCAGTGATAAACTCGGCACTCTAAAGCACCCGAGAGCGTTTTTTTCGATGCCAACCTAACCAGAGTGACGGGAGCGGCACAATTCAGAAAAAGTGCTCAGCTCGCCGAGAAAATGCGATTTAAGCAATAAAACTAAAAATGCTTATAAAACACAAACCAAACGTTGGAGGTGGTCATTTCTTCATGCGCAGTGAATAACTCGGCACTCTAAAGCACCCGAGAGCGTTTTTTTCGATGCCAACCTAACCAGAGTGACGGGAGCGGCACAATTCAGAAAAAGCGCTCAGCTCGCCGAGAAAATGCGATTTAAGCAATAAATTTAAAAATGCAAACGTTGGAGGTGGTCATTTCTTCATGCGCAGTGATAAACTCGGCACTCTAAAGCACCCGAGAGCGTTTTTTTCGATGCCAACCTAACCAGAGTGACGGGAGCGGCACAATTCAGAAAAAGTGCTCAGCTCGCCGAGAAAATGCGATTTAAGCAATAAAATTAAAAATGCTTATAAAACATAAACCAAACGTTGGAGGTGGTCATTTCTTCATGCGCAGTGATAAACTCGGCACTCTAAAGCACCCGAGAGCGTTTTTTTCGATGCCAACCTAACCAGAGTGACGGGAGCGGCACAATTCAGAAAAAGCGCTCAGCTCGCCGAGAAAATGCGATTTAAGCAATAAAATTAAAAATGCTTATAAAACATAAACCAAACGTTGGAGGTGGTCATTTCTTCATGCGCAGTGATAAACTCGGCACTCTAAAGCACCCGAGAGCGTTTTTTTCGATGCCAACCTAACCAGAGTGACGGGAGCGGCACAATTCAGAAAAAGTGCTCAGCTCGCCGAGAAAATGCGATTCAAGCAATAAAATTAAAAATGCTTATTAAACATAAACCAAACGTTGGAGGTGGTCATTTCTTCATGCGCAGTGAATAACTCGGCACTCTAAAGCACCCGAGAGCGTTTTTTTCGATGCCAACCTAACCAGAGTGACGGGAGCGGCACAATTCAGAAAAAGTGCTCAGCTCGCCGAGAAAATGTGATTTAAGCAATAAAATTAAAAATGCTTATAAA
This sequence comes from Syngnathus typhle, assembly GCF_033458585.1. Classification (NCBI taxonomy): domain Eukaryota; kingdom Metazoa; phylum Chordata; class Actinopteri; order Syngnathiformes; family Syngnathidae; genus Syngnathus; species Syngnathus typhle. Next base: position 438,819 of record NW_026871955.1, on the reverse strand, counting down.
ACATAAACCAAACGTTGGAGGTGGTCATTTCTTAATGCGCAGTAATAAACTCGGCACTCTAAAGCACCCGAGAGCGTTTTTTTCGATGCCAACCTAACCAGAGTTACGGGAGCGGCACAATTCAGAAAAAGCGCTCAGCTCGCCGAGAAAATGCGATTTAAGCAATAAAATTAAAAATGCTTATTAAACATAAACCAAACGTTGGAGGTGGTCATTTCTTCATGCGCAGTGAATAACTCGGCACTCTAAAGCACCCGAGAGCGTTTTTTTCGATGCCAACCTAACCAGAGTGACGGGAGCGGCACAATTCAGAAAAAGTGCTCAGCTCGCCGAGAAAATGCGATTTAAGCAATAAAATTAAAAATGCTTATAAAACATAAACCAAACGTTGGAGGTGGTCATTTCTTAATGCGCAGTAATAAACTCGGCACTCTAAAGCACCCGAGAGCGTTTTTTTCGATGCCAACCTAACCAGAGTGACGGGAGCGGCACAATTCAGAAAAAGCGCTCAGCTCGCCGAGAAAATGCGATTTAAGCAATAAAATTAAAAATGCTTATAAAACATAAACCAAACGTTGGAGGTGGTCATTTCTTCGTGCGCAGTGAATAACTCGGCACTCTAAAGCACCCGAGAGCGTTTTTTTCGATGCCAACCTAACCAGAGTGACGGGAGCGGCACAATTCAGAAAAAGTGCTCAGCTCGCCGAGAAAATGCGATTTAAGCAATAAAATTAAAAATGCTTATAAAACATAAACCAAACGTTGGAGGTGGTCATTTCTTAATGCGCAGTAATAAACTCGGCACTCTAAAGCACCCGAGAGCGTTTTTTTCGATGCCAACCTAACCAGAGTGACGGGAGCGGCACAATTCAGAAAAAAGTGCTCAGCTCGCCGAGAAAATGCGATTTAAGCAATAAAATTAAAAATGCTTATTAAACATAAACCAAACGTTGGAGGTGGTCATTTCTTCATGCGCAGTGAATAACTCGGCACTCTAAAGCACCCGAGAGCGTTTTTTTCGATGCCAACCTAACCAGAGTGACGGGAGCGGCACAATTCAGAAAAAGTGCTCAGCTCGCCGAGAAAATGCGATTTAAGCAATAAAATTAAAAATGCTTATAAAACCTAAACCAAACGTTGGAGGTGGTCATTTCTTCATGCGCAGTGATAAACTCGGCACTCTAAAGCACCCGAGAGCGTTTTTTTCGATGCCAACCTAACCAGAGTGACGGGAGCGGCACAATTCAGAAAAAGTGCTCAGCTCGCCGAGAAAATGCGATTTAAGCAATAAAATTAAAAATGCTTATAAAACATAAACCAAACGTTGGAGGTGGTCATTTCTTCATGCGCAGTGAATAACTCGGCACTCTAAAGCACCCGAGAGCGTTTTTTTCGATGCCAACCTAACCAGAGTGACGGGAGCGGCACAATTCAGAAAAAGTGCTCAGCTCGCCGAGAAAATGCGATTTAAGCAATAAAATTAAAAATGCTTATAAAACATAAACCAAACGTTGGAAGTGGTCATTTCTTCATGCGCAGTGATAAACTCGGCACTCTAAAGCACCCGAGAGCGTTTTTTTCGATGCCAACCTAACCAGAGTTACGGGAGCGGCACAATTCAGAAAAAGTGCTCAGCTCGCCGAGAAAATGCGATTTAAGCAATAAAATTAAAAATGCTTATTAAACATAAACCAAACGTTGGAGGTGGCCATTTCTTCGTGCGCAGTGAATTACTCGGCACTCTAAAGCACCCGAGAGCGTTTTTTTCGATGCCAACCTAACCAGAGTGACGGGAGCGGCACAATTCAGAAAAAGTGCTCAGCTCGCCGAGAAAATGCGATTTAAGCAATAAAATTAAAAATGCTTATTAAACATAAACCAAACGTTGGAGGTGGTCATTTCTTCATGCGCAGTGAATAACTCGGCACTCTAAAGCACCCGAGAGCGTTTTTTTCGATGCCAACCTAACCAGAGTGACGGGAGCGGCACAATTCAGAAAAAGTGCTCAGCTCGCCGAGAAAATGCGATTTAAGCAATAAAATTAAAAATGCTTATAAAACATAAACCAAACGTTGGAGGTGGTCATTTCTTCATGCGCAGTGAATAACTCGGCACTCTAAAGCACCCGAGAGCGTTTTTTTCGATGCCAACCTAACCAGAGTGACGGGAGCGGCACAATTCAGAAAAAGTGCTCAGCTCGCCGAGAAAATGCGATTTAAGCAATAAAATTAAAAATGCTTATAAAACATAAACCAAACGTTGGAGGTGGTCATTTCTTCATGCACAGTGAATAACTCGGCACTCTAAAGCACCCGAGAGCGTTTTTTTCGATGCCAACCTAACCAGAGTGACGGGAGCGGCACAATTCAGAAAAAGCGCTCAGCTCGCCGAGAAAATGCGATTTAAGCAATAAAATTAAAAATGCTTATTAAACATAAACCAAACGTTGGAGGTGGTCATTTCTTCATGCGCAGTGAATAACTCGGCACTCTAAAGCACCCGAGAGCGTTTTTTTCGATGCCAACCTAACCAGAGTGACGGGAGCGGCACAATTCAGAAAAAGCGCTCAGCTCGCCGAGAAAATGCGATTTAAGCAATAAAATTAAAAATGCTTATAAAACATAAACCAAACGTTGGAGGAGGTCATTTCTTCATGCGCAGTGATAAACTCGGCACTCTAAAGCACCCGAGAGCGTTTTTTTCGATGCCAACCTAACCAGAGTGACGGGAGCGGCACAATTCAGAAAAAGTGCTCAGCTCGCCGAGAAAATGCGATTTAAGCAATAAAATTAAAATTGCTTATAAAACATAAACCAAACGTTGGAGGTGGTCATTTCTTCATGCGCAGTGAATAACTCGGCACTCTAAAGCACCCGAGAGCGTTTTTTTCGATGCCAACCTAACCAGAGTGACGGGAGCGGCACAATTCAGAAAAAGTGCTCAGCTCGCCGAGAAAATGCGATTTAAGCAATAAAATTAAAAATGCTTATAAAACATAAACCAAACGTTGGAGGTGGTCATTTCTTAATGCGCAGTAATAAACTCGGCACTCTAAAGCACCCGAGAGCGTTTTTTTCGATGCCAACCTAACCAGAGTGACGGGAGCGGCACAATTCAGAAAAAGTGCTCAGCTCGCCGAGAAAATGCGATTTAAGCAATAAAATTAAAAATGCTTATAAAACATAAACCAAACGTTGGAAGTGGTCATTTCTTCATGCGCAGTGATAAACTCGGCACTCTAAAGCACCCGAGAGCGTTTTTTTCGATGCCAACCTAACCAGAGTTACGGGAGCGGCACAATTCAGAAAAAGCGCTCAGCTCGCCGAGAAAATGCGATTTAAGCAATAAAATTAAAAATGCTTATAAAACATAAACCAAACGTTGGAGGTGGTCATTTCTTCATGCGCAGTGATAAACTCGGCACTCTAAAGCACCCGAGAGCGTTTTTTTCGATGCCAACCTAACCAGAGTGACGGGAGCGGCACAATTCAGAAAAAGCGCTCAGCTCGCCGAGAAAATGCGATTTAAGCAATAAAATTAAAAATGCTTATAAAACATAAACCAAACGTTGGAGGTGGTCATTTCTTAATGCGCAGTAATAAACTCGGCACTCTAAAGCACCCGAGAGCGTTTTTTTCGATGCCAACCTAACCAGAGTGACGGGAGCGGCACAATTCAGAAAAAGTGCTCAGCTCGCCGAGAAAATGCGATTTAAGCAATAAAATTAAAAATGCTTATAAAACATAAACCAAACGTTGGAGGTGGTCATTTCTTAATGCGCAGTAATAAACTCGGCACTCTAAAGCACCCGAGAGCGTTTTTTTCGATGCCAACCTAACCAGAGTGACGGGAGCGGCACAATTCAGAAAAAGTGCTCAGCTCGCCGAGAAAATGCGATTTAAGCAATAAAATTAAAAATGCTTATAAAACATAAACCAAACGTTGGAAGTGGTCATTTATTCATGCGCAGTGATAAACTCGGCACTCTAAAGCACCCGATAGCGTTTTTTTCGATGCCAACCTAACCAGAGTTACGGGAGCGGCACAATTCAGAAAAAGCGCTCAGCTCGCCGAGAAAATGCGATTTAAGCAATATAATTAAAAATGCTTATAAAACATAAACCAAACGTTGGAGGTGGTCATTTCTTCATGCGCAGTGATAAACTCGGCACTCTAAAGCACCCGAGAGCGTTTTTTTCGATGCCAACCTAACCAGAGTGACGGGAGCGGCACAATTCAGAAAAAGCGCTCAGCTCGCCGAGAAAATGCGATTTAAGCAATAAAATTAAAAATGCTTATAAAACATAAACCAAACGTTGGAGGTGGTCATTTCTTCATGCGCAGTGATAAAGTCGGCACTCTAAAGCACCCGAGAGCGTTTTTTTCGATGCCAACCTAACCAGAGTGACGGGAGCGGCACAATTCAGAAAAAGCGCTCAGCTCGCCGAGAAAATGCGATTTAAGCAATAAAATTAAAAATGCTTATAAAACATAAACCAAACGTTGGAGGTGGTCATTTCTTCATGCGCAGTGATAAACTCGGCACTCTAAAGCACCCGAGAGCGTTTTTTTCGATGCCAACCTAACCAGAGTGACGGGAGCGGCACAATTCAGAAAAAGTGCTCAGCTCGCCGAGAAAATGCGATTTAAGCAATAAAATTAAAAATGCTTATAAAACATAAACCAAACGTTGGAGGTGGTCATTTCTTAATGCGCAGTAATAAACTCGGCACTCTAAAGCACCCGAGAGCGTTTTTTTTCGATGCCAACCTAACCAGAGTTACGGGAGCGGCACAATTCAGAAAAAGCGCTCAGCTCGCCGAGAAAATGCGATTTAAGCAATAAAATTAAAAATGCTTATAAAACATAAACCAAACGTTGGAGGTGGTCATTTCTTCATGCGCAGTGATAAACTCGGCACTCTAAAGCACCCGAGAGCGTTTTTTTCGATGCCAACCTAACCAGAGTGACGGGAGCGGCACAATTCAGAAAAAGCGCTCAGCTCGCCGAGAAAATGCGATTTAAGCAATAAAATTAAAAATGCTTATAAAACATAAACCAAACGTTGGAAGTGGTCATTTCTTTTTGCGCAGTGATAAACTCGGCACTCTAAAGCACCCGAGAGCGTTTTTTTCGATGCCAACCTAACCAGAGTTACGGGAGCGGCACAATTCAGAAAAAGCGCTCAGCTTGCCGAGAAAATGCGATTTAAGCAATAAAATTAAAAATGCTTATAAAACATAAACCAAACGTTGGAGGTGGTCATTTCTTAATGCGCAGTAATAAACTCGGCACTCTAAAGCACCCGAGAGCGTTTTTTTCGATGCCAACCTAACCAGAGTGACGGGAGCGGCACAATTCAGAAAAAGTGCTCAGCTCGCCGAGAAAATGCGATTTAAGCAATAAAATTAAAAATGCTTATAAAACATAAACCAAACGTTGGAGGTGGTCATTTCTTCATGCGCAGTGATAAACTCGGCACTCTAAAGCACCCGAGAGCGTTTTTTTCGATGCCAACCTAACCAGAGTGACGGGAGCGGCACAATTCAGAAAAAGCGCTCAGCTCGCCGAGAAAATGCGATTTAAGCAATAAAATTAAAAATGCTTATAAAACATAAACCAAACGTTGGAGGTGGTCATTTCTTCATGCGCAGTGATAAACTCGGCACTCTAAAGCACCCGAGAGCGTTTTTTTCGATGCCAACCTAACCAGAGTGACGGGAGCGGCACAATTCAGAAAAAGTGCTCAGCTCGCCGAGAAAATGCGATTCAAGCAATAAAATTAAAAATGCTTATTAAACATAAACCAAACGTTGGAGGTGGTCATTTCTTCATGCGCAGTGAATAACTCGGCACTCTAAAGCACCCGAGAGCGTTTTTTTCGATGCCAACCTAACCAGAGTGACGGGAGCGGCACAATTCAGAAAAAGTGCTCAGCTCGCCGAGAAAATGTGATTTAAGCAATAAAATTAAAAATGCTTATAAAACATAAACCAAACGTTGGAGGTGGTCATTTCTTAATGCGCAGTAATAAACTCGGCACTCTAAAGCACCCGAGAGCGTTTTTTTCGATGCCAACCTAACCAGAGTTACGGGAGCGGCACAATTCAGAAAAAGCGCTCAGCTCGCCGAGAAAATGCGATTTAAGCAATAAAATTAAAAATGCTTATTAAACATAAACCAAACGTTGGAGGTGGTCATTTCTTCATGCGCAGTGAATAACTCGGCACTCTAAAGCACCCGAGAGCGTTTTTTTCGATGCCAACCTAACCAGAGTGACGGGAGCGGCACAATTCAGAAAAAGTGCTCAGCTCGCCGAGAAAATGCGATTTAAGCAATAAAATTAAAAATGCTTATAAAACATAAACCAAACGTTGGAGGTGGTCATTTCTTAATGCGCAGTAATAAACTCGGCACTCTAAAGCACCCGAGAGCGTTTTTTTCGATGCCAACCTAACCAGAGTGACGGGAGCGGCACAATTCAGAAAAAGCGCTCAGCTCGCCGAGAAAATGCGATTTAAGCAATAAAATTAAAAATGCTTATAAAACATAAACCAAACGTTGGAGGTGGTCATTTCTTCGTGCGCAGTGAATAACTCGGCACTCTAAAGCACCCGAGAGCGTTTTTTTCGATGCCAACCTAACCAGAGTGACGGGAGCGGCACAATTCAGAAAAAGTGCTCAGCTCGCCGAGAAAATGCGATTTAAGCAATAAAATTAAAAATGCTTATAAAACATAAACCAAACGTTGGAGGTGGTCATTTCTTAATGCGCAGTAATAAACTCGGCACTCTAAAGCACCCGAGAGCGTTTTTTTCGATGCCAACCTAACCAGAGTGACGGGAGCGGCACAATTCAGAAAAAAGTGCTCAGCTCGCCGAGAAAATGCGATTTAAGCAATAAAATTAAAAATGCTTATTAAACATAAACCAAACGTTGGAGGTGGTCATTTCTTCATGCGCAGTGAATAACTCGGCACTCTAAAGCACCCGAGAGCGTTTTTTTCGATGCCAACCTAACCAGAGTGACGGGAGCGGCACAATTCAGAAAAAGTGCTCAGCTCGCCGAGAAAATGCGATTTAAGCAATAAAATTAAAAATGCTTATAAAACCTAAACCAAACGTTGGAGGTGGTCATTTCTTCATGCGCAGTGATAAACTCGGCACTCTAAAGCACCCGAGAGCGTTTTTTTCGATGCCAACCTAACCAGAGTGACGGGAGCGGCACAATTCAGAAAAAGTGCTCAGCTCGCCGAGAAAATGCGATTTAAGCAATAAAATTAAAAATGCTTATAAAACATAAACCAAACGTTGGAGGTGGTCATTTCTTCATGCGCAGTGAATAACTCGGCACTCTAAAGCACCCGAGAGCGTTTTTTTCGATGCCAACCTAACCAGAGTGACGGGAGCGGCACAATTCAGAAAAAGTGCTCAGCTCGCCGAGAAAATGCGATTTAAGCAATAAAATTAAAAATGCTTATAAAACATAAACCAAACGTTGGAAGTGGTCATTTCTTCATGCGCAGTGATAAACTCGGCACTCTAAAGCACCCGAGAGCGTTTTTTTCGATGCCAACCTAACCAGAGTTACGGGAGCGGCACAATTCAGAAAAAGTGCTCAGCTCGCCGAGAAAATGCGATTTAAGCAATAAAATTAAAAATGCTTATTAAACATAAACCAAACGTTGGAGGTGGCCATTTCTTCGTGCGCAGTGAATTACTCGGCACTCTAAAGCACCCGAGAGCGTTTTTTTCGATGCCAACCTAACCAGAGTGACGGGAGCGGCACAATTCAGAAAAAGTGCTCAGCTCGCCGAGAAAATGCGATTTAAGCAATAAAATTAAAAATGCTTATTAAACATAAACCAAACGTTGGAGGTGGTCATTTCTTCATGCGCAGTGAATAACTCGGCACTCTAAAGCACCCGAGAGCGTTTTTTTCGATGCCAACCTAACCAGAGTGACGGGAGCGGCACAATTCAGAAAAAGTGCTCAGCTCGCCGAGAAAATGCGATTTAAGCAATAAAATTAAAAATGCTTATAAAACATAAACCAAACGTTGGAGGTGGTCATTTCTTCATGCGCAGTGAATAACTCGGCACTCTAAAGCACCCGAGAGCGTTTTTTTCGATGCCAACCTAACCAGAGTGACGGGAGCGGCACAATTCAGAAAAAGCGCTCAGCTCGCCGAGAAAATGCGATTTAAGCAATAAATTTAAAAATGCTTATAAAACATAAACCAAACGTTGGAGGTGGTCATTTCTTCATGCGCAGTGATAAACTCGGCACTCTAAAGCACCCGAGAGCGTTTTTTTCGATGCCAACCTAACCAGAGTGACGGGAGCGGCACAATTCAGAAAAAGTGCTCAGCTCGCCGAGAAAATGCGATTTAAGCAATAAAATTAAAAATGCTTATAAAACATAAACCAAACGTTGGAGGTGGTCATTTCTTCATGCGCAGTGATAAACTCGGCACTCTAAAGCACCCGAGAGCGTTTTTTTCGATGCCAACCTAACCAGAGTGACGGGAGCGGCACAATTCAGAAAAAGCGCTCAGCTCGCCGAGAAAATGCGATTTAAGCAATAAAATTAAAAATGCTTATTAAACATAAACCAAACGTTGGAGGTGGTCATTTCTTCATGCACAGTGAATAACTCGGCACTCTAAAGCACCCGAGAGCGTTTTTTTCGATGCCAACCTAACCAGAGTGACGGGAGCGGCACAATTCAGAAAAAGCGCTCAGCTCGCCGAGAAAATGCGATTTAAGCAATAAAATTAAAAATGCTTATTAAACATAAACCAAACGTTGGAGGTGGTCATTTCTTCATGCGCAGTGAATAACTCGGCACTCTAAAGCACCCGAGAGCGTTTTTTTCGATGCCAACCTAACCAGAGTGACGGGAGCGGCACAATTCAGAAAAAGCGCTCAGCTCGCCGAGAAAATGCGATTTAAGCAATAAAATTAAAAATGCTTATAAAACATAAACCAAACGTTGGAGGAGGTCATTTCTTCATGCGCAGTGATAAACTCGGCACTCTAAAGCACCCGAGAGCGTTTTTTTCGATGCCAACCTAACCAGAGTGACGGGAGCGGCACAATTCAGAAAAAGTGCTCAGCTCGCCGAGAAAATGCGATTTAAGCAATAAAATTAAAATTGCTTATAAAACATAAACCAAACGTTGGAGGTGGTCATTTCTTCATGCGCAGTGAATAACTCGGCACTCTAAAGCACCCGAGAGCGTTTTTTTCGATGCCAACCTAACCAGAGTGACGGGAGCGGCACAATTCAGAAAAAGTGCTCAGCTCGCCGAGAAAATGCGATTTAAGCAATAAAATTAAAAATGCTTATAAAACATAAACCAAACGTTGGAGGTGGTCATTTCTTAATGCGCAGTAATAAACTCGGCACTCTAAAGCACCCGAGAGCGTTTTTTTCGATGCCAACCTAACCAGAGTGACGGGAGCGGCACAATTCAGAAAAAGTGCTCAGCTCGCCGAGAAAATGCGATTTAAGCAATAAAATTAAAAATGCTTATAAAACATAAACCAAACGTTGGAAGTGGTCATTTCTTCATGCGCAGTGATAAACTCGGCACTCTAAAGCACCCGAGAGCGTTTTTTTCGATGCCAACCTAACCAGAGTTACGGGAGCGGCACAATTCAGAAAAAGCGCTCAGCTCGCCGAGAAAATGCGATTTAAGCAATAAAATTAAAAATGCTTATAAAACATAAACCAAACGTTGGAGGTGGTCATTTCTTCATGCGCAGTGATAAACTCGGCACTCTAAAGCACCCGAGAGCGTTTTTTTCGATGCCAACCTAACCAGAGTGACGGGAGCGGCACAATTCAGAAAAAGCGCTCAGCTCGCCGAGAAAATGCGATTTAAGCAATAAAATTAAAAATGCTTATAAAACATAAACCAAACGTTGGAGGTGGTCATTTCTTAATGCGCAGTAATAAACTCGGCACTCTAAAGCACCCGAGAGCGTTTTTTTCGATGCCAACCTAACCAGAGTGACGGGAGCGGCACAATTCAGAAAAAGTGCTCAGCTCGCCGAGAAAATGCGATTTAAGCAATAAAATTAAAAATGCTTATAAAACATAAACCAAACGTTGGAGGTGGTCATTTCTTAATGCGCAGTAATAAACTCGGCACTCTAAAGCACCCGAGAGCGTTTTTTTCGATGCCAACCTAACCAGAGTGACGGGAGCGGCACAATTCAGAAAAAGTGCTCAGCTCGCCGAGAAAATGCGATTTAAGCAATAAAATTAAAAATGCTTATAAAACATAAACCAAACGTTGGAAGTGGTCATTTATTCATGCGCAGTGATAAACTCGGCACTCTAAAGCACCCGATAGCGTTTTTTTCGATGCCAACCTAACCAGAGTTACGGGAGCGGCACAATTCAGAAAAAGCGCTCAGCTCGCCGAGAAAATGCGATTTAAGCAATATAATTAAAAATGCTTATAAAACATAAACCAAACGTTGGAGGTGGTCATTTCTTCATGCGCAGTGATAAACTCGGCACTCTAAAGCACCCGAGAGCGTTTTTTTCGATGCCAACCTAACCAGAGTGACGGGAGCGGCACAATTCAGAAAAAGCGCTCAGCTCGCCGAGAAAATGCGATTTAAGCAATAAAATTAAAAATGCTTATAAAACATAAACCAAACGTTGGAGGTGGTCATTTCTTCATGCGCAGTGATAAAGTCGGCACTCTAAAGCACCCGAGAGCGTTTTTTTCGATGCCAACCTAACCAGAGTGACGGGAGCGGCACAATTCAGAAAAAGCGCTCAGCTCGCCGAGAAAATGCGATTTAAGCAATAAAATTAAAAATGCTTATAAAACATAAACCAAACGTTGGAGGTGGTCATTTCTTCATGCGCAGTGATAAACTCGGCACTCTAAAGCACCCGAGAGCGTTTTTTTCGATGCCAACCTAACCAGAGTGACGGGAGCGGCACAATTCAGAAAAAGTGCTCAGCTCGCCGAGAAAATGCGATTTAAGCAATAAAATTAAAAATGCTTATAAAACATAAACCAAACGTTGGAGGTGGTCATTTCTTAATGCGCAGTAATAAACTCGGCACTCTAAAGCACCCGAGAGCGTTTTTTTTCGATGCCAACCTAACCAGAGTTACGGGAGCGGCACAATTCAGAAAAAGCGCTCAGCTCGCCGAGAAAATGCGATTTAAGCAATAAAATTAAAAATGCTTATAAAACATAAACCAAACGTTGGAGGTGGTCATTTCTTCATGCGCAGTGATAAACTCGGCACTCTAAAGCACCCGAGAGCGTTTTTTTCGATGCCAACCTAACCAGAGTGACGGGAGCGGCACAATTCAGAAAAAGCGCTCAGCTCGCCGAGAAAATGCGATTTAAGCAATAAAATTAAAAATGCTTATAAAACATAAACCAAACGTTGGAAGTGGTCATTTCTTTTTGCGCAGTGATAAACTCGGCACTCTAAAGCACCCGAGAGCGTTTTTTTCGATGCCAACCTAACCAGAGTTACGGGAGCGGCACAATTCAGAAAAAGCGCTCAGCTTGCCGAGAAAATGCGATTTAAGCAATAAAATTAAAAATGCTTATAAAACATAAACCAAACGTTGGAGGTGGTCATTTCTTCATGCGCAGTGATAAACTCGGCACTCTAAAGCACCCGAGAGCGTTTTTTTCGATGCCAACCTAACCAGAGTGACGGGAGCGGCACAATTCAGAAAAAGCGCTCAGCTCGCCGAGAAAATGCGATTTAAGCAATAAAATTAAAAATGCTTATAAAACATAAACCAAACGTTGGAGGTGGTCATTTCTTCATGCGCAGTGATAAACTCGGCACTCTAAAGCACCCGAGAGCGTTTTTTTCGATGCCAACCTAACCAGAGTGACGGGAGCGGCACAATTCAGAAAAAGCGCTCAGCTCACCGAGAAAATGCGATTTAAGCAATAAAATTAAAAATGCTTATAAAACATAAACCAAACGTCGGAGGTGGTCATTTCTTCATGCGCAGTGATAAACTCGGCACTCTAAAGCACCCGAGAGCGTTTTTTTCGATGCCAACCTAACCAGAGTGACGGGAGCGGCACAATTCAGAAAAAGTGCTCAGCTCGCCGAGAAAATGCGATTTAAGCAATAAAATTAAAAATGCTTATAAAACATAAACCAAACGTTGGAGGTGTAATGATATGTGATTGCAGACGATCACCCACAGAGGGCTGTATAGCCTCAAGGGAACTCTGTATGACGTAATGTATGTACAGGGAGTAGAAGAAGAATGTTAGCGGGAGACTACGGGAGTGATTAAAATAAACAACTAGCTGAAGCTAGTATAAAGTTCAACTGATACCTTATTTAAGGAGCATAAGAACTTTACATGGTACCAGGAGTGGGGTTAAAAGAAGCAACACAATGGATGCAGTAAAACCGCCAGGTCAGTTAAAACTAACTGGAAACGTAGATGCAAGTTGGAGGACATTCAAGCAGCAGTTCCTGCTGTACATCGCCGCGGTCGGAGTGGATCGAAGAGCGGAGGGAAGAAAAATAGCAATGCTGCTCACCATCGCCGGCCCAGAGGCAATTGAAGTCTTCAACACCTTTGTGTTTGCTCAACCCGAAGACGGAGAGAACTTTGAAGAGGTCTTAAAGAAATTTGACGAGCATTGCATGTCAAAGAAGAATGAAACGTACGAGAGATACGTATTCCGCTCACGTGTGCAGCGCCAGGGTGAGTCATTTGATAATTTTCTCACCGACCTGAAGATCAAAGCTCAGTCCTGTAATTTTGGAGAACTCAGAGACTCTATGATAAGAGATCAAATAGTTTTTGGAACAAATGAAAAGAAGCTCCGGGAGAAAATGTTGAGGGAGACAGACCTCACATTTAGCGGTGCCATAAAAATATGTCAAGCCAGTGAGCTTGCTCGACAACAAGTACTGACTTTCAGGGAGCCTGCTCACGGAGCTGCGCACCAAGATAACGAGGATGTGAACGCTGTGTTTGTGAAAGGAAAGCCACAGAGCAAATTTAAGAACAGTGACACCAGGAATAAAAACAAGGACAAGGAGATGTTCACTTGCAAGAGATGTGGTGAGCGACACAGACCAAGACAATGTCCTGCCTTTGGAAAAACATGTGTAAAGTGCAAAGGACAAAACCATTTTGCCAGAATGTGTCTCTCTAAGAAGGGACGGGGTGTGCACACAGTGCAGGAAGAATCAGATGACAGTGATGATCTGAGTGACACATTTTTCATAAAGATGGTGTCACACGATGAAGATGTTAAGACAGTGTCTTCCAGAATTAATGGTTCAGATCAGGCTGTAAATACAGTAACAGATGACAAATGGACTGCTCCACTGTTAGTTAATGGGACAATTGTAACATTTAGAATTGACACTGGGGCTAGAGCTAATTTGATCAGTGAGAAAGATTTAAATGCACTGACTGAGAAGCCTAAAAAATTCACAGAAAGAGTCACACCCCTGAAGGCTTATAATAATCAGCCAATACAGACAAAAGGTGGATGCAGACTTAAAATAATGGCAAAAGGCAAACAGCATAACCTGTTATTCACCATTGTGCCAAATGGACACGAGTCTCTTTTAGGAGACAAAGCCTCTGAGGATCTAGGTCTAGTAAAGAGGATCTATCAGATTAATACTGACAACATTAAAGTAGTCATGCAAGACAAAGGACAGGAACAAAAACAGTGTGAGGGAAGTGCAGACATAGTGGAGAAGTTTTCTTCTGTCTTCAAAGGACATGGGACTTTACCTTACACTTACAAAATACAACTCAAAGATGATGCCAAGCCTGTTGTGCATGCCCCAAGGAGAGTGCCAGCACCGCTCAGAGCTGGCTTGAAAAAAGAACTTGAAAGAATGACTCAAATGGCGGTCATTGAGCGAGTGGAAGAACCCACAGATTGGGTCAACTCAATCACGTGTGTCCAAAAGAAGAACACAGGTGCCTTAAGAGTTTGCCTTGATCCCAAAGATTTGAACGATAACATAAAGAGAGAGCATTATCAAATCCCAAAACGGGAAGAGATCATTAGTGAAATGACTGGTGCTAAGTTTTTTAGTAAACTAGATGCCTCTCACGGATTCTGGCAACTGAGGCTTGACCCGGAAAGCAGCAAGTACACCACCTTTAACACACCATTTGGACGTTACTGTTTCTTAAGACTCCCATTTGGCATTAAATCAGCGCCAGAGATCTTCCACAGAGCAATGGAGTCCATGATAGAGGGTCTGGACGGCACCAGAGTCTACATAGATGACTTGGTCGTCTGGGGAAAAACACAACAACAACATGATGAAAGACTGGAGAAACTCTTTCAGAGAGTCAAAAAACATGGACTAAAACTGAACAGAGACAAGTGTCTCTTTGGTGTCAAGGAGATGATTTTCTTGGGAGACAAAGTCACAAGTGAAGGTGTGGAACCTGACCAGTCAAAAGTGCAAGCCATATTGGATATGCCTGCCCCCACTGACAAAAAAGGTGTCCTGAGAGCCATGGGGATGATCAACTTCCTGGGAAAGTTCATCCCTAATCTTACCTCTAAGACGGCATGCCTCAGGGAGTTACTACAGCACAACACAGTATTTGAATGGACTTGTCGACATGAGAGGGAGTGGAAAAAATTAAAGGAAACTGTAACTACGGAGCCAGTCCTCACATTCTTTGACCCATCTAAACCCACAAAGATCTCCACTGATGCCTCAAAAGATGGTTTGGGAGCAGCACTGCTACAGATGAATGAGGACAAATGGCAACCTGTAGCATATGCGTCTAGGTCAATGACAGAGACCGAGCAGCGCTATGCTCAAATAGAAAAAGAGACTTTGGGGTTAGTGTTTGGATGTGGAAAGTTTCACAGTTATGTGTATGGACTGCCAACCTTTACAGCAGAGACCGACCACAAACCACTCATCACAATCAGGAAAAAGAACCTTAACGACATGTCACCCAGAATTCAGCGCATGATGATGGCATTGCAGCGCTACGACTTTGAACTTATTTACACACCTGGAAAATATATTGTACTGGCAGATGCTTTATCTCGTGCACCAGCACCAAACAGTGACATGCTGGTCACCCCGGTGACTGATGAGTCTGAAACACACATAAACATGGTGACTGCTTCTCTCCCAGCATCAGATGGTATGCTACAGAAAATTGTCCAGGAGACGGCGAAAGATCCTCTGCTGCAGAAAGTTTCACACCATCTACAGAATGGATGGTCAAGAGGAGTCTGCTCAGGGTTTTACCCTGTGCGAGCGGACTTGTGTGTGGCGGATGGGCTGCTACTGCGACAAGACAGGATTGTCATCCCACAATCCATGCGCCAGGACATGCTTCGGCGTATACATGAGGGACATCTGGGCGTGGAGAAATGCAAAAGGAGAGCAAGAGGAGCAGTTTATTGGCCGGGCATCAACAAAGACATTGAGGAGATGATACAGCAGTGTGAAACGTGTCTCAAACATCATTACAAACAAACAAAAGAGCCGATGCTAATCGTAGACCCACCCACTGCACCATGGCAAAAAGTGGGAACAGATTTGTTTCATCTGCATGGCAAGGACTATCTTCTAGTGATAGACTATTATTCTAACTATCCAGAAGTTGCACAATTATCCAGTACATCAGCACAGTCTGTCATCACACACATGAAAGGGTTTTTTGCCAGACATGGAATCCCGCGATGTGTTGTCAGTGACAATGGTCCACAATATGACTGTGGGGAATTCAGTGAGTTTGCACAGGTATATGGATTTCAACATGTCACCTCTAGCCCGTTGTATCCACAGGCTAATGGACAAGCTGAAAAAGGGGTGCAGATTGTAAAGAGACTGTTGAAAAAAGCAAAAGACTGTAAAGCTGACCCTTACCTGGCTTTGCTAAGCTACAGGTCTGCAGCTCTGGAGTGTGGTGCATCACCTGCTGAGCTACTCATGCATCGCAAGCTGCGCACAACACTTCCACACATTTCAAGACACAATGATAACAAAAACACAGATGGACTGACTGACAAACGAATGAGACTCAAGTACAGACAGAAAATGAACTATGATAAAACCGCAACACAACTGGAACCTCTTCGGGAAAGGGATGTTGTGAGGATTGAGGGTCCTGAGTCCTGGGACAGAAAAGCCAGAGTCCTCAGTGAAGTAGGTCCCAGGTCTTTTGTGGTCGAGACAGAGAATGGACAGGTATTAAGGAGAAACAGGAGGAGTCTGTTAAAGACTCGGGACATTGAGAATCAAGCTGAGGAGGTTGGAGCTGAACAGCCAGAAGGTGCTACTCCAGATGTGCACCACAGTGATCCTCCTTCACCTCCCTCAATGACTGTGACACTCAGAAGGTCTACTAGACCTAGAAAGCCCCCTGGGAGGCTCATAGAACAAGAGTGAACTGTTCAACTAATATAAAGTGAAAGAAAGTTGTTGGCACTAGGCACTGTTACATTAAGAAAAAAAAAAAAAAAAAAGGTTCATACTTATGCTGTATTTGGTATGTTAAATGTGTTATTGACTTTTACAGTTGTGTAAATGTGAAGAACAATTTGGTATAGCTGTGTTTGGTATGTTAAATGTGTTATTGACTTTTACAGTTGTGTAAATGTGAAGAACAATTCAGTGTTTGATATTCATTGGATTTGATCCAGAAAAGTTAATGGTATGTTGTCATCATATCTAGTATGTGGGTTAGACGACATTTTGTGTTGCACGATATGTTCATGTTGTGTTTGCCTGTTTGGAAGGGGGATGTAATGATATGTGATTGCAGACGATCACCCACAGAGGGCTGTATAGCCTCAAGGGAACTCTGTATGACGTAATGTATGTACAGGGAGTAGAAGAAGAATGTTAGCGGGAGACTACGGGAGTGATTAAAATAAACAACTAGCTGAAGCTAGTATAAAGTTCAACTGATACCTTATTTAAGGAGCATAAGAACTTTACAGGAGGTGGTCATTTCTTAATGCGCAGTAATAAACTCGGCACTCTAAAGCACCCGAGAGCGTTTTTTTCGATGCCAACCTAACCAGAGTGACGGGAGCGGCACAATTCAGAAAAAGTGCTCAGCTCGCCGAGAAAATGCGATTTAAGCAATAAAATTAAAAATGCTTATAAAACATAAACCAAACGTTGGAAGTGGTCATTTCTTCATGCGCAGCGATAAACTCGGCACTCTAAAGCACCCGAGAGCGTTTTTTTCGATGCCAACCTAACCAGAGTTACGGGAGCGGCACAATTCAGAAAAAGCGCTCAGCTCGCCGAGAAAATGCGATTTAAGCAATAAAATTAAAAATGCTTATAAAACATAAACCAAACGTTGGAGGTGGTCATTTCTTCATGCGCAGTGAATAACTCGGCACTCTAAAGCACCCGAGAGCGTTTTTTTCGATGCCAACCTAACCAGAATGACGGGAGCGGCACAATTCAGAAAAAGCGCTCAGCTCGCCGAGAAAATGCGATTTAAGCAATAAAATTAAAAATGCTTATAAAACATAAACCAAACGTTGGAGGTGGTCATTTCTTCATGCGCAGTGATAAACTCGGCACTCTAAAGCACCCGAGAGCGTTTTTTTCGATGCCAACCTAACCAGAGTGACGGGAGCGGCACAATTCAGAAAAAGTGCTCAGCTCGCCGAGAAAATGCGATTTAAGCAATAAAATTAAAAATGCTTATAAAACATAAACCAAACGTTGGAGGTGGTCATTTCTTAATGCGCAGTAATAAACTCGGCACTCTAAAGCACCCGAGAGCGTTTTTTTCGATGCCAACCTAACCAGAGTGACGGGAGCGGCACAATTCAGAAAAAGTGCTCAGCTCGCCGAGAAAATGCGATTTAAGCAATAAAATTAAAAATGCTTATAAAACATAAACCAAACGTCGGAAGTGGTCATTTCTTCATGCGCAGTGATAAACTCGGCACTCTAAAGCACCCGAGAGCGTTTTTTTCGATGCCAACCTAACCAGAGTTACGGGAGCGGCACAATTCAGAAAAAGCGCTCAGCTCGCCGAGAAAATGCGATTTAAGCAATAAAATTAAAAATGCTTATAAAACATAAACCAAACGTTGGAGGTGGTCATTTCTTCATGCGCAGTGATAAACTCGGCACTCTAAAGCACCCGAGAGCGTTTTTTTCGATGCCAACCTAACCAGAGTGACGGGAGCGGAACAATTCAGAAAAAGCGCTCAGCTCGCCGAGAAAATGCGATTTAAGCAATAAAATTAAAAATGCTTATAAAACATAAACCAAACGTTGGAGGTGGTCATTTCTTCATGCGCAGTGATAAACTCGGCACTCTAAAGCACCCGAGAGCGTTTTTTTCGATGCCAACCTAACCAGAGTGACGGGAGCGGCACAATTCAGAAAAAGCGCTCAGCTCGCCGAGAAAATGCGATTTAAGCAATAAAATTAAAAATGCTTATAAAACATAAACCAAACGTTGGAGGTAGTCATTTCTTCATGTGCAGTGATAAACTCGGCACTCTAAAGCACCCGAGAGCGTTTTTTTCGATGCCAACCTAACCAGAGTGACGGGAGCGGCACAATTCAGAAAAAGTGCTCAGCTCGCCGAGAAAATGCGATTTAAGCAATAAAATTAAAAATGCTTATAAAACATAAACCAAACGTTGGAGGTGGTCATTTCTTAATGCGCAGTAATAAACTCGGCACTCTAAAGCACCCGAGAGCGTTTTTTTCGATGCCAACCTAACCAGAGTGACGGGAGCGGCACAATTCAGAAAAAGTGCTCAGCTCGCCGAGAAAATGCGATTTAAGCAATAAAATTAAAAATGCTTATAAAACATAAACCAAACGTTGGAAGTGGTCATTTCTTCATGCGCAGTGATAAACTCGGCACTCTAAAGCACCCGAGAGCGTTTTTTTCGATGCCAACCTAACCAGAGTTACGGGAGCGGCACAATTCAGAAAAAGCGCTCAGCTCGCCGAGAAAATGCGATTTAAGCAATAAAATTAAAAATGCTTATAAAACATAAACCAAACGTTGGAGGTGGTCATTTCTTCATGCGCAGTGATAAACTCGGCACTCTAAAGCACCCGAGAGCGTTTTTTTCGATGCCAACCTAACCAGAGTGACGGGAGCGGCACAATTCAGAAAAAGCGCTCAGCTCGCCGAGAAAATGCGATTTAAGCAATAAAATTAAAAATGCTTATAAAACATAAACCAAACGTTGGAGGTGGTCATTTCTTCATGCGCAGTGATAAACTCGGCACTCTAAAGCACCCGAGAGCGTTTTTTTCGATGCCAACCTAACCAGAGTGACGGGAGCGGCACAATTCAGAAAAAGTGCTCAGCTTGCCGAGAAAATGCGATTTAAGCAATAAAATTAAAAATGCTTATAAAACATAAACCAAACGTTGGAGGTGGTCATTTCTTCATGCGCAGTGATAAAGTCGGCACTCTAAAGCACCCGAGAGCGTTTTTTTCGATGCCAACCTAACCAGAGTGACGGGAGCGGCACAATTCAGAAAAAGTGCTCAGCTCGCCGAGAAAATGCGATTTAAGCAATAAAATTAAAAATGCTTTTTAAACATAAACCAAACGTTGGAGGTGGTCATTTCTTCATGCGCAGTGATAAACTCGGCACTCTAAAGCACCCGAGAGCGTTTTTTTCGATGCCAACCTAACCAGAGTGACGGGAGCGGCACAATTCAGAAAAAGTGCTCAGCTCGCCGAGAAAATGCGATTTAAGCAATAAAACTAAAAATGCTTATAAAACATAAACCAAACGTTGGAGGTGCACATGGTCATTTCTTCATGCGCAGTAATAAACTCGGCACTCTAAAGCACCCGAGAGCGTTTTTTTCGATGCCAACCTAACCAGAGTGACGGGAGCGGCACAATTCAGAAAAAGTGCTCAGCTCGCCGAGAAAATGCGATTTAAGCAATAAAATTAAAAATGCTTATAAAACATAAACCAAACGTTGGAAGTGGTCATTTCTTCATGCGCAGTGATAAACTCGGCACTCTAAAGCACCCGAGAGCGTTTTTTTCGATGCCAACCTAACCAGAGTTACGGGAGCGGCACAATTCAGAAAAAGCGCTCAGCTCGCCGAGAAAATGCGATTTAAGCAATAAAATTAAAAATGCTTATAAAACATAAACCAAACGTTGGAGGTGGTCATTTCTTCATGCGCAGTGATAAACTCGGCACTCTAAAGCACCCGAGAGCGTTTTTTTCGATGCCAACCTAACCAGAGTGACGGGAGCGGCACAATTCAGAAAAAGCGCTCAGCTCGCCGAGAAAATGCGATTTAAGCAATAAAATTAAAAATGCTTATAAAACATAAACCAAACGTTGGAGGTGGTCATTTCTTCATGCGCAGTGAATAACTCGGCACGATAAAGCACCCGAGAGCGTTTTTTTCGATGCCAACCTAACCAGAGTGACGGGAGCGGCACAATTCAGAAAAAGCGCTCAGCTCGCCGAGAAAATGCGATTTAAGCAATAAAATTAAAAATGCTTATAAAACATAAACCAAACGTTGGAGGTGGTCATTTCTTCATGCGCAGTGATAAACTCGGCACTCTAAAGCACCCGAGAGCGTTTTTTTCGATGCCAACCTAACCAGAGTGACGGGAGCGGCACAATTCAGAAAAAGTGCTCAGCTCGCCGAGAAAATGCGATTTAAGCAATAAAATTAAAAATGCTTATAAAACATAAACCAAACGTTGGAGGTGGTCATTTCTTAATGCGCAGTAATAAACTCGGCACTCTAAAGCACCCGAGAGCGTTTTTTTCGATGCCAACCTAACCAGAGTGACGGGAGCGGCACAATTCAGAAAAAGTGCTCAGCTCGCCGAGAAAATGCGATTTAAGCAATAAAATTAAAAATGCTTATAAAACATAAACCAAACGTTGGAAGTGGTCATTTCTTCATGCGCAGTGATAAACTCGGCACTCTAAAGCACCCGAGAGCGTTTTTTTCGATGCCAACCTAACCAGAGTTACGGGAGCGGCACAATTCAGAAAAAGCGCTCAGCTCGCCGAGAAAATGCGATTTAAGCAATAAAATTAAAAATGCTTATAAAACATAAACCAAACGTTGGAGGTGGTCATTTCTTCATGCGCAGTGATAAACTCGGCACTCTAAAGCACCCGAGAGCGTTTTTTTTCGATGCCAACCTAACCAGAGTTACGGGAGCGGCACAATTCAGAAAAAGCGCTCAGCTCGCCGAGAAAATGCGATTTAAGCAATAAAATTAAAAATGCTTATAAAACATAAACCAAACGTTGGAGGTGGTCATTTCTTCATGCGCAGTGATAAACTCGGCACTCTAAAGCACCCGAGAGCGTTTTTTTCGATGCCAACCTAACCAGAGTGACGGGAGCGGCACAATTCAGAAAAAGCGCTCAGCTCGCCGAGAAAATGCGATTTAAGCAATAAAATTAAAAATGCTTATAAAACATAAACCAAACGTTGGAAGTGGTCATTTCTTCATGCGCAGTGATAAACTCGGCACTCTAAAGCACCCGAGAGCGTTTTTTTCGATGCCAACCTAACCAGAATAACGGGAGCGGCACAATTCAGAAAAAGCGCTCAGCTCGCCGAGAAAATGCGATTTAAGCAATAAAATTAAAAATGCTTATAAAACATAAACCAAACGTTGGAGGTGGTCATTTCTTCATGCGCAGTGATAAACTCGGCACTCTAAAGCACCCGAGAGCGTTTTTTTCGATGCCAACCTAACCAGAGTGACGGGAGCGGCACAATTCAGAAAAAGTGCTCAGCTCGCCGAGAAAAGGCGATTTAAGCAATAAAATTAAAAATGCTTATAAAACATAAACCAAACGTTGGAGGTGGTCATTTCTTAATGCGCAGTAATAAACTCGGCACTCTAAAGCACCCGAGAGCGTTTTTTTCGATGCCAACCTAACCAGAGTGACGGGAGCGGCACAATTCAGAAAAAGTGCTCAGCTCGCCGAGAAAATGCGATTTAAGCAATAAAATTAAAAATGCTTATAAAACATAAACCAAACGTTGGAAGTGGTCATTTCTTCATGCGCAGTGATAAACTCGGCACTCTAAAGCACCCGAGAGCGTTTTTTTCGATGCCAACCTAACCAGAGTTACGGGAGCGGCACAATTCAGAAAAAGCGCTCAGCTCGCCGAGAAAATGCGATTTAAGCAATAAAATTAAAAATGCTTATAAAACATAAACCAAACGTTGGAGGTGGTCATTTCTTCATGCGCAGTGATAAACTCGGCACTCTAAAGCACCCGAGAGCGTTTTTTTCGATGCCAACCTAACCAGAGTGACGGGAGCGGCACAATTCAGAAAAAGCGCTCAGCTCGCCGAGAAAATGCGATTTAAGCAATAAAATTAAAAATGCTTATAAAACATAAACCAAACGTTGGAGGTGGTCATTTCTTCATGCGCAGTGATAAACTCGGCACTCTAAAGCACCCGAGAGCGTTTTTTTCGATGCCAACCTAACCAGAGTGACGGGAGCGGCACAATTCAGAAAAAGCGCTCAGCTCGCCGAGAAAATGCGATTTAAGCAATAAAATTAAAAATGCTTATAAAACATAAACCAAACGTTGGAGGTAGTCATTTCTTCATGTGCAGTGATAAACTCGGCACTCTAAAGCACCCGAGAGCGTTTTTTTCGATGCCAACCTAACCAGAGTGACGGGAGCGGCACAATTCAGAAAAAGTGCTCAGCTCGCCGAGAAAATGCGATTTAAGCAATAAAATTAAAAATGCTTATAAAACATAAACCAAACGTTGGAGGTGGTCATTTCTTAATGCGCAGTAATAAACTCGGCACTCTAAAGCACCCGAGAGCGTTTTTTTCGATGCCAACCTAACCAGAGTGACGGGAGCGGCACAATTCAGAAAAAGTGCTCAGCTCGCCGAGAAAATGCGATTTAAGCAATAAAATTAAAAATGCTTATAAAACATAAACCAAACGTTGGAAGTGGTCATTTCTTCATGCGCAGTGATAAACTCGGCACTCTAAAGCACCCGAGAGCGTTTTTTTCGATGCCAACCTAACCAGAGTTACGGGAGCGGCACAATTCAGAAAAAGCGCTCAGCTCGCCGAGAAAATGCGATTTAAGCAATAAAATTAAAAATGCTTATAAAACATAAACCAAACGTTGGAGGTGGTCATTTCTTCATGCGCAGTGATAAACTCGGCACTCTAAAGCACCCGAGAGCGTTTTTTTCGATGCCAACCTAACCAGAGTGACGGGAGCGGCACAATTCAGAAAAAGCGCTCAGCTCGCCGAGAAAATGCGATTTAAGCAATAAAATTAAAAATGCTTATAAAACATAAACCAAACGTTGGAGGTGGTCATTTCTTCATGCGCAGTGATAAACTCGGCACTCTAAAGCACCCGAGAGCGTTTTTTTCGATGCCAACCTAACCAGAGTGACGGGAGCGGCACAATTCAGAAAAAGTGCTCAGCTTGCCGAGAAAATGCGATTTAAGCAATAAAATTAAAAATGCTTATAAAACATAAACCAAACGTTGGAGGTGGTCATTTCTTCATGCGCAGTGATAAAGTCGGCACTCTAAAGCACCCGAGAGCGTTTTTTTCGATGCCAACCTAACCAGAGTGACGGGAGCGGCACAATTCAGAAAAAGTGCTCAGCTCGCCGAGAAAATGCGATTTAAGCAATAAAATTAAAAATGCTTTTTAAACATAAACCAAACGTTGGAGGTGGTCATTTCTTCATGCGCAGTGATAAACTCGGCACTCTAAAGCACCCGAGAGCGTTTTTTTCGATGCCAACCTAACCAGAGTGACGGGAGCGGCACAATTCAGAAAAAGTGCTCAGCTCGCCGAGAAAATGCGATTTAAGCAATAAAACTAAAAATGCTTATAAAACATAAACCAAACGTTGGAGGTGGTCATTTCTTCATGCGCAGTAATAAACTCGGCACTCTAAAGCACCCGAGAGCGTTTTTTTCGATGCCAACCTAACCAGAGTGACGGGAGCGGCACAATTCAGAAAAAGTGCTCAGCTCGCCGAGAAAATGCGATTTAAGCAATAAAATTAAAAATGCTTATAAAACATAAACCAAACGTTGGAAGTGGTCATTTCTTCATGCGCAGTGATAAACTCGGCACTCTAAAGCACCCGAGAGCGTTTTTTTCGATGCCAACCTAACCAGAGTTACGGGAGCGGCACAATTCAGAAAAAGCGCTCAGCTCGCCGAGAAAATGCGATTTAAGCAATAAAATTAAAAATGCTTATAAAACATAAACCAAACGTTGGAGGTGGTCATTTCTTCATGCGCAGTGATAAACTCGGCACTCTAAAGCACCCGAGAGCGTTTTTTTCGATGCCAACCTAACCAGAGTGACGGGAGCGGCACAATTCAGAAAAAGCGCTCAGCTCGCCGAGAAAATGCGATTTAAGCAATAAAATTAAAAATGCTTATAAAACATAAACCAAACGTTGGAGGTGGTCATTTCTTCATGCGCAGTGAATAACTCGGCACTCTAAAGCACCCGAGAGCGTTTTTTTCGATGCCAACCTAACCAGAGTGACGGGAGCGGCACAATTCAGAAAAAGCGCTCAGCTCGCCGAGAAAATGCGATTTAAGCAATAAAATTAAAAATGCTTATAAAACATAAACCAAACGTTGGAGGTGGTCATTTCTTCATGCGCAGTGATAAACTCGGCACTCTAAAGCACCCGAGAGCGTTTTTTTCGATGCCAACCTAACCAGAGTGACGGGAGCGGCACAATTCAGAAAAAGTGCTCAGCTCGCCGAGAAAATGCGATTTAAGCAATAAAATTAAAAATGCTTATAAAACATAAACCAAACGTTGGAGGTGGTCATTTCTTAATGCGCAGTAATAAACTCGGCACTCTAAAGCACCCGAGAGCGTTTTTTTCGATGCCAACCTAACCAGAGTGACGGGAGCGGCACAATTCAGAAAAAGTGCTCAGCTCGCCGAGAAAATGCGATTTAAGCAATAAAATTAAAAATGCTTATAAAACATAAACCAAACGTTGGAAGTGGTCATTTCTTCATGCGCAGTGATAAACTCGGCACTCTAAAGCACCCGAGAGCGTTTTTTTCGATGCCAACCTAACCAGAGTTACGGGAGCGGCACAATTCAGAAAAAGCGCTCAGCTCGCCGAGAAAATGCGATTTAAGCAATAAAATTAAAAATGCTTATAAAACATAAACCAAACGTTGAAGTTGGTCATTTCTTCATGCGCAGTGATAAACTCGGCACTCTAAAGCACCCGAGAGCGTTTTTTTCGATGCCAACCTAACCAGAGTGACGGGAGCGGCACAATTCAGAAAAAGCGCTCAGCTCGCCGAGAAAATGCGATTTAAGCAATAAAATTAAAAATGCTTATAAAACATAAACCAAACGTTGGAGGTGGTCATTTCTTCATGCGCAGTGATAAACTCGGCACTCTAAAGCACCCGAGAGCGTTTTTTTCGATGCCAACCTAACCAGAGTGACGGGAGCGGCACAATTCAGAAAAAGTGCTCAGCTTGCCGAGAAAATGCGATTTAAGCAATAAAATTAAAAATGCTTATAAAACATAAACCAAACGTTGGAGGTGGTCATTTCTTCATGCGCAGTGAATAACTCGGCACTCTAAAGCACCCGAGAGCGTTTTTTTCGATGCCAACCTAACCAGAGTGACGGGAGCGGCACAATTCAGAAAAAGTGCTCAGCTCGCCGAGAAAATGCGATTTAAGCAATAAAATTAAAAATGCTTATAAAACATAAACCAAACGTTGGAGGTGGTCATTTCTTAATGCGCAGTAATAAACTCGGCACTCTAAAGCACCCGTGAGCGTTTTTTTCGATGCCAACCTAACCAGAGTGACGGGAGCGGCACAATTCAGAAAAAGTGCTCAGCTCGCCGAGAAAATGCGATTTAAGCAATACAATTAAAAATGCTTATAAAACATAAACCAAACGTTGGAGGTGGTCATTTCTTCATGCGCAGTGATAAAGTCGGCACTCTAAAGCACCCGATAGCGTTTTTTTCGATGCCAACCTAACCAGAGTGACGGGAGCGGCACAATTCAGAAAAAGTGCTCAGCTCGCCGAGAAAATGCGATTTAAGCAATAAAATTAAAAATGCTTTTTAAACATAAACCAAACGTTGGAGGTGGTCATTTCTTCATGCGCAGTGATAAACTCGGCACTCTAAAGCACCCGAGAGCGTTTTTTTCGATGCCAACCTAACCAGAGTGACGGGAGCGGCACAATTCAGAAAAAGTGCTCAGCTCGCCGAGAAAATGCGATTTAAGCAATAAAACTAAAAATGCTTATAAAACACAAACCAAACGTTGGAGGTGGTCATTTCTTAATGCGCAGTGAATAACTCGGCACTCTAAAGCACCCGAGAGCGTTTTTTTCGATGCCAACCTAACCAGAGTGACGGGAGCGGCACAATTCAGAAAAAGTGCTCAGCTCGCCGAGAAAATGCGATTTAAGCAATAAAATTAAAAATGCTTATAAAACATAAACCAAACGTTGGAAGTGGTCATTTCTTCATGCGCAGTGATAAACTCGGCACTCTAAAGCACCCGAGAGCGTTTTTTTCGATGCCAACCTAACCAGAGTGACGGGAGCGGCACAATTCAGAAAAAGTGCTCAGCTCGCCGAGAAAATGCGATTTAAGCAATAAAATTAAAAATGCTTATAAAACATAAACCAAACGTTGGAGGTGGTCATTTCTTAATGCGCAGTAATAAACTCGGCACTCTAAAGCACCCGAGAGCGTTTTTTTCGATGCCAACCTAACCAGAGTGACGGGAGCGGCACAATTCAGAAAAAGTGCTCAGCTCGCCGAGAAAATGCGATTTAAGCAATAAAATTAAAAATGCTTATAAAACATAAACCAAACGTTGGAAGTGGTCATTTCTTCATGCGCAGTGATAAACTCGGCACTCTAAAGCACCCGAGAGCGTTTTTTTCGATGCCAACCTAACCAGAGTTACGGGAGCGGCACAATTCAGAAAAAGCGCTCAGCTCGCCGAGAAAATGCGATTTAAGCAATAAAATTAAAAATGCTTATAAAACATAAACCAAACGTTGGAGGTGGTCATTTCTTCATGCGCAGTGATAAACTCGGCACTCTAAAGCACCCGAGAGCGTTTTTTTCGATGCCAACCTAACCAGAGTGACGGGAGCGGCACAATTCAGAAAAAGCGCTCAGCTCGCCGAGAAAATGCGATTTAAGCAATAAAATTAAAAATGCTTATAAAACATAAACCAAACGTTGGAGGTGGTCATTTCTTCATGCGCAGTGATAAACTCGGCACTCTAAAGCACCCGAGAGCGTTTTTTTCGATGCCAACCTAACCAGAGTGACGGGAGCGGCACAATTCAGAAAAAGTGCTCAGCTTGCCGAGAAAATGCGATTTAAGCAATAAAATTAAAAATGCTTATAAAACATAAACCAAACGTTGGAGGTGGTCATTTCTTCATGCGCAGTGATAAAGTCGGCACTCTAAAGCACCCGAGAGCGTTTTTTTCGATGCCAACCTAACCAGAGTGACGGGAGCGGCACAATTCAGAAAAAGTGCTCAGCTCGCCGAGAAAATGCGATTTAAGCAATAAAATTAAAAATGCTTTTTAAACATAAACCAAACGTTGGAGGTGGTCATTTCTTCATGCGCAGTGATAAACTCGGCACTCTAAAGCACCCGAGAGCGTTTTTTTCGATGCCAACCTAACCAGAGTGACGGGAGCGGCACAATTCAGAAAAAGTGCTCAGCTCGCCGAGAAAATGCGATTTAAGCAATAAAACTAAAAATGCTTATAAAACATAAACCAAACGTTGGAGGTGGTCATTTCTTCATGCGCAGTAATAAACTCGGCACTCTAAAGCACCCGAGAGCGTTTTTTTCGATGCCAACCTAACCAGAGTGACGGGAGCGGCACAATTCAGAAAAAGTGCTCAGCTCGCCGAGAAAATGCGATTTAAGCAATAAAATTAAAAATGCTTATAAAACATAAACCAAACGTTGGAAGTGGTCATTTCTTCATGCGCAGTGATAAACTCGGCACTCTAAAGCACCCGAGAGCGTTTTTTTCGATGCCAACCTAACCAGAGTTACGGGAGCGGCACAATTCAGAAAAAGCGCTCAGCTCGCCGAGAAAATGCGATTTAAGCAATAAAATTAAAAATGCTTATAAAACATAAACCAAACGTTGGAGGTGGTCATTTCTTCATGCGCAGTGATAAACTCGGCACTCTAAAGCACCCGAGAGCGTTTTTTTCGATGCCAACCTAACCAGAGTGACGGGAGCGGCACAATTCAGAAAAAGCGCTCAGCTCGCCGAGAAAATGCGATTTAAGCAATAAAATTAAAAATGCTTATAAAACATAAACCAAACGTTGGAGGTGGTCATTTCTTCATGCGCAGTGAATAACTCGGCACTCTAAAGCACCCGAGAGCGTTTTTTTCGATGCCAACCTAACCAGAGTGACGGGAGCGGCACAATTCAGAAAAAGCGCTCAGCTCGCCGAGAAAATGCGATTTAAGCAATAAAATTAAAAATGCTTATAAAACATAAACCAAACGTTGGAGGTGGTCATTTCTTCATGCGCAGTGATAAACTCGGCACTCTAAAGCACCCGAGAGCGTTTTTTTCGATGCCAACCTAACCAGAGTGACGGGAGCGGCACAATTCAGAAAAAGTGCTCAGCTCGCCGAGAAAATGCGATTTAAGCAATAAAATTAAAAATGCTTATAAAACATAAACCAAACGTTGGAGGTGGTCATTTCTTAATGCGCAGTAATAAACTCGGCACTCTAAAGCACCCGAGAGCGTTTTTTTCGATGCCAACCTAACCAGAGTGACGGGAGCGGCACAATTCAGAAAAAGTGCTCAGCTCGCCGAGAAAATGCGATTTAAGCAATAAAATTAAAAATGCTTATAAAACATAAACCAAACGTTGGAAGTGGTCATTTCTTCATGCGCAGTGATAAACTCGGCACTCTAAAGCACCCGAGAGCGTTTTTTTCGATGCCAACCTAACCAGAGTTACGGGAGCGGCACAATTCAGAAAAAGCGCTCAGCTCGCCGAGAAAATGCGATTTAAGCAATAAAATTAAAAATGCTTATAAAACATAAACCAAACGTTGGAGGTGGTCATTTCTTCATGCGCAGTGATAAACTCGGCACTCTAAAGCACCCGAGAGCGTTTTTTTCGATGCCAACCTAACCAGAGTGACGGGAGCGGCACAATTCAGAAAAAGCGCTCAGCTCGCCGAGAAAATGCGATTTAAGCAATAAAATTAAAAATGCTTATAAAACATAAACCAAACGTTGGAGGTGGTCATTTCTTCATGCGCAGTGATAAACTCGGCACTCTAAAGCACCCGAGAGCGTTTTTTTCGATGCCAACCTAACCAGAGTGACGGGAGCGGCACAATTCAGAAAAAGTGCTCAGCTTGCCGAGAAAATGCGATTTAAGCAATAAAATTAAAAATGCTTATAAAACATAAACCAAACGTTGGAGGTGGTCATTTCTTCATGCGCAGTGAATAACTCGGCACTCTAAAGCACCCGAGAGCGTTTTTTTCGATGCCAACCTAACCAGAGTGACGGGAGCGGCACAATTCAGAAAAAGTGCTCAGCTCGCCGAGAAAATGCGATTTAAGCAATAAAATTAAAAATGCTTATAAAACATAAACCAAACGTTGGAGGTGGTCATTTCTTAATGCGCAGTAATAAACTCGGCACTCTAAAGCACCCGTGAGCGTTTTTTTCGATGCCAACCTAACCAGAGTGACGGGAGCGGCACAATTCAGAAAAAGTGCTCAGCTCGCCGAGAAAATGCGATTTAAGCAATACAATTAAAAATGCTTATAAAACATAAACCAAACGTTGGAGGTGGTCATTTCTTCATGCGCAGTGATAAAGTCGGCACTCTAAAGCACCCGAGAGCGTTTTTTTCGATGCCAACCTAACCAGAGTGACGGGAGCGGCACAATTCAGAAAAAGTGCTCAGCTCGCCGAGAAAATGCGATTTAAGCAATAAAATTAAAAATGCTTTTTAAACATAAACCAAACGTTGGAGGTGGTCATTTCTTCATGCGCAGTGATAAACTCGGCACTCTAAAGCACCCGAGAGCGTTTTTTTCGATGCCAACCTAACCAGAGTGACGGGAGCGGCACAATTCAGAAAAAGTGCTCAGCTCGCCGAGAAAATGCGATTTAAGCAATAAAACTAAAAATGCTTATAAAACACAAACCAAACGTTGGAGGTGGTCATTTCTTAATGCGCAGTGAATAACTCGGCACTCTAAAGCACCCGAGAGCGTTTTTTTCGATGCCAACCTAACCAGAGTGACGGGAGCGGCACAATTCAGAAAAAGCGCTCAGCTCGCCGAGAAAATGCGATTTAAGCAATAAATTTAAAAATGCAAACGTTGGAGGTGGTCATTTCTTCATGCGCATGACAAACTCGGCACTCTAAAGCACCCGAGAGCGTTTTTTTCGATGCCAACCTAACCAGAGTGACGGGAGCGGCACAATTCAGAAAAAGTGCTCAGCTCGCCGAGAAAATGCGATTTAAGCAATAAAATTAAAAATGCTTATAAAACAAACCAAACGTTGGAGGTGGTCATTTCTTCATGCGCAGTGATAAACTCGGCACTCTAAAGCACCCGAGAGCGTTTTTTTCGATGCCAACCTAACCAGAGTGACGGGAGCGGCACAATTCAGAAAAAGCGCTCAGCTCGCCGAGAAAATGCGATTTAAGCAATAAAATTAAAAATGCTTATAAAACATAAACCAAACGTTGGAGGTGGTCATTTCTTCATGCGCAGTGATAAACTCGGCACTCTAAAGCACCCGAGAGCGTTTTTTTCGATGCCAACCTAACCAGAGTGACGGGAGCGGCACAATTCAGAAAAAGTGCTCAGCTCGCCGAGAAAATGCGATTCAAGCAATAAAATTAAAAATGCTTATAAAACATAAACCAAACGTTGGAGGTGGTCATTTCTTAATGCGCAGTAATAAACTCGGCACTCTAAAGCACCCGAGAGCGTTTTTTTCGATGCCAACCTAACCAGAGTGACGGGAGCGGCACAATTCAGAAAAAGTGCTCAGCTCGCCGAGAAAATGCGATTTAAGCAATAAAATTAAAAATGCTTATAAAACATAAACCAAACGTTGGAAGTGGTCATTTATTCATGCGCAGTGATAAACTCGGCACTCTAAAGCACCCGATAGCGTTTTTTTCTATGCCAACCTAACCAGAGTTACGGGAGCGGCACAATTCAGAAAAAGCGCTCAGCTCGCCGAGAAAATGCGATTTAAGCAATATAATTAAAAATGCTTATAAAACATAAACCAAACGTTGGAGGTGGTCATTTCTTCATGCGCAGTGATAAACTCGGCACTCTAAAGCACCCGAGAGCGTTTTTTTCGATGCCAACCTAACCAGAGTGACGGGAGCGGCACAATTCAGAAAAAGTGCTCAGCTCGCCGAGAAAATGCGATTTAAGCAATCAAATTAAAAATGCTTATTAAACATAAACCAAACGTTGGAGGTGGTCATTTCTTCATGCGCAGTGAATAACTCGGCACTCTAAAGCACCCGATAGCGTTTTTTTCGATGCCAACCTAACCAGAGTGACGGGAGCGGCACAATTCAGAAAAAGTGCTCAGCTCGCCGAGAAAATGTGATTTAAGCAATAAAATTAAAAATGCTTATAAAACATAAACCAAACGTTGGAGGTGGTCATTTCTTCATGCGCAGTGAATAACTCGGCACTCTAAAGCACCCGAGAGCGTTTTTTTCGATGCCAAGTGACGGGAGCGGCACAATTCAGAAAAAGTGCTCAGCTCGCCGAGAAAATGCGATTTAAGCAATAAAATTAAAAATGCTTATAAAACATAAACCAAACGTTGGAGGTGGTCATTTCTTAATGCGCAGTAATAAACTCGGCACTCTAAAGCACCCGAGAGCGTTTTTTTCGATGCCAACCTAACCAGAGTGACGGGAGCGGCACAATTCAGAAAAAGTGCTCAGCTCGCCGAGAAAATGCGATTTAAGCAATACAATTAAAAATGCTTATAAAACATAAACCAAACGTTGGAGGTGGTCATTTCTTAATGCGCAGTAATAAACTCGGCACTCTAAAGCACCCGAGAGCGTTTTTTTCGATGCCAACCTAACCAGAGTGACGGGAGCGGCACAATTCAGAAAAAGTGCTCAGCTCGCCGAGAAAATGCGATTTAAGCAATAAAATTAAAAATGCTTATTAAACATAAACCAAACGTTGGAGGTGGTCATTTCTTCATGCGCAGTGAATAACTCGGCACTCTAAAGCACCCGAGAGCGTTTTTTTCGATGCCAACCTAACCAGAGTGACGGGAGCGGCACATTTCAGAAAAAGCGCTCAGCTCGCCGAGAAAATGCGATTTAAGCAATAAAATTAAAAATGCTTATAAAACATAAACCAAACGTTGGAGGTGGTCATTTCTTAATGCGCAGTAATAAACTCGGCACTCTAAAGCACCCGAGAGCGTTTTTTTCGATGCCAACCTAACCAGAGTGACGGGAGCGGCACAATTCAGAAAAAGTGCTCAGCTCGCCGAGAAAATGCGATTTAAGCAATAAAATTAAAAATGCTTATAAAACATAAACCAAACGTTGGAGGTGGTCATTTCTTAATGCGCAGTAATAAACTCGGCACTCTAAAGCACCCGAGAGCGTATTTTTCGATGCCAACCTAACCAGAGTGACGGGAGCGGCACAATTCAGAAAAAGCGCTCAGCTCGCCGAGAAAATGCGATTTAAGCAATAAAATTAAAAATGCTTATAAAACATAAACCAAACGTTGGAGGTGGTCATTTCTTCATGCGCAGTGATAAACTCGGCACTCTAAAGCACCCGAGAGCGTTTTTTTCGATGCCAACCTAACCAGAGTGACGGGAGCGGCACAATTCAGAAAAAGTGCTCAGCTCGCCGAGAAAATGCGATTTAAGCAATAAAATTAAAAATGCTTATAAAACATAAACCAAACGTTGGAGGTGGTCATTTCTTCATGCGCAGTGATAAACTCGGCACTCTAAAGCACCCGAGAGCGTTTTTTTCGATGCCAACCTAACCAGAGTGACGGGAGCGGCACAATTCAGAAAAAGTGCTCAGCTCGCCGAGAAAATGCGATTCAAGCAATAAAATTAAAAATGCTTATTAAACATAAACCAAACGTTGGAGGTGGTCATTTCTTCATGCGCAGTGAATAACTCGGCACTCTAAAGCACCCGAGAGCGTTTTTTTCGATGCCAACCTAACCAGAGTGACGGGAGCGGCACAATTCAGAAAAAGTGCTCAGCTCGCCGAGAAAATGCGATTTAAGCAATAAAATTAAAAATGCTTATAAAACATAAACCAAACGTTGGAGGTGGTCATTTCTTAATGCGCAGTAATAAACTCGGCACTCTAAAGCACCCGAGAGCGTTTTTTTCGATGCCAACCTAACCAGAGTGACGGGAGCGGCACAATTCAGAAAAAGCGCTCAGCTCGCCGAGAAAATGCGATTTAAGCAATAAAATTAAAAATGCTTATAAAACATAAACCAAACGTTGGAGGTGGTCATTTCTTAATGCGCAGTAATAAACTCGGCACTCTAAAGCACCCGAGAGCGTTTTTTTCGATGCCAACCTAACCAGAGTGACGGGAGCGGCACAATTCAGAAAAAGTGCTCAGCTCGCCGAGAAAATGCGATTTAAGCAATAAAATTAAAAATGCTTATAAAACATAAACCAAACGTTGGAGGTGGTCATTTCTTAATGCGCAGTAATAAACTCGGCACTCTAAAGCACCCGAGAGCGTTTTTTTCGATGCCAACCTAACCAGAGTGACGGGAGCGGCACAATTCAGAAAAAGTGCTCAGCTCGCCGAGAAAATGCGATTTAAGCAATAAAATTAAAAATGCTTATTAAACATAAACCAAACGTTGGAGGTGGTCATTTCTTCATGCGCAGTGAATAACTCGGCACTCTAAAGCACCCGATAGCGTTTTTTTCGATGCCAACCTAACCAGAGTGACGGGAGCGGCACAATTCAGAAAAAGTGCTCAGCTCGCCGAGAAAATGCGATTTAAGCAATAAAATTAAAAATGCTTATAAAACATAAACCAAACGTTGGAGGTGGTCATTTCTTAATGCGCAGTAATAAACTCGGCACTCTAAAGCACCCGAGAGCGTTTTTTTCGATGCCAACCTAACCAGAGTGACGGGAGCGGCACAATTCAGAAAAAGTGCTCAGCTCGCCGAGAAAATGCGATTTAAGCAATAAAATTAAAAATGCTTATTAAACATAAACCAAACGTTGGAGGTGGTCATTTCTTCATGCGCAGTGATAAACTCGGCACTCTAAAGCACCCGAGAGCGTTTTTTTCGATGCCAACCTAACCAGAGTGACGGGAGCGGCACAATTCAGAAAAAGTGCTCAGCTCGCCGAGAAAATGCGATTTAAGCAATAAAATTAAAAATGCTTATAAAACATAAACCAAACGTTGGAGGTGGTCATTTCTTCATGCGCAGTGAATAACTCGGCACTCTAAAGCACCCGAGAGCGTTTTTTTCGATGCCAACCTAACCAGAGTGACGGGAGCGGCACAATTCAGAAAAAGTGCTCAGCTCGCCGAGAAAATGCGATTTAAGCAATAAAATTAAAAATGCTTATAAAACATAAACCAAACGTTGGAGGTGGTCATTTCTTAATGCGCAGTAATAAACTCGGCACTCTAAAGCACCCGTGAGCGTTTTTTTCGATGCCAACCTAACCAGAGTGACGGGAGCGGCACAATTCAGAAAAAGTGCTCAGCTCGCCGAGAAAATGCGATTTAAGCAATAAAATTAAAAATGCTTATAAAACATAAACCAAACGTTGGAGGTGGTCATTTCTTCATGCGCAGTGATAAAGTCGGCACTCTAAAGCACCCGAGAGCGTTTTTTTCGATGCCAACCTAACCAGAGTGACGGGAGCGGCACAATTCAGAAAAAGTGCTCAGCTCGCCGAGAAAATGCGATTTAAGCAATAAAATTAAAAATGCTTATTAAACATAAACCAAACGTTGGAGGTGGTCATTTCTTCATGCGCAGTGATAAACTCGGCACTCTAAAGCACCCGAGAGCGTTTTTTTCGATGCCAACCTAACCAGAGTGACGGGAGCGGCACAATTCAGAAAAAGTGCTCAGCTCGCCGAGAAAATGCGATTTAAGCAATAAAATTAAAAATGCTTATAAAACATAAACCAAACGTTGGAGGTGGTCATTTCTTAATGCGCAGTAATAAACTCGGCACTCTAAAGCACCCGAGAGCGTTTTTTTCGATGCCAACCTAACCAGAGTGACGGGAGCGGCACAATTCAGAAAAAGTGCTCAGCTCGCCGAGAAAATGCGATTTAAGCAATAAAATTAAAAATGCTTATTAAACATAAACCAAACGTTGGAGGTGGTCATTTCTTCATGCGCAGTGAATAACTCGGCACTCTAAAGCACCCGAGAGTGTTTTTTTCGATGCCAACCTAACCAGAGTGACGGGAGCGGCACAATTCAGAAAAAGCGCTCAGCTCGCCGAGAAAATGCGATTTAAGCAATAAAATTAAAAATGCTTATAAAACATAAACCAAACGTTGGAGGTGGTCATTTCTTAATGCGCAGTAATAAACTCGGCACTCTAAAGCACCCGAGAGCGTTTTTTTCGATGCCAACCTAACCAGAGTGACGGGAGCGGCACAATTCAGAAAAAGTGCTCAGCTCGCCGAGAAAATGCGATTTAAGCAATAAAATTAAAAATGCTTATAAAACATAAACCAAACGTTGGAGGTGGTCATTTCTTAATGCGCAGTAATAAACTCGGCACTCTAAAGCACCCGAGAGCGTTTTTTTCGATGCCAACCTAACCAGAGTGACGGGAGCGGCACAATTCAGAAAAAGTGCTCAGCTCGCCGAGAAAATGCGATTTAAGCAATAAAATTAAAAATGCTTATTAAACATAAACCAAACGTTGGAGGTGGTCATTTCTTCATGCGCAGTGAATAACTCGGCACTCTAAAGCACCCGAGAGCGTTTTTTTCGATGCCAAGTGACGGGAGCGGCACAATTCAGAAAAAGTGCTCAGCTCGCCGAGAAAATGCGATTTAAGCAATAAAATTAAAAATGCTTATAAAACATAAACCAAACGTTGGAGGTGGTCATTTCTTAATGCGCAGTAATAAACTCGGCACTCTAAAGCACCCGAGAGCGTTTTTTTCGATGCCAACCTAACCAGAGTGACGGGAGCGGCACAATTCAGAAAAAGTGCTCAGCTCGCCGAGAAAATGCGATTTAAGCAATAAAATTAAAAATGCTTATAAAACATAAACCAAACGTTGGAGGTGGTCATTTCTTAATGCGCAGTAATAAACTCGGCACTCTAAAGCACCCGAGAGCGTTTTTTTCGATGCCAACCTAACCAGAGTGACGGGAGCGGCACAATTCAGAAAAAGTGCTCAGCTCGCCGAGAAAATGCGATTTAAGCAATAAAATTAAAAATGCTTATAAAACATAAACCAAACGTTGGAGGTGGTCATTTCTTAATGCGCAGTAATAAACTCGGCACTCTAAAGCACCCGAGAGCGTTTTTTTCGATGCCAACCTAACCAGAGTTACGGTAGCGGCACAATTCAGAAAAAGCGCTCAGCTCGCCGAGAAAATGCGATTTAAGCAATAAAATTAAAAATGCTTATGAAACATAAACCAAACGTTGGAGGTGGTCATTTCTTCATGCGCAGTGAATAACTCGGCACTCTAAAGCACCCGAGAGCGTTTTTTTCGATGCCAACCTAACCAGAGTGACGGGAGCGGCACAATTCAGAAAAAGTGCTCAGCTCGCCGAGAAAATGCGATTTAAGCAATAAAATTAAAAATGCTTATAAAACATAAACCAAACGTTGGAGGTGGTCATTTCTTAATGCGCAGTAATAAACTCGGCACTCTAAAGCACCCGTGAGCGTTTTTTTCGATGCCAACCTAACCAGAGTGACGGGAGCGGCACAATTCAGAAAAAGTGCTCAGCTCGCCGAGAAAATGCGATTTAAGCAATAAAATTAAAAATGCTTATAAAACATAAACCAAACGTTGGAGGTGGTCATTTCTTAATGCGCAGTAATAAACTCGGCACTCTAAAGCACCCGTGAGCGTTTTTTTCGATGCCAACCTAACCAGAGTGACGGGAGCGGCACAATTCAGAAAAAGTGCTCAGCTCGCCGAGAAAATGCGATTTAAGCAATAAAATTAAAAATGCTTATAAAACATAAACCAAACGTTGGAGGTGGTCATTTCTTCATGCGCAGTGAATAACTCGGCACTCTAAAGCACCCGAGAGCGTTTTTTTCGATGCCAACCTAACCAGAGTGACGGGAGCGGCACAATTCAGAAAAAGCGCTCAGCTCGCCGAGAAAATGCGATTTAAGCAATAAAATTAAAAATGCTTATAAAACATAAACCAAACGTTGGAGGTGGTCATTTCTTAATGCGCAGTAATAAACTCGGCACTCTAAAGCACCCGAGAGCGTTTTTTTCGATGCCAACCTAACCAGAGTGACGGGAGCGGCACAATTCAGAAAAAGTGCTCAGCTCGCCGAGAAAATGCGATTTAAGCAATAAAATTAAAAATGCTTATAAAACATAAACCAAACGTTGGAGGTGGTCATTTCTTAATGCGCAGTAATAAACTCGGCACTCTAAAGCACCCGATAGCGTTTTTTTCGATGCCAACCTAACCAGAGTGACGGGAGCGGCACAATTCAGAAAAAGTGCTCAGCTCGCCGAGAAAATGCGATTTAAGCAATACAATTAAAAATGCTTATAAAACATAAACCAAACGTTGGAGGTGGTCATTTCTTAATGCGCAGTAATAAACTCGGCACTCTAAAGCACCCGAGAGCGTTTTTTTCGATGCCAACCTAACCAGAGTGACGGGAGCGGCACAATTCAGAAAAAGTGCTCAGCTCGCCGAGAAAATGCGATTTAAGCAATTAAATTAAAAATGCTTATAAAACATAAACCAAACGTTGGAGGTGGTCATTTCTTAATGCGCAGTAATAAACTCGGCACTCTAAAGCACCCGAGAGCGTTTTTTTCGATGCCAACCTAACCAGAGTGACGGGAGCGGCACAATTCAGAAAAAGCGCTCAGCTCGCCGAGAAAATGCGATTTAGGCAATAAAATTAAAAATGCTTATAAAACATAAACCAAACGTTGGAGGTGGTCATTTCTTAATGCGCAGTAATAAACTCAGCACTCTAAAGCACCCGAGAGCGTTTTTTTCGATGCCAACCTAACCAGAGTGACGGGAGCGGCACAATTCAGAAAAAGCGCTCAGCTCGCCGAGAAAATGCGATTTAAGCAATAAAATTAAAAATGCTTATAAAACATAAACCAAACGTTGGAGGTGGTCATTTCTTCATGCGCAGTGAATAACTCGGCACTCTAAAGCACCCGAGAGCGTTTTTTTCGATGCCAAGTGACGGGAGCGGCACAATTCAGAAAAAGTGCTCAGCTCGCCGAGAAAATGCGATTTAAGCAATAAAATTAAAAATGCTTATAAAACATAAACCAAACGTTGGAGGTGGTCATTTCTTAATGCGCAGTAATAAACTCGGCACTCTAAAGCACCCGAGAGCGTTTTTTTCGATGCCAACCTAACCAGAGTGACGGGAGCGGCACAATTCAGAAAAAGTGCTCAGCTCGCCGAGAAAATGCGATTTAAGCAATAAAATTAAAAATGCTTATAAAACATAAACCAAACGTTGGAGGTGGTCATTTCTTAATGCGCAGTAATAAACTCGGCACTCTAAAGCACCCGAGAGCGTTTTTTTCGATGCCAACCTAACCAGAGTGACGGGAGCGGCACAATTCAGAAAAAGTGCTCAGCTCGCCGAGAAAATGCGATTTAAGCAATAAAATTAAAAATGCTTATTAAACATAAACCAAACGTTGGAGGTGGTCATTTCTTCATGCGCAGTGAATAACTCGGCACTCTAAAGCACCCGATAGCGTTTTTTTCGATGCCAACCTAACCAGAGTGACGGGAGCGGCACAATTCAGAAAAAGTGCTCAGCTCGACGAGAAAATGCGATTTAAGCAATAAAATTAAAAATGCTTATAAAACATAAACCAAACGTTGGAGGTGGTCATTTCTTAATGCGCAGTAATAAACTCGGCACTCTAAAGCACCCAAGAGCGTTTTTTTCGATGCCAACCTAACCAGAGTGACGGGAGCGGCACAATTCAGAAAAAGTGCTCAGCTCGCCGAGAAAATGCGATTTAAGCAATAAAATTAAAAATGCTTATAAAACATAAACCAAACGTTGGAGGTGGTCATTTCTTAATGCGCAGTAATAAACTCGGCACTCTAGAGCACCCGAGAGCGTTTTTTTCGATGCCAACCTAACCAGAGTGACGGGAGCGGCACAATTCAGAAAAAGTGCTCAGCTCGCCGAGAAAATGCGATTTAAGCAATAAAATTAAAAATGCTTATAAAACATAAACCAAACGTTGGAGGTGGTCATTCCTTAATGCGCAGTAATAAACTCGGCACTCTAAAGCACCCGTGAGCGTTTTTTTCGATGCCAACCTAACCAGAGTGACGGGAGCGGCACAATTCAGAAAAAGTGCTCAGCTCGCCGAGAAAATGCGATTTAAGCAATAAAATTAAAAATGCTTATAAAACATAAACCAAACGTTGGAGGTGGTCATTTCTTCATGCGCAGTGATAAAGTCGGCACTCTAAAGCACCCGAGAGCGTTTTTTTCGATGCCAACCTAACCAGAGTGACGGGAACGGCACAATTCAGAAAAAGTGCTCAGCTCGCCGAGAAAATGCGATTTAAGCAATAAAATTAAAAATGCTTATTAAACATAAACCAAACGTTGGAGGTGGTCATTTCTTCATGCGCAGTGAATAACTCGGCACTCTAAAGCACCCGAGAGCGTTTTTTTCGATGCCAACCTAACCAGAGTGACGGGAGCGGCACAATTCAGAAAAAGCGCTCAGCTCGCCGAGAAAATGCGATTTAAGCAATAAAATTAAAAATGCTTATAAAACATAAACCAAACGTTGGAGGTGGTCATTTCTTAATGCGCAGTAATAAACTCGGCACTCTAAAGCACCCGAGAGCGTTTTTTTCGATGCCAACCTAACCAGAGTGACGGGAGCGGCACAATTCAGAAAAAGTGCTCAGCTCGCCGAGAAAATGCGATTTAAGCAATAAAATTAAAAATGCTTATTAAACATAAACCAAACGTTGGAGGTGGTCATTTCTTCATGCGCAGTGAATACCTCGGCACTCTAAAGCACCCGAGAGCGTTTTCTTCGATGCCAACCTAACCAGAGTGACGGGAGCGGCACAATTCAGAAAAAGCGCTCAGCTCGCCGAGAAAATGCGATTTAAGCAATAAAATTAAAAATGCTTATAAAACATAAACCAAACGTTGGAGGTGGTCATTTCTTAATGCGCAGTAATAAACTCGGCACTCTAAAGCACCCGAGAGCGTTTTTTTCGATGCCAACCTAACCAGAGTGACGGGAGCGGCACAATTCAGAAAAAGTGCTCAGCTCGCCGAGAAAATGCGATTTAAGCAATAAAATTAAAAATGCTTATTAAACATAAACCAAACGTTGGAGGTGGTCATTTCTTCATGCGCAGTGAATAACTCGGCACTCTAAAGCACCCGAGAGCGTTTTTTTCGATGCCAACCTAACCAGAGTGACGGGAGCGGCACAATTCAGAAAAAGCGCTCAGCTCGCCGAGAAAATGCGATTTAAGCAATAAAATTAAAAATGCTTATTAAACATAAACCAAACGTTGGAGGTGGTCATTTCTTCATGCGCAGTGAATAACTCGGCACTCTAAAGCACCCGAGAGCGTTTTTTTCGATGCCAACCTAACCAGAGTGACGGGAGCGGCACAATTCAGAAAAAGCGCTCAGCTCGCCGAGAAAATGCGATTTAAGCAATAAAATTAAAAATGCTTATAAAACATAAACCAAACGTTGGAGGTGGTCATTTCTTCATGCGCAGTGATAAACTCGGCACTCTAAAGCACCCGAGAGCGTTTTTTTCGATGCCAACCTAACCAGAGTGACGGGAGCGGCACAATTCAGAAAAAGTGCTCAGCTCGCCGAGAAAATGCGATTTAAGCAATAAAATTAAAAATGCTTATAAAACATAAACCAAACGTTGGAGGTGGTCATTTCTTCATGCGCAGTGAATAACTCGGCACTCTAAAGCACCCGAGAGCGTTTTTTTCGATGCCAACCTAACCAGAGTGACGGGAGCGGCACAATTCAGAAAAAGTGCTCAGCTCGCCGAGAAAATGCGATTTAAGCAATAAAATTAAAAATGCTTATAAAACATAAACCAAACGTTGGAGGTGGTCATTTCTTAATGCGCAGTAATAAACTCAGCACTCTAGAGCACCCGAGAGCGTTTTTTTCGATGCCAACCTAACCAGAGTGACGGGAGCGGCACAATTCAGAAAAAGTGCTCAGCTCGCCGAGAAAATGCGATTTAAGCAATAAAATTAAAAATGCTTATAAAACATAAACCAAACGTTGGAAGTGGTCATTTCTTCATGCGCAGTGATAAACTCGGCACTCTAAAGCACCCGAGAGCGTTTTTTTCGATGCCAACCTAACCAGAGTTACGGGAGCGGCACAATTCAGAAAAAGCGCTCAGCTCGCCGAGAAAATGCGATTTAAGCAATAAAATTAAAAATGCTTATAAAACATAAACCAAACGTTGGAGGTGGTCATTTCTTCATGCGCAGTGATAAACTCGGCACTCTAAAGCACCCGAGAGCGTTTTTTTCGATGCCAACCTAACCAGAGTGACGGGAGCGGCACAATTCAGAAAAAGCGCTCAGCTCGCCGAGAAAATGCGATTTAAGCAATAAAATAAAAAATGCTTATAAAACATAAACCAAACGTTGGAGGTGGTCATTTCTTCATGCGCAGTGATAAACTCGGCACTCTAAAGCACCCGAGAGCGTTTTTTTCGATGCCAACCTAACCAGAGTGACGGGAGCGGCACAATTCAGAAAAAGTGCTCAGCTCGCCGAGAAAATGCGATTTAAGCAATAAAATTAAAAATGCTTATAAAACATAAACCAAACGTTGGAGGTGGTCATTTCTTCATGCGCAGTGAATAACTCGGCACTCTAAAGCACCCAAGAGCGTTTTTTTCGATGCCAACCTAACCAGAGTGACGGGAGCGGCACAATTCAGAAAAAGTGCTCAGCTCGCCGAGAAAATGCGATTTAAGCAATAAAATTAAAAATGCTTATAAAACATAAACCAAACGTTGGAGGTGGTCATTTCTTAATGCGCAGTAATAAACTCGGCACTCTAAAGCACCCGAGAGCGTTTTTTTCGATGCCAACCTAACCAGAGTGACGGGAGCGGCACAATTCAGAAAAAGTGCTCAGCTCGCCGAGAAAATGCGATTTAAGCAATAAAATTAAAAATGCTTATTAAACATAAACCAAACGTTGGAGGTGGTCATTTCTTCATGCGCAGTGAATAACTCGGCACTCTAAAGCACCCGAGAGCGTTTTTTTTGATGCCAACCTAACCAGAGTGACGGGAGCGGCACAATTCAGAAAAAGCGCTCAGCTCGCCGAGAAAATGCGATTTAAGCAATAAAATTAAAAATGCTTATAAAACATAAACCAAACGTTGGAGGTGGTCATTTCTTAATGCTCAGTAATAAACTCGGCACTCTAAAGCACCCGAGAGCGTTTTTTTCGATGCCAACCTAACCAGAGTGACGGGAGCGGCACAATTCAGAAAAAGTGCTCAGCTCGCCGAGAAAATGCGATTTAAGCAATAAAATCAAAAATGCTTATTAAACATAAACCAAACGTTGGAGGTGGTCATTTCTTCATGCGCAGTGAATAACTCGGCACTCTAAAGCACCCGAGAGCGTTTTTTTCGATGCCAACCTAACCAGAGTGACGGGAGCGGCACAATTCAGAAAAAGCGCTCAGCTCGCCGAGAAAATGCGATTTAAGCAATAAAATTAAAAATGCTTATAAAACATAAACCAAACGTTGGAGGTGGTCATTTCTTAATGCGCAGTAATAAACTCGGCACTCTAAAGCACCCGAGAGCGTTTTTTTCGATGCCAACCTAACCAGAGTGACGGGAGCGGCACAATTCAGAAAAAGTGCTCAGCTCGCCGAGAAAATGCGATTTAAGCAATAAAATTAAAAATGCTTATTAAACATAAACCAAACGTTGGAGGTGGTCATTTCTTCATGCGCAGTGAATAACTCGGCACTCTAAAGCACCCGAGAGCGTTTTTTTCGATGCCAACCTAACCAGAGTGACGGGAGCGGCACAATTCAGAAAAAGCGCTCAGCTCGCCGAGAAAATGCGATTTAAGCAATAAAATTAAAAATGCTTATTAAACATAAACCAAACGTTGGAGGTGGTCATTTCTTCATGCGCAGTGAATAACTCGGCACTCTAAAGCACCCGAGAGCGTTTTTTTCGATGCCAACCTAACCAGAGTGACGGGAGCGGCACAATTCAGAAAAAGCGCTCAGCTCGCCGAGAAAATGCGATTTAAGCAATAAAATTAAAAATGCTTATAAAACATAAACCAAACGTTGGAGGTGGCCATTTCTTCATGCGCAGTGATAAACTCGGCACTCTAAAGCACCCGAGAGCGTTTTTTTCGATGCCAACCTAACCAGAGTGACGGGAGCGGCACAATTCAGAAAAAGTGCTCAGCTCGCCGAGAAAATGCGATTTAAGCAATAAAATTAAAAATGCTTATAAAACATAAACCAAACGTTGGAGGTGGTCATTTCTTCATGCGCAGTGAATAACTCGGCACTCTAAAGCACCCGAGAGCGTTTTTTTCGATGCCAACCTAACCAGAGTGACGGGAGCGGCACAATTCAGAAAAAGTGCTCAGCTCGCCGAGAAAATGCGATTTAAGCAATAAAATTAAAAATGCTTATAAAACATAAACCAAACGTTGGAGGTGGTCATTTCTTAATGCGCAGTAATAAACTCAGCACTCTAGAGCACCCGAGAGCGTTTTTTTCGATGCCAACCTAACCAGAGTGACGGGAGCGGCACAATTCAGAAAAAGTGCTCAG
The DNA here is from genome assembly GCF_033458585.1 of Syngnathus typhle. Lineage (NCBI taxonomy): Eukaryota > Metazoa > Chordata > Actinopteri > Syngnathiformes > Syngnathidae > Syngnathus > Syngnathus typhle. The sequence continues at coordinate 394,648 of NW_026871955.1, read as the reverse complement.
CTCGCCGAGAAAATGCGATTTAAGCAATAAAATTAAAAATGCTTATAAAACATAAACCAAACGTTGGAAGTGGTCATTTCTTCATGCGCAGTGATAAACTCGGCACTCTAAAGCACCCGAGAGCGTTTTTTTCGATGCCAACCTAACCAGAGTTACGGGAGCGGCACAATTCAGAAAAAGCGCTCAGCTCGCCGAGAAAATGCGATTTAAGCAATAAAATTAAAAATGTTTATAAAACATAAACCAAACGTTGGAGGTGGTCATTTCTTCATGCGCAGTGATAAACTCGGCACTCTAAAGCACCCGAGAGCGTTTTTTTCGATGCCAACCTAACCAGAGTGACGGGAGCGGCACAATTCAGAAAAAGCGCTCAGCTCGCCGAGAAAATGCGATTTAAGCAATAAAATTAAAAATGCTTATAAAACATAAACCAAACGTTGGAGGTGGTCATTTCTTCATGCGCAGTGATAAACTCGGCACTCTAAAGCACCCGAGAGCGTTTTTTTCGATGCCAACCTAACCAGAGTGACGGGAGCGGCACAATTCAGAAAAAGTGCTCAGCTCGCCGAGAAAATGCGATTTAAGCAATAAAATTAAAAATGCTTATAAAACATAAACCAAACGTTGGAGGTGGTCATTTCTTCATGCGCAGTGAATAACTCGGCACTCTAAAGCACCCGAGAGCGTTTTTTTCGATGCCAACCTAACCAGAGTGACGGGAGCGGCACAATTCAGAAAAAGTGCTCAGCTCGCCGAGAAAATGCGATTTAAGCAATAAAATTAAAAATGCTTATAAAACATAAACCAAACGTTGGAGGTGGTCATTTCTTAATGCGCAGTAATAAACTCGGCACTCTAAAGCACCCGAGAGCGTTTTTTTCGATGCCAACCTAACCAGAGTGACGGGAGCGGCACAATTCAGAAAAAGTGCTCAGCTCGCCGAGAAAATGCGATTTAAGCAATAAAATTAAAAATGCTTATTAAACATAAACCAAACGTTGGAGGTGGTCATTTCTTCATGCGCAGTGAATAACTCGGCACTCTAAAGCACCCGAGAGCGTTTTTTTCGATGCCAACCTAACCAGAGTGACGGGAGCGGCACAATTCAGAAAAAGCGCTCAGCTCGCCGAGAAAATGCGATTTAAGCAATAAAATTAAAAATGCTTATAAAACATAAACCAAACGTTGGAGGTGGTCATTTCTTAATGCGCAGTAATAAACTCGGCACTCTAAAGCACCCGAGAGCGTTTTTTTCGATGCCAACCTAACCAGAGTGACGGGAGCGGCACAATTCAGAAAAAGTGCTCAGCTCGCCGAGAAAATGCGATTTAAGCAATAAAATTAAAAATGCTTATTAAACATAAACCAAACGTTGGAGGTGGTCATTTCTTCATGCGCAGTGAATAACTCGGCACTCTAAAGCACCCGAGAGCGTTTTTTTCGATGCCAACCTAACCAGAGTGACGGGAGCGGCACAATTCAGAAAAAGTGCTCAGCTCGCCGAGAAAATGCGATTTAAGCAATAAAATTAAAAATGCTTATAAAACATAAACCAAACGTTGGAGGTGGTCATTTCTTAATGCGCAGTAATAAACTCGGCACTCTAAAGCACCCGAGAGCGTTTTTTTCGATGCCAACCTAACCAGAGTGACGGGAGCGGCACAATTCAGAAAAAGTGCTCAGCTCGCCGAGAAAATGCGATTTAAGCAATAAAATTAAAAATGCTTATAAAACATAAACCAAACGTTGGAGGTGGTCATTTCTTAATGCGCAGTAATAAACTCGGCACTCTAAAGCACCCGAGAGCGTTTTTTTCGATGCCAACCTAACCAGAGTGACGGGAGCGGCACAATTCAGAAAAAGTGCTCAGCTCGCCGAGAAAATGCGATTTAAGCAATAAAATTAAAAATGCTTATAAAACATAAACCAAACGTTGGAGGTGGTCTTTTCTTCATGCGCAGTGAATAACTCGGCACTCTAAAGCACCCGAGAGCGTTTTTTTCGATGCCAACCTAACCAGAGTGACGGGAGCGGCACAATTCAGAAAAAGCGCTCAGCTCGCCGAGAAAATGCGATTTAAGCAATAAAATTAAAAATGCTTATAAAACATAAACCAAACGTTGGAGGTGGTCATTTCCTAATGCGCAGTAATAAACTCGGCACTCTAAAGCACCCGAGAGCGTTTTTTTCGATGCCAACCTAACCAGAGTGACGGGAGCGGCACAATTCAGAAAAAGTGCTCAGCTCGCCGAGAAAATGCGATTTAAGCAATAAAATTAAAAATGCTTATTAAACATAAACCAAACGTTGGAGGTGGTCATTTCTTCATGCGCAGTGAATAACTCGGCACTCTAAAGCACCCGAAAGCGTTTTTTTCGATGCCAACCTAACCAGAGTGACGGGAGCGGCACAATTCAGAAAAAGCGCTCAGCTCGCCGAGAAAATGCGATTTAAGCAATAAAATTAAAAATGCTTATTAAACATAAACCAAACATTGGAGGTGGTCATTTCTTCATGCGCAGTGAATAACTCGGCACTCTAAAGCACCCGAGAGCGTTTTTTTCGATGCCAACCTAACCAGAGTGATGGGAGCGGCACAATTCAGAAAAAGCGCTCAGCTCGCCGAGAAAATGCGATTTAAGCAATAAAATTAAAAATGCTTATAAAACATAAACCAAACGTTGGAGGTGGTCATTTCTTCATGCGCAGTGATAAACTCGGCACTCTAAAGCACCCGAGAGCGTTTTTTTCGATGCCAACCTAACCAGAGTGACGGGAGCGACACAATTCAGAAAAAGTGCTCAGCTCGCCGAGAAAATGCGATTTAAGCAATAAAATTAAAAATGCTTATAAAACATAAACCAAACGTTGGACGTGGTCATTTCTTCATGCGCAGTGAATAACTCGGCACTCTAAAGCACCCGAGAGCGTTTTTTTCGATGCCAACCTAATCAGAGTGACGGGAGCGGCACAATTCAGAAAAAGTTCTCAGCTCGCCGAGAAAATGCGATTTAAGCAATAAAATTAAAAATGCTTATAAAACATAAACCAAACGTTGGAGGTGGTCATTTCTTAATGCGCAGTAATAAACTCGGCACTCTAAAGCACCCGAGAGCGTTTTTTTCGATGCCAACCTAACCAGAGTGACGGGAGCGGCACAATTCAGAAAAAGTGCTCAGCTCGCCGAGAAAATGCGATTTAAGCAATAAAATTAAAAATGCTTATAAAACATAAACCAAACGTTGGAGGTGGTCATTTCTTAATGCGCAGTAATAAACTCGGCACTCTAGAGCACCCGAGAGCGTTTTTTTCGATGCCAACCTAACCAGAGTGACGGGAGCGGCACAATTCAGAAAAAGTGCTCAGCTCGCCGAGAAAATGCGATTTAAGCAATAAAATTAAAAATGCTTATAAAACATAAACCAAACGTTGGAAGTGGTCATTTCTTCATGCGCAGTGATAAACTCGGCACTCTAAAGCACCCGAGAGCGTTTTTTTCGATGCCAACCTAACCAGAGTTACGGGAGCGGCACAATTCAGAAAAAGCGCTCAGCTCGCCGAGAAAATGCGATTTAAGCAATAAAATTAAAAATGCTTATAAAACATAAACCAAACGTTGGAGGTGGTCATTTCTTCATGCGCAGTGATAAACTCGGCACTCTAAAGCACCCGAGAGCGTTTTTTTCGATGCCAACCTAACCAGAGTGACGGGAGCGGCACAATTCAGAAAAAGCGCTCAGCTCGCCGAGAAACTGCGATTTAAGCAATAAAATTAAAAATGCTTATAAAACATAAACCAAACGTTGGAGGTGGTCATTTCTTAATGCGCAGTAATAAACCCGGCACTCTAAAGCACCCGAGAGCGTTTTTTTCGATGCCAACCTAACCAGAGTGACGGGAGCGGCACAATTCAGAAAAAGTGCTCAGCTCGCCGAGAAAATGCGATTTAAGCAATAAAATTAAAAATGCTTATAAAACATAAACCAAACGTTGGAGGTGGTCATTTCTCAATGCGCAGTAATAAACTCGGCACTCTAAAGCACCCGAGAGCGTTTTTTTCGATGCCAACCTAACCAGAGTGACGGGAGCGGCACAATTCAGAAAAAGTGCTCAGCTCGCCGAGAAAATGCGATTTAAGCAATAAAATTAAAAATGCTTATAAAACATAAACCAAACGTTGGAGGTGGTCATTTCTTCATGCGCAGTGAATAACTCGGCACTCTAAAGCACCCGAGAGCGTTTTTTTCGATGCCAACCTAACCAGAGTGACGGGAGCGGCACAATTCAGAAAAAGTGCTCAGCTCGCCGAGAAAATGCGATTTAAGCAATAAAATTAAAAATGCTTATAAAACATAAACCAAACGTTGGAGGTGGTCATTTCTTAATGCGCAGTAATAAACTCGGCACTCTAAAGCACCCGTGAGCGTTTCTTTCGATGCCAACCTAACCAGAGTGACGGGAGCGGCACAATTCAGAAAAAGTGCTCAGCTCGCCGAGAAAATGCGATTTAAGCAATAAAATTAAAAATGCTTATAAAACATAAACCAAACGTTGGAGGTGGTCATTTCTTCATGCGCAGTGATAAAGTCGGCACTCTAAAGCACCCGAGAGCGTTTTTTTCGATGCCAACCTAACCAGAGTGACGGGAGCGGCACAATTCAGAAAAAGTGCTCAGCTCGCCGAGAAAATGCGATTTAAGCAATAAAATTAAAAATGCTTATTAAACATAAACCAAACGTTGGAGGTGGTCATTTCTTCATGCGCAGTGATAAACTCGGCACTCTAAAGCACCCGAGAGCGTTTTTTTCGATGCCAACCTAACCAGAGTGACGGGAGCGGCACAATTCAGAAAAAGTGCTCAGCTCGCCGAGAAAATGCGATTTAAGCAATAAAATTAAAAATGCTTATAAAACATAAACCAAACGTTGGAGGTGGTCATTTCTTAATGCGCAGTAATAAACTCGGCACTCTAAAGCACCCGAGAGCGTTTTTTTTCGATGCCAACCTAACCAGAGTGACGGGAGCGGCACAATTCAGAAAAAGTGCTCAGCTCGCCGAGAAAATGCGATTTAAGCAATAAAATTAAAAATGCTTATTGAACATAAACCAAACGTTGGAGCTGGTCATTTCTTCATGCGCAGTGAATAACTCGGCACTCTAAAGCACCCGAAAGCGTTTTTTTCGATGCCAACCTAACCAGAGTGACGGGAGCGGCACAATTCAGAAAAAGCGCTCAGCTCGCCGAGAAAATGCGATTTAAGCAATAAAATTAAAAATGCTTATAAAACATAAACCAAACGTTGGAGGTGGTCATTTCTTAATGCGCAGTAATAAACTCGGCACTCTAAAGCACCCGAGAGCGTTTTTTTCGATGCCAACCTAACCAGAGTGACGGGAGCGGCACAATTCAGAAAAAGTGCTCAGCTCGCCGAGAAAATGCGATTTAAGCAATAAAATTAAAAATGCTTATTAAACATAAACCAAACGTTGGAGGTGGTCATTTCTTCATGCGCAGTGAATAACTCGGCACTCTAAGGCACCCGAGAGCGTTTTTTTCGATGCCAACCTAACCAGAGTGACGGGAGCGGCACAATTCAGAAAAAGTGCTCAGCTCGCCGAGAAAATGCGATTTAAGCAATAAAATTAAAAATGCTTATAAAACATAAACCAAACGTTGGAGGTGGTCATTTCTTAATGCGCAGTAATAAACTCGGCACTCTAAAGCACCCGAGAGCGTTTTTTTCGATGCCAACCTCACCAGAGTGACGGGAGCGGCACAATTCAGAAAAAGTGCTCAGCTCGCCGAGAAAATGCGATTTAAGCAATAAAATTAAAAATGCTTATAAAACATAAACCAAACGTTGGAGGTGGGCATTTCTTAATGCGCAGTAATAAACTCGGCACTCTAAAGCACCCGAGAGCGTTTTTTTCGATGCCAACCTAACCAGAGTGACGGGAGCGGCACAATTCAGAAAAAGCGCTCAGCTCGCCGAGAAAATGCGATTTAAGCAATAAAATTAAAAATGCTTATAAAACATAAACCAAACGTTGGAGGTGGTCATTTCTTAATGCGCAGTAATAAACTCAGCACTCTAAAGCACCCGAGAGCGTTTTTTTCGATGCCAACCTAACCAGAGTGACGGGAGCGGCACAATTCAGAAAAAGTGCTCAGCTCGCCGAGAAAATGCGATTTAAGCAATAAAATTAAAAACTGCTTATAAAACATAAACCAAACGTTGGAGGTGGTCATTTCTCAATGCGCAGTAATAAACTCGGCACTCTAAAGCACCCGAGAGCGTTTTTTTCGATGCCAACCTAACCAGAGTGACGGGAGCGGCACAATTCAGAAAAAGTGCTCAGCTCGCCGAGAAAATGCGATTTAAGCAATAAAATTAAAAATGCTTATAAAACATAAACCAAACGTTGGAGGTGGTCATTACTTAATGTGCAGTAATAAACTCGGCACTCTAAAGCACCCGAGAGCGTTTTTTTCGATGCCAACCTAACCAGAGTGACGGGAGCGGCACAATTCAGAAAAAGCGCTCAGCTCGCCGAGAAAATGCGATTTAAGCAATAAAATTAAAAATGCTTATAAAACATAAACCAAACGTTGGAGGTGGTCATTTCCTAATGCGCAGTAATAAACTCGGCACTCTAAAGCACCCGAGAGCGTTTTTTTCGATGCCAACCTAACCAGAGTGACGGGAGCGGCACAATTCAGAAAAAGTGCTCAGCTCGCCGAGAAAATGCGATTTAAGCAATAAAATTAAAAATGCTTATTAAACATAAACCAAACGTTGGAGGTGGTCATTTCTTCATGCGCAGTGAATAACTCGGCACTCTAAAGCACCCGAGAGCGTTTTTTTCGATGCCAACCTAACCAGAGTGACGGGAGCGGCACAATTCAGAAAAAGCGCTCAGCTCGCCGAGAAAATGCGATTTAAGCAATAAAATTAAAAATGCTTATTAAACATAAACCAAACATTGGAGGTGGTCATTTCTTCATGCGCAGTGAATAACTCGGCACTCTAAAGCACCCGAGAGCGTTTTTTTCGATGCCAACTTAACCAGAGTGACGGGAGCGGCACAATTCAGAAAAAGCGCTCAGCTCGCCGAGAAAATGCGATTTAAGCAATAAAATTAAAAATGCTTATAAAACATAAACCAAACGTTGGAGGTGGTCATTTCTTCATGCGCAGTGATAAACTCGGCACTCTAAAGCACCCGAGAGCGTTTTTTTCGATGCCAACCTAACCAGAGTGACGGGAGCGGCACAATTCAGAAAAAGTGCTCAGCTCGCCGAGAAAATGCGATTTAAGCAATAAAATTAAAAATGCTTATAAAACATAAACCAAACGTTGGAGGTGGTCATTTCTTCATGCGCAGTGAATAACTCGGCACTCTAAAGCACCCGAGAGCGTTTTTTTCGATGCCAACCTAACCAGAGTGACGGGAGCGGCACAATTCAGAAAAAGTGCTCAGCTCGCCGAGAAAATGCGATTTAAGCAATAAAATTAAAAATGCTTATAAAACATAAACCAAACGTTGGAGGTGGTCATTTCTTAATGCGCAGTAATAAACTCGGCACTCTAAAGCACCCAAGAGCGTTTTTTTCGATGCCAACCTAACCAGAGTGACGGGAGCGGCACAATTCAGAAAAAGTGCTCAGCTCGCCGAGAAAATGCGATTTAAGCAATAAAATTAAAAATGCTTATAAAACATAAACCAAACGTTGGAGGTGGTCATTTCTTAATGCGCAGTAATAAACTCGGCACTCTAGAGCACCCGAGAGCGTTTTTTTCGATGCCAACCTAACCAGAGTGACGGGAGCGGCACAATTCAGAAAAAGTGCTCAGCTCGCCGAGAAAATGCGATTTAAGCAATAAAATTAAAAATGCTTATAAAACATAAACCAAACGTTGGAGGTGGTCATTTCTTAATGCGCAGTAATAAACTCGGCACTCTAAAGCACCCGAGAGCGTTTTTTTCGATGCCAACCTAACCAGAGTGACGGGAGCGGCACAATTCAGAAAAAGCGCTCAGCTCGCCGAGAAAATGCGATTCAAGCAATAAAATTAAAAATGCTTATAAAACATAAACCAAACGTTGGAGGTGGTCATTTCCTAATGCGCAGTAATAAACTCGGCACTCTAAAGCACCCGAGAGCGTTTTTTTCGATGCCAACCTAACCAGAGTGACGGGAGCGGCACAATTCAGAAAAAGTGCTCAGCTCGCCGAGAAAATGCGATTTAAGCAATAAAATTAAAAATGCTTATTAAACATAAACCAAACGTTGGAGGTGGTCATTTCTTCATGCGCAGTGAATAACTCGGCACTCTAAAGCACCCGAGAGCGTTTTTTTCGATGCCAACCTAACCAGAGTGACGGGAGCGGCACAATTCAGAAAAAGCGCTCAGCTCGCCGAGAAAATGCGATTTAAGCAATAAAATTAAAAATGCTTATTAAACATAAACCAAACATTGGAGGTGGTCATTTCTTCATGCGCAGTAATAAACTCGGCACTCTAAAGCACCCGAGAGCGTTTTTTTCGATGCCAACCTAACCAGAGTGACGGGAGCGGCACAATTCAGAAAAAGTGCTCAGCTCGCCGAGAAAATGCGATTTAAGCAATAAAATTAAAAATGCTTATAAAACATAAACCAAACGTTGGAGGTGGTCATTTCTTAATGCGCAGTAATAAACTCGGCACTCTAGAGCACCCGAGAGCGTTTTTTTCGATGCCAACCTAACCAGAGTGACGGGAGCGGCACAATTCAGAAAAAGTGCTCAGCTCGCCGAGAAAATGCGATTTAAGCAATAAAATTAAAAATGCTTATAAAACATAAACCAAACGTTGGAAGTGGTCATTTCTTCATGCGCAGTGATAAACTCGGCACTCTAAAGCTCCCGAGAGCGTTTTTTTCGATGCCAACCTAACCAGAGTTACGGGAGCGGCACAATTCAGAAAAAGCGCTCAGCTCGCCGAGAAAATGCGATTTAAGCAATAAAATTAAAAATGCTTATAAAACATAAACCAAACGTTGGAGGTGGTCATTTCTTCATGCGCAGTGAATAACTCGGCACTCTAAAGCACCCGAGAGCGTTTTTTTCGATGCCAACCTAACCAGAGTGACGGGAGCGGCACAATTCAGAAAAAGTGCTCAGCTCGCCGAGAAAATGCGATTTAAGCAATAAAATTAAAAATGCTTATAAAACATAAACCAAACGTTGGAGGTGGTCATTTCTTCATGCGCAGTGATAAACTCGGCACTCTAAAGCACCCGAGAGCGTTTTTTTCGATGCCAACCTAACCAGAGTGACGGGAGCGGCACAATTCAGAAAAAGTGCTCAGCTCGCCGAGAAAATGCGATTTAAGCAATAAAATTAAAAATGCTTATAAAACATAAACCAAACGTTGGAGGTGGTCATTTCTTCATGCGCAGTGAATAACTCGGCACTCTAAAGCACCCGAGAGCGTTTTTTTCGATGCCAACCTAACCAGAGTGACGGGAGCGGCACAATTCAGAAAAAGTGCTCAGCTCGCCGAGAAAATGCGATTTAAGCAATAAAATTAAAAATGCTTATAAAACATAAACCAAACGTTGGAGGTGGTCATTTCTTAATGCGCAGTAATAAACTCGGCACTCTAAAGCACCCAAGAGCGTTTTTTTCGATGCCAACCTAACCAGAGTGACGGGAGCGGCACAATTCAGAAAAAGTGCTCAGCTCGCCGAGAAAATGCGATTTAAGCAATAAAATTAAAAATGCTTATAAAACATAAACCAAACGTTGGAGGTGGTCATTTCTTAATGCGCAGTAATAAACTCGGCACTCTAGAGCACCCGAGAGCGTTTTTTTCGATGCCAACCTAACCAGAGTGACGGGAGCGGCACAATTCAGAAAAAGTGCTCAGCTCGCCGAGAAAATGCGATTTAAGCAATAAAATTAAAAATGCTTATAAAACATAAACCAAACGTTGGAGGTGGTCATTTCTTAATGCGCAGTAATAAACTCGGCACTCTAAAGCACCCGAGAGCGTTTTTTTCGATGCCAACCTAACCAGAGTGACGGGAGCGGCACAATTCAGAAAAAGCGCTCAGCTCGCCGAGAAAATGCGATTTAAGCAATAAAATTAAAAATGCTTATAAAACATAAACCAAACGTTGGAGGTGGTCATTTCCTAATGCGCAGTAATAAACTCGGCACTCTAAAGCACCCGAGAGCGTTTTTTTCGATGCCAACCTAACCAGAGTGACGGGAGCGGCACAATTCAGAAAAAGTGCTCAGCTCGCCGAGAAAATGCGATTTAAGCAATAAAATTAAAAATGCTTATTAAACATAAACCAAACGTTGGAGGTGGTCATTTCTTCATGCGCAGTGAATAACTCGGCACTCTAAAGCACCCGAGAGCGTTTTTTTCGATGCCAACCTAACCAGAGTGACGGGAGCGGCACAATTCAGAAAAAGCGCTCAGCTCGCCGAGAAAATGCGATTTAAGCAATAAAATTAAAAATGCTTATTAAACATAAACCAAACATTGGAGGTGGTCATTTCTTCATGCGCAGTAATAAACTCGGCACTCTAAAGCACCCGAGAGCGTTTTTTTCGATGCCAACCTAACCAGAGTGACGGGAGCGGCACAATTCAGAAAAAGTGCTCAGCTCGCCGAGAAAATGCGATTTAAGCAATAAAATTAAAAATGCTTATAAAACATAAACCAAACGTTGGAGGTGGTCATTTCTTAATGCGCAGTAATAAACTCGGCACTCTAGAGCACCCGAGAGCGTTTTTTTCGATGCCAACCTAACCAGAGTGACGGGAGCGGCACAATTCAGAAAAAGTGCTCAGCTCGCCGAGAAAATGCGATTTAAGCAATAAAATTAAAAATGCTTATAAAACATAAACCAAACGTTGGAAGTGGTCATTTCTTCATGCGCAGTGATAAACTCGGCACTCTAAAGCTCCCGAGAGCGTTTTTTTCGATGCCAACCTAACCAGAGTTACGGGAGCGGCACAATTCAGAAAAAGCGCTCAGCTCGCCGAGAAAATGCGATTTAAGCAATAAAATTAAAAATGCTTATAAAACATAAACCAAACGTTGGAGGTGGTCATTTCTTCATGCGCAGTGATAAACTCGGCACTCTAAAGCACCCGAGAGCGTTTTTTTCGATGCCAACCTAACCAGAGTGACGGGAGCGGCACAATTCAGAAAAAGCGCTCAGCTCGCCGAGAAAATGCGATTTAAGCAATAAAATTAAAAATGCTTATAAAACATAAACCAAACGTTGGAGGTGGTAATTTCTTCATGCGCAGTGATAAACTCGGCACTCTAAAGCACCCGAGAGCGTTTTTTTCGATGCCAACCTAACCAGAGTGACGGGAGCGGCACAATTCAGAAAAAGTGCTCAGCTCGCCGAGAAAATGCGATTTAAGCAATAAAATTAAAAATGCTTATTAAACATAAACCAAACGTTGGAGGTGGTCATTTCTTCATGCGCAGTGAATAACTCGGCACTCTAAAGCACCCGAGAGCGTTTTTTTCGATGCCAACCTAACCAGAGTGACGGGAGCGGCACAATTCAGAAAAAGCGCTCAGCTCGCCGAGAAAATGCGATTTAAGCAATAAAATTAAAAATGCTTATTAAACATAAACCAAACATTGGAGGTGGTCATTTCTTCATGCGCAGTGAATAACTCGGCACTCTAAAGCACCCGAGAGCGTTTTTTTCGATGCCAACTTAACCAGAGTGACGGGAGCGGCACAATTCAGAAAAAGCGCTCAGCTCGCCGAGAAAATGCGATTTAAGCAATAAAATTAAAAATGCTTATAAAACATAAACCAAACGTTGGAGGTGGTCATTTCTTCATGCGCAGTGATAAACTCGGCACTCTAAAGCACCCGAGAGCGTTTTTTTCGATGCCAACCTAACCAGAGTGACGGGAGCGGCACAATTCAGAAAAAGTGCTCAGCTCGCCGAGAAAATGCGATTTAAGCAATAAAATTAAAAATGCTTATAAAACATAAACCAAACGTTGGAGGTGGTCATTTCTTCATGCGCAGTGAATAACTCGGCACTCTAAAGCACCCGAGAGCGTTTTTTTCGATGCCAACCTAACCAGAGTGACGGGAGCGGCACAATTCAGAAAAAGTGCTCAGCTCGCCGAGAAAATGCGATTTAAGCAATAAAATTAAAAATGCTTATAAAACATAAACCAAACGTTGGAGGTGGTCATTTCTTAATGCGCAGTAATAAACTCGGCACTCTAAAGCACCCAAGAGCGTTTTTTTCGATGCCAACCTAACCAGAGTGACGGGAGCGGCACAATTCAGAAAAAGTGCTCAGCTCGCCGAGAAAATGCGATTTAAGCAATAAAATTAAAAATGCTTATAAAACATAAACCAAACGTTGGAGGTGGTCATTTCTTAATGCGCAGTAATAAACTCGGCACTCTAGAGCACCCGAGAGCGTTTTTTTCGATGCCAACCTAACCAGAGTGACGGGAGCGGCACAATTCAGAAAAAGTGCTCAGCTCACCGAGAAAATGCGATTTAAGCAATAAAATTAAAAATGCTTATAAAACATAAACCAAACGTTGGAGGTGGTCATTTCTTAATGCGCAGTAATAAACTCGGCACTCTAAAGCACCCGAGAGCGTTTTTTTCGATGCCAACCTAACCAGAGTGACGGGAGCGGCACAATTCAGAAAAAGTGCTCAGCTCGCCGAGAAAATGCGATTTAAGCAATAAAATTAAAAATGCTTATAAAACATAAACCAAACGTTGGAGGTGGTCATTTCTTAATGCGCAGTAATAAACTCGGCACTCTAAAGTACCCGAGAGCGTTTTTTTCGATGCCAACCTAACCAGAGTGACGGGAGCGGCACAATTCAGAAAAAGTGCTCAGCTCGCCGAGAAAATGCGATTTAAGCAATAAAATTAAAAATGCTTATAAAACATAAACCAAACGTTGGAGGTGGTCATTTCTTCATGCGCAGTGATAAACTCGGCACTCTAAAGCACCCGAGAGCGTTTTTTTCGATGCCAACCTAACCAGAGTGACGGGAGCGGCACAATTCAGAAAAAGTGCTCAGCTCGCCGAGAAAATGCGATTTAAGCAATAAAATTAAAAACTGCTTATAAAACATAAACCAAACGTTGGAGGTGGTCATTTCTCAATGCGCAGTAATAAACTCGGCACTCTAAAGCACCCGAGAGCGTTTTTTTCGATGCCAACCTAACCAGAGTGACGGGAGCGGCACAATTCAGAAAAAGTGCTCAGCTCGCCGAGAAAATGCGATTTAAGCAATAAAATTAAAAACTGCTTATAAAACATAAACCAAACGTTGGAGGTGGTCATTTCTCAATGCGCAGTAATAAACTCGGCACTCTAAAGCCCGAGAGCGTTTTTTTCGATGCCAACCTAACCAGAGTGACGGGAGCGGCACAATTCAGAAAAAGTGCTCAGCTCGCCGAGAAAATGCGATTTAAGCAATAAAATTAAAAATGCTTATAAAACATAAACCAAACGTTGGAGGTGGTCATTTCTTAATGCGCAGTAATAAACTCGGCACTCTAAAGCACCCGAGAGCGTTTTTTTCGATGCCAACCTAACCAGAGTGACGGGAGCGGCACAATTAAGAAAAAGCGCTCAGCTCGCCGAGAAAATGCGATTTAAGCAATAAAATTAAAAATGCTTATAAAACATAAACCAAACGTTGGAGGTGGTCATTTCCTAATGCGCAGTAATAAACTCGGCACTCTAAAGCACCCGAGAGCGTTTTTTTCGATGCCAACCTAACCAGAGTGACGGGAGCGGCACAATTCAGAAAAAGTGCTCAGCTCGCCGAGAAAATGCGATTTAAGCAATAAAATTAAAAATGCTTATTAAACATAAACCAAACGTTGGAGGTGGTCATTTCTTCATGCGCAGTGAATAACTCGGCACTCTAAAGCACCCGAGAGCGTTTTTTTCGATGCCAACCTAACCAGAGTGACGGGAGCGGCACAATTCAGAAAAAGCGCTCAGCTCGCCGAGAAAATGCGATTTAAGCAATAAAATTAAAAATGCTTATTAAACATAAACCAAACATTGGAGGTGGTCATTTCTTCATGCGCAGTGAATAACTCGGCACTCTAAAGCACCCGAGAGCGTTTTTTTCGATGCCAACCTAACCAGAGTGACGGGAGCGGCACAATTCAGAAAAAGCGCTCAGCTCGCCGAGAAAATGCGATTTAAGCAATAAAATTAAAAATGCTTATAAAACATAAACCAAACGTTGGAGGTGGTCATTTCTTCATGCGCAGTGATAAACTCGGCACTCTAAAGCACCCGAGAGCGTTTTTTTCGATGCCAACCTAACCAGAGTGACGGGAGCGGCACAATTCAGAAAAAGTGCTCAGCTCGCCGAGAAAATGCGATTTAAGCAATAAAATTAAAAATGCTTATAAAACATAAACCAAACGTTGGAGGTGGTCATTTCTTCATGCGCAGTGAATAACTCGGCACTCTAAAGCACCCGAGAGCGTTTTTTTCGATGCCAACCTAACCAGAGTGACGGGAGCGGCACAATTCAGAAAAAGTGCTCAGCTCGCCGAGAAAATGCGATTTAAGCAATAAAATTAAAAATGCTTATAAAACATAAACCAAACGTTGGAGGTGGTCATTTCTTAATGCGCAGTAATAAACTCGGCACTCTAAAGCACCCGAGAGCGTTTTTTTCGATGCCAACCTAACCAGAGTGACGGGAGCGGCACAATTCAGAAAAAGTGCTCAGCTCGCCGAGAAAATGCGATTTAAGCAATAAAATTAAAAATGCTTATAAAACATAAACCAAACGTTGGAGGTGGTCATTTCTTAATGCGCAGTAATAAACTCGGCACTCTAGAGCACCCGAGAGCGTTTTTTTCGATGCCAACCTAACCAGAGTGACGGGAGCGGCACAATTCAGAAAAAGTGCTCAGCTCGCCGAGAAAATGCGATTTAAGCAATAAAATTAAAAATGCTTATAAAACATAAACCAAACGTTGGAGGTGGTCATTTCCTAATGCGCAGTAATAAACTCGGCACTCTAAAGCACCCGAGAGCGTTTTTTTCGATGCCAACCTAACCAGAGTGACGGGAGCGGCACAATTCAGAAAAAGCGCTCAGCTCGCCGAGAAAATGCGATTTAAGCAATAAAATTAAAAATGCTTATAAAACATAAACCAAACGTTGGAGGTGGTCATTTCCTAATGCGCAGTAATAAACTCGGCACTCTATAGCACCCGAGAGCGTTTTTTTCGATGCCAACCTAACCAGAGTGACGGGAGCGGCACAATTCAGAAAAAGTGCTCAGCTCGCCGAGAAAATGCGATTTAAGCAATAAAATTAAAAATGCTTATTAAACATAAACCAAACGTTGGAGGTGATCATTTCTTCATGCGCAGTGAATAACTCGGCACTCTAAAGCACCCGAGAGCGTTTTTTTCGATGCCAACCTAACCAGAGTGACGGGAGCGGCACAATTCAGAAAAAGCGCTCAGCTCGCCGAGAAAATGCGATTTAAGCAATAAAATTAAAAATGCTTATTAAACATAAACCAAACATTGGAGGTGGTCATTTCTTCATGCGCAGTAATAAACTCGGCACTCTAAAGCACCCGAGAGCGTTTTTTTCGATGCCAACCTAACCAGAGTGACGGGAGCGGCACAATTCAGAAAAAGTGCTCAGCTCGCCGAGAAAATGCGATTTAAGCAATAAAATTAAAAATGCTTATAAAACATAAACCAAACGTTGGAGGTGGTCATTTCTTAATGCGCAGTAATAAACTCGGCACTCTAGAGCACCCGAGAGCGTTTTTTTCGATGCCAACCTAACCAGAGTGACGGGAGCGGCACAATTCAGAAAAAGTGCTCAGCTCGCCGAGAAAATGCGATTTAAGCAATAAAATTAAAAATGCTTATAAAACATAAACCAAACGTTGGAAGTGGTCATTTCTTCATGCGCAGTGATAAACTCGGCACTCTAAAGCTCCCGAGAGCGTTTTTTTCGATGCCAACCTAACCAGAGTTACGGGAGCGGCACAATTCAGAAAAAGCGCTCAGCTCGCCGAGAAAATGCGATTTAAGCAATAAAATTAAAAATGCTTATAAAACATAAACCAAACGTTGGAGGTGGTCATTTCTTCATGCGCAGTGATAAACTCGGCACTCTAAAGCACCTGAGAGCGTTTTTTTCGATGCCAACCTAACCAGAGTGACGGGAGCGGCACAATTCAGAAAAAGCGCTCAGCTCGCCGAGAAAATGCGATTTAAGCAATAAAATTAAAAATGCTTATAAAACATAAACCAAACGTTGGAGGTGGTAATTTCTTCATGCGCAGTGATAAACTCGGCACTCTAAAGCACCCGAGAGCGTTTTTTTCGATGCCAACCTAACCAGAGTGACGGGAGCGGCACAATTCAGAAAAAGTGCTCAGCTCGCCGAGAAAATGCGATTTAAGCAATAAAATTAAAAATGCTTATAAAACATAAACCAAACGTTGGAGGTGGTCATTTCTTCATGCGCAGTGAATAACTCGGCACTCTAAAGCACCCGAGAGCGTTTTTTTCGATGCCAACCTAACCAGAGTGACGGGAGCGGCACAATTCAGAAAAAGTGCTCAGCTCGCCGAGAAAATGCGATTTAAGCAATAAAATTAAAAATGCTTATAAAACATAAACCAAACGTTGGAGGTGGTCATTTCTTAATGCGCAGTAATAAACTCGGCACTCTAAAGCACCCGTGAGCGTTTTTTTCGATGCCAACCTAACCAGAGTGACGGGAGCGGCACAATTCAGAAAAAGTGCTCAGCTCGCCGAGAAAATGCGATTTAAGCAATAAAATTAAAAATGCTTATAAAACATAAACCAAACGTTGGAGGTGGTCATTTCTTAATGCGCAGTAATAAACTCGGCACTCTAAAGCACCCGAGAGCGTTTTTTTCGATGCCAACCTAACCAGAGTGACGGGAGCGGCACAATTCAGAAAAAGTGCTCAGCTCGCCGAGAAAATGCGATTTAAGCAATAAAATTAAAAATGCTTATAAAACATAAACCAAACGTTGGAGGTGGTCATTTCTTAATGCGCAGTAATAAACTCGGCACTCTAAAGCACCCGAGAACGTTTTTTTCGATGCCAACCTAACCAGAGTGACGGGAGCGGCACAATTCAGAAAAAGTGCTCAGCTCGCCGAGAAAATGCGATTTAAGCAATAAAATTAAAAATGCTTATAAAACATAAACCAAACGTTGGAGGTGGTCATTTCTTAATGCGCAGTAATAAACTCGGCACTCTAGAGCACCCGAGAGCGTTTTTTTCGATGCCAACCTAACCAGAGTGACGGGAGCGGCACAATTCAGAAAAAGTGCTCAGCTCGCCGAGAAAATGCGATTTAAGCAATAAAATTAAAAATGCTTATAAAACATAAACCAAACGTTGGAAGTGGTCATTTCTTCATGCGCAGTGATAAACTCGGCACTCTAAAGCACCCGAGAGCGTTTTTTTCGATGCCAACCTAACCAGAGTTACGGGAGCGGCACAATTCAGAAAAAGCGCTCAGCTCGCCGAGAAAATGCGATTTAAGCAATAAAATTAAAAATGCTTATAAAACATAAACCAAACGTTGGAGGTGGTCATTTCTTCATGCGCAGTGATAAACTCGGCACTCTAAAGCACCCGAGAGCGTTTTTTTCGATGCCAACCTAACCAGAGTGACGGGAGCGGCCCAAATCAGAAAAAGCGCTGAGCTCGCCGAGAAAATGCGATTTAAGCAATAAAATTAAAAATGCTTATAAAACATAAACCAAACGTTGGAGGTGGTCATTTCTTCATGCGCAGTGATAAACTCGGCACTCTAAAGCACCCGAGAGCGTTTTTTTCGATGCCAACCTAACCAGAGTGACGGGAGCGGCACAATTCAGAAAAAGTGCTCAGCTCGCCGAGAAAATGCGATTTAAGCAATAAAATTAAAAATGCTTATAAAACATAAACCAAACGTTGGAGGTGGTCATTTCTTCATGCGCAGTGAATAACTCGGCACTCTAAAGCACCCGAGAGCGTTTTTTTCGATGCCAACCTAACCAGAGTGACGGGAGCGGCACAATTCAGAAAAAATGCTCAGCTCGCCGAGAAAATGCGATTTAAGCAATAAAATTAAAAATGCTTATAAAACATAAACCAAACGTTGGAGGTGGTCATTTCTTAATGCGCAGTAATAAACTCGGCACTCTAAAGCACCCGTGAGCGTTTCTTTCGATGCCAACCTAACCAGAGTGACGGGAGCGGCACAATTCAGAAAAAGTGCTCAGCTCGCCGAGAAAATGCGATTTAAGCAATAAAATTAAAAATGCTTATAAAACATAAACCAAACGTTGGAGGTGGTCATTTCTTCATGCGCAGTGATAAAGTCGGCACTCTAAAGCACCCGAGAGCGTTTTTTTCGATGCCAACCTAACCAGAGTGACGGGAGCGGCACAATTCAGAAAAAGTGCTCAGCTCGCCGAGAAAATGCGATTTAAGCAATAAAATTAAAAATGCTTATTAAACATAAACCAAACGTTGGAGGTGGTCATTTCTTCATGCGCAGTGATAAACTCGGCACTCTAAAGCACCCGAGAGCGTTTTTTTCGATGCCAACCTAACCAGAGTGACGGGAGCGGCACAATTCAGAAAAAGTGCTCAGCTCGCCGAGAAAATGCGATTTAAGCAATAAAATTAAAAATGCTTATAAAACATAAACCAAACGTTGGAGGTGGTCATTTCTTAATGCGCAGTAATAAACTCGGCACTCTAAAGCACCCGAGAGCGTTTTTTTCGATGCCAACCTAACCAGAGTGACGGGAGCGGCACAATTCAGAAAAAGTGCTCAGCTCGCCGAGAAAATGCGATTTAAGCAATAAAATTAAAAATGCTTATTAAACATAAACCAAACGTTGGAGCTGGTCATTTCTTCATGCGCAGTGAATAACTCGGCACTCTAAAGCACCCGAAAGCGTTTTTTTCGATGCCAACCTAACCAGAGTGACGGGAGCGGCACAATTCAGAAAAAGCGCTCAGCTCGCCGAGAAAATGCGATTTAAGCAATAAAATTAAAAATGCTTATAAAACATAAACCAAACGTTGGAGGTGGTCATTTCTTAATGCGCAGTAATAAACTCGGCACTCTAAAGCACCCGAGAGCGTTTTTTTCGATGCCAACCTAACCAGAGTGACGGGAGCGGCACAATTCAGAAAAAGTGCTCAGCTCGCCGAGAAAATGCGATTTAAGCAATAAAATTAAAAATGCTTATTAAACATAAACCAAACGTTGGAGGTGGTCATTTCTTCATGCGCAGTGAATAACTCGGCACTCTAAGGCACCCGAGAGCGTTTTTTTCGATGCCAACCTAACCAGAGTGACGGGAGCGGCACAATTCAGAAAAAGCGCTCAGCTCGCCGAGAAAATGCGATTTAAGCAATAAAATTAAAAATGCTTATAAAACATAAACCAAACGTTGGAGGTGGTCATTTCTTCATGCGCACTCTAAAGCACCCGAGAGCGTTTTTTTCGATGCCAACCTAACCAGAGTGACGGGAGCGGCACAATTCAGAAAAAGTGCTCAGCTCGCCGAGAAAATGCGATTTAAGCAATAAAATTAAAAATGCTTATAAAACATAAACCAAACGTTGGAGGTGGTCATTTCTTCATGCGCAGTGATAAACTCGGCACTCTAAAGCACCCGAGAGCGTTTTTTTCGATGCCAACCTAACCAGAGTGACGGGAGCGGCACAATTCAGAAAAAGCGCTCAGCTCGCCGAGAAAATGCGATTTAAGCAATAAAATTAAAAATGCTTATAAAACATAAACCAAACGTTGGAGGTGGTCATTTCTTAATGCGCAGTAATAAACTCGGCACTCTAAAGCACCCGAGAGCGTTTTTTTCGATGCCAACCTAACCAGAGTGACGGGAGCGGCACAATTCAGAAAAAGTGCTCAGCTCGCCGAGAAAATGCGATTTAAGCAATAAAATTAAAAATGCTTATAAAACATAAACCAAACGTTGGAGGTGGTCATTTCTCAATGCGCAGTAATAAACTCGGCACTCTAAAGCACCCGAGAGCGTTTTTTTCGATGCCAACCTAACCAGAGTGACGGGAGCGGCACAATTCAGAAAAAGTGCTCAGCTCGCCGAGAAAATACGATTTAAGCAATAAAATTAAAAATGCTTATAAAACATAAACCAAACGTTGGAGGTGGTCATTTCTTAATGCGCAGTAATAAACTCGGCACTCTAAAGCACCCGAGAGCGTTTTTTTCGATGCCAACCTAACCAGAGTGACGGGAGCGGCACAATTCAGAAAAAGCGCTCAGCTCGCCGAGAAAATGCGATTTAAGCAATAAAATTAAAAATGCTTATAAAACATAAACCAAACGTTGGAGGTGGTCATTTCCTAATGCGCAGTAATAAACTCGGCACTCTAAAGCACCCGAGAGCGTTTTTTTCGATGCCAACCTAACCAGAGTGACGGGAGCGGCACAATTCAGAAAAAGTGCTCAGCTCGCCGAGAAAATGCGATTTAAGCAATAAAATTAAAAATGCTTATTAAACATAAACCAAACGTTGGAGGTGGTCATTTCTTCATGCGCAGTGAATAACTCGGCACTCTAAAGCACCCGAGAGCGTTTTTTTCGATGCCAACCTAACCAGAGTGACGGGAGCGGCACAATTCAGAAAAAGCGCTCAGCTCGCCGAGAAAATGCGATTTAAGCAATAAAATTAAAAATGCTTATAAAACATAAACCAAACGTTGGAGGTGGTCATTTCTTCATGCGCAGTGAATAACTCGGCACTCTAAAGCACCCGAGAGCGTTTTTTTCGATGCCAACCTAACCAGAGTGACGGGAGCGGCACAATTCAGAAAAAGTGCTCAGCTCGCCGAGAAAATGCGATTTAAGCAATAAAATTAAAAATGCTTATAAAACATAAACCAAACGTTGGAGGTGGTCATTTCTTAATGCGCAGTAATAAACTCGGCACTCTAAAGCACCCGAGAACGTTTTTTTCGATGCCAACCTAACCAGAGTGACGGGAGCGGCACAATTCAGAAAAAGTGCTCAGCTCGCCGAGAAAATGCGATTTAAGCAATAAAATTAAAAATGCTTATAAAACATAAACCAAACGTTGGAGGTGGTCATTTCTTAATGCGCAGTAATAAACTCGGCACTCTAGAGCACCCGAGAGCGTTTTTTTCGATGCCAACCTAACCAGAGTGACGGGAGCGGCACAATTCAGAAAAAGTGCTCAGCTCGCCGAGAAAATGCGATTTAAGCAATAAAATTAAAAATGCTTATAAAACATAAACCAAACGTTGGAAGTGGTCATTTCTTCATGCGCAGTGATAAACTCGGCACTCTAAAGCACCCGAGAGCGTTTTTTTCGATGCCAACCTAACCAGAGTTACGGGAGCGGCACAATTCAGAAAAAGCGCTCAGCTCGCCGAGAAAATGCGATTTAAGCAATAAAATTAAAAATGCTTATAAAACATAAACCAAACGTTGGAGGTGGTCATTTCTTCATGCGCAGTGATAAACTCGGCACTCTAAAGCACCCGAGAGCGTTTTTTTCGATGCCAACCTAACCAGAGTGACGGGAGCGGCACAAATCAGAAAAAGCGCTCAGCTCGCCGAGAAAATGCGATTTAAGCAATAAAATTAAAAATGCTTATAAAACATAAACCAAACGTTGGAGGTGGTCATTTCTTCATGCGCAGTGATAAACTCGGCACTCTAAAGCACCCGAGAGCGTTTTTTTCGATGCCAACCTAACCAGAGTGACGGGAGCGGCACAATTCAGAAAAAGTGCTCAGCTCGCCGAGAAAATGCGATTTAAGCAATAAAATTAAAAATGCTTATAAAACATAAACCAAACGTTGGAGGTGGTCATTTCTTCATGCGCAGTGAATAACTCGGCACTCTAAAGCACCCGAGAGCGTTTTTTTCGATGCCAACCTAACCAGAGTGACGGGAGCGGCACAATTCAGAAAAAATGCTCAGCTCGCCGAGAAAATGCGATTTAAGCAATAAAATTAAAAATGCTTATAAAACATAAACCAAACGTTGGAGGTGGTCATTTCTTAATGCGCAGTAATAAACTCGGCACTCTAAAGCACCCGTGAGCGTTTCTTTCGATGCCAACCTAACCAGAGTGACGGGAGCGGCACAATTCAGAAAAAGTGCTCAGCTCGCCGAGAAAATGCGATTTAAGCAATAAAATTAAAAATGCTTATAAAACATAAACCAAACGTTGGAGGTGGTCATTTCTTCATGCGCAGTGATAAAGTCGGCACTCTAAAGCACCCGAGAGCGTTTTTTTCGATGCCAACCTAACCAGAGTGACGGGAGCGGCACAATTCAGAAAAAGTGCTCAGCTCGCCGAGAAAATGCGATTTAAGCAATAAAATTAAAAATGCTTATTAAACATAAACCAAACGTTGGAGGTGGTCATTTCTTCATGCGCAGTGATAAACTCGGCACTCTAAAGCACCCGAGAGCGTTTTTTTCGATGCCAACCTAACCAGAGTGACGGGAGCGGCACAATTCAGAAAAAGTGCTCAGCTCGCCGAGAAAATGCGATTTAAGCAATAAAATTAAAAATGCTTATAAAACATAAACCAAACGTTGGAGGTGGTCATTTCTTAATGCGCAGTAATAAACTCGGCACTCTAAAGCACCCGAGAGCGTTTTTTTCGATGCCAACCTAACCAGAGTGACGGGAGCGGCACAATTCAGAAAAAGTGCTCAGCTCGCCGAGAAAATGCGATTTAAGCAATAAAATTAAAAATGCTTATTAAACATAAACCAAACGTTGGAGCTGGTCATTTCTTCATGCGCAGTGAATAACTCGGCACTCTAAAGCACCCGAAAGCGTTTTTTTCGATGCCAACCTAACCAGAGTGACGGGAGCGGCACAATTCAGAAAAAGCGCTCAGCTCGCCGAGAAAATGCGATTTAAGCAATAAAATTAAAAATGCTTATAAAACATAAACCAAACGTTGGAGGTGGTCATTTCTTAATGCGCAGTAATAAACTCGGCACTCTAAAGCACCCGAGAGCGTTTTTTTCGATGCCAACCTAACCAGAGTGACGGGAGCGGCACAATTCAGAAAAAGTGCTCAGCTCGCCGAGAAAATGCGATTTAAGCAATAAAATTAAAAATGCTTATTAAACATAAACCAAACGTTGGAGGTGGTCATTTCTTCATGCGCAGTGAATAACTCGGCACTCTAAGGCACCCGAGAGCGTTTTTTTCGATGCCAACCTAACCAGAGTGACGGGAGCGGCACAATTCAGAAAAAGCGCTCAGCTCGCCGAGAAAATGCGATTTAAGCAATAAAATTAAAAATGCTTATAAAACATAAACCAAACGTTGGAGGTGGTCATTTCTTCATGCGCACTCTAAAGCACCCGAGAGCGTTTTTTTCGATGCCAACCTAACCAGAGTGACGGGAGCGGCACAATTCAGAAAAAGCGCTCAGCTCGCCGAGAAAATGCGATTTAAGCAATAAAATTAAAAATGCTTATAAAACATAAACCAAACGTTGGAGGTGGTCATTTCTTCGTGCGCAGTGAACAACTCGGCACTCTAAAGCACCCGAGAGCGTTTTTTTCGATGCCAACCTAACCAGAGTGACGGGAGCGGCACAATTCAGAAAAAGTGCTCAGCTCGCCGAGAAAATGCGATTTAAGCAATAAAATTAAAAATGCTTATAAAACATAAACCAAACGTTGGAGGTGGTCATTTCTTAATGCGCAGTAATAAACTCGGCACTCTAAAGCACCCGATAGCGTTTTTTTCGATGCCAACCTAACCAGAGTGACGGGAGCGGCACAATTCAGAAAAAGCGCTCAGCTCGCCGAGAAAATGCGATTTAAGCAATAAAATTAAAAATGCTTATAAAACATAAACCAAACGTTGGAGGTGGTCATTTCTTAATGCGCAGTAATAAACTCAGCACTCTAAAGCACCCGAGAGCGTTTTTTTCGATGCCAACCTAACCAGAGTGACTGGAGCGGCACAATTCAGAAAAAGCGCTCAGCTCGCCGAGAAAATGCGATTTAAGCAATAAAATTAAAAATGCTTATAAAACATAAACCAAACGTTGGAGGTGGTCATTTCTTAATGCGCAGTAATAAACTCGGCACTCTAAAGCACCCGAGAGCGTTTTTTTCGATGCCAAGTGACGGGAGCGGCACAATTCAGAAAAAGCGCTCAGCTCGCCGAGAAAATGCGATTTAAGCAATAAAATTAAAAATGCTTATAAAACATAAACCAAACGTTGGAGGTGGTCATTTCTTCATGCGCAGTGATAAACTCGGCACTCTAAAGCACCCGAGAGCGTTTTTTTCGATGCCAACCTAACCAGAGTGACGGGAGCGGCACAATTCAGAAAAAGTGCTCAGCTCGCCGAGAAAATGCGATTTAAGCAATAAAATTAAAAATGCTTATAAAACATAAACCAAACGTTGGAGGTGGTCATTTCTTCATGCGCAGTGATAAACTCGGCACTCTAAAGCACCCGAGAGCGTTTTTTTCGATGCCAACCTAACCAGAGTGACGGGAGCGGCACAATTCAGAAAAAGTGCTCAGCTCGCCGAGAAAATGCGATTCAAGCAATAAAATTAAAAATGCTTATTAAACATAAACCAAACGTTGGAGGTGGTCATTTCTTCATGCGCAGTGAATAACTCGGCACTCTAAAGCACCCGAGAGCGTTTTTTTCGATGCCAACCTAACCAGAGTGACGGGAGCGGCACAATTCAGAAAAAGTGCTCAGCTCGCCGAGAAAATGCGATTTAAGCAATAAAATTAAAAATGCTTATAAAACATAAACCAAACGTTGGAGGTGGTCATTTCTTCATGCGCAGTGATAAACTCGGCACTCTAAAGCACCCGAGAGCGTTTTTTTCGATGCCAACCTCACCAGAGTGACGGGAGCGGCACAATTCAGAAAAAGTGCTCAGCTCGCCGAGAAAATGCGATTTAAGCAATAAAATTAAAAATGCTTATAAAACATAAACCAAACGTTGGAGGTGGTCATTTCTTAATGCGCAGTAATAAACTCGGCACTCTAAAGCACCCGAGAGCGTTTTTTTCGATGCCAACCTAACCAGAGTGACGGGAGCGGCACAATTCAGAAAAAGTGCTCAGCTCGCCGAGAAAATGCGATTTAAGCAATAAAATTAAAAATGCTTATAAAACATAAACCAAACGTTGGAGGTGGTCATTTCTTAATGCGCAGTAATAAACTCAGCACTCTAAAGCACCCGAGAGCGTTTTTTTCGATGCCAACCTAACCAGAGTGACGGGAGCGGCACAATTCAGAAAAAGTGCTCAGCTCGCCGAGAAAATGCGATTTAAGCAATAAAATTAAAAACTGCTTATAAAACATAAACCAAACGTTGGAGGTGGTCATTTCTCAATGCGCAGTAATAAACTCGGCACTCTAAAGCACCCGAGAGCGTTTTTTTCGATGCCAACCTAACCAGAGTGACGGGAGCGGCACAATTCAGAAAAAGTGCTCAGCTCGCCGAGAAAATGCGATTTAAGCAATAAAATTAAAAATGCTTATAAAACATAAACCAAACGTTGGAGGTGGTCATTTCTTAATGCGCAGTAATAAACTCGGCACTCTAAAGCACCCGAGAGCGTTTTTTTCGATGCCAACCTAACCAGAGTGACGGGAGCGGCACAATTCAGAAAAAGCGCTCAGCTCGCCGAGAAAATGCGATTTAAGCAATAAAATTAAAAATGCTTATAAAACATAAACCAAACGTTGGAGGTGGTCATTTCCTAATGCGCAGTAATAAACTCGGCACTCTAAAGCACCCGAGAGCGTTTTTTTCGATGCCAACCTAACCAGAGTGACGGGAGCGGCACAATTCAGAAAAAGTGCTCAGCTCGCCGAGAAAATGCGATTTAAGCAATAAAATTAAAAATGCTTATTAAACATAAACCAAACGTTGGAGGTGGTCATTTCTTCATGCGCAGTGAATAACTCGGCACTCTAAAGCACCCGAGAGCGTTTTTTTCGATGCCAACCTAACCAGAGTGACGGGAGCGGCACAATTCAGAAAAAGCGCTCAGCTCGCCGAGAAAATGCGATTTAAGCAATAAAATTAAAAATGCTTATTAAACATAAACCAAACATTGGAGGTGGTCATTTCTTCATGCGCAGTGAATAACTCGGCACTCTAA
Source organism: Syngnathus typhle (assembly GCF_033458585.1). NCBI lineage: Eukaryota > Metazoa > Chordata > Actinopteri > Syngnathiformes > Syngnathidae > Syngnathus > Syngnathus typhle. The sequence continues at coordinate 368,394 of NW_026871955.1, read as the reverse complement.
AGCACCCGAGAGCGTTTTTTTCGATGCCAACCTAACCAGAGTGACGGGAGCGGCACAATTCAGAAAAAGTGCTCAGCTCGCCGAGAAAATGCGATTTAAGCAATAAAATTAAAAATGCTTATAAAACATAAACCAAACGTTGGAGGTGGTCATTTCTTAATGCGCAGTAATAAACTCGGCACTCTAAAGTACCCGAGAGCGTTTTTTTCGATGCCAACCTAACCAGAGTGACGGGAGCGGCACAATTCAGAAAAAGTGCTCAGCTCGCCGAGAAAATGCGATTTAAGCAATAAAATTAAAAATGCTTATTAAACATAAACCAAACGTTGGAGGTGGTCATTTCTTCATGCGCAGTGAATAACTCGGCACTCTAAAGCACCCGATAGCGTTTTTTTCGATGCCAACCTAACCAGAGTGACGGGAGCGGCACAATTCAGAAAAAGTGCTCAGCTCGCCGAGAAAATGCGATTTAAGCAATAATATTAAAAATGCTTATAAAACATAAACCAAACGTTGGAGGTGGTCATTTCTTAATGCGCAGTAATAAACTCGGCACTCTAAAGCACCCGAGAGCGTTTTTTTCGATGCCAACCTAACCAGAGTGACGGGAGCGGCACAATTCAGAAAAAGTGCTCAGCTCGCCGAGAAAATGCGATTTAAGCAATAAAATTAAAAATGCTTATTAAACATAAACCAAACGTTGGAGCTGGTCATTTCTTCATGCGCAGTGAATAACTCGGCACTCTAAAGCACCCGAAAGCGTTTTTTTCGATGCCAACCTAACCAGAGTGACGGGAGCGGCACAATTCAGAAAAAGCGCTCAGCTCGCCGAGAAAATGCGATTTAAGCAATAAAATTAAAAATGCTTATAAAACATAAACCAAACGTTGGAGGTGGTCATTTCTTAATGCGCAGTAATAAACTCGGCACTCTAAAGCACCCGAGAGCGTTTTTTTCGATGCCAACCTAACCAGAGTGACGGGAGCGGCACAATTCAGAAAAAGTGCTCAGCTCGCCGAGAAAATGCGATTTAAGCAATAAAATTAAAAATGCTTATTAAACATAAACCAAACGTTGGAGGTGGTCATTTCTTCATGCGCAGTGAATAACTCGGCACTCTAAGGCACCCGAGAGCGTTTTTTTCGATGCCAACCTAACCAGAGTGACGGGAGCGGCACAATTCAGAAAAAGCGCTCAGCTCGCCGAGAAAATGCGATTTAAGCAATAAAATTAAAAATGCTTATAAAACATAAACCAAACGTTGGAGGTGGTCATTTCTTCATGCGCACTCTAAAGCACCCGAGAGCGTTTTTTTCGATGCCAACCTAACCAGAGTGACGGGAGCGGCACAATTCAGAAAAAGCGCTCAGCTCGCCGAGAAAATGCGATTTAAGCAATAAAATTAAAAATGCTTATAAAACATAAACCAAACGTTGGAGGTGGTCATTTCTTCGTGCGCAGTGAACAACTCGGCACTCTAAAGCACCCGAGAGCGTTTTTTTCGATGCCAACCTAACCAGAGTGACGGGAGCGGCACAATTCAGAAAAAGTGCTCAGCTCGCCGAGAAAATGCGATTTAAGCAATAAAATTAAAAATGCTTATAAAACATAAACCAAACGTTGGAGGTGGTCATTTCTTAATGCGCAGTAATAAACTCGGCACTCTAAAGCACCCGATAGCGTTTTTTTCGATGCCAACCTAACCAGAGTGACGGGAGCGGCACAATTCAGAAAAAGCGCTCAGCTCGCCGAGAAAATGCGATTTAAGCAATAAAATTAAAAATGCTTATAAAACATAAACCAAACGTTGGAGGTGGTCATTTCTTAATGCGCAGTAATAAACTCAGCACTCTAAAGCACCCGAGAGCGTTTTTTTCGATGCCAACCTAACCAGAGTGACTGGAGCGGCACAATTCAGAAAAAGCGCTCAGCTCGCCGAGAAAATGCGATTTAAGCAATAAAATTAAAAATGCTTATAAAACATAAACCAAACGTTGGAAGTGGTCATTTCTTAATGCGCAGTAATAAACTCGGCACTCTAAAGCACCCGAGAGCGTTTTTTTCGATGCCAAGTGACGGGAGCGGCACAATTCAGAAAAAGCGCTCAGCTCGCCGAGAAAATGCGATTTAAGCAATAAAATTAAAAATGCTTATAAAACATAAACCAAACGTTGGAGGTGGTCATTTCTTCATGCGCAGTGATAAACTCGGCACTCTAAAGCACCCGAGAGCGTTTTTTTCGATGCCAACCTAACCAGAGTGACGGGAGCGGCACAATTCAGAAAAAGTGCTCAGCTCGCCGAGAAAATGCGATTTAAGCAATAAAATTAAAAATGCTTATAAAACATAAACCAAACGTTGGAGGTGGTCATTTCTTCATGCGCAGTGATAAACTCGGCACTCTAAAGCACCCGAGAGCGTTTTTTTCGATGCCAACCTAACCAGAGTGACGGGAGCGGCACAATTCAGAAAAAGTGCTCAGCTCGCCGAGAAAATGCGATTCAAGCAATAAAATTAAAAATGCTTATTAAACATAAACCAAACGTTGGAGGTGGTCATTTCTTCATGCGCAGTGAATAACTCGGCACTCTAAAGCACCCGAGAGCGTTTTTTTCGATGCTAACCTAACCAGAGTGACGGGAGCGGCACAATTCAGAAAAAGTGCTCAGCTCGCCGAGAAAATGCGATTTAAGCAATAAAATTAAAAATGCTTATAAAACATAAACCAAACGTTGGAGGTGGTCATTTCTTCATGCGCAGTGATAAACTCGGCACTCTAAAGCACCCGAGAGCGTTTTTTTCGATGCCAACCTCACCAGAGTGACGGGAGCGGCACAATTCAGAAAAAGTGCTCAGCTCGCCGAGAAAATGCGATTTAAGCAATAAAATTAAAAATGCTTATAAAACATAAACCAAACGTTGGAGGTGGTCATTTCTTAATGCGCAGTAATAAACTCGGCACTCTAAAGCACCCGAGAGCGTTTTTTTCGATGCCAACCTAACCAGAGTGACGGGAGCGGCACAATTCAGAAAAAGTGCTCAGCTCGCCGAGAAAATGCGATTTAAGCAATAAAATTAAAAATGCTTATAAAACATAAACCAAACGTTGGAGGTGGTCATTTCTTAATGCGCAGTAATAAACTCAGCACTCTAAAGCACCCGAGAGCGTTTTTTTCGATGCCAACCTAACCAGAGTGACGGGAGCGGCACAATTCAGAAAAAGTGCTCAGCTCGCCGAGAAAATGCGATTTAAGCAATAAAATTAAAAACTGCTTATAAAACATAAACCAAACGTTGGAGGTGGTCATTTCTCAATGCGCAGTAATAAACTCGGCACTCTAAAGCACCCGAGAGCGTTTTTTTCGATGCCAACCTAACCAGAGTGACGGGAGCGGCACAATTCAGAAAAAGTGCTCAGCTCGCCGAGAAAATGCGATTTAAGCAATAAAATTAAAAATGCTTATAAAACATAAACCAAACGTTGGAGGTGGTCATTTCTTAATGCGCAGTAATAAACTCGGCACTCTAAAGTACCCGAGAGCGTTTTTTTCGATGCCAACCTAACCAGAGTGACGGGAGCGGCACAATTCAGAAAAAGTGCTCAGCTCGCCGAGAAAATGCGATTTAAGCAATAAAATTAAAAATGCTTATTAAACATAAACCAAACGTTGGAGGTGGTCATTTCTTCATGCGCAGTGAATAACTCGGCACTCTAAAGCACCCGATAGCGTTTTTTTCGATGCCAACCTAACCAGAGTGACGGGAGCGGCACAATTCAGAAAAAGTGCTCAGCTCGCCGAGAAAATGCGATTTAAGCAATAATATTAAAAATGCTTATAAAACATAAACCAAACGTTGGAGGTGGTCATTTCTTAATGCGCAGTAATAAACTCGGCACTCTAAAGCACCCGAGAGCGTTTTTTTCGATGCCAACCTAACCAGAGTGACCGGAGCGGCACAATTCAGAAAAAGTGCTCAGCTCGCCGAGAAAATGCGATTTAAGCAATAAAATTAAAAACTGCTTATAAAACATAAACCAAACGTTGGAGGTGGTCATTTCTCAATGCGCAGTAATAAACTCGGCACTCTAAAGCACCCGAGAGCGTTTTTTTCGATGCCAACCTAACCAGAGTGACGGGAGCGGCACAATTCAGAAAAAGTGCTCAGCTCGCCGAGAAAATGCGATTTAAGCAATAAAATTAAAAATGCTTATAAAACATAAACCAAACGTTGGAGGTGGTCATTTCTTAATGCGCAGTAATAAACTCGGCACTCTAAAGCACCCGAGAGCGTTTTTTTCGATGCCAACCTAACCAGAGTGACGGGAGCGGCACAATTCAGAAAAAGCGCTCAGCTCGCCGAGAAAATGCGATTTAAGCAATAAAATTAAAAATGCTTATAAAACATAAACCAAACGTTGGAGGTGGTCATTTCCTAATGCGCAGTAATAAACTCGGCACTCTAAAGCACCCGAGAGCGTTTTTTTCGATGCCAACCTAACCAGAGTGACGGGAGCGGCACAATTCAGAAAAAGTGCTCAGCTCGCCGAGAAAATGCGATTTAAGCAATAAAATTAAAAATGCTTATTAAACATAAACCAAACGTTGGAGGTGGTCATTTCTTCATGCGCAGTGAATAACTCGGCACTCTAAAGCACCCGAGAGCGTTTTTTTCGATGCCAACCTAACCAGAGTGACGGGAGCGGCACAATTCAGAAAAAGCGCTCAGCTCGCCGAGAAAATGCGATTTAAGCAATAAAATTAAAAATGCTTATTAAACATAAACCAAACATTGGAGGTGGTCATTTCTTCATGCGCAGTGAATAACTCGGCACTCTAAAGCACCCGAGAGCGTTTTTTTCGATGCCAACCTAACCAGAGTGACGGGAGCGGCACAATTCAGAAAAAGTGCTCAGCTCGCCGAGAAAATGCGATTTAAGCAATAAAATTAAAAATGCTTATAAAACATAAACCAAACGTTGGAGGTGGTCATTTCTTAATGCGCAGTAATAAACTCGGCACTCTAAAGTACCCGAGAGCGTTTTTTTCGATGCCAACCTAACCAGAGTGACGGGAGCGGCACAATTCAGAAAAAGTGCTCAGCTCGCCGAGAAAATGCGATTTAAGAAATAAAATTAAAAATGCTTATTAAACATAAACCAAACGTTGGAGGTGGTCATTTCTTCATGCGCAGTGAATAACTCGGCACTCTAAAGCACCCGATAGCGTTTTTTTCGATGCCAACCTAACCAGAGTGACGGGAGCGGCACAATTCAGAAAAAGTGCTCAGCTCGCCGAGAAAATGCGATTTAAGCAATAATATTAAAAATGCTTATAAAACATAAACCAAACGTTGGAGGTGGTCATTTCTTAATGCGCAGTAATAAACTCGGCACTCTAAAGCACCCGAGAGCGTTTTTTTCGATGCCAACCTAACCAGAGTGACGGGAGCGGCACAATTCAGAAAAAGTGCTCAGCTCGCCGAGAAAATGCGATTTAAGCAATAAAATTAAAAATGCTTATTAAACATAAACCAAACGTTGGAGCTGGTCATTTCTTCATGCGCAGTGAATAACTCGGCACTCTAAAGCACCCGAAAGCGTTTTTTTCGATGCCAACCTAACCAGAGTGACGGGAGCGGCACAATTCAGAAAAAGCGCTCAGCTCGCCGAGAAAATGCGATTTAAGCAATAAAATTAAAAATGCTTATAAAACATAAACCAAACGTTGGAGGTGGTCATTTCTTAATGCGCAGTAATAAACTCGGCACTCTAAACCACCCGAGAGCGTTTTTTTCGATGCCAACCTAACCAGAGTGACGGGAGCGGCACAATTCAGAAAAAGTGCTCAGCTCGCCGAGAAAATGCGATTTAAGCAATAAAATTAAAAATGCTTATTAAACATAAACCAAACGTTGGAGGTGGTCATTTCTTCATGCGCAGTGAATAACTCGGCACTCTAAAGCACCCGAGAGCGTTTTGTTCGATGCCAACCTAACCAGAGTGACGGGAGCGGCACAATTCAGAAAAAGTGCTCAGCTCGCCGAGAAAATGCGATTTAAGCAATAAAATTAAAAATGCTTATAAAACATAAACCAAACGTTGGAGGTGGTCATTTCTTAATGCGCAGTAATAAACTCGGCACTCTAAAGCACCCGAGAGCGTTTTTTTCGATGCCAACCTCACCAGAGTGACGGGAGCGGCACAATTCAGAAAAAGTGCTCAGCTCGCCGAGAAAATGCGATTTAAGCAATAAAATTAAAAATGCTTATAAAACATAAACCAAACGTTGGAGGTGGTCATTTCTTAATGCGCAGTAATAAACTCGGCACTCTAAAGCACCCGAGAGCGTTTTTTTCGATGCCAACCTAACCAGAGTGACGGGAGCGGCACAATTCAGAAAAAGTGCTCAGCTCGCCGAGAAAATGCGATTTAAGCAATAAAATTAAAAATGCTTATAAAACATAAACCAAACGTTGGAGGTGGTCATTTCTTAATGCGCAGTAATAAACTCGGCACTCTAAAGCACCCGAGAGCGTTTTTTTCGATGCCAACCTAACCAGAGTGACGGGAGCGGCACAATTCAGAAAAAGCGCTCAGCTCGCCGAGAAAATGCGATTTAAGCAATAAAATTAAAAATGCTTATAAAACATAAACCAAACGTTGGAGGTGGTCATTTCCTAATGCGCAGTAATAAACTCGGCACTCTAAAGCACCCGAGAGCGTTTTTTTCGATGCCAACCTAACCAGAGTGACGGGAGCGGCACAATTCAGAAAAAGTGCTCAGCTCGCCGAGAAAATGCGATTTAAGCAATAAAATTAAAAATGCTTATAAAACATAAACCAAACGTTGGAGGTGGTCATTTCTTCATGCGCAGTAATAAACTCGGCACTCTAAAGCACCCGAGAGCGTTTTTTTCGATGCCAACCTAACCAGAGTGACGGGAGCGGCACAATTCAGAAAAAGTGCTCAGCTCGCCGAGAAAATGCGATTCAAGCAATAAAATTAAAAATGCTTATTAAACATAAACCAAACGTTGGAGGTGGTCATTTCTTCATGCGCAGTGAATAACTCGGCACTCTAAAGCACCCGAGAGCGTTTTTTTCGATGCCAAGCTAACCAGAGTGACGGGAGCGGCACAATTCAGAAAAAGTGCTCAGCTCGCCGAGAAAATGCGATTTAAGCAATAAAATTAAAAATGCTTATAAAACATAAACCAAACGTTGGAGGTGGTCATTTCTTAATGCGCAGTAATAAACTCGGCACTCTAAAGCACCCGAGAGCGTTTTTTTCGATGCCAACCTAACCAGAGTGACGGGAGCGGCACAATTCAGAAAAAGTGCTCAGCTCGCCGAGAAAATGCGATTTAAGCAATAAAATTAAAAATGCTTATAAAACATAAACCAAACGTTGGAGGTGGTCATTTCTTAATGCGCAGTAATAAACTCGGCACTCTAAAGCACCCGAGAGCGTTTTTTTCGATGCCAACCTAACCAGAGTGACGGGAGCGGCACAATTCAGAAAAAGTGCTCAGCTCGCCGAGAAAATGCGATTTAAGCAATAAAATTAAAAATGCTTATAAAACATAAACCAAACGTTGGAGGTGGTCATTTCTTCATGCGCAGTGATAAACTCGGCACTCTAAAGCACCCGAGAGCGTTTTTTTCGATGCCAACCTAACCAGAGTGACGGGAGCGGCACAATTCAGAAAAAGTGCTCAGCTCGCCGAGAAAATGCGATTTAAGCAATAAAATTAAAAATGCTTATAAAACATAAACCAAACGTTGGAGGTGGTCATTTCTTAATGCGCAGTAATAAACTCGGCACTCTAAAGCACCCGAGAGCGTTTTTTTCGATGCCAACCTAACCAGAGTGACGGGAGCGGCACAATTCAGAAAAAGTGCTCAGCTCGCCGAGAAAATGCGATTTAAGCAATAAAATTAAAAATGCTTATAAAACATAAACCAAACGTTGGAGGTGGTCATTTCTTCATGCGCAGTGAATAACTCGGCACTCTAAAGCACCCGAGAGCGTTTTTTTCGATGCCAACCTAACCAGAGTGACGGGAGCGGCACAATTCAGAAAAAGCGCTCAGCTCGCCGAGAAAATGCGATTTAAGCAATAAAATTAAAAATGCTTATAAAACATAAACCAAACGTTGGAGGTGGTCATTTCTTAATGCGCAGTAATAAACTCGGCACTCTAAAGCACCCGAGAGCGTTTTTTTCGATGCCAACCTAACCAGAGTGACGGGAGCGGCACAATTCAGAAAAAGTGCTCAGCTCGCCGAGAAAATGCGATTTAAGCAATAAAATTAAAAATGCTTATAAAACATAAACCAAACGTTGGAGGTGGTCATTTCTTAATGCGCAGTAATAAACTCGGCACTCTAAAGTACCCGAGAGCGTTTTTTTCGATGCCAACCTAACCAGAGTGACGGGAGCGGCACAATTCAGAAAAAGTGCTCAGCTCGCCGAGAAAATGCGATTTAAGCAATAAAATTAAAAATGCTTATTAAACATAAACCAAACGTTGGAGGTGGTCATTTCTTCATGCGCAGTGAATAACTCGGCACTCTAAAGCACCCGATAGCGTTTTTTTCGATGCCAACCTAACCAGAGTGACGGGAGCGGCACAATTCAGAAAAAGTGCTCAGCTCGCCGAGAAAATGCGATTTAAGCAATAATATTAAAAATGCTTATAAAACATAAACCAAACGTTGGAGGTGGTCATTTCTTAATGCGCAGTAATAAACTCGGCACTCTAAAGCACCCGAGAGCGTTTTTTTCGATGCCAACCTAACCAGAGTGACGGGAGCGGCACAATTCAGAAAAAGTGCTCAGCTCGCCGAGAAAATGCGATTTAAGCAATAAAATTAAAAATGCTTATTAAACATAAACCAAACGTTGGAGCTGGTCATTTCTTCATGCGCAGTGAATAACTCGGCACTCTAAAGCACCCGAAAGCGTTTTTTTCGATGCCAACCTAACCAGAGTGACGGGAGCGGCACAATTCAGAAAAAGCGCTCAGCTCGCCGAGAAAATGCGATTTAAGCAATAAAATTAAAAATGCTTATAAAACATAAACCAAACGTTGGAGGTGGTCATTTCTTAATGCGCAGTAATAAACTCGGCACTCTAAAGCACCCGAGAGCGTTTTTTTCGATGCCAACCTAACCAGAGTGACGGGAGCGGCACAATTCAGAAAAAGTGCTCAGCTCGCCGAGAAAATGCGATTTAAGCAATAAAATTAAAAATGCTTATTAAACATAAACCAAACGTTGGAGGTGGTCATTTCTTCATGCGCAGTGAATAACTCGGCACTCTAAAGCACCCGAGAGCGTTTTTTTCGATGCCAACCTAACCAGAGTGACGGGAGCGGCACAATTCAGAAAAAGTGCTCAGCTCGCCGAGAAAATGCGATTTAAGCAATAAAATTAAAAATGCTTATAAAACATAAACCAAACGTTGGAGGTGGTCATTTCTTAATGCGCAGTAATAAACTCGGCACTCTAAAGCACCCGAGAGCGTTTTTTTCGATGCCAACCTCACCAGAGTGACGGGAGCGGCACAATTCAGAAAAAGTGCTCAGCTCGCCGAGAAAATGCGATTTAAGCAATAAAATTAAAAATGCTTATAAAACATAAACCAAACGTTGGAGGTGGTCATTTCTTAATGCGCAGTAATAAACTCGGCACTCTAAAGCACCCGAGAGCGTTTTTTTCGATGCCAACCTAACCAGAGTGACGGGAGCGGCACAATTCAGAAAAAGTGCTCAGCTCGCCGAGAAAATGCGATTTAAGCAATAAAATTAAAAATGCTTATAAAACATAAACCAAACGTTGGAGGTGGTCATTTCTTAATGCGCAGTAATAAACTCGGCACTCTAAAGCACCCGAGAGCGTTTTTTTCGATGCCAACCTAACCAGAGTGACGGGAGCGGCACAATTCAGAAAAAGCGCTCAGCTCGCCGAGAAAATGCGATTTAAGCAATAAAATTAAAAATGCTTATAAAACATAAACCAAACGTTGGAGGTGGTCATTTCCTAATGCGCAGTAATAAACTCGGCACTCTAAAGCACCCGAGAGCGTTTTTTTCGATGCCAACCTAACCAGAGTGACGGGAGCGGCACAATTCAGAAAAAGTGCTCAGCTCGCCGAGAAAATGCGATTTAAGCAATAAAATTAAAAATGCTTATTAAACATAAACCAAACGTTGGAGGTGGTCATTTCTTCATGCGCAGTGAATAACTCGGCACTCTAAAGCACCCGAGAGCGTTTTTTTCGATGCCAACCTAACCAGAGTGACGGGAGCGGCACAATTCAGAAAAAGCGCTCAGCTCGCCGAGAAAATGCGATTTAAGCAATAAAATTAAAAATGCTTATTAAACATAAACCAAACATTGGAGGTGGTCATTTCTTCATGCGCAGTAATAAACTCGGCACTCTAAAGCACCCGAGAGCGTTTTTTTCGATGCCAACCTAACCAGAGTGACGGGAGCGGCACAATTCAGAAAAAGTGCTCAGCTCGCCGAGAAAATGCGATTTAAGCAATAAAATTAAAAATGCTTATAAAACATAAACCAAACGTTGGAGGTGGTCATTTCTTAATGCGCAGTAATAAACTCGGCACTCTAGAGCACCCGAGAGCGTTTTTTTCGATGCCAACCTAACCAGAGTGACGGGAGCGGCACAATTCAGAAAAAGTGCTCAGCTCGCCGAGAAAATGCGATTTAAGCAATAAAATTAAAAATGCTTATAAAACATAAACCAAACGTTGGAAGTGGTCATTTCTTCATGCGCAGTGATAAACTCGGCACTCTAAAGCTCCCGAGAGCGTTTTTTTCGATGCCAACCTAACCAGAGTTACGGGAGCGGCACAATTCAGAAAAAGCGCTCAGCTCGCCGAGAAAATGCGATTTAAGCAATAAAATTAAAAATGCTTATAAAACATAAACCAAACGTTGGAGGTGGTCATTTCTTCATGCGCAGTGATAAACTCGGCACTCTAAAGCACCTGAGAGCGTTTTTTTCGATGCCAACCTAACCAGAGTGACGGGAGCGGCACAATTCAGAAAAAGCGCTCAGCTCGCCGAGAAAATGCGATTTAAGCAATAAAATTAAAAATGCTTATAAAACATAAACCAAACGTTGGAGGTGGTAATTTCTTCATGCGCAGTGATAAACTCGGCACTCTAAAGCACCCGAGAGCGTTTTTTTCGATGCCAACCTAACCAGAGTGACGGGAGCGGCACAATTCAGAAAAAGTGCTCAGCTCGCCGAGAAAATGCGATTTAAGCAATAAAATTAAAAATGCTTATAAAACATAAACCAAACGTTGGAGGTGGTCATTTCTTCATGCGCAGTGAATAACTCGGCACTCTAAAGCACCCGAGAGCGTTTTTTTCGATGCCAACCTAACCAGAGTGACGGGAGCGGCACAATTCAGAAAAAGTGCTCAGCTCGCCGAGAAAATGCGATTTAAGCAATAAAATTAAAAATGCTTATAAAACATAAACCAAACGTTGGAGGTGGTCATTTCTTAATGCGCAGTAATAAACTCGGCACTCTAAAGCACCCGTGAGCGTTTTTTTCGATGCCAACCTAACCAGAGTGACGGGAGCGGCACAATTCAGAAAAAGTGCTCAGCTCGCCGAGAAAATGCGATTTAAGCAATAAAATTAAAAATGCTTATAAAACATAAACCAAACGTTGGAGGTGGTCATTTCTTAATGCGCAGTAATAAACTCGGCACTCTAAAGCACCCGAGCGCGTTTTTTTCGATGCCAACCTAACCAGAGTGACGGGAGCGGCACAATTCAGAAAAAGTGCTCAGCTCGCCGAGAAAATGCGATTTAAGCAATAAAATTAAAAATGCTTATAAAACATAAACCAAACGTTGGAGGTGGTCATTTCTTAATGCGCAGTAATAAACTCGGCACTCTAAAGTACCCGAGAGCGTTTTTTTCGATGCCAACCTAACCAGAGTGACGGGAGCGGCACAATTCAGAAAAAGTGCTCAGCTCGCCGAGAAAATGCGATTTAAGCAATAAAATTAAAAATGCTTATTAAACATAAACCAAACGTTGGAGGTGGTCATTTCTTCATGCGCAGTGAATAACTCGGCACTCTAAAGCACCCGATAGCGTTTTTTTCGATGCCAACCTAACCAGAGTGACGGGAGCGGCACAATTCAGAAAAAGTGCTCAGCTCGCCGAGAAAATGCGATTTAAGCAATAAAATCAAAAATGCTTATAAAACATAAACCAAACGTTGGAGGTGGTCATTTCTTAATGCGCAGTAATAAACTCGGCACTCTAAAGCACCCGAGAGCGTTTTTTTCGATGCCAACCTAACCAGAGTGACGGGAGCGGCACAATTCAGAAAAAGTGCTCAGCTCGCCGAGAAAATGCGATTTAAGCAATAAAATTAAAAATGCTTATAAAACATAAACCAAACGTTGGAGGTGGTCATTTCTTAATGCGCAGTAATAAACTCGGCACTCTAAAGCACCCGAGAGCGTTTTTTTTCGATGCCAACCTAACCAGAGTGACGGGAGCGGCACAATTCAGAAAAAGCGCTCAGCTCGCCGAGAAAATGCGATTTAAGCAATAAAATTAAAAATGCTTATAAAACATAAACCAAACGTTGGAGGTGGTCATTTCTTCATGCGCAGTGATAAACTCGGCACTCTAAAGCACCCGAGAGCGTTTTTTTCGATGCCAACCTAACCAGAGTGACGGGAGCGGCACAATTCAGAAAAAGTGCTCAGCTCGCCGAGAAAATGCGATTTAAGCAATAAAATTAAAAATGCTTATAAAACATAAACCAAACGTTGGAGGTGGTCATTTCTTCATGCGCAGTAATAAACTCGGCACTCTAAAGCACCCGAGAGCGTTTTTTTCGATGCCAACCTAACCAGAGTGACGGGAGCGGCACAATTCAGAAAAAGTGCTCAGCTCGCCGAGAAAATGCGATTCAAGCAATAAAATTAAAAATGCTTATTAAACATAAACCAAACGTTGGAGGTGGTCATTTCTTCATGCGCAGTGAATAACTCGGCACTCTAAAGCACCCGAGAGCGTTTTTTTCGATGCCAAGCTAACCAGAGTGACGGGAGCGGCACAATTCAGAAAAAGTGCTCAGCTCGCCGAGAAAATGCGATTTAAGCAATAAAATTAAAAATGCTTATAAAACATAAACCAAACGTTGGAGGTGGTCATTTCTTAATGCGCAGTAATAAACTCGGCACTCTAAAGCACCCGAGAGCGTTTTTTTCGATGCCAACCTAACCAGAGTGACGGGAGCGGCACAATTCAGAAAAAGTGCTCAGCTCGCCGAGAAAATGCGATTTAAGCAATAAAATTAAAAATGCTTATAAAACATAAACCAAACGTTGGAGGTGGTCATTTCTTAATGCGCAGTAATAAACTCGGCACTCTAAAGCACCCGAGAGCGTTTTTTTCGATGCCAACCTAACCAGAGTGACGGGAGCGGCACAATTCAGAAAAAGTGCTCAGCTCGCCGAGAAAATGCGATTTAAGCAATAAAATTAAAAATGCTTATAAAACATAAACCAAACGTTGGAAGTGGTCATTTCTTCATGCGCAGTGATAAACTCGGCACTCTAAAGCACCCGAGAGCGTTTTTTTCGATGCCAACCTAACCAGAGTGACGGGAGCGGCACAATTCAGAAAAAGTGCTCAGCTCGCCGAGAAAATGCGATTTAAGCAATAAAATTAAAAATGCTTATAAAACATAAACCAAACGTTGGAGGTGGTCATTTCTTCATGCGCAGTGAATAACTCGGCACTCTAAAGCACCCGAGAGCGTTTTTTTCGATGCCAACCTAACCAGAGTGACGGGAGCGGCACAATTCAGAAAAAGTGCTCAGCTCGCCGAGAAAATGCGATTTAAGCAATAAAATTAAAAATGCTTATAAAACATAAACCAAACGTTGGAGGTGGTCATTTCTTAATGCGCAGTAATAAACTCGGCACTCTAAAGCACCCGAGAGCGTTTTTTTCGATGCCAACCTAACCAGAGTGACGGGAGCGGCACAATTCAGAAAAAGTGCTCAGCTCGCCGAGAAAATGCGATTTAAGCAATAAAATTAAAAATGCTTATAAAACATAAACCAAACGTTGGAGGTGGTCATTTCTTAATGCGCAGTAATAAACTCGGCACTCTGGAGCACCCGAGAGCGTTTTTTTCGATGCCAACCTAACCAGAGTGACGGGAGCGGCACAATTCAGAAAAAGTGCTCAGCTCGCCGAGAAAATGCGATTTAAGCAATAAAATTAAAAATGCTAATAAAACATAAACCAAACGTTGGAAGTGGTCATTTCTTCATGCGCAGTGATAAACTCGGCACTCTAAAGCACCCGAGAGCGTTTTTTTCGATGCCAACCTAACCAGAGTTACGGGAGCGGCACAATTCAGAAAAAGCGCTCAGCTCGCCGAGAAAATGCGATTTAAGCAATAAAATTAAAAATGCTTATAAAACATAAACCAAACGTTGGAGGTGGTCATTTCTTCATGCGCAGTGATAAACTCGGCACTCTAAAGCACCCGAGAGCGTTTTTTTCGATGCCAACCTAACCAGAGTGACGGGAGCGGCACAATTCAGAAAAAGCGCTCAGCTCGCCGAGAAAATGCGATTTAAGCAATAAAATTAAAAATGCTTATAAAACATAAACCAAACGTTGGAGGTGGTCATTTCTTAATGCGCAGTAATAAACTCGGCACTCTAAAGCACCCGAAAGCGTTTTTTTCGATGCCAACCTAACCAGAGTGACGGGAGCGGCACAATTCAGAAAAAGTGCTCAGCTCGCCGAGAAAATGCGATTTAAGCAATAAAATTAAAAATGCTTATAAAACATAAACCAAACGTTGGAGGTGGTCATTTCTTAATGCGCAGTAATAAACTCGGCACTCTAAAGCACCCGAGAGCGTTTTTTTCGATGCCAACCTAACCAGAGTGACGGGAGCGGCACAATTCAGAAAAAGTGCTCAGCTCGCCGAGAAAATGCGATTTAAGCAATAAAATTAAAAATGCTTATAAAACATAAACCAAACGTTGGAGGTGGTCATTTCTTAATGCGCAGTAATAAACTCGGCACTCTAGAGCACCCGAGAGCGTTTTCTTCGATGCCAACCTAACCAGAGTGACGGGAGCGGCACAATTCAGAAAAAGTGCTCAGCTCGCCGAGAAAATGCGATTTAAGCAATAAAATTAAAAATGCTTATAAAACATAAACCAAACGTTGGAAGTGGTCATTTCTTCATGCGCAGTGATAAACTCGGCACTCTAAAGCACCCGAGAGCGTTTTTTTCGATGCCAACCTAACCAGAGTTACGGGAGCGGCACAATTCAGAAAAAGCGCTCAGCTCGCCGAGAAAATGCGATTTAAGCAATAAAATTAAAAATGCTTATAAAACATAAACCAAACGTTGGAGGTGGTCATTTCTTCATGCGCAGTGATAAACTCGGCACTCTAAAGCACCCGAGAGCGTTTTTTTCGATGCCAACCTAACCAGAGTGACGGGAGCGGCACAATTCAGAAAAAGCGCTCAGCTCGCCGAGAAAATGCGATTTAAGCAATAAAATTAAAAATGCTTATAAAACATAAACCAAACGTTGGAGGTGGTCATTTCTTCATGCGCACTCTAAAGCACCCGAGAGCGTTTTTTTCGATGCCAACCTAACCAGAGTGACGGGAGCGGCACAATTCAGAAAAAGCGCTCAGCTCGCCGAGAAAATGCGATTTAAGCAATAAAATTAAAAATGCTTATAAAACATAAACCAAACGTTGGAGGTGGTCATTTCTTCGTGCGCAGTGAACAACTCGGCACTCTAAAGCACCCGAGAGCGTTTTTTTCGATGCCAACCTAACCAGAGTGACGGGAGCGGCACAATTCAGAAAAAGTGCTCAGCTCGCCGAGAAAATGCGATTTAAGCAATAAAATTAAAAATGCTTATAAAACATAAACCAAACGTTGGAGGTGGTCATTTCTTAATGCGCAGTAATAAACTCGGCACTCTAAAGCACCCGATAGCGTTTTTTTCGATGCCAACCTAACCAGAGTGACGGGAGCGGCACAATTCAGAAAAAGCGCTCAGCTCGCCGAGAAAATGCGATTTAAGCAATAAAATTAAAAATGCTTATAAAACATAAACCAAACGTTGGAGGTGGTCATTTCTTAATGCGCAGTAATAAACTCAGCACTCTAAAGCACCCGAGAGCGTTTTTTTCGATGCCAACCTAACCAGAGTGACGGGAGCGGCACAATTCAGAAAAAGCGCTCAGCTCGCCGAGAAAATGCGATTTAAGCAATAAAATTAAAAATGCTTATAAAACATAAACCAAACGTTGGAGGTGGTCATTTCTTAATGCGCAGTAATAAACTCGGCACTCTAAAGCACCCGAGAGCGTTTTTTTCGATGCCAAGTGACGGGAGCGGCACAATTCAGAAAAAGCGCTCAGCTCGCCGAGAAAATGCGATTTAAGCAATAAAATTAAAAATGCTTATAAAACATAAACCAAACGTTGGAGGTGGTCATTTCTTCATGCGCAGTGATAAACTCGGCACTCTAAAGCACCCGAGAGCGTTTTTTTCGATGCCAACCTAACCAGAGTGACGGGAGCGGCACAATTCAGAAAAAGTGCTCAGCTCGCCGAGAAAATGCGATTTAAGCAATAAAATTAAAAATGCTTATAAAACATAAACCAAACGTTGGAGGTGGTCATTTCTTCATGCGCAGTGATAAACTCGGCACTCTAAAGCACCCGAGAGCGTTTTTTTCGATGCCAACCTAACCAGAGTGACGGGAGCGGCACAATTCAGAAAAAGTGCTCAGCTCGCCGAGAAAATGCGATTCAAGCAATAAAATTAAAAATGCTTATTAAACATAAACCAAACGTTGGAGGTGGTCATTTCTTCATGCGCAGTGAATAACTCGGCACTCTAAAGCACCCGAGAGCGTTTTTTTCGATGCCAACCTAACCAGAGTGACGGGAGCGGCACAATTCAGAAAAAGTGCTCAGCTCGCCGAGAAAATGCGATTTAAGCAATAAAATTAAAAATGCTTATAAAACATAAACCAAACGTTGGAGGTGGTCATTTCTTAATGCGCAGTAATAAACTCGGCACTCTAAAGCACCCGAGAGCGTTTTTTTCGATGCCAACCTAACCAGAGTGACGGGAGCGGCACAATTCAGAAAAAGTGCTCAGCTCGCCGAGAAAATGCGATTTAAGCAATAAAATTAAAAATGCTTATAAAACATAAACCAAACGTTGGAGGTGGTCATTTCTTAATGCGCAGTAATAAACTCGGCACTCTAAAGCACCCGAGAGCGTTTTTTTCGATGCCAACCTAACCAGAGTGACGGGAGCGGCACAATTCAGAAAAAGTGCTCAGCTCGCCGAGAAAATGCGATTTAAGCAATAAAATTAAAAATGCTTATAAAACATAAACCAAACGTTGGAGGTGGTCATTTCTTAATGCGCAGTAATAAACTCGGCACTCTAAAGCACCCGAGAGCGTTTTTTTCGATGCCAACCTAACCAGAGTGACGGGAGCGGCACAATTCAGAAAAAGTGCTCAGCTCGCCGAGAAAATGCGATCTAAGCAATAAAATTAAAAATGCTTATTAAACAGAAACCAAACGTTGGAGGTGGTCATTTCTTCATGCGCAGTGAATAACTCGGCACTCTAAAGCACCCGAGAGCGTTTTTTTCGATGCCAACCTAACCAGAGTGACGGGAGCGGCACAATTCAGAAAAAGCGCTCAGCTCGCCGAGAAAATGCGATTTAAGCAATAAAATTAAAAATGCTTATTAAACATAAACCAAACATTGGAGGTGGTCATTTCTTCATGCGCAGTGAATAACTCGGCACTCTAAAGCACCCGAGAGCGTTTTTTTCGATGCCAACCTAACCAGAGTGACGGGAGCGGCACAATTCAGAAAAAGCGCTCAGCTCGCCGAGAAAATGCGATTTAAGCAATAAAATTAAAAATGCTTATAAAACATAAACCAAACGTTGGAGGTGGTCATTTCTTCATGCGCAGTGATAAACTCGGCACTCTAAAGCACCCGAGAGCGTTTTTTTCGATGCCAACCTAACCAGAGTGACGGGAGCGGCACAATTCAGAAAAAGTGCTCAGCTCGCCGAGAAAATGCGATTTAAGCAATAAAATTAAAAATGCTTATAAAACATAAACCAAACGTTGGAGGTGGTCATTTCTTCATGCGCAGTGAATAACTCGGCACTCTAAAGCACCCGAGAGCGTTTTTTTCGATGCCAACCTAACCAGAGTGACGGGAGCGGCACAATTCAGAAAAAGTGCTCAGCTCGCCGAGAAAATGCGATTTAAGCAATAAAATTAAAAATGCTTATAAAACATAAACCAAACGTTGAAGGTGGTCATTTCTTAATGCGCAGTAATAAACTCGGCACTCTAAAGCACCCGAGAGCGTTTTTTTCGATGCCAACCTAACCAGAGTGACGGGAGCGGCACAATTCAGAAAAAGTGCTCAGCTCGCCGAGAAAATGCGATTTAAGCAATAAAATTAAAAATGCTTATAAAACATAAACCAAACGTTGGAGGTGGTCATTTCTTAATGCGCAGTAATAAACTCGGCACTCTAGAGCACCCGAGAGCGTTTTTTTCGATGCCAACCTAACCAGAGTGACGGGAGCGGCACAATTCAGAAAAAGTGCTCAGCTCGCCGAGAAAATGCGATTTAAGCAATAAAATTAAAAATGCTTATAAAACATAAACCAAACGTTGGAAGTGGTCATTTCTTCATGCGCAGTGATAAACTCGGCACTCTAAAGCACCCGAGAGCGTTTTTTTCGATGCCAACCTAACCAGAGTTACGGGAGCGGCACAATTCAGAAAAAGCGCTCAGCTCGCCGAGAAAATGCGATTTAAGCAATAAAATTAAAAATGCTTATAAAACATAAACCAAACGTTGGAGGTGGTCATTTCTTCATGCGCAGTGATAAACTCGGCACTCTAAAGCACCCGAGAGCGTTTTTTTCGATGCCAACCTAACCAGAGTGACGGGAGCGGCACAATTCAGAAAAAGCGCTCAGCTCGCCGAGAAAATGCGATTTAAGCAATAAAATTAAAAATGCTTATAAAACATAAACCAAACGTTGGAGGTGGTCATTTCTTAATGCGCAGTAATAAACTCGGCACTCTAAAGCACCCGAGAGCGTTTTTTTCGATGCCAACCTAACCAGAGTGACGGGAGCGGCACAATTCAGAAAAAGTGCTCAGCTCGCCGAGAAAATGCGATTTAAGCAATAAAATTAAAAATGCTTATAAAACATAAACCAAACGTTGGAAGTGGTCATTTCTTCATGCGCAGTGATAAACTCGGCACTCTAAAGCACCCGAGAGCGTTTTTTTCGATGCCAACCTAACCAGAGTGACGGGAGCGGCACAATTCAGAAAAAGTGCTCAGCTCGCCGAGAAAATGCGATTTAAGCAATAAAATTAAAAATGCTTATTAAACATAAACCAAACGTTGGAGGTGGTCATTTCTTCATGCGCAGTGAATAACTCGGCACTCTAAAGCACCCGATAGCGTTTTTTTCGATGCCAACCTAACCAGAGTGACGGGAGCGGCACAATTCAGAAAAAGTGCTCAGCTCGCCGAGAAAATGCGATTTAAGCAATAAAATTAAAAATGCTTATAAAACATAAACCAAACGTTGGAGGTGGTCATTTCTTAATGCGCAGTAATAAACTCGGCACTCTAAAGCACCCGAGAGCGTTTTTTTCGATGCCAACCTAACCAGAGTGACGGGAGCGGCACAATTCAGAAAAAGCGCTCAGCTCGCCGAGAAAATGCGATTTAAGCAATAAAATTAAAAATGCTTATAAAACATAAACCAAACGTTGGAGGTGGTCATTTCTTAATGCGCAGTAATAAACTCAGCACTCTAAAGCACCCGAGAGCGTTTTTTTCGATGCCAACCTAACCAGAGTGACGGGAGCGGCACAATTCAGAAAAAGCGCTCAGCTCGCCGAGAAAATGCGATTTAAGCAATAAAATTAAAAATGCTTATAAAACATAAACCAAACGTTGGAGGTGGTCATTTCTTCATGCGCAGTGAATAACTCGGCACTCTAAAGCACCCGAGAGCGTTTTTTTCGATGCCAAGTGACGGGAGCGGCACAATTCAGAAAAAGTGCTCAGCTCGCCGAGAAAATGCGATTTAAGCAATAAAATTAAAAATGCTTATAAAACATGAACCAAACGTTGGAGGTGGTCATTTCTTAATTCGCAGTAATAAACTCGGCACTCTAAAGCACCCGAGAGCGTTTTTTTCGATGCCAACCTAACCAGAGTGACGGGAGCGGCACAATTCAGAAAAAGTGCTCAGCTCGCCGAGAAAATGCGATTTAAGCAATAAAATTAAAAATGCTTATAAAACATAAACCAAACGTTGGAGGTGGTCATTTCTCAATGCGCAGTAATAAACTCGGCCCTCTAAAGCATGCACCCGAGAGCGTTTTTTTCGATGCCAACCTAACCAGAGTGACGGGAGCGGCACAATTCAGAAAAAGTGCTCAGCTCGCCGAGAAAATGCGATTTAAGCAATAAAATTAAAAATGCTTATTAAACATAAACCAAACGTTGGAGGTGGTCATTTCTTCATGCGCAGTGAATAACTCGGCACTCTAAAGCACCCGATAGCGTTTTTTTCGATGCCAACCTAACCAGAGTGACGGGAGCGGCACAATTCAGAAAAAGTGCTCAGCTCGCCGAGAAAATGCGATTTAAGCAATAAAATTAAAAATGCTTATAAAACATAAACCAAACGTTGGAGGTGGTCATTTCTTAATGCGCAGTAATAAACTCGGCACTCTAAACCACCCGAGAGCGTTTTTTTCGATGCCAACCTAACCAGAGTGACGGGAGCGGCACAATTCAGAAAAAGTGCTCAGCTCGCCGAGAAAATGCGATTTAAGCAATAAAATTAAAAATGCTTATAAAACATAAACCAAACGTTGGAGGTGGTCATTTCTTAATGCGCAGTAATAAACTCGGCACTCTAAAGCACCCGAGAGCGTTTTTTTCGATGCCAACCTAACCAGAGTGACGGGAGCGGCACAATTCAGAAAAAGCGCTCAGCTCGCCGAGAAAATGCGATTTAAGCAATAAAATTAAAAATGCTTATAAAACATAAACCAAACGTTGGAGGTGGTCATTTCTTCATGCGCAGTGATAAACTCGGCACTCTAAAGCACCCGAGAGCGTTTTTTTCGATGCCAACCTAACCAGAGTGACGGGAGCGGCACAATTCAGAAAAAGTGCTCAGCTCGCCGAGAAAATGCGATTTAAGCAATAAAATTAAAAATGCTTATAAAACATAAACCAAACGTTGGAGGTGGTCATTTCTTCATGCGCAGTGATAAACTCGGCACTCTAAAGCACCCGAGAGCGTTTTTTTCGATGCCAACCTAACCAGAGTGACGGGAGCGGCACAATTCAGAAAAAGTGCTCAGCTCGCCGAGAAAATGCGATTCAAGCAATAAAATTAAAAATGCTTATTAAACATAAACCAAACGTTGGAGGTGGTCATTTCTTCATGCGCAGTGAATAACTCGGCACTCTAAAGCACCCGAGAGCGTTTTTTTCGATGCCAACCTAACCAGAGTGACGGGAGCGGCACAATTCAGAAAAAGTGCTCAGCTCGCCGAGAAAATGCGATTTAAGCAATAAAATTAAAAATGCTTATAAAACATAAACCAAACGTTGGAGGTGGTCATTTCTTAATGCGCAGTAATAAACTCGGCACTCTAAAGCACCCGAGAGCGTTTTTTTCGATGCCAACCTAACCAGAGTGACGGGAGCGGCACAATTCAGAAAAAGTGCTCAGCTCGCCGAGAAAATGCGATTTAAGCAATAAAATTAAAAATGCTTATAAAACATAAACCAAACGTTGGAGGTGGTCATTTCTTAATGCGCAGTAATAAACTCGGCACTCTAAAGCACCCGAGAGCGTTTTTTTCGATGCCAACCTAACCAGAGTGACGGGAGCGGCACAATTCAGAAAAAGTGCTCAGCTCGCCGAGAAAATGCGATTTAAGCAATAAAATTAAAAATGCTTATAAAACATAAACCAAACGTTGGAGGTGGTCATTTCTTAATGCGCAGTAATAAACTCGGCACTCTAAAGCACCCGAGAGCGTTTTTTTCGATGCCAACCTAACCAGAGTGACGGGAGCGGCACAATTCAGAAAAAGTGCTCAGCTCGCCGAGAAAATGCGATTTAAGCAATAAAATTAAAAATGCTTATTAAACATAAACCAAACGTTGGAGGTGGTCATTTCTTCATGCGCAGTGAATAACTCGGCACTCTAAAGCACCCGAGAGCGTTTTTTTCGATGCCAACCTAACCAGAGTGACGGGAGCGGCACAATTCAGAAAAAGTGCTCAGCTCGCCGCGAAAATGCGATTTAAGCAATAAAATTAAAAATGCTTATTAAACATAAACCAAACGTTGGAGGTGGTCATTTCTTCATGCGCAGTGAATAACTCGGCACTCTAAAGCACCCGAGAGCGTTTTTTTCGATGCCAACCTAACCAGAGTGACGGGAGCGGCACAATTCAGAAAAAGCGCTCAGCTCGCCGAGAAAATGCGATTTCAAGCAATAAAATTAAAAATGCTTATTAAACATAAACCAAACATTGGAGGTGGTCATTTCTTCATGCGCAGTGAATAACTCGGCACTCTAAAGCACCCGAGAGCGTTTTTTTCGATGCCAACCTAACCAGAGTGACGGGAGCGGCACAATTCAGAAAAAGCGCTCAGCTCGCCGAGAAAATGCGATTTAAGCAATAAAATTAAAAATGCTTATAAAACATAAACCAAACGTTGGAGGTGGTCATTTCTTCATGCGCAGTGATAAACTCGGCACTCTAAAGCACCCGAGAGCGTTTTTTTCGATGCCAACCTAACCAGAGTGACGGGAGCGGCACAATTCAGAAAAAGTGCTCAGCTCGCCGAGAAAATGCGATTTAAGCAATAAAATTAAAAATGCTTATAAAACATAAACCAAACGTTGGAGGTGGTCATTTCTTCATGCGCAGTGAATAACTCGGCACTCTAAAGCACCCGAGAGCGTTTTTTTCGATGCCAACCTAACCAGAGTGACGGGAGCGGCACAATTCAGAAAAAGTGCTCAGCTCGCCGAGAAAATGCGATTTAAGCAATAAAATTAAAAATGCTTATAAAACATAAACCAAACGTTGGAGGTGGTCATTTCTTAATGCGCAGTAATAAACTCGGCACTCTAAAGCACCCGAGAGCGTTTTTTTCGATGCCAACCTAACCAGAGTGACGGGAGCGGCACAATTCAGAAAAAGTGCTCAGCTCGCCGAGAAAATGCGATTTAAGCAATAAAATTAAAAATGCTTATAAAACATAAACCAAACGTTGGAGGTGGTCATTTCTTAATGCGCAGTAATAAACTCGGCACTCTAGAGCACCCGAGAGCGTTTTTTTCGATGCCAACCTAACCAGAGTGACGGGAGCGGCACAATTCAGAAAAAGTGCTCAGCTCGCCGACAAAATGCGATTTAAGCAATAAAATTAAAAATGCTTATAAAACATAAACCAAACGTTGGAAGTGGTCATTTCTTCATGCGCAGTGATAAACTCGGCACTCTAAAGCACCCGAGAGCGTTTTTTTCGATGCCAACCTAACCAGAGTTACGGGAGCGGCACAATTCAGAAAAAGCGCTCAGCTCGCCGAGAAAATGCGATTTAAGCAATAAAATTAAAAATGCTTATAAAACATAAACCAAACGTTGGAGGTGGTCATTTCTTCATGCGCAGTGATAAACTCGGCACTCTAAAGCACCCGAGAGCGTTTTTTTCGATGCCAACCTAACCAGAGTGACGGGAGCGGCACAATTCAGAAAAAGCGCTCAGCTCGCCGAGAAAATGCGATTTAAGCAATAAAATTAAAAATGCTTATAAAACATAAACCAAACGTTGGAGGTGGTCATTTCTTAATGCACAGTAATAAACTCGGCACTCTAAAGCACCCGAGAGCGTTTTTTTCGATGCCAACCTAACCAGAGTGACGGGAGCGGCACAATTCAGAAAAAGTGCTCAGCTCGCCGAGAAAATGCGATTTAAGCAATAAAATTAAAAATGCTTATAAAACATAAACCAAACGTTGGAGGTGGTCATTTCTCAATGCGCAGTAATAAACTCGGCACTCTAAAGCACCCGAGAGCGTTTTTTTCGATGCCAACCTAACCAGAGTGACGGGAGCGGCACAATTCAGAAAAAGTGCTCAGCTCGCCGAGAAAATGCGATTTAAGCAATAAAATTAAAAATGCTTATAAAACATAAACCAAACGTTGGAGGTGGTCATTTCTTAATGCGCAGTAATGAACTCGGCACTCTAAAGCACCCGAGAGCGTTTTTTTCGATGCCAACCTAACCAGAGTGACGGGAGCGGCACAATTCAGAAAAAGCGCTCAGCTCGCCGAGAAAATGCGATTTAAGCAATAAAAATAAAAATGCTTATAAAACATAAACCAAACGTTGGAGGTGGTCATTTCCTAATGCGCAGTAATAAACTCGGCACTCTAAAGCACCCGAGAGCGTTTTTTTCGATGCCAACCTAACCAGAGTGACGGGAGCGGCACAATTCAGAAAAAGCGCTCAGCTCGCCGAGAAAATGCGATTTAAGCAATAAAATTAAAAATGCTTATAAAACATAAACCAAACGTTGGAGGTGGTCATTTCTTCATGCGCAGTGATAAACTCGGCACTCTAAAGCACCCGAGAGCGTTTTTTTCGATGCCAACCTAACCAGAGTGACGGGAGCGGCACAATTCAGAAAAAGCGCTCAGCTCGCCGAGAAAATGCGATTTAAGCAATAAAATTAAAAATGCTTATAAAACATAAACCAAACGTTGGAGGTGGTCATTTCTTAATGCACAGTAATAAACTCGGCACTCTAAAGCACCCGAGAGCGTTTTTTTCGATGCCAACCTAACCAGAGTGACGGGAGCGGCACAATTCAGAAAAAGTGCTCAGCTCGCCGAGAAAATGCGATTTAAGCAATAAAATTAAAAATGCTTATAAAACATAAACCAAACGTTGGAGGTGGTCATTTCTCAATGCGCAGTAATAAACTCGGCACTCTAAAGCACCCGAGAGCGTTTTTTTCGATGCCAACCTAACCAGAGTGACGGGAGCGGCACAATTCAGAAAAAGTGCTCAGCTCGCCGAGAAAATGCGATTTAAGCAATAAAATTAAAAATGCTTATAAAACATAAACCAAACGTTGGAGGTGGTCATTTCTTAATGCGCAGTAATGAACTCGGCACTCTAAAGCACCCGAGAGCGTTTTTTTCGATGCCAACCTAACCAGAGTGACGGGAGCGGCACAATTCAGAAAAAGCGCTCAGCTCGCCGAGAAAATGCGATTTAAGCAATAAAAATAAAAATGCTTATAAAACATAAACCAAACGTTGGAGGTGGTCATTTCCTAATGCGCAGTAATAAACTCGGCACTCTAAAGCACCCGAGAGCGTTTTTTTCGATGCCAACCTAACCAGAGTGACGGGAGCGGCACAATTCAGAAAAAGCGCTCAGCTCGCCGAGAAAATGCGATTTAAGCAATAAAATTAAAAATGCTTATAAAACATAAACCAAACGTTGGAGGTGGTCATTTCTTCATGCGCAGTGATAAACTCGGCACTCTAAAGCACCCGAGAGCGTTTTTTTCGATGCCAACCTAACCAGAGTGACGGGAGCGGCACAATTCAGAAAAAGTGCTCAGCTCGCCGAGAAAATGCGATTTAAGCAATAAAATTAAAAATGCTTATAAAACATAAACCAAACGTTGGAGGTGGTCATTTCTTCATGCGCAGTGATAAACTCGGCACTCTAAAGCACCCGAGAGCGTTTTTTTCGATGCCAACCTAACCAGAGTGACGGGAGCGGCACAATTCAGAAAAAGTGCTCAGCTCGCCGAGAAAATGCGATTCAAGCAATAAAATTAAAAATGCTTATTAAACATAAACCAAACGTTGGAGGTGGTCATTTCTTCATGCGCAGTGAATAACTCGGCACTCTAAAGCACCCGAGAGCGTTTTTTTCGATGCCAACCTAACCAGAGTGACGGGAGCGGCACAATTCAGAAAAAGTGCTCAGCTCGCCGAGAAAATGCGATTTAAGCAATAAAATTAAAAATGCTTATAAAACATAAACCAAACGTTGGAGGTGGTCATTTCTTAATGCGCAGTAATAAACACGGCACTCTAAAGCACCCGAGAGCGTTTTTTTCGATGCCAACCTAACCAGAGTGACGGGAGCGGCACAATTCAGAAAAAGTGCTCAGCTCGCCGAGGAAATGCGATTTAAGCAATAAAATTAAAAATGCTTATAAAACATAAACCAAACGTTGGAGGTGGTCATTTCTTAATGCGCAGTAATAAACTCGGCACTCTAAAGCACCCGAGAGCGTTTTTTTCGATGCCAACCTAACCAGAGTGACGGGAGCGGCACAATTCAGAAAAAGTGCTCAGCTCGCCGAGAAAATGCGATTTAAGCAATACAATTAAAAATGCTTATAAAACATAAACCAAACGTTGGAGGTGGTCATTTCTTAATGCGCAGTAATAAACTCGGCACTCTAAAGCACCCGAGAGCGTTTTTTTCGATGCCAACCTAACCAGAGTGACGGGAGCGGCACAATTCAGAAAAAGTGCTCAGCTCGCCGAGAAAATGCGATTTAAGCAATAAAATTAAAAATGCTTATTAAACATAAACCAAACGTTGGAGGTGGTCATTTCTTCATGCGCAGTGATAAACTCGGCACTCTAAAGCACCCGAGAGCGTTTTTTTCGATGCCAACCTAACCAGAGTGACGGGAGCGGCACAATTCAGAAAAAGCGCTCAGCTCGCCGAGAAAATGCGATTTAAGCAATAAAATTAAAAATGCTTATAAAACATAAACCAAACGTTGGAGGTGGTCATTTCTTAATGCGCAGTAATAAACTCGGCACTCTAAAGCACCCGAGAGCGTTTTTTTCGATGCCAACCTAACCAGAGTGACGGGAGCGGCACAATTCAGAAAAAGTGCTCAGCTCGCCGAGAAATTGCGATTTAAGCAATAAAATTAAAAATGCTTATTAAACATAAACCAAACGTTGGAGCTGGTCATTTCTTCATGCGCAGTGAATAACTCGGCACTCTAAAGCACCCGAAAGCGTTTTTTTCGATGCCAACCTAACCAGAGTGACGGGAGCGGCACAATTCAGAAAAAGCGCTCAGCTCGCCGAGAAAATGCGATTTAAGCAATAAAATTAAAAATGCTTATAAAACATAAAACAAACGTTGGAGGTGGTCATTTCTTAATGCGCAGTAATAAACTCGGCACTCTAAAGCACCCGAGAGCGTTTTTTTCGATGCCAACCTAACCAGAGTGACGGGAGCGGCACAATTCAGAAAAAGTGCTCAGCTCGCCGAGAAAATGCGATTTAAGCAATAAAATTAAAAATGCTTATTAAACATAAACCAAACGTTGGAAGTGGTCATTTCTTCATGCGCAGTGATAAACTCGGCACTCTAAAGCACCCGAGAGCGTTTTTTTCGATGCCAACCTAACCAGAGTGACGGGAGCGGCACAATTCAGAAAAAGTGCTCAGCTCGCCGAGAAAATGCGATTTAAGCAATAAAATTAAAAATGCTTATTAAACATAAACCAAACGTTGGAGGTGGTCATTTCTTCATGCGCAGTGAATAACTCGGCACTCTAAAGCACCCGATAGCGTTTTTTTCGATGCCAACCTAACCAGAGTGACGGGAGCGGCACAATTCAGAAAAAGTGCTCAGCTCGCCGAGAAAATGCGATTTAAGCAATAAAATTAAAAATGCTTATAAAACATAAACCAAACGTTGGAGGTGGTCATTTCTTAATGCGCAGTAATAAACTCGGCACTCTAAAGCACCCGAGAGCGTTTTTTTCGATGCCAACCTAACCAGAGTGACGGGAGCGGCACAATTCAGAAAAAGCGCTCAGCTCGCCGAGAAAATGCGATTTAAGCAATAAAATTAAAAATGCTTATAAAACATAAACCAAACGTTGGAGGTGGTCATTTCTTAATGCGCAGTAATAAACTCAGCACTCTAAAGCACCCGAGAGCGTTTTTTTCGATGCCAACCTAACCAGAGTGACGGGAGCGGCACAATTCAGAAAAAGCGCTCAGCTCGCCGAGAAAATGCGATTTAAGCAATAAAATTAAAAATGCTTATAAAACATAAACCAAACGTTGGAGGTGGTCATTTCTTCATGCGCAGTGAATAACTCGGCACTCTAAAGCACCCGAGAGCGTTTTTTTCGATGCCAAGTGACGGGAGCGGCACAATTCAGAAAAAGTGCTCAGCTCGCCGAGAAAATGCGATTTAAGCAATAAAATTAAAAATGCTTATAAAACATAAACCAAACGTTGGAGGTGGTCATTTCTTAATGCGCAGTAATAAACTCGGCACTCTAAAGCACCCGAGAGCGTTTTTTTCGATGCCAACCTAACCAGAGTGACGGGAGCGGCACAATTCAGAAAAAGTGCTCAGCTCGCCGAGAAAATGCGATTTAAGCAATAAAATTAAAAATGCTTATAAAACATAAACCAAACGTTGGAGGTGGTAATTTCTTAATGCGCAGTAATAAACTCGGCACTCTAAAGCACCCGAGAGCGTTTTTTTCGATGCCAACCTAACCAGAGTGACGGGAGCGGCACAATTCAGAAAAAGTGCTCAGCTCGCCGAGAAAATGCGATTTAAGCAATAAAATTAAAAATGCTTATTAAACATAAACCAAACGTTGGAGGTGGTCATTTCTTCATGCGCAGTGAATAACTCGGCACTCTAAAGCACCCGAGAGCGTTTTTTTCGATGCCAACCTAACCAGAGTGACGGGAGCGGCACAATTCAGAAAAAGCGCTCAGCTCGCCGAGAAAATGCGATTTAAGCAATAAAATTAAAAATGCTTATAAAACATAAACCAAACGTTGGAGGTGGTCATTTCTTAATGCGCAGTAATAAACTCGGCACTCTAAAGCACCCGAGAGCGTTTTTTTCGATGCCAACCTAACCAGAGTGACGGGAGCGGCACAATTCAGAAAAAGTGCTCAGCTCGCCGAGAAAATGCGATTTAAGCAATAAAATTAAAAATGCTTATAAAACATAAACCAAACGTTGGAGGTGGTCATTTCTTAATGCGCAGTAATAAACTCGGCACTCTAAAGCACCCGAGAGCGTTTTTTTCGATGCCAACCTAACCAGAGTGACGGGAGCGGCACAATTCAGAAAAAGTGCTCAGCTCGCCGAGAAAATGCGATTTAAGCAATAAAATTAAAAATGCTTATTAAACATAAACCAAACGTTGGAGGTGGTCATTTCTTCATGCGCAGTGAATAACTCGGCACTCTAAAGCACCCGATAGCGTTTTTTTCGATGCCAACCTAACCAGAGTGACGGGAGCGGCACAATTCAGAAAAAGTGCTCAGCTCGCCGAGAAAATGCGATTTAAGCAATAAAATTAAAAATGCTTATAAAACATTAACCAAACGTTGGAGGTGGTCATTTCTTAATGCGCAGTAATAAACTCGGCACTCTAAAGCACCCGAGAGCGTTTTTTTCGATGCCAACCTAACCAGAGTGACGGGAGCGGCACAATTCAGAAAAAGTTCTCAGCTCGCCGAGAAAATGCGATTTAAGCAATAAAATTAAAAATGCTTATAAAACATAAACCAAACGTTGGAGGTGGTCATTTCTTAATGCGCAGTAATAAACTCGGCACTCTAAAGCACCCGAGAGCGTTTTTTTCGATGCCAACCTAACCAGAGTGACGGGAGCGGCACAATTCAGAAAAAGCGCTCAGCTCGCCGAGAAAATGCGATTTAAGCAATAAAATTAAAAATGCTTATAAAACATAAACCAAACGTTGGAGGTGGTCATTTCTTCATGCGCAGTGATAAACTCGGCAATCTAAAGCACCCGAGAGCGTTTTTTTCGATGCCAACCTAACCAGAGTGACGGGAGCGGCACAATTCAGAAAAAGTGCTCAGCTCGCCGAGAAAATGCGATTTAAGCAATAAAATTAAAAATGCTTATAAAACATAAACCAAACGTTGGAGGTGGTCATTTCTTCATGCGCAGTGATAAACTCGGCACTCTAAAGCACCCGAGAGCGTTTTTTTCGATGCCAACCTAACCAGAGTGACGGGAGCGGCACAATTCAGAAAAAGTGCTCAGCTCGCCGAGAAAATGCGATTCAAGCAATAAAATTAAAAATGCTTATTAAACATAAACCAAACGTTGGAGGTGGTCATTTCTTCATGCGCAGTGAATAACTCGGCACTCTAAAGCACCCGAGAGCGTTTTTTTCGATGCCAACCTAACCAGAGTGACGGGAGCGGCACAATTCAGAAAAAGTGCTCAGCTCGCCGAGAAAATGCGATTTAAGCAATAAAATTAAAAATGCTTATAAAACATAAACCAAACGTTGGAGGTGGTCATTTCTTAATGCGCAGTAATAAACTCGGCACTCTAAAGCACCCGAGAGCGTTTTTTTCGATGCCAACCTAACCAGAGTGACGGGAGCGGCACAATTCAGAAAAAGTGCTCAGCTCGCCGAGAAAATGCGATTTAAGCAATAAAATTAAAAATGCTTATAAAACATAAACCAAACGTTGGAGGTGGTCATTTCTTAATGCGCAGTAATAAACTCGGCACTCTAAAGCACCCGAGAGCGTTTTTTTCGATGCCAACCTAACCAGAGTGACGGGAGCGGCACAATTCAGAAAAAGTGCTCAGCTCGCCGAGAAAATGCGATTTAAGCAATAAAATTAAAAATGCTTATAAAACATAAACCAAACGTTGGAGGTGGTCATTTCTTAATGCGCAGTAATAAACTCGGCACTCTAAAGCACCCGAGAGCGTTTTTTTCGATGCCAACCTAACCAGAGTGACGGGAGCGGCACAATTCAGAAAAAGTGCTCAGCTCGCCGAGAAAATGCGATTTAAGCAATAAAATTAAAAATGCTTATTAAACATAAACCAAACGTTGGAGGTGGTCATTTCTTCATGCGCAGTGAATAACTCGGCACTCTAAAGCACCCGAGAGCGTTTTTTTCGATGCCAACCTAACCAGAGTGACGGGAGCGGCACAATTCAGAAAAAGCGCTCAGCTCGCCGAGAAAATGCGATTTAAGCAATAAAATTAAAAATGCTTATTAAACATAAACCAAACATTGGAGGTGGTCATTTCTTCATGCGCAGTGAATAACTCGGCACTCTAAAGCACCCGAGAGCGTTTTTTTCGATGCCAACCTAACCAGAGTGACGGGAGCGGCACAATTCAGAAAAAGTGCTCAGCTCGCCGAGAAAATGCGATTTAAGCAATAAAATTAAAAATGCTTATAAAACATAAACCAAACGTTGGAGGTGGTCATTTCTTCATGCGCAGTGATAAACTCGGCACTCTAAAGCACCCGAGAGCGTTTTTTTCGATGCCAACCTAACCAGAGTGACGGGAGCGGCACAATTCAGAAAAAGTGCTCAGCTCGCCGAGAAAATGCGATTTAAGCAATAAAATTAAAAATGCTTATAAAACATAAACCAAACGTTGGAGGTGGTCATTTCTTCATGCGCAGTGAATAACTCGGCACTCTAAAGCACCCGAGAGCGTTTTTTTCGATGCCAACCTAACCAGAGTGACGGGAGCGGCACAATTCAGAAAAAGTGCTCAGCTCGCCGAGAAAATGCGATTTAAGC
The DNA here is from genome assembly GCF_033458585.1 of Syngnathus typhle. NCBI lineage: Eukaryota > Metazoa > Chordata > Actinopteri > Syngnathiformes > Syngnathidae > Syngnathus > Syngnathus typhle. The sequence continues at coordinate 336,565 of NW_026871955.1, read as the reverse complement.
AATAAAATTAAAAATGCTTATAAAACATAAACCAAACGTTGGAAGTGGTCATTTCTTCATGCGCAGTGAAAAACTCGGCACTCTAAAGCTCCCGAGAGCGTTTTTTTCGATGCCAACCTAACCAGAGTTACGGGAGCGGCACAATTCAGAAAAAGTGCTCAGCTCGCCGAGAAAATGCGATTTAAGCAATAAAATTAAAAATGCTTATAAAACATAAACCAAACGTTGGAGGTGGTCATTTCTTCATGCGCAGTGATAAACTCGGCACTCTAAAGCACCCGAGAGCGTTTTTTTCGATGCCAACCTAACCAGAGTGACGGGAGCGGCACAATTCAGAAAAAGCGCTCAGCTCGCCGAGAAAATGCGATTTAAGCAATAAAATTAAAAATGCTTATAAAACATAAACCAAACGTTGGAGGTGGTCATTTCTTCATGCGCAGTGATAAACTCGGCACTCTAAAGCACCCGAGAGCGTTTTTATCGATGCCAACCTAACCAGAGTGACGGGAGCGGCACAATTCAGAAAAAGTGCTCAGCTCGCCGAGAAAATGCGATTTAAGCAATAAAATTAAAAATGCTTATAAAACATAAACCAAACGTTGGAGGTGGTCATTTCTTCATGCGCAGTGAATAACTCGGCACTCTAAAGCACCCGAGAGCGTTTTTTTCGATGCCAACCTAACCAGAGTGACGGGAGCGGCACAATTCAGAAAAAGTGCTCAGCTCGCCGAGAAAATGCGATTTAAGCAATAAAATTAAAAATGCTTATAAAACATAAACCAAACGTTGGAGGTGGTCATTTCTTAATGCGCAGTAATAAACTCGGCACTCTAAAGCACCCGTGAGCGTTTTTTTCGATGCCAACCTAACCAGAGTGACGGGAGCGGCACAATTCAGAAAAAGTGCTCAGCTCGCCGAGAAAATGCGATTTAAGCAATAAAATTAAAAATGCTTATAAAACATAAACCAAACGTTGGAGGTGGTCATTTCTTCATGCGCAGTGATAAAGTCGGCACTCTAAAGCACCCGAGAGCGTTTTTTTCGATGCCAACCTAACCAGAGTGACGGGAGCGGCACAATTCAGAAAAAGTGCTCAGCTCGCCGAGAAAATGCGATTTAAGCAATAAAATTAAAAATGCTTATTAAACATAAACCAAACGTTGGAGGTGGTCATTTCTTCATGCGCAGTGATAAACTCGGCACTCTAAAGCACCCGAGAGCGTTTTTTTCGATGCCAACCTAACCAGAGTGACGGGAGCGGCACAATTCAGAAAAAGTGCTCAGCTCGCCGAGAAAATGCGATTTAAGCAATAAAATTAAAAATGCTTATAAAACATAAACCAAACGTTGGAGGTGGTCATTTCTTAATGCGCAGTAATAAACTCGGCACTCTAAAGCACCCGTGAGCGTTTTTTTCGATGCCAACCTAACCAGAGTGACGGGAGCGGCACAATTCAGAAAAAGTGCTCAGCTCGCCGAGAAAATGCGATTTAAGCAATAAAATTAAAAATGCTTATAAAACATAAACCAAACGTTGGAGGTGGTCATTTCTTCATGCGCAGTGATAAAGTCGGCACTCTAAAGCACCCGAGAGCGTTTTTTTCGATGCCAACCTAACCAGAGTGACGGGAGCGGCACAATTCAGAAAAAGTGCTCAGCTCGCCGAGAAAATGCGATTTAAGCAATAAAATTAAAAATGCTTATTAAACATAAACCAAACGTTGGAGGTGGTCATTTCTTCATGCGCAGTGATAAACTCGGCACTCTAAAGCACCCGAGAGCGTTTTTTTCGATGCCAACCTAACCAGAGTGACGGGAGCGGCACAATTCAGAAAAAGTGCTCAGCTCGCCGAGAAAATGCGATTTAAGCAATAAAATTAAAAATGCTTATAAAACATAAACCAAACGTTGGAGGTGGTCATTTCTTAATGCGCAGTAATAAACTCGGCACTCTAAAGCACCCGAGAGCGTTTTTTTCGATGCCAACCTAACCAGAGTGACGGGAGCGGCACAATTCAGAAAAAGTGCTCAGCTCGCCGAGAAAATGCGATTTAAGCAATAAAATTAAAAATGCTTATTAAACATAAACCAAACGTTGGAGGTGGTCATTTCTTCATGCGCAGTGAATAACTCGGCACTCTAAAGCACCCGAAAGCGTTTTTTTCGATGCCAACCTAACCAGAGTGACGGGAGCGGCACAATTCAGAAAAAGCGCTCAGCTCGCCGAGAAAATGCGATTTAAGCAATAAAATTAAAAATGCTTATAAAACATAAACCAAACGTTGGAGGTGGTCATTTCTTAATGCGCAGTAATAAACTCGGCACTCTAAAGCACCCGAGAGCGTTTTTTTCGATGCCAACCTAACCAGAGTGACGGGAGCGGCACAATTCAGAAAAAGTGCTCAGCTCGCCGAGAAAATGCGATTCAAGCAATAAAATTAAAAATGCTTATTAAACATAAACCAAACGTTGGAGGTGGTCATTTCTTCATGCGCAGTGAATAACTCGGCACTCTAAAGCACCCGAGAGCGTTTTTTTCGATGCCAACCTAACCAGAGTGACGGGAGCGGCACAATTCAGAAAAAGTGCTCAGCTCGCCGAGAAAATGCGATTTAAGCAATAAAATTAAAAATGCTTATAAAACATAAACCAAACGTTGGAGGTGGTCATTTCTTAATGCGCAGTAATAAACTCGGCACTCTAAAGCACCCGAGAGCGTTTTTTTCGATGCCAACCTAACCAGAGTGACGGGAGCGGCACAATTCAGAAAAAGTGCTCAGCTCGCCGACAAAATGCGATTTAAGCAATAAAATTAAAAATGCTTATAAAACATAAACCAAACGTTGGAGGTGGTCATTTCTTAATGCGCAGTAATAAACTCGGCACTCTAAAGCACCCGAGAGCGTTTTTTTCGATGCCAACCTAACCAGAGTGACGGGAGCGGCACAATTCAGAAAAAGTGCTCAGCTCGCCGAGAAAATGCGATTTAAGCAATAAAATTAAAAATGCTTATAAAACATAAACCAAACGTTGGAGGTGGTCATTTCTTAATGCGCAGTAATAAACTCGGCACTCTAAAGCACCCGAGAGCGTTTTTTTCGATGCCAACCTAACCAGAGTGACGGGAGCGGCACAATTCAGAAAAAGTGCTCAGCTCGCCGAGAAAATGCGATTTAAGCAATAAAATTAAAAATGCTTATTAAACATAAACCAAACGTTGGAGGTGGTCATTTCTTCATGCGCAGTGAATAACTCGGCACTCTAAAGCACCCGAGAGCGTTTTTTTCGATGCCAACCTAACCAGAGTGACGGGAGCGGCACAATTCAGAAAAAGCGCTCAGCTCGCCGAGAAAATGCGATTTAAGCAATAAAATTAAAAATGCTTATTAAACATAAACCAAACATTGGAGGTGGTCATTTCTTCATGCGCAGTGAATAACTCGGCACTCTAAACCACCCGAGAGCGTTTTTTTCGATGCCAACCTAACCAGAGTGACGGGAGCGGCACAATTCAGAAAAAGCGCTCAGCTCGCCGAGAAAATGCGATTTAAGCAATAAAATTAAAAATGCTTATAAAACATAAACCAAACGTTGGAGGTGGTCATTTCTTCATGCGCAGTGATAAACTCGGCACTCTAAAGCACCCGAGAGCGTTTTTTTCGATGCCAACCTAACCAGAGTGACGGGAGCGGCACAATTCAGAAAAAGTGCTCAGCTCGCCGAGAAAATGCGATTTAAGCAATAAAATTAAAAATGCTTATAAAACATAAACCAAACGTTGGAGGTGGTCATTTCTTCATGCGCAGTGAATAACTCGGCACTCTAAAGCACCCGAGAGCGTTTTTTTCGATGCCAACCTAACCAGAGTGACGGGAGCGGCACAATTCAGAAAAAGTGCTCAGCTCGCCGAGAAAATGCGATTTAAGCAATAAAATTAAAAATGCTTATAAAACATAAACCAAACGTTGGAGGTGGTCATTTCCTAATGCGCAGTAATAAACTCGGCACTCTAAAGCACCCGAGAGCGTTTTTTTCGATGCCAACCTAACCAGAGTGACGGGAGCGGCACAATTCAGAAAAAGTGCTCAGCTCGCCGAGAAAATGCGATTTAAGCAATAAAATTAAAAATGCTTATAAAACATAAACCAAACGTTGGAGGTGGTCATTTCTTAATGCGCAGTAATAAACTCGGCACTCTAGAGCACCCGAGAGCGTTTTTTTCGATGCCAACCTAACCAGAGTGACGGGAGCGGCACAATTCAGAAAAAGTGCTCAGCTCGCCGAGAAAATGCGATTTAAGCAATAAAATTAAAAATGCTTATAAAACATAAACCAAACGTTGGAAGTGGTCATTTCTTCATGCGCAGTGATAAACTCGGCACTCTAAAGCACCCGAGAGCGTTTTTTTTCGATGCCAACCTAACCAGAGTTACGGGAGCGGCACAATTCAGAAAAAGCGCTCAGCTCGCCGAGAAAATGCGATTTAAGCAATAAAATTAAAAATGCTTATAAAACATAAACCAAACGTTGGAGGTGGTCATTTCTTCATGCGCAGTGATAAACTCGGCACTCTAAAGCACCCGAGAGCGTTTTTTTCGATGCCAACCTAACCAGAGTGACGGGAGCGGCACAATTCAGAAAAAGCGCTCAGCTCGCCGAGAAAATGCGATTTAAGCAATAAAATTAAAAATGCTTATAAAACATAAACCAAACGTTGGAGGTGGTCATTTCTTAATGCGCAGTAATAAACTCGGCACTCTAAAGCACCCGAGAGCGTTTTTTTCGATGCCAACCTAACCAGAGTGACGGGAGCGGCACAATTCAGAAAAAGTGCTCAGCTCGCCGAGAAAATGCGATTTAAGCAATAAAATTAAAAATGCTTATAAAACATAAACCAAACGTTGGAGGTGGTCATTTCTCAATGCGCAGTAAACTCGGCACTCTAAAGCACCCGAGAGCGTTTTTTTCGATGCCAACCTAACCAGAGTGACGGGAGCGGCACAATTCAGAAAAAGTGCTCAGCTCGCCGAGAAAATGCGATTTAAGCAATAAAATTAAAAATGCTTATTAAACATAAACCAAACGTTGGAGGTGGTCATTTCTTCATGCGCAGTGAATAACTCGGCACTCTAAAGCACCCGAGAGCGTTTTTTTCGATGCCAACCTAACCAGAGTGACGGGAGCGGCACAATTCAGAAAAAGCGCTCAGCTCGCCGAGAAAATGCGATTTAAGCAATAAAATTAAAAATGCTTATTAAACATAAACCAAACATTGGAGGTGGTCATTTCTTCATGCGCAGTGAATAACTCGGCACTCTAAAGCACCCGAGAGCGTTTTTTTCGATGCCAACCTAACCAGAGTGACGGGAGCGGCACAATTCAGAAAAAGCGCTCAGCTCGCCGAGAAAATGCGATTTAAGCAATAAAATTAAAAATGCTTATAAAACATAAACCAAACGTTGGAGGTGGTCATTTCTTCATGCGCAGTGATAAACTCGGCACTCTAAAGCACCCGAGAGCGTTTTTTTCGATGCCAACCTAACCAGAGTGACGGGAGCGGCACAATTCAGAAAAAGTGCTCAGCTCGCCGAGAAAATGCGATTTAAGCAATAAAATTAAAAATGCTTATAAAACATAAACCAAACGTTGGAGGTGGTCATTTCTTAATGCGCAGTAATAAACTCGGCACTCTAGAGCACCCGAGAGCGTTTTTTTCGATGCCAACCTAACCAGAGTGACGGGAGCGGCACAATTCAGAAAAAGTGCTCAGCTCGCCGAGAAAATGCGATTTAAGCAATAAAATTAAAAATGCTTTTAAAACATAAACCAAACGTTGGAAGTGGTCATTTCTTCATGCGCAGTGATAAACTCGGCACTCTAAAGCACCCGAGAGCGTTTTTTTCGATGCCAACCTAACCAGAGTTACGGGAGCGGCACAATTCAGAAAAAGCGCTCAGCTCGCCGAGAAAATGCGATTTAAGCAATAAAATTAAAAATGCTTATAAAACATAAACCAAACGTTGGAGGTGGTCATTTCTTCATGCGCAGTGATAAACTCGGCACTCTAAAGCACCCGAGAGCGTTTTTTTCGATGCCAACCTAACCAGAGTGACGGGAGCGGCACAATTCAGAAAAAGCGCTCAGCTCGCCGAGAAAATGCGATTTAAGCAATAAAATTAAAAATGCTTATAAACCAAACGTTGGAGGTGGTTATTTCTTCATGCGCAGTGATAAACTCGGCACTCTAAAGCACCCGAGAGCGTTTTTTTCGATGCCAACCTAACCAGAGTGACGGGAGCGGCACAATTCAGAAAAAGTGCTCAGCTCGCCGAGAAAATGCGATTTAAGCAATAAAATTAAAAATGCTTATAAAACATAAACCAAACGTTGGAGGTGGTCATTTCTCCATGCGCAGTGAATAACTCGGCACTCTAAAGCACCCGAGAGCGTTTTTTTCGATGCCAACCTAACCAGAGTGACGGGAGCGGCACAATTCAGAAAAAGTGCTCAGCTCGCCGAGAAAATGCGATTTAAGCAATAAAATTAAAAATGCTTATAAAACATAAACCAAACGTTGGAGGTGGTCATTTCTTAATGCGCAGTAATAAACTCGGCACTCTAAAGCACCCGTGAGCGTTTTTTTCGATGCCAACCTAACCAGAGTGACGGGAGCGGCACAATTCAGAAAAAGTGCTCAGCTCGCCGAGAAAATGCGATTTAAGCAATAAAATTAAAAATGCTTATAAAACATAAACCAAACGTTGGAGGTGGTCATTTCTTAATGCGCAGTAATAAACTCGGCACTCTAAAGCACCCGAGAGCGTTTTTTTCGATGCCAACCTAACCAGAGTGACGGGAGCGGCACAATTCAGAAAAAGTGCTCAGCTCGCCGAGAAAATGCGATTTAAGCAATAAAATTAAAAATGCTTATTAAACATAAACCAAACGTTGGAGGTGGTCATTTCTTCAAGCGCAGTGAATAACTCGGCACTCTAAAGCACCCGAGAGCGTTTTTTTCGATGCCAACCTAACCAGAGTGACGGGAGCGGCACAATTCAGAAAAAGCGCTCAGCTCGCCGAGAAAATGCGATTTAAGCAATAAAATTAAAAATGCTTATAAAACATAAACCAAACGTTGGAGGTGGTCATTTCTTAATGCGCAGTAATAAACTCGGCACTCTAAAGCACCCGAGAGCGTTTTTTTCGATGCCAACCTAACCAGAGTGACGGGAGCGGCACAATTCAGAAAAAGTGCTCAGCTCGCCGAGAAAATGCGATTTAAGCAATAAAATTAAAAATGCTTATTAAACATAAACCAAACGTTGGAGGTGGTCATTTCTTCATGCGCAGTGAATAACTCGGCACTCTAAAGCACCCGAGAGCGTTTTTTTCGATGCCAACCTAACCAGAGTGACGGGAGCGGCACAATTCAGAAAAAGCGCTCAGCTCGCCGAGAAAATGCGATTTAAGCAATAAAATTAAAAATGCTTATAAAACATAAACCAAACGTTGGAGGTGGTCATTTCTTAATGCGCAGTAATAAACTCGGCACTCTAAAGCACCCGAGAGCGTTTTTTTCGATGCCAACCTAACCAGAGTGACGGGAGCGGCACAATTCAGAAAAAGTGCTCAGCTCGCCGAGAAAATGCGATTTAAGCAATAAAATTAAAAATGCTTATAAAACATAAACCAAACGTTGGAGGTGGTCATTTCTTAATGCGCAGTAATAAACTCGGCACTCTAAAGCACCCGAGAGCGTTTTTTTCGATGCCAACCTAACCAGAGTGACGGGAGCGGCACAATTCAGAAAAAGTGCTCAGCTCGCCGAGAAAATGCGATTTAAGCAATAAAATTAAAAATGCTTATTAAACATAAACCAAACGTTGGAGGTGGTCATTTCTTCATGCGCAGTGAATAACTCGGCACTCTAAAGCACCCGATAGCGTTTTTTTCGATGCCAACCTAACCAGAGTGACGGGAGCGGCACAATTCAGAAAAAGTGCTCAGCTCGCCGAGAAAATGCGATTTAAGCAATCAAATTAAAAATGCTTATAAAACATAAACCAAACGTTGGAGGTGGTCATTTCTTAATGCGCAGTAATAAACTCGGCACTCTAAAGCACCCGAGAGCGTTTTTTTCGATGCCAACCTAACCAGAGTGACGGGAGCGGCACAATTCAGAAAAAGTGCTCAGCTCGCCGAGAAAATGCGATTTAAGCAATAAAATTAAAAATGCTTATAAAACATAAACCAAACGTTGGAGGTGGTCATTTCTTCGTGCGCAGTGAATAACTCGGCACTCTAAAGCACCCGAGAGCGTTTTTTTCGATGCCAACCTAACCAGAGTGACGGGAGCGGCACAATTCAGAAAAAGTGCTCAGCTCGCCGAGAAAATGCGATTTAAGCAATAAAATTAAAAATGCTTATAAAACATAAACCAAACGTTGGAGGTGGTCATTTCTTAATGCGCAGTAATAAACTCGGCACTCTAAAGCACCCGAGAGCGTTTTTTTCGATGCCAACCTAACCAGAGTGACGGGAGCGGCACAATTCAGAAAAAGTGCTCAGCTCGCCGAGAAAATGCGATTTAAGCAATAAAATTAAAAATGCTTATTAAACATAAACCAAACGTTGGAGGTGGTCATTTCTTCATGCGCAGTGATAAACTCGGCACTCTAAAGCACCCGAGAGCGTTTTTTTCGATGCCAACCTAACCAGAGTGACGGGAGCGGCACAATTCAGAAAAAGTGCTCAGCTCGCCGAGAAAATGCGATTTAAGCAATAAAATTTAAAATGCTTATAAAACATAAACCAAACGTTGGAGGTGGTCATTTCTTCATGCGCAGTGAATAACTCGGCACTCTAAAGCACCCGAGAGCGTTTTTTTCGATGCCAACCTAACCAGAGTGACGGGAGCGGCAAAATTCAGAAAAAGTGCTCAGCTCGCCGAGAAAATGCGATTTAAGCAATAAAATTAAAAATGCTTATAAAACATAAACCAAACGTTGGAGGTGGTCATTTCTTAATGCGCAGTAATAAACTCGGCACTCTAGAGCACCCGAGAGCGTTTTTTTCGATGCCAACCTAACCAGAGTGACGGGAGCGGCACAATTCAGAAAAAGTGCTCAGCTCGCCGAGAAAATGCGATTTAAGCAATAAAATTAAAAATGCTTATAAAACATAAACCAAACGTTGGAAGTGGTCATTTCTTCATGCGCAGTGATAAACTCGGCACTCTAAAGCACCCGAGAGCGTTTTTTTCGATGCCAACCTAACCAGAGTTACGGGAGCGGCACAATTCAGAAAAAGCGCTCAGCTCGCCGAGAAAATGCGATTTAAGCAATAAAATTAAAAATGCTTATAAAACATAAACCAAACGTTGGAAGTGGTCATTTCTTCATGCGCAGTGATAAACTCGGCACTCTAAAGCACCCGAGAGCGTTTTTTTCGATGCCAACCTAACCAGAGTTACGGGAGCGGCACAATTCAGAAAAAGCGCTCAGCTCGCCGAGAAAATGCGATTTAAGCAATAAAATTAAAAATGCTTATTAAACATAAACCAAACGTTGGAGGTGGTCATTTCTTCATGCGCAGTGAATAACTCGGCACTCTAAAGCACCCGAGAGCGTTTTTTTCGATGCCAACCTAACCAGAGTGACGGGAGCCGCACAATTCAGAAAAAGCGCTCAGCTCGCCGAGAAAATGCGATTTAAGCAATAAAATTAAAAATGCTTATAAAACATAAACCAAACGTTGGAGGTGGTCATTTCTTCATGCGCAGTGATAAACTCGGCACTCTAAAGCACCCGAGAGCGTTTTTTTCGATGCCAACCTAACCAGAGTGACGGGAGCGGCACAATTCAGAAAAAGTGCTCAGCTCGCCGAGAAAATGCGATTTAAGCAATAAAATTAAAAATGCTTATAAAACATAAACCAAACGTTGGAGGTGGTCATTTCTTCATGCGCAGTGAATAACTCGGCACTCTAAAGCACCCGAGAGCGTTTTTTTCGATGCCAACCTAACCAGAGTGACGGGAGCGGCACAATTCAGAAAAAGTGCTCAGCTCGCCGAGAAAATGCGATTTAAGCAATAAAATTAAAAATGCTTATAAAACATAAACCAAACGTTGGAGGTGGTCATTTCTTAATGCGCAGTAATAAACTCGGCACTCTAGAGCACCCGAGAGCGTTTTTTTCGATGCCAACCTAACCAGAGTGACGGGAGCGGCACAATTCAGAAAAAGTGCTCAGCTCGCCGAGAAAATGCGATTTAAGCAATAAAATTAAAAATGCTTATAAAACATAAACCAAACGTTGGAAGTGGTCATTTCTTCATGCGCAGTGATAAACTCGGCACTCTAAAGCACCCGAGAGCGTTTTTTTCGATGCCAACCTAACCAGAGTGACGGGAGCGGCACAATTCAGAAAAAGTGCTCAGCTCGCCGAGAAAATGCGATTTAAGCAATAAAATTAAAAATGCTTATAAAACATAAACCAAACGTTGGAGGTGGTCATTTCTTAATGCGCAGTAATAAACTCGGCACTCTAAAGCACCCGAGAGCGTTTTTTTCGATGCCAACCTAACCAGAGTGACGGGAGCGGCACAATTCAGAAAAAGTGCTCAGCTCGCCGAGAAAATGCGATTTAAGCAATAAAATTAAAAATGCTTATAAAACATAAACCAAACGTTGGAGGTGGTCATTTCTTAATGCGCAGTAATAAACTCGGCACTCTAAAGCACCCGAGAGCGTTTTTTTCGATGCCAACCTAACCAGAGTGACGGGAGCGGCACAATTCAGAAAAAGTGCTCAGCTCGCCGAGAAAATGCGATTTAAGCGATAAAATTAAAAATGCTTATTAAACATAAACCAAACGTTGGAGGTGGTCATTTCTTCATGCGCAGTGAATAACTCGGCACTCTAAAGCACCCGATAGCGTTTTTTTCGATGCCAACCTAACCAGAGTGACGGGAGCGGCACAATTCAGAAAAAGTGCTCAGCTCGCCGAGAAAATGCGATTTAAGCAATAAAATTAAAAATGCTTATAAAACATAAACCAAACGTTGGAGGTGGTCATTTCTTAATGCGCAGTAATAAACTCGGCACTCTAAAGCACCCGAGAGCGTTTTTTTCGATGCCAACCTAACCAGAGTGACGGGAGCGGCACAATTCAGAAAAAGTGCTCAGCTCGCCGAGAAAATGCGATTTAAGCAATAAAATTAAAAATGCTTATAAAACATAAACCAAACGTTGGAGGTGGTCATTTCTTAATGCGCAGTAATAAACTCGGCACTCTAAAGCACCCGAGAGCGTTTTTTTCGATGCCAACCTAACCAGAGTGACGGGAGCGGCACAATTCAGAAAAAGCGCTCAGCTCGCCGAGAAAATGCGATTTAAGCAATAAAATTAAAAATGCTTATAAAACATAAACCAAACGTTGGAGGTGGTCATTTCTTCGTGCGCAGTGAATAACTCGGCACTCTAAAGCACCCGAGAGCGTTTTTTTCGATGCCAACCTAACCAGAGTGACGGGAGCGGCACAATTCAGAAAAAGTGCTCAGCTCGCCGAGAAAATGCGATTTAAGCAATAAAATTAAAAATGCTTATAAAACATAAACCAAACGTTGGAAGTGGTCATTTCTTCATGCGCAGTGATAAACTCGGCACTCTAAAGCACCCGAGAGCGTTTTTTTCGATGCCAACCTAACCAGAGTTACGGGAGCGGCACAATTCAGAAAAAGCGCTCAGCTCGCCGAGAAAATGCGATTTAAGCAATAAAATTAAAAATGCTTATAAAACATAAACCAAACGTTGGAGGTGGTCATTTCTTCATGCGCAGTGATAAACTCGGCACTCTAAAGCACCCGAGAGCGTTTTTTTCGATGCCAACCTAACCAGAGTGACGGGAGCGGCACAATTCAGAAAAAGCGCTCAGCTCGCCGAGAAAATGCGATTTAAGCAATAAAATTAAAAATGCTTATAAAACATAAACCAAACGTTGGAGGTGGTCATTTCTTAATGCGCAGTAATAAACTCGGCACTCTAAAGCACCCGAGAGCGTTTTTTTCGATGCCAACCTAACCAGAGTGACGGGAGCGGCACAATTCAGAAAAAGTGCTCAGCTCGCCGAGAAAATGCGATTTAAGCAATAAAATTAAAAATGCTTATAAAACATAAACCAAACGTTGGAGGTGGTCATTTCTTCATGCGCAGTGAATAACTCGGCACTCTAAAGCACCCGAGAGCGTTTTTTTCGATGCCAACCTAACCAGAGTGACGGGAGCGGCACAATTCAGAAAAAGTGCTCAGCTCGCCGAGAAAATGCGATTTAAGCAATAAAATTAAAAATGCTTATAAAACATAAACCAAACGTTGGAGGTGGTCATTTCTTAATGCGCAGTAATAAACTCGGCACTCTAAAGCACCCGAGAGCGTTTTTTTCGATGCCAACCTAACCAGAGTGACGGGAGCGGCACAATTCAGAAAAAGTGCTCAGCTCGCCGAGAAAATGCGATTTAAGCAATAAAATTAAAAATGCTTATAAAACATAAACCAAACGTTGGAGGTGGTCATTTCTTAATGCGCAGTAATAAACTCGGCACTCTAGAGCACCCGAGAGCGTTTTTTTCGATGCCAACCTAACCAGAGTGACGGGAGCGGCACAATTCAGAAAAAGTGCTCAGCTCGCCGAGAAAATGCGATTTAAGCAATAAAATTAAAAATGCTTATAAAACATAAACCAAACGTTGGAAGTGGTCATTTCTTCATGCGCAGTGATAAACTCGGCACTCTAAAGCACCCGAGAGCGTTTTTTTCGATGCCAACCTAACCAGAGTTACGGGAGCGGCACAATTCAGAAAAAGCGCTCAGCTCGCCGAGAAAATGCGATTCAAGCAATAAAATTAAAAATGCTTATAAAACATAAACCAAACGTTGGAGGTGGTCATTTCTTCATGCGCAGTGATAAACTCGGCACTCTAAAGCACCCGAGAGCGTTTTTTTCGATGCCAACCTAACCAGAGTGACGGGAGCGGCACAATTCAGAAAAAGCGCTCAGCTCGCCGAGAAAATGCGATTTAAGCAATAAAATTAAAAATGCTTATAAAACATAAACCAAACGTTGGAGGTGGTCATTTCTTAATGCGCAGTAATAAACTCGGCACTCTAAAGCACCCGAGAGCGTTTTTTTCGATGCCAACCTAACCAGAGTGACGGGAGCGGCACAATTCAGAAAAAGTGCTCAGCTCGCCGAGAAAATGCGATTTAAGCAATAAAATTAAAAATGCTTATAAAACATAAACCAAACGTTGGAGGTGGTCATTTCTTCATGCGCAGTGAATAACTCGGCACTCTAAAGCACCCGAGAGCGTTTTTTTCGATGCCAACCTAACCAGAGTGACGGGAGCGGCACAATTCAGAAAAAGTGCTCAGCTCGCCGAGAAAATGCGATTTAAGCAATAAAATTAAAAATGCTTATAAAACATAAACCAAACGTTGGAGGTGGTCATTTCTTAATGCGCAGTAATAAACTCGGCACTCTAAAGCACCCGAGAGCGTTTTTTTCGATGCCAACCTAACCAGAGTGACGGGAGCGGCACAATTCAGAAAAAGTGCTCAGCTCGCCGAGAAAATGCGATTTAAGCAATAAAATTAAAAATGCTTATAAAACATAAACCAAACGTTGGAGGTGGTCATTTCTTAATGCGCAGTAATAAACTCGGCACTCTAGAGCACCCGAGAGCGTTTTTTTCGATGCCAACCTAACCAGAGTGACGGGAGCGGCACAATTCAGAAAAAGTGCTCAGCTCGCCGAGAAAATGCGATTTAAGCAATAAAATTAAAAATGCTTATAAAACATAAACCAAACGTTGGAAGTGGTAATTTCTTCATGCGCAGTGATAAACTCGGCACTCTAAAGCACCCGAGAGCGTTTTTTTCGATGCCAACCTAACCAGAGTTACGGGAGCGGCACAATTCAGAAAAAGCGCTCAGCTCGCCGAGAAAATGCGATTTAAGCAATAAGATTAAAATGCTTATAAAACATAAACCAAACGTTGGAGGTGGTCATTTCTTCATGCGCAGTGATAAACTCGGCACTCTAAAGCACCCGAGAGCGTTTTTTTCGATGCCAACCTAACCAGAGTGACGGGAGCGGCACAATTCAGAAAAAGTGCTCAGCTCGCCGAGAAAATGCGATTTAAGCAATAAAATTAAAAATGCTTATAAAACATAAACCAAACGTTGGAGGTGGTCATTTCTCCATGCGCAGTGAATAACTCGGCACTCTAAAGCACCCGAGAGCGTTTTTTTCGATGCCAACCTAACCAGAGTGACGGGAGCGGCACAATTCAGAAAAAGTGCTCAGCTCGCCGAGAAAATGCGATTTAAGCAATAAAATTAAAAATGCTTATAAAACATAAACCAAACGTTGGAGGTGGTCATTTCTTAATGCGCAGTAATAAACTCGGCACTCTAAAGCACCCGTGAGCGTTTTTTTCGATGCCAACCTAACCAGAGTGACGGGAGCGGCACAATTCAGAAAAAGTGCTCAGCTCGCCGAGAAAATGCGATTTAAGCAATAAAATTAAAAATGCTTATAAAACATAAACCAAACGTTGGAGGTGGTCATTTCTTAATGCGCAGTAATAAACTCGGCACTCTAAAGCACCCGAGAGCGTTTTTTTCGATGCCAACCTAACCAGAGTGACGGGAGCGGCACAATTCAGAAAAAGTGCTCAGCTCGCCGAGAAAATGCGATTTAAGCAATAAAATTAAAAATGCTTATAAAACATAAACCAAACGTTGGAGGTGGTCATTTCTTAATGCGCAGTAATAAACTCGGCACTCTAAAGCACCCGAGAGCGTTTTTTTCGATGCCAACCTAACCAGAGTTACGGGAGCGGCACAATTCAGAAAAAGCGCTCAGCTCGCCGAGAAAATGCGATTTAAGCAATAAAATTAAAAATGCTTATAAAACATAAACCAAACGTTGGAGGTGGTCATTTCTTCATGCGCAGTGAATAACTCGGCACTCTAAAGCACCCGAGAGCGTTTTTTTCGATGCCAACCTAACCAGAGTGACGGGAGCGGCACAATTCAGAAAAAGTGCTCAGCTCGCCGAGAAAATGCGATTTAAGCAATAAAATTAAAAATGCTTATAAAACATAAACCAAACGTTGGAGGTGGTCATTTCTTAATGCGCAGTAATAAACTCGGCACTCTAAAGCACCCGTGAGCGTTTTTTTCGATGCCAACCTAACCAGAGTGACGGGAGCGGCACAATTCAGAAAAAGTGCTCAGCTCGCCGAGAAAATGCGATTTAAGCAATAAAATTAAAAATGCTTATTAAACATAAACCAAACGTTGGAGGTGGTCATTTCTTCATGCGCAGTGAATAACTCGGCACTCTAAAGCACCCGAGAGCGTTTTTTTCGATGCCAACCTAACCAGAGTGACGGGAGCGGCACAATTCAGAAAAAGCGCTCAGCTCGCCGAGAAATTGCGATTTAAGCAATAAAATTAAAAATGCTTATAAAACATAAACCAAACGTTGGAGGTGGTCATTTCTTAATGCGCAGTAATAAACTCGGCACTCTAAAGCACCCGAGAGCGTTTTTTTCGATGCCAACCTAACCAGAGTGACGGGAGCGGCACAATTCAGAAAAAGTGCTCAGCTCGCCGAGAAAATGCGATTTAAGCAATAAAATTAAAAATGCTTATTAAACATAAACCAAACGTTGGAGGTGGTCATTTCTTCATGCACAGTGAATAACTCGGCACTCTAAAGCACCCGAGAGCGTTTTTTTCGATGCCAACCTAACCAGAGTGACGGGAGCGGCACAATTCAGAAAAAGCGCTCAGCTCGCCGAGAAAATGCGATTTAAGCAATAAAATTAAAAATGCTTATAAAACATAAACCAAACGTTGGAGGTGGTCATTTCTTAATGCGCAGTAATAAACTCGGCACTCTAAAGCACCCGAGAGCGTTTTTTTCGATGCCAACCTAACCAGAGTGACGGGAGCGGCACAATTCAGAAAAAGTGCTCAGCTCGCCGAGAAAATGCGATTTAAGCAATAAAATTAAAAATGCTTATAAAACATAAACCAAACGTTGGAGGTGGTCATTTCTTAATGCGCAGTAATAAACTCGGCACTCTAAAGCACCCGAGAGCGTTTTTTTCGATGCCAACCTAACCAGAGTGACGGGAGCGGCACAATTCAGAAAAAGTGCTCAGCTCGCCGAGAAAATGCGATTTAAGCAATAAAATTAAAAATGCTTATTAAACATAAACCAAACGTTGGAGGTGGTCATTTCTTCATGCGCAGTGAATAACTCGGCACTCTAAAGCACCCGATAGCGTTTTTTTCGATGCCAACCTAACCAGAGTGACGGGAGCGGCACAATTCAGAAAAAGTGCTCAGCTCGCCGAGAAAATGCGATTTAAGCAATAAAATTAAAAATGCTTATAAAACATAAACCAAACGTTGGAGGTGGTCATTTCTTAATGCGCAGTAATAAACTCGGCACTCTAAAGCACCCGAGAGCGTTTTTTTCGATGCCAACCTAACCAGAGTGACGGGAGCGGCACAATTCAGAAAAAGTGCTCAGCTCGCCGAGAAAATGCGATTTAAGCAATAAAATTAAAAATGCTTATAAAACATAAACCAAACGTTGGAGGTGGTCATTTCTTCGTGCGCAGTGAATAACTCGGCACTCTAAAGCACCCGAGAGCGTTTTTTTCGATGCCAACCTAACCAGAGTGACGGGAGCGGCACAATTCAGAAAAAGTGCTCAGCTCGCCGAGAAAATGCGATTTAAGCAATAAAATTAAAAATGCTTATAAAACATAAACCAAACGTTGGAGGTGGTCATTTCTTAATGCGCAGTAATAAACTCGGCACTCTAAAGCACCCGAGAGCGTTTTTTTCGATGCCAACCTAACCAGAGTGACGGGAGCGGCACAATTCAGAAAAAGTGCTCAGCTCGCCGAGAAAATGCGATTTAAGCAATAAAATTAAAAATGCTTATTAAACATAAACCAAACGTTGGAGGTGGTCATTTCTTCATGCGCAGTGATAAACTCGGCACTCTAAAGCACCCGAGAGCGTTTTTTTCGATGCCAACCTAACCAGAGTGACGGGAGCGGCACAATTCAGAAAAAGTGCTCAGCTCGCCGAGAAAATGCGATTTAAGCAATAAAATTTAAAATGCTTATAAAACATAAACCAAACGTTGGAGGTGGTCATTTCTTCATGCGCAGTGAATAACTCGGCACTCTAAAGCACCCGAGAGCGTTTTTTTCGATGCCAACCTAACCAGAGTGACGGGAGCGGCAAAATTCAGAAAAAGTGCTCAGCTCGCCGAGAAAATGCGATTTAAGCAATAAAATTAAAAATGCTTATAAAACATAAACCAAACGTTGGAGGTGGTCATTTCTTAATGCGCAGTAATAAACTCGGCACTCTAGAGCACCCGAGAGCGTTTTTTTCGATGCCAACCTAACCAGAGTGACGGGAGCGGCACAATTCAGAAAAAGTGCTCAGCTCGCCGAGAAAATGCGATTTAAGCAATAAAATTAAAAATGCTTATAAAACATAAACCAAACGTTGGAAGTGGTCATTTCTTCATGCGCAGTGATAAACTCGGCACTCTAAAGCACCCGAGAGCGTTTTTTTCGATGCCAACCTAACCAGAGTTACGGGAGCGGCACAATTCAGAAAAAGCGCTCAGCTCGCCGAGAAAATGCGATTTAAGCAATAAAATTAAAAATGCTTATAAAACATAAACCAAACGTTGGAAGTGGTCATTTCTTCATGCGCAGTGATAAACTCGGCACTCTAAAGCACCCGAGAGCGTTTTTTTCGATGCCAACCTAACCAGAGTTACGGGAGCGGCACAATTCAGAAAAAGCGCTCAGCTCGCCGAGAAAATGCGATTTAAGCAATAAAATTAAAAATGCTTATTAAACATAAACCAAACGTTGGAGGTGGTCATTTCTTCATGCGCAGTGAATAACTCGGCACTCTAAAGCACCCGAGAGCGTTTTTTTCGATGCCAACCTAACCAGAGTGACGGGAGCCGCACAATTCAGAAAAAGCGCTCAGCTCGCCGAGAAAATGCGATTTAAGCAATAAAATTAAAAATGCTTATAAAACATAAACCAAACGTTGGAGGTGGTCATTTCTTCATGCGCAGTGATAAACTCGGCACTCTAAAGCACCCGAGAGCGTTTTTTTCGATGCCAACCTAACCAGAGTGACGGGAGCGGCACAATTCAGAAAAAGTGCTCAGCTCGCCGAGAAAATGCGATTTAAGCAATAAAATTAAAAATGCTTATAAAACATAAACCAAACGTTGGAGGTGGTCATTTCTTCATGCGCAGTGAATAACTCGGCACTCTAAAGCACCCGAGAGCGTTTTTTTCGATGCCAACCTAACCAGAGTGACGGGAGCGGCACAATTCAGAAAAAGTGCTCAGCTCGCCGAGAAAATGCGATTTAAGCAATAAAATTAAAAATGCTTATAAAACATAAACCAAACGTTGGAGGTGGTCATTTCTTAATGCGCAGTAATAAACTCGGCACTCTAGAGCACCCGAGAGCGTTTTTTTCGATGCCAACCTAACCAGAGTGACGGGAGCGGCACAATTCAGAAAAAGTGCTCAGCTCGCCGAGAAAATGCGATTTAAGCAATAAAATTAAAAATGCTTATAAAACATAAACCAAACGTTGGAAGTGGTCATTTCTTCATGCGCAGTGATAAACTCGGCACTCTAAAGCACCCGAGAGCGTTTTTTTCGATGCCAACCTAACCAGAGTGACGGGAGCGGCACAATTCAGAAAAAGTGCTCAGCTCGCCGAGAAAATGCGATTTAAGCAATAAAATTAAAAATGCTTATAAAACATAAACCAAACGTTGGAGGTGGTCATTTCTTAATGCGCAGTAATAAACTCGGCACTCTAAAGCACCCGAGAGCGTTTTTTTCGATGCCAACCTAACCAGAGTGACGGGAGCGGCACAATTCAGAAAAAGTGCTCAGCTCGCCGAGAAAATGCGATTTAAGCAATAAAATTAAAAATGCTTATAAAACATAAACCAAACGTTGGAGGTGGTCATTTCTTAATGCGCAGTAATAAACTCGGCACTCTAAAGCACCCGAGAGCGTTTTTTTCGATGCCAACCTAACCAGAGTGACGGGAGCGGCACAATTCAGAAAAAGTGCTCAGCTCGCCGAGAAAATGCGATTTAAGCAATAAAATTAAAAATGCTTATAAAACATAAACCAAACGTTGGAGGTGGTCATTTCTTAATGCGCAGTAATAAACTCGGCACTCTAAAGCACCCGAGAGCGTTTTTTTCGATGCCAACCTAACCAGAGTGACGGGAGCGGCACAATTCAGAAAAAGCGCTCAGCCCGCCGAGAAAATGCGATTTAAGCAATAAAATTAAAAATGCTTATAAAACATAAACCAAACGTTGGAGGTGGTCATTTCCTAATGCGCAGTAATAAACTCGGCACTCTAAAGCACCCGAGAGCGTTTTTTTCGATGCCAACCTAACCAGAGTTACGGGAGCGGCACAATTCAGAAAAAGCGCTCAGCTCGCCGAGAAAATGCGATTTAAGCAATAAAATTAAAAATGCTTATAAAACATAAACCAAACGTTGGAGGTGGTCATTTCTTCATGCGCAGTGATAAACTCGGCACTCTAAAGCACCCGAGAGCGTTTTTTTCGATGCCAACCTAACCAGAGTGACGGGAGCGGCACAATTCAGAAAAAGTGCTCAGCTCGCCGAGAAAATGCGATTTAAGCAATAAAATTAAAAATGCTTATAAAACATAAACCAAACGTTGGAGGTGGTCATTTCTCCATGCGCAGTGAATAACTCGGCACTCTAAAGCACCCGAGAGCGTTTTTTTCGATGCCAACCTAACCAGAGTGACGGGAGCGGCACAATTCAGAAAAAGTGCTCAGCTCGCCGAGAAAATGCGATTTAAGCAATAAAATTAAAAATGCTTATAAAACATAAACCAAACGTTGGAGGTGGTCATTTCTTAATGCGCAGTAATAAACTCGGCACTCGAAAGCACCCGTGAGCGTTTTTTTCGATGCCAACCTAACCAGAGTGACGGGACGGCACAATTCAGAAAAAGTGCTCAGCTCGCCGAGAAAATGCGATTTAAGCAATAAAATTAAAAATGCTTATAAAACATAAACCAAACGTTGGAGGTGGTCATTTCTTAATGCGCAGTAATAAACTCGGCACTCTAAAGCACCCGAGAGCGTTTTTTTCGATGCCAACCTAACCAGAGTGACGGGAGCGGCACAATTCAGAAAAAGCGCTCAGCTCGCCGAGAAAATGCGATTTAAGCAATAAAATTAAAAATGCTTATAAAACATAAACCAAACGTTGGAGGTGGTCATTTCTTAATGCGCAGTAATAAACTCGGCACTCTAAAGCACCCGAGAGCGTTTTTTTCGATGCCAACCTAACCAGAGTGACGGGAGCGGCACAATTCAGAAAAAGTGCTCAGCTCGCCGAGAAAATGCGATTTAAGCAATAAAATTAAAAATGCTTATAAAACATAAACCAAACGTTGGAGGTGGTCATTTCTTAATGCGCAGTAATAAACTCGGCACTCTAAAGCACCCGAGAGCGTTTTTTTCGATGCCAACCTAACCAGAGTGACGGGAGCGGCACAATTCAGAAAAAGTGCTCAGCTCGCCGAGAAAATGCGATTTAAGCAATAAAATTAAAAATGCTTATAAAACATAAACCAAACGTTGGAGGTGGTCATTTCTTAATGCGCAGTAATAAACTCGGCACTCTAAAGCACCCGTGAGCGTTTTTTTCGATGCCAACCTAACCAGAGTGACGGGAGCGGCACAATTCAGAAAAAGTGCTCAGCTCGCCGAGAAAATGCGATTTAAGCAATAAAATTAAAAATGCTTATTAAACATAAACCAAACGTTGGAGGTGGTCATTTCTTCATGCGCAGTGAATAACTCGGCACTCTAAAGCACCCGAGAGCGTTTTTTTCGATGCCAACCTAACCAGAGTGACGGGAGCGGCACAATTCAGAAAAAGCGCTCAGCTCGCCGAGAAATTGCGATTTAAGCAATAAAATTAAAAATGCTTATAAAACATAAACCAAACGTTGGAGGTGGTCATTTCTTAATGCGCAGTAATAAACTCGGCACTCTAAAGCACCCGAGAGCGTTTTTTTCGATGCCAACCTAACCAGAGTGACGGGAGCGGCACAATTCAGAAAAAGTGCTCAGCTCGCCGAGAAAATGCGATTTAAGCAATAAAATTAAAAATGCTTATTAAACATAAACCAAACGTTGGAGGTGGTCATTTCTTCATGCACAGTGAATAACTCGGCACTCTAAAGCACCCGAGAGCGTTTTTTTCGATGCCAACCTAACCAGAGTGACGGGAGCGGCACAATTCAGAAAAAGCGCTCAGCTCGCCGAGAAAATGCGATTTAAGCAATAAAATTAAAAATGCTTATAAAACATAAACCAAACGTTGGAGGTGGTCATTTCTTAATGCGCAGTAATAAACTCGGCACTCTAAAGCACCCGAGAGCGTTTTTTTCGATGCCAACCTAACCAGAGTGACGGGAGCGGCACAATTCAGAAAAAGTGCTCAGCTCGCCGAGAAAATGCGATTTAAGCAATAAAATTAAAAATGCTTATAAAACATAAACCAAACGTTGGAGGTGGTCATTTCTTCGTGCGCAGTGAATAACTCGGCACTCTAAAGCACCCGAGAGCGTTTTTTTCGATGCCAACCTAACCAGAGTGACGGGAGCGGCACAATTCAGAAAAAGTGCTCAGCTCGCCGAGAAAATGCGATTTAAGCAATAAAATTAAAAATGCTTATAAAACATAAACCAAACGTTGGAGGTGGTCATTTCTTAATGCGCAGTAATAAACTCGGCACTCTAAAGCACCCGAGAGCGTTTTTTTCGATGCCAACCTAACCAGAGTGACGGGAGCGGCACAATTCAGAAAAAGTGCTCAGCTCGCCGAGAAAATGCGATTTAAGCAATAAAATTAAAAATGCTTATTAAACATAAACCAAACGTTGGAGGTGGTCATTTCTTCATGCGCAGTGATAAACTCGGCACTCTAAAGCACCCGAGAGCGTTTTTTTCGATGCCAACCTAACCAGAGTGACGGGAGCGGCACAATTCAGAAAAAGTGCTCAGCTCGCCGAGAAAATGCGATTTAAGCAATAAAATTTAAAATGCTTATAAAACATAAACCAAACGTTGGAGGTGGTCATTTCTTCATGCGCAGTGAATAACTCGGCACTCTAAAGCACCCGAGAGCGTTTTTTTCGATGCCAACCTAACCAGAGTGACGGGAGCGGCAAAATTCAGAAAAAGTGCTCAGCTCGCCGAGAAAATGCGATTTAAGCAATAAAATTAAAAATGCTTATAAAACATAAACCAAACGTTGGAGGTGGTCATTTCTTAATGCGCAGTAATAAACTCGGCACTCTAGAGCACCCGAGAGCGTTTTTTTCGATGCCAACCTAACCAGAGTGACGGGAGCGGCACAATTCAGAAAAAGTGCTCAGCTCGCCGAGAAAATGCGATTTAAGCAATAAAATTAAAAATGCTTATAAAACATAAACCAAACGTTGGAAGTGGTCATTTCTTCATGCGCAGTGATAAACTCGGCACTCTAAAGCACCCGAGAGCGTTTTTTTCGATGCCAACCTAACCAGAGTTACGGGAGCGGCACAATTCAGAAAAAGCGCTCAGCTCGCCGAGAAAATGCGATTTAAGCAATAAAATTAAAAATGCTTATAAAACATAAACCAAACGTTGGAAGTGGTCATTTCTTCATGCGCAGTGATAAACTCGGCACTCTAAAGCACCCGAGAGCGTTTTTTTCGATGCCAACCTAACCAGAGTTACGGGAGCGGCACAATTCAGAAAAAGCGCTCAGCTCGCCGAGAAAATGCGATTTAAGCAATAAAATTAAAAATGCTTATTAAACATAAACCAAACGTTGGAGGTGGTCATTTCTTCATGCGCAGTGAATAACTCGGCACTCTAAAGCACCCGAGAGCGTTTTTTTCGATGCCAACCTAACCAGAGTGACGGGAGCCGCACAATTCAGAAAAAGCGCTCAGCTCGCCGAGAAAATGCGATTTAAGCAATAAAATTAAAAATGCTTATAAAACATAAACCAAACGTTGGAGGTGGTCATTTCTTCATGCGCAGTGATAAACTCGGCACTCTAAAGCACCCGAGAGCGTTTTTTTCGATGCCAACCTAACCAGAGTGACGGGAGCGGCACAATTCAGAAAAAGTGCTCAGCTCGCCGAGAAAATGCGATTTAAGCAATAAAATTAAAAATGCTTATAAAACATAAACCAAACGTTGGAGGTGGTCATTTCTTCATGCGCAGTGAATAACTCGGCACTCTAAAGCACCCGAGAGCGTTTTTTTCGATGCCAACCTAACCAGAGTGACGGGAGCGGCACAATTCAGAAAAAGTGCTCAGCTCGCCGAGAAAATGCGATTTAAGCAATAAAATTAAAAATGCTTATAAAACATAAACCAAACGTTGGAGGTGGTCATTTCTTAATGCGCAGTAATAAACTCGGCACTCTAGAGCACCCGAGAGCGTTTTTTTCGATGCCAACCTAACCAGAGTGACGGGAGCGGCACAATTCAGAAAAAGTGCTCAGCTCGCCGAGAAAATGCGATTTAAGCAATAAAATTAAAAATGCTTATAAAACATAAACCAAACGTTGGAAGTGGTCATTTCTTCATGCGCAGTGATAAACTCGGCACTCTAAAGCACCCGAGAGCGTTTTTTTCGATGCCAACCTAACCAGAGTGACGGGAGCGGCACAATTCAGAAAAAGTGCTCAGCTCGCCGAGAAAATGCGATTTAAGCAATAAAATTAAAAATGCTTATAAAACATAAACCAAACGTTGGAGGTGGTCATTTCTTAATGCGCAGTAATAAACTCGGCACTCTAAAGCACCCGAGAGCGTTTTTTTCGATGCCAACCTAACCAGAGTGACGGGAGCGGCACAATTCAGAAAAAGTGCTCAGCTCGCCGAGAAAATGCGATTTAAGCAATAAAATTAAAAATGCTTATAAAACATAAACCAAACGTTGGAGGTGGTCATTTCTTAATGCGCAGTAATAAACTCGGCACTCTAAAGCACCCGAGAGCGTTTTTTTCGATGCCAACCTAACCAGAGTGACGGGAGCGGCACAATTCAGAAAAAGTGCTCAGCTCGCCGAGAAAATGCGATTTAAGCAATAAAATTAAAAATGCTTATAAAACATAAACCAAACGTTGGAGGTGGTCATTTCTTAATGCGCAGTAATAAACTCGGCACTCTAAAGCACCCGAGAGCGTTTTTTTCGATGCCAACCTAACCAGAGTGACGGGAGCGGCACAATTCAGAAAAAGCGCTCAGCCCGCCGAGAAAATGCGATTTAAGCAATAAAATTAAAAATGCTTATAAAACATAAACCAAACGTTGGAGGTGGTCATTTCCTAATGCGCAGTAATAAACTCGGCACTCTAAAGCACCCGAGAGCGTTTTTTTCGATGCCAACCTAACCAGAGTTACGGGAGCGGCACAATTCAGAAAAAGCGCTCAGCTCGCCGAGAAAATGCGATTTAAGCAATAAAATTAAAAATGCTTATAAAACATAAACCAAACGTTGGAGGTGGTCATTTCTTCATGCGCAGTGATAAACTCGGCACTCTAAAGCACCCGAGAGCGTTTTTTTCGATGCCAACCTAACCAGAGTGACGGGAGCGGCACAATTCAGAAAAAGTGCTCAGCTCGCCGAGAAAATGCGATTTAAGCAATAAAATTAAAAATGCTTATAAAACATAAACCAAACGTTGGAGGTGGTCATTTCTCCATGCGCAGTGAATAACTCGGCACTCTAAAGCACCCGAGAGCGTTTTTTTCGATGCCAACCTAACCAGAGTGACGGGAGCGGCACAATTCAGAAAAAGTGCTCAGCTCGCCGAGAAAATGCGATTTAAGCAATAAAATTAAAAATGCTTATAAAACATAAACCAAACGTTGGAGGTGGTCATTTCTTAATGCGCAGTAATAAACTCGGCACTCGAAAGCACCCGTGAGCGTTTTTTTCGATGCCAACCTAACCAGAGTGACGGGACGGCACAATTCAGAAAAAGTGCTCAGCTCGCCGAGAAAATGCGATTTAAGCAATAAAATTAAAAATGCTTATAAAACATAAACCAAACGTTGGAGGTGGTCATTTCTTAATGCGCAGTAATAAACTCGGCACTCTAAAGCACCCGAGAGCGTTTTTTTCGATGCCAACCTAACCAGAGTGACGGGAGCGGCACAATTCAGAAAAAGCGCTCAGCTCGCCGAGAAAATGCGATTTAAGCAATAAAATTAAAAATGCTTATAAAACATAAACCAAACGTTGGAGGTGGTCATTTCTTAATGCGCAGTAATAAACTCGGCACTCTAAAGCACCCGAGAGCGTTTTTTTCGATGCCAACCTAACCAGAGTGACGGGAGCGGCACAATTCAGAAAAAGTGCTCAGCTCGCCGAGAAAATGCGATTTAAGCAATAAAATTAAAAATGCTTATAAAACATAAACCAAACGTTGGAGGTGGTCATTTCTTAATGCGCAGTAATAAACTCGGCACTCTAGAGCACCCGAGAGCGTTTTTTTCGATGCCAACCTAACCAGAGTGACGGGAGCGGCACAATTCAGAAAAAGTGCTCAGCTCGCCGAGAAAATGCGATTTAAGCAATAAAATTAAAAATGCTTATAAAACATAAACCAAACGTTGGAAGTGGTCATTTCTTCATGCGCAGTGATAAACTCGGCACTCTAAAGCACCCGAGAGCGTTTTTTTCGATGCCAACCTAACCAGAGTTACGGGAGCGGCACAATTCAGAAAAAGCGCTCAGCTCGCCGAGAAAATGCGATTTAAGCAATAAAATTAAAAATGCTTATAAAACATAAACCAAACGTTGGAGGTGGTCATTTCTTCATGCGCAGTGGTAAACTCGGCACTCTAAAGCACCCGAGAGCGTTTTTTTCGATGCCAACCTAACCAGAGTGACGGGAGCGGCACAATTCAGAAAAAGCGCTCAGCTCGCCGAGAAAATGCGATTTAAGCAATAAAATTAAAAATGCTTATAAAACATAAACCAAACGTTGGAGGTGGTCATTTCTTAATGCGCAGTAATAAACTCGGCACTCTAAAGCACCCGAGAGCGTTTTTTTCGATGCCAACCTAACCAGAGTGACGGGAGCGGCACAATTCAGAAAAAGTGCTCAGCTCGCCGAGAAAATGCGATTTAAGCAATAAAATTAAAAATGCTTATAAAACATAAACCAAACGTTGGAGGTGGTCATTTCTTAATGCGCAGTAATAAACTCGGCACTCTAAAGCACCCGAGAGCGTTTTTTTCGATGCCAACCTAACCAGAGTGACGGGAGCGGCACAATTCAGAAAAAGTGCTCAGCTCGCCGAGAAAATGCGATTTAAGCAATAAAATTAAAAATGCTTATTAAACATAAACCAAACGTTGGAGGTGGTCATTTCTTCATGCGCAGTGAATAACTCGGCACTCTAAAGCACCCGATAGCGTTTTTTTCGATGCCAACCTAACCAGAGTGACGGGAGCGGCACAATTCAGAAAAAGTGCTCAGCTCGCCGAGAAAATGCGATTTAAGCAATAAAATTAAAAATGCTTATAAAACATAAACCAAACGTTGGAGGTGGTCATTTCTTAATGCGCAGTAATAAACTCGGCACTCTAAAGCACCCGAGAGCGTTTTTTTCGATGCCAACCTAACCAGAGTGACGGGAGCGGCACAATTCAGAAAAAGTGCTCAGCTCGCCGAGAAAATGCGATTTAAGCAATAAAATTAAAAATGCTTATAAAACATAAACCAAACGTTGGAGGTGGTCATTTCTTAATGCGCAGTAATAAACTCGGCACTCTAAAGCACCCGAGAGCGTTTTTTTCGATGCCAACCTAACCAGAGTGACGGGAGCGGCACAATTCAGAAAAAGCGCTCAGCTCGCCGAGAAAATGCGATTTAAGCAATAAAATTAAAAATGCTTATAAAACATAAACCAAACGTTGGAGGTGGTCATTTCTTCATGCGCAGTGATAAACTCGGCACTCTAAAGCACCCGAGAGCGTTTTTTTCGATGCCAACCTAACCAGAGTGACGGGAGCGGCACAATTCAGAAAAAGTGCTCAGCTCGCCGAGAAAATGCGATTTAAGCAATAAAATTAAAAATGCTTATAAAACATAAACCAAACGTTGGAGGTGGTCATTTCTTCATGCGCAGTGATAAACTCGGCACTCTAAAGCACCCGAGAGCGTTTTTTTCGATGCCAACCTAACCAGAGTGACGGGAGCGGCACAATTCAGAAAAAGTGCTCAGCTCGCCGAGAAAATGCGATTCAAGCAATAAAATTAAAAATGCTTATTAAACATAAACCAAACGTTGGAGGTGGTCATTTCTTCATGCGCAGTGAATAACTCGGCACTCTAAAGCACCCGAGAGCGTTTTTTTCGATGCCAACCTAACCAGAGTGACGGGAGCGGCACAATTCAGAAAAAGTGCTCAGCTCGCCGAGAAAATGCGATTTAAGCAATAAAATTAAAAATGCTTATAAAACATAAACCAAACGTTGGAGGTGGTCATTTCTTAATGCGCAGTAATAAACTCGGCACTCGAAAGCACCCGAGAGCGTTTTTTTCGATGCCAACCTAACCAGAGTGACGGGAGCGGCACAATTCAGAAAAAGTGCTCAGCTCGCCGAGAAAATGCGATTTAAGCAATAAAATTAAAAATGCTTATAAAACATAAACCAAACGTTGGAGGTGGTCATTTCTTAATGCGCAGTAATAAACTCGGCACTCTAAAGCACCCGAGAGCGTTTTTTTCGATGCCAACCTAACCAGAGTGACGGGAGCGGCACAATTCAGAAAAAGTGCTCAGCTCGCCGAGAAAATGCGATTTAAGCAATAAAATTAAAAATGCTTATAAAACATAAACCAAACGTTGGAGGTGGTCATTTCTTAATGCGCAGTAATAAACTCGGCACTCTAAAGCACCCGAGAGCGTTTTTTTCGATGCCAACCTAACCAGAGTGACGGGAGCGGCACAATTCAGAAAAAGTGCTCAGCTCGCCGAGAAAATGCGATTTAAGCAATAAAATTAAAAATGCTTATTAAACATAAACCAAACGTTGGAGGTGGTCATTTCTTCATGCGCAGTGAATAACTCGGCACTCTAAAGCACCCGATAGCGTTTTTTTCGATGCCAACCTAACCAGAGTGACGGGAGCGGCACAATTCAGAAAAAGTGCTCAGCTCGCCGAGAAAATGCGATTTAAGCAATAAAATTAAAAATGCTTATAAAACATAAACCAAACGTTGGAGGTGGTCATTTCTTAATGCGCAGTAATAAACTCGGCACTCTAAAGCACCCGAGAGCGTTTTTTTCGATGCCAACCTAACCAGAGTGACGGGAGCGGCACAATTCAGAAAAAGAGCTCAGCTCGCCGAGAAAATGCGATTTAAGCAATAAAATTAAAAATGCTTATAAAACATAAACCAAACGTTGGATGTGGTCATTTCTTAATGCGCAGTAATAAACTCGGCACTCTAAAGCACCCGAGAGCGTTTTTTTCGATGCCAACCTAACCAGAGTGACGGGAGCGGCACAATTCAGAAAAAGCGCTCAGCTCGCCGAGAAAATGCGATTTAAGCAATAAAATTAAAAATGCTTATAAAACATAAACCAAACGTTGGAGGTGGTCATTTCTTCATGCGCAGTGATAAACTTGGCACTCTAAAGCACCCGAGAGCGTTTTTTTCGATGCCAACCTAACCAGAGTGACGGGAGCGGCACAATTCAGAAAAAGTGCTCAGCTCGCCGAGAAAATGCGATTTAAGCAATACAATTAAAAATGCTTATAAAACATAAACCAAACGTTGGAGGTGGTCATTTCTTCATGCGCAGTGATAAACTCGGCACTCTAAAGCACCCGAGAGCGTTTTTTTCGATGCCAACCTAACCAGAGTGACGGGAGCGGCACAATTCAGAAAAAGTGCTCAGCTCGCCGAGAAAATGCGATTCAAGCAATAAAATTAAAAATGCTTATTAAACATAAACCAAACGTTGGAGGTGGTCATTTCTTCATGCGCAGTGAATAACTCGGCACTCTAAAGCACCCGAGAGCGTTTTTTTCGATGCCAACCTAACCAGAGTGACGGGAGCGGCACAATTCAGAAAAAGTGCTCAGCTCGCCGAGAAAATGCGATTTAAGCAATAAAATTAAAAATGCTTATAAAACATAAACCAAACGTTGGAGGTGGTCATTTCTTAATGCGCAGTAATAAACTCGGCACTCGAAAGCACCCGAGAGCGTTTTTTTCGATGCCAACCTAACCAGAGTGACGGGAGCGGCACAATTCAGAAAAAGTGCTCAGCTCGCCGAGAAAATGCGATTTAAGCAATAAAATTAAAAATGCTTATAAAACATAAACCAAACGTTGGAGGTGGTCATTTCTTAATGCGCAGTAATAAACTCGGCACTCTAAAGCACCCGAG
Source organism: Syngnathus typhle (assembly GCF_033458585.1). Taxonomy (NCBI): domain Eukaryota; kingdom Metazoa; phylum Chordata; class Actinopteri; order Syngnathiformes; family Syngnathidae; genus Syngnathus; species Syngnathus typhle. The sequence continues at coordinate 306,935 of NW_026871955.1, read as the reverse complement.
AGCGTTTTTTTCGATGCCAACCTAACCAGAGTGACGGGAGCGGCACAATTCAGAAAAAGTGCTCAGCTCGCCGAGAAAATGCGATTTAAGCAATAAAATTAAAAATGCTTATAAAACATAAACCAAACGTTGGAGGTGGTCATTTCTTAATGCGCAGTAATAAACTCGGCACTCTAAAGCACCCGAGAGCGTTTTTTTCGATGCCAACCAAACCAGAGTGACGGGAGCGGCACAATTCAGAAAAAGTGCTCAGCTCGCCGAGAAAATGCGATTTAAGCAATAAAATTAAAAATGCTTATTAAACATAAACCAAACGTTGGAGGTGGTCATTTCTTCATGCGCAGTGAATAACTCGGCACTCTAAAGCACCCGAGAGCGTTTTTTTCGATGCCAACCTAACCAGAGTGACGGGAGCGGCACAATTCAGAAAAAGCGCTCAGCTCGCCGAGAAAATGCGATTTAAGCAATAAAATTAAAAATGCTTATTAAACATAAACCAAACATTGGAGGTGGTCATTTCTTCATGCGCAGTGAATAACTCGGCACTCTAAAGCACCCGAGAGCGTTTTTTTCGATGCCAACCTAACCAGAGTGACGGGAGCGGCACAATTCAGAAAAAGTGCTCAGCTCGCCGAGAAAATGCGATTTAAGCAATAAAATTAAAAATGCTTATAAAACATAAACCAAACGTTGGAGGTGGTCATTTCTTCATGCGCAGTGAATAACTCGGCACTCTAAAGCACCCGAGAGCGTTTTTTTCGATGCCAACCTAACCAGAGTGACGGGAGCGGCACAATTCAGAAAAAGTGCTCAGCTCGCCGAGAAAATGCGATTTAAGCAATAAAATTAAAAATGCTTATAAAACATAAACCAAACGTTGGAGGTGGTCATTTCTTAATGCGCAGTAATAAACTCGGCACTCTAAAGCACCCGAGAGCGTTTTTTTCGATGCCAACCTAACCAGAGTGACGGGAGCGGCACAATTCAGAAAAAGTGCTCAGCTCGCCGAGAAAATGCGATTTAAGCAATAAAATTAAAAATGCTTATAAAACATAAACCAAACGTTGGAGGTGGTCATTTCTTAATGCGCAGTAATAAACTCGGCACTCTATAGCACCCGAGAGCGTTTTTTTCGATGCCAACCTAACCAGAGTGACGGGAGCGGCACAATTCAGAAAAAGTGCTCAGCTCGCCGAGAAAATGCGATTTAAGCAATAAAATTAAAAATGCTTATAAAACATAAACCAAACGTTGGAAGTGGTCATTTCTTCATGCGCAGTGATAAACTCGGCACTCTAAAGCACCCGAGAGCGTTTTTTTCGATGCCAACCTAACCAGAGTTACGGGAGCGGCACAATTCAGAAAAAGCGCTCAGCTCGCCGAGAAAATTCGATTTAAGCAATAAAATTAAAAATGCTTATAAAACATAAACCAAACGTTGGAGGTGGTCATTTCTTCATGCGCAGTGATAAACTCGGCACTCTAAAGCACCCGAGAGCGTTTTTTTCGATGCCAACCTAACCAGAGTGACGGGAGCGGCACAATTCAGAAAAAGTGCTCAGCTCGCCGAGAAAATGCGATTTAAGCAATAAAATTAAAAATGCTTATAAAACATAAACCAAACGTTGGAGGTGGTCATTTCTTCATGCGCAGTGAATAACTCGGCACTCTAAAGCACCCGAGAGCGTTTTTTTCGATGCCAACCTAACCAGAGTGACGGGAGCGGCACAATTCAGAAAAAGTGCTCAGCTCGCCGAGAAAATGCGATTTAAGCAATAAAATTAAAAATGCTTATAAAACATAAACCAAACGTTGGAGGTGGTCATTTCTTAATGCGCAGTAATAAACTCGGCACTCTAAAGCACCCGAGAGCGTTTTTTTCGATGCCAACCTAACCAGAGTGACGGGAGCGGCACAATTCAGAAAAAGTGCTCAGCTCGCCGAGAAAATGCGATTTAAGCAATAAAATTAAAAATGCTTATAAAACATAAACCAAACGTTGGAGGTGGTCATTTCTTAATGCGCAGTAATAAACTCGGCACTCTAGAGCACCCGAGAGCGTTTTTTTCGATGCCAACCTAACCAGAGTGACGGGAGCGGCACAATTCAGAAAAAGTGCTCAGCTCGCCGAGAAAATGCGATTTAAGCAATAAAATTAAAAATGCTTATAAAACATAAACCAAACGTTGGAAGTGGTCATTTCTTCATGCGCAGTGATAAACTCGGCACTCTAAAGCACCCGAGAGCGTTTTTTTCGATGCCAACCTAACCAGAGTTACGGGAGCGGCACAATTCAGAAAAAGCGCTCAGCTCGCCGAGAAAATGCGATTTAAGCAATAAAATTAAAAATGCTTATAAAACATAAACCAAACGTTGGCGGTGGTCATTTCTTCATGCGCAGTGATAAACTCGGCACTCTAAAGCACCCGAGAGCGTTTTTTTCGATGCCAACCTAACCAGAGTGACGGGAGCGGCACAATTCAGAAAAAGCGCTCAGCTCGCCGAGAAAATGCGATTTAAGCAATAAAATTAAAAATGCTTATAAAACATAAACCAAACGTTGGAGGTGGTCATTTCTTAATGCGCAGTAATAAACTCGGCACTCTAAAGCACCCGAGAGCGTTTTTTTCGATGCCAACCTAACCAGAGTGACGGGAGCGGCACAATTCAGAAAAAGTGCTCAGCTCGCCGAGAAAATGCGATTTAAGCAATAAAATTAAAAATGCTTATAAAACATAAACCAAACGTTGGAGGTGGTCATTTCTTCATGCGCAGTGAATAACTCGGCACTCTAAAGCACCCGAGAGCGTTTTTTTCGATGCCAACCTAACCAGAGTGACGGGAGCGGCACAATTCAGAAAAAGTGCTCAGCTCGCCGAGAAAATGCGATTTAAGCAATAAAATTAAAAATGCTTATAAAACATAAACCAAACGTTGGAGGTGGTCATTTCTTAATGCGCAGTAATAAACTCGGCACTCTAAAGCACCCGAGAGCGTTTTTTTCGATGCCAACCTAACCAGAGTGACGGGAGCGGCACAATTCAGAAAAAGTGCTCAGCTCGCCGAGAAAATGCGATTTAAGCAATAAAATTAAAAATGCTTATAAAACATAAACCAAACGTTGGAGGTGGTCATTTCTTAATGCGCAGTAATAAACTCGGCACTCTAGAGCACCCGAGAGCGTTTTTTTCGATGCCAACCTAACCAGAGTGACGGGAGCGGCACAATTCAGAAAAAGTGCTCAGCTCGCCGAGAAAATGCGATTTAAGCAATAAAATTAAAAATGCTTATAAAACATAAACCAAACGTTGGAAGTGGTCATTTCTTCATGCGCAGTGATAAACTCGGCACTCTAAAGCACCCGAGAGCGTTTTTTTCGATGCCAACCTAACCAGAGTGACGGGAGCGGCACAATTCAGAAAAAGTGCTCAGCTCGCCGAGAAAATGCGATTTAAGCAATAAAATTAAAAATGCTTATAAAACATAAACCAAACGTTGGAGGTGGTCATTTCTTCATGCGCAGTGAATAACTCGGCACTCTAAAGCACCCGAGAGCGTTTTTTTCGATGCCAACCTAACCAGAGTGACGGGAGCGGCACAATTCAGAAAAAGTGCTCAGCTCGCCGAGAAAATGCGATTTAAGCAATAAAATTAAAAATGCTTATAAAACATAAACCAAACGTTGGAGGTGGTCATTTCTTAATGCGCAGTAATAAACTCGGCACTCTAAAGCACCCGTGAGCGTTTTTTTCGATGCCAACCTAACCAGAGTGACGGGAGCGGCACAATTCAGAAAAAGTGCTCAGCTCGCCGAGGAAATGCGATTTAAGCAATAAAATTAAAAATGCTTATAAAACATAAACCAAACGTTGGAGGTGGTCATTTCTTCATGCGCAGTGATAAAGTCGGCACTCTAAAGCACCCGAGAGCGTTTTTTTCGATGCCAACCTAACCAGAGTGACGGGAGCGGCACAATTCAGAAAAAGTGCTCAGCTCGCCGAGAAAATGCGATTTAAGCAATAAAATTAAAAATGCTTATTAAACATAAACCAAACGTTGGAGGTGGTCATTTCTTCATGCGCAGTGATAAACTCGGCACTCTAAAGCACCCGAGAGCGTTTTTTTCGATGCCAACCTAACCAGAGTGACGGGAGCGGCACAATTCAGAAAAAGTGCTCAGCTCGCCGAGAAAATGCGATTTAAGCAATAAAATTAAAAATGCTTATAAAACATAAACCAAACGTTGGAGGTGGTCATTTCTTAATGCGCAGTAATAAACTCGGCACTCTAAAGCACCCGAGAGCGTTTTTTTCGATGCCAACCTAACCAGAGTGACGGGAGCGGCACAATTCAGAAAAAGTGCTCAGCTCGCCGAGAAAATGCGATTTAAGCAATAAAATTAAAAATGCTTATTAAACATAAACCAAACGTTGGAGGTGGTCATTTCTTCATGCGCAGTGAATAACTCGGCACTCTAAAGCACCTGAAAGCGTTTTTTTCGATGCCAACCTAACCAGAGTGACGGGAGCGGCACAATTCAGAAAAAGCGCTCAGCTCGCCGAGAAAATGCGATTTAAGCAATAAAATTAAAAATGCTTATAAAACATAAACCAAACGTTGGAGGTGGTCATTTCTTCATGCGCAGTGATAAACTCGGCACTCTAAAGCACCCGAGAGCGTTTTTTTCGATGCCAACCTAACCAGAGTGACGGGAGCGGCACAATTCAGAAAAAGTGCTCAGCTCGCCGAGAAAATGCGATTTAAGCAATAAAATTAAAAATGCTTATAAAACATAAACCAAACGTTGGAGGTGGTCATTTCTTCATGCGCAGTGATAAACTCGGCACTCTAAAGCACCCGAGAGCGTTTTTTTCGATGCCAACCTAACCAGAGTGACGGGAGCGGCACAATTCAGAAAAAGTGCTCAGCTCGCCGAGAAAATGCGATTCAAGCAATAAAATTAAAAATGCTTATTAAACATAAACCAAACGTTGGAGGTGGTCATTTCTTCATGCGCAGTGAATAACTCGGCACTCTAAAGCACCCGAGAGCGTTTTTTTCGATGCCAACCTAACCAGAGTGACGGGAGCGGCACAATTCAGAAAAAGTGCTCAGCTCGCCGAGAAAATGCGATTTAAGCAATAAAATTAAAAATGCTTATAAAACATAAACCAAACGTTGGAGGTGGTCATTTCTTAATGCGCAGTAATAAACTCGGCACTCTAAAGCACCCGAGAGCGTTTTTTTCGATGCCAACCTAACCAGAGTGACGGGAGCGGCACAATTCAGAAAAAGTGCTCAGCTCGCCGAGAAAATGCGATTTAAGCAATAAAATTAAAAATGCTTATAAAACATAAACCAAACGTTGGAGGTGGTCATTTCTTAATGCGCAGTAATAAACTCGGCACTCTAAAGCACCCGAGAGCGTTTTTTTCGATGCCAACCTAACCAGAGTGACGGGAGGGGCACAATTCAGAAAAAGTGCTCAGCTCGCCGAGAAAATGCGATTTAAGCAATAAAATTAAAAATGCTTATAAAACATAAACCAAACGTTGGAGGTGGTCATTTCTTAATGCGCAGTAATAAACTCGGCACTCTAGAGCACCCGAGAGCGTTTTTTTCGATGCCAACCTAACCAGAGTGACGGGAGCGGCACAATTCAGAAAAAGTGCTCAGCTCGCCGAGAAAATGCGATTTAAGCAATACAATTAAAAATGCTTATAAAACATAAACCAAACGTTGGAGGTGGTCATTTCTTAATGCGCAGTAATAAACTCGGCACTCTAAAGCACCCGAGAGCGTTTTTTTCGATGCCAACCTAACCAGAGTTACGGGAGCGGCACAATTCAGAAAAAGCGCTCAGCTCGCCGAGAAAATGCGATTTAAGCAATAAAATTAAAAATGCTTATAAAACATAAACCAAACGTTGGAGGTGGTCATTTCTTCATGCGCAGTGAATAACTCGGCACTCTAAAGCACCCGAGAGCGTTTTTTTCGATGCCAACCTAACCAGAGTGACGGGAGCGGCACAATTCAGAAAAAGTGCTCAGCTCGCCGAGAAAATGCGATTTAAGCAATAAAATTAAAAATGCTTATAAAACATAAACCAAACGTTGGAGGTGGTCATTTCTTAATGCGCAGTAATAAACTCGGCACTCTAAAGCACCCGTGAGCGTTTTTTTCGATGCCAACCTAACCAGAGTGACGGGAGCGGCACAATTCAGAAAAAGTGCTCAGCTCGCCGAGAAAATGCGATTTAAGCAATAAAATTAAAAATGCTTATAAAACATAAACCAAACGTTGGAGGTGGTCATTTCTTCATGCGCAGTGAATAACTCGGCACTCTAAAGCACCCGAGAGCGTTTTTTTCGATGCCAACCTAACCAGAGTGACGGGAGCGGCACAATTCAGAAAAAGTGCTCAGCTCGCCGAGAAAATGCGATTTAAGCAATAAAATTAAAAATGCTTATAAAACATAAACCAAACGTTGGAGGTGGTCATTTCTTCATGCGCAGTGATAAACTCGGCACTCTAAAGCACCCGAGAGCGTTTTTTTCGATGCCAACCTAACCAGAGTGACGGGAGCGGCACAATTCAGAAAAAGTGCTCAGCTCGCCGAGAAAATGCGATTCAAGCAATAAAATTAAAAATGCTTATTAAACATAAACCAAACGTTGGAGGTGGTCATTTCTTCATGCGCAGTGAATAACTCGGCACTCTAAAGCACCCGAGAGCGTTTTTTTCGATGCCAACCTAACCAGAGTGACGGGAGCGGCACAATTCAGAAAAAGTGCTCAGCTCGCCGAGAAAATGCGATTTAAGCAATAAAATTAAAAATGCTTATAAAACATAAACCAAACGTTGGAGGTGGTCATTTCTTAATGCGCAGTAATAAACTCGGCACTCTAAAGCACCCGAGAGCGTTTTTTTCGATGCCAACCTAACCAGAGTTACGGGAGCGGCACAATTCAGAAAAAGCGCTCAGCTCGCCGAGAAAATGCGATTTAAGCAATAAAATTAAAAATGCTTATAAAACATAAACCAAACGTTGGAGGTGGTCAATTCTTCATGCGCAGTGAATAACTCGGCACTCTAAAGCACCCGAGAGCGTTTTTTTCGATGCCAACCTAACCAGAGTGACGGGAGCGGCACAATTCAGAAAAAGTGCTCAGCTCGCCGAGAAAATGCGATTTAAGCAATAAAATTAAAAATGCTTATAAAACATAAACCAAACGTTGGAGGTGGTCATTTCTTAATGCGCAGTAATAAACTCGGCACTCTAAAGCACCCGTGAGCGTTTTTTTCGATGCCAACCTAACCAGAGTGACGGGAGCGGCACAATTCAGAAAAAGTGCTCAGCTCGCCGAGAAAATGCGATTTAAGCAATAAAATTAAAAATGCTTATAAAACATAAACCAAACGTTGGAGGTGGTCATTTCTTCATGCGCAGTGAATAACTCGGCACTCTAAAGCACCCGAGAGCGTTTTTTTCGATGCCAACCTAACCAGAGTGACGGGAGCGGCACAATTCAGAAAAAGTGCTCAGCTCGCCGAGAAAATGCGATTTAAGCAATAAAATTAAAAATGCTTATAAAACATAAACCAAACGTTGGAGGTGGTCATTTCTTAATGCGCAGTAATAAACTCGGCACTCTAAAGCACCCGAGAGCGTTTTTTTCGATGCCAACCTAACCAGAGTGACGGGAGCGGCACAATTCAGAAAAAGTGCTCAGCTCGCCGAGAAAATGCGATTTAAGCAATAAAATTAAAAATGCTTATAAAACATAAACCAAACGTTGGAGGTGGTCATTTCTTAATGCGCAGTAATAAACTCGGCACTCTAGAGCACCCGAGAGCGTTTTTTTCGATGCCAACCTAACCAGAGTGACGGGAGCGGCACAATTCAGAAAAAGTGCTCAGCTCGCCGAGAAAATGCGATTTAAGCAATAAAATTAAAAATGCTTATAAAACATAAACCAAACGTTGGAAGTGGTCATTTCTTCATGCGCAGTGATAAACTCGGCACTCTAAAGCACCCGAGAGCGTTTTTTTCGATGCCAACCTAACCAGAGTGACGGGAGCGGCACAATTCAGAAAAAGTGCTCAGCTCGCCGAGAAAATGCGATTTAAGCAATAAAATTAAAAATGCTTATAAAACATAAACCAAACGTTGGAGGTGGTCATTTCTTCATGCGCAGTGAATAACTCGGCACTCTAAAGCACCCGAGAGCGTTTTTTTCGATGCCAACCTAACCAGAGTGACGGGAGCGGCACAATTCAGAAAAAGTGCTCAGCTCGCCGAGAAAATGCGATTTAAGCAATAAAATTAAAAATGCTTATAAAACATAAACCAAACGTTGGAGGTGGTCATTTCTTCATGCGCAGTGATAAACTCGGCACTCTAAAGCACCCGAGAGCGTTTTTTTCGATGCCAACCTAACCAGAGTGACGGGAGCGGCACAATACAGAAAAAGCGCTCAGCTCGCCGAGAAAATGCGATTTAAGCAATAAAATTAAAAATGCTTATAAAACATAAACCAAACGTTGGAGGTGGTCATTTCTTCATGCACAGTGATAAACTCGGCACTCTAAAGCACCCGAGAGCGTTTTTTTCCATGCCAACCTAACCAGAGTGACGGGAGCGGCACAATTCAGAAAAAGTGCTCAGCTCGCCGAGAAAATGCGATTTAAGCAATAAAATTAAAAATGCTTATAAAACATAAACCAAACGTTGGAGGTGGTCATTTCTTCATGCGCAGTGATAAACTCGGCACTCTAAAGCACCCGAGAGCGTTTTTTTCGATGCCAACCTAATCAGAGTGACGGGAGCGGCACAATTCAGAAAAAGTGCTCAGCTCGCCGAGAAAATGCGATTTAAGCAATAAAATTTAAAATGCTTATAAAACATAAACCAAACGTTGTAGATGGTCATTTCTTATTACGCAGTAATAAACTCGGCACTCTAAAGCACCCGAGAGCGTTTTTTTCCATGCCAACCTAACCAGAGTGACGGGAGCGGCACAATTCAGAAAAAGTGCTCAGCTCGCCGAGAAAATGCGATTTAAGCAATAAAATTAAAAATGCTTATAAAACATAAACCAAACGTTGGAGGTGGTCATTTCTTCATGCGCAGTGATAAACTCGGCACTCTAAAGCACCCGAGAGCGTTTTTTTCCATGCCAACCTAACCAGAGTGACGGGAGCGGCACAATTCAGAAAAAGTGCTCAGCTCGCCGAGAAATTGCGATTTAAGCAATAAAATTAAAAATGCTTATAAAACATAAACCAAACGTTGGAGGTGGTCATTTCTTCATGCGCAGTGATAAACTCGGCACTCTAAAGCACCCGAGAGCGTTTTTTTCGATGCCAACCTAACCAGAGTGACGGGAGCGGCACAATTCAGAAAAAGTGCTCAGCTCGCCGAGAAAATGCGATTTAAGCAATAAAATTAAAAATGCTTATAAAACATAAACCAAAAGTTGGAGGTGGTCATTTCTTCATGCGCAGTGATAAACTCGGCATTCTAAAGCACCCAAGAGCGTTTTTTTCGATGCCAACCTAACCAGAGTGACGGGAGCGGCACAATTCAGAAAAAGTGCTCAGCTCGCCGAGAAAATGCGATTTAAGCAATAAAATTAAAAATGCTTATAAAACATAAACCAAACGTTGGAGGTGGTCATTTCTTCATGCGCAGTGATAAACTCGGCACTCTAAAGCACCCAAGAGCGTTTTTTTCGATGCCAACCTAACCAGAGTGAAGGGAGCGGCACAATTCAGAAAAAGCGCTCAGCTCGCCGAGAAAATGCGATTTAAGCAATAAAATTAAAAATGCTTATAAAACATAAACCAAACGTTGGAGGTGGTCATTTCTTCATGCGCAGTGATAAACTCGGCACTCTAAAGCACCCGAGAGCGTTTTTTTCGATGCCAACCTAACCAGAGTGACGGGAGCGGCACAATTCAGAAAAAGTGCTCAGCTCGCCGAGAAAATGCGATTTAAGCAATAAAATTAAAAATGCTTATAAAACATAAACCAAACGTTGGAGTTGGTCATTTCTTCATGCGCAGTGATAAACTCGGCACTCTAAAGCACCCGAGAGCGTTTTTTTCGATGCCAACCTAACCAGAGTGACGGGAGCGGCACAATTCAGAAAAAGTGCTCAGCTCGCCGAGAAAATGCGATTTAAGCAATAAAATTAAAAATGCTTATAAAACATAAACCAAACGTTGGAGGTGGTCATTTCTTCATGCGCAGTGATAAACTCGGCACTCTAAAGCACCCAAGAGCGTTTTTTTCGATGCCAACCTAACCAGAGTGACGGGAGCGGCACAATTCAGAAAAAGTGCTCAGCTCGCCGAGAAAATGCGATTTAAGCAATAAAATTAAAAATGCTTATAAAACATAAACCAAACGTTGTAGATGGTCATTTCTTATTACGCAGTAATAAAGTCGGCACTCTAAAGCACCCGAGAGCGTTTTTTTCGATGCCAACCTAACCAGAGTGACGGGAGCGGCACAATTCAGAAAAAGCGCTCAGCTCGCCGAGAAAATGCGATTTAAGCAATAAAATTAAAAATGCTTATAAAACATAAACCAAACGTTGGAGGTGGTCATTTCTTCATGCACAGTGATAAACTCGGCACTCTAAAGCACCCGAGAGCGTTTTTTTCGATGCCAACCTAACCAGAGTGACGGGAGCGGCACAATTCAGAAAAAGTGCTCAGCTCGCCGAGAAAATGCGATTTAAGCAATAAAATTAAAAATGCTTATAAAACATAAACCAAACGTTGTAAATGGTCATTTCTTATTACGCAGTAATAAACTCGGCACTCTAAAGCACCCGAGAGCGTTTTTTTCGATGCCAACCTAACCAGAGTGACGGGAGCGGCACAATTCAGAAAAAGCGCTCAGCTCGCCGAGAAAATGCGATTTAAGCAATAAAATTAAAAATGCTTATAAAACATAAACCAAACGTTGGAGGTGGTCATTTCTTCATGCACAGTGATAAACTCGGCACTCTAAAGCACCCGAGAGCGTTTTTTTCCATGCCAACCTAACCAGAGTGACGGGAGCGGCACAATTCAGAAAAAGTGCTCAGCTCGCCGAGAAAATGCGATTTAAGCAATAAAATAAAAAATGCTTATAAAACATAAACCAAACGTTGGAGGTGGTCATTTCTTCATGCGCAGTGATAAACTCGGCACTCTAAAGCACCCGAGAGCGTTTTTTTCGATGCCAACCTAACCAGAGTGACGGGAGCGGCACAATTCAGAAAAAGTGCTCAGCTCGCCGAGAAAATGCGATTTAAGCAATAAAATTTAAAATGCTTATAAAACATAAACCAAACGTTGTAGATGGTCATTTCTTATTACGCAGTAATAAACTCGGCACTCTAAAGCACCCGAGAGCGTTTTTTTCCATGCCAACCTAACCAGAGTGACGGGAGCGGCACAATTCAGAAAAAGTGCTCAGCTCGCCGAGAAAATGCGATTTAAGCAATAAAATTAAAAATGCTTATAAAACATAAACCAAACGTTGGAGGTGGTCATTTCTTCATGCGCAGTGATAAACTCGGCACTCTAAAGCACCCGAGAGCGTTTTTTTCCATGCCAACCTAACCAGAGTGACGGGAGCGGCACAATTCAGAAAAAGTGCTCAGCTCGCCGAGAAAATGCGATTTAAGAAATAAAATTAAAAATGCTTATAAAACATAAACCAAACGTTGGAGGTGGTCATTTCTTCATGCGCAGTGATAAACTCGGCACTCTAAAGCACCCGAGAGCGTTTTTTTCGATGCCAACCTAACCAGAGTGACGGGAGCGGCACAATTCAGAAAAAGTGCTCAGCTCGCCGAGAAAATGCGATTTAAGCAATAAAATTAAAAATGCTTATAAAACATAAACCAAACGTTGGAGGTGGTCATTTCTTCATGCGCAGTGATAAACTCGGCACTCTAAAGCACCCGAGAGCGTTTTATTCGATGCCAACCTAACCAGAGTGACGGGAGCGGCACAATTCAGAAAAAGTGCTCAGCTCGCCGAGAAAATGCGATTTAAGCAATAAAATTAAAAATGCTTATAAAACATAAACCAAACGTTGGAGGTGGTCATTTCTTCATGCGCAGTGATAAACTCGGCACTCTAAAGCACCCGAGAGCGTTTTTTTCCATGCCAACCTAACCAGAGTGACGGGAGCGGCACAATTCAGAAAAAGTGCTCAGCTCGCCGAGAAAATGCGATTTAAGAAATAAAATTAAAAATGCTTATAAAACATAAACCAAACGTTGGAGGTGGTCATTTCTTCATGCGCAGTGATAAACTCGGCACTCTAAAGCACCCGAGAGCGTTTTTTTCGATGCCAACCTAACCAGAGTGACGGGAGCGGCACAATTCAGAAAAAGTGCTCAGCTCGCCGAGAAAATGCGATTTAAGCAATAAAATTAAAAATGCTTATAAAACATAAACCAAACGTTGGAGGTGGTCATTTCTTCATGCGCAGTGATAAACTCGGCACTCTAAAGCACCCGAGAGCGTTTTATTCGATGCCAACCTAACCAGAGTGACGGGAGCGGCACAATTCAGAAAAAGTGCTCAGCTCGCCGAGAAAATGCGATTTAAGCAATAAAATTAAAAATGCTTATAAAACATAAACCAAACGTTGGAGGTGGTCATTTCTTCATGCGCAGTGATAAACTCGGCACTCTAAAGCACCCAAGAGCGTTTTTTTCGATGCCAACCTAACCAGAGTGACGGGAGCGGCACAATTCAGAAAAAGTGCTCAGCTCGCCGAGAAAATGCGATTTAAGCAATAAAATTTTAAATGCTTATAAAACATAAACCAAACGTTGGAGGTGGTCATTTCTTCATGCGCAGTGATAAACTCGGCACTCTAAAGCACCCAAGAGCGTTTTTTTCGATGCCAACCTAACCAGAGTGACGGGAGCGGCACAATTCAGAAAAAGCGCTCAGCTCGCCGAGAAAATGCGATTTAAGCAATAAAATTAAAAATGCTTATAAAACATAAACCAAACGTTGGAGGTGGTCATTTCTTCATGCGCAGTGATAAACTCGGCACTCTAAAGCACCCGAGAGCGTTTTTTTCGATGCCAACCTAACCAGAGTGACGGGAGCGGCACAATTCAGAAAAAGTGCTCAGCTCGCCGAGAAAATGCGATTTAAGCAATAAAATTAAAAATGCTTATAAAACATAAACCAAACGTTGGAGTTGGTCATTTCTTCATGCGCAGTGATAAACTCGGCACTCTAAAGCACCCGAGAGCGTTTTTTTCGATGCCAACCTAACCAGAGTGACGGGAGCGGCACAATTCAGAAAAAGTGCTCAGCTCGCCGAGAAAATGCGATTTAAGCAATAAAATTAAAAATGCTTATAAAACATAAACCAAACGTTGGAGGTGGTCATTTCTTCATGCGCAGTGATAAACTCGGCACTCTAAAGCACCCAAGAGCGTTTTTTTCGATGCCAACCTAACCAGAGTGACGGGAGCGGCACAATTCAGAAAAAGTGCTCAGCTCGCCGAGAAAATGCGATTTAAGCAATAAAATTAAAAATGCTTATAAAACATAAACCAAACGTTGTAGATGGTCATTTCTTATTACGCAGTAATAAAGTCGGCACTCTAAAGCACCCGAGAGCGTTTTTTTCGATGCCAACCTAACCAGAGTGACGGGAGCGGCACAATTCAGAAAAAGCGCTCAGCTCGCCGAGAAAATGCGATTTAAGCAATAAAATTAAAAATGCTTATAAAACATAAACCAAACGTTGGAGGTGGTCATTTCTTCATGCACAGTGATAAACTCGGCACTCTAAAGCACCCGAGAGCGTTTTTTTCGATGCCAACCTAACCAGAGTGACGGGAGCGGCACAATTCAGAAAAAGTGCTCAGCTCGCCGAGAAAATGCGATTTAAGCAATAAAATTAAAAATGCTTATAAAACATAAACCAAACGTTGTAAATGGTCATTTCTTATTACGCAGTAATAAACTCGGCACTCTAAAGCACCCGAGAGCGTTTTTTTCGATGCCAACCTAACCAGAGTGACGGGAGCGGCACAATTCAGAAAAAGCGCTCAGCTCGCCGAGAAAATGCGATTTAAGCAATAAAATTAAAAATGCTTATAAAACATAAACCAAACGTTGGAGGTGGTCATTTCTTCATGCACAGTGATAAACTCGGCACTCTAAAGCACCCGAGAGCGTTTTTTTCGATGCCAACCTAACCAGAGTGACGGGAGCGGCACAATTCAGAAAAAGTGCTCAGCTCGCCGAGAAAATGCGATTTAAGCAATAAAATTTAAAATGCTTATAAAACATAAACCAAACGTTGTAGATGGTCATTTCTTATTACGCAGTGATAAACTCGGCACTCTAAAGCACCCGAGAGCGTTTTTTTCCATGCCAACCTAACCAGAGTGACGGGAGCGGCACAATTCAGAAAAAGTGCTCAGCTCGCCGAGAAAATGCGATTTAAGCAATAAAATTAAAAATGCTTATAAAACATAAACCAAACGTTGGAGGTGGCCATTTCTTCATGCGCAGTGATAAACTCGGCACTCTAAAGCACCCGAGAGCGTTTTTTTCCATGCCAACCTAACCAGAGTGACGGGAGCGGCACAATTCAGAAAAAGTGCTCAGCTCGCCGAGAAAATGCGATTTAAGCAATAAAATTAAAAATGCTTATAAAACATAAACCAAACGTTGGAGGTGGTCATTTCTTCATGCGCAGTGATAAACTCGGCACTCTAAAGCACCCGAGAGCGTTTTTTTCGATGCCAACCTAACCAGAGTGACGGGAGCGGCACAATTCAGAAAAAGTGCTCAGCTCGCCGAGAAAATGCGATTTAAGCAATAAAATTAAAAATGCTTATAAAACATAAACCAAACGTTGGAGGTGGTCATTTCTTCATGCGCAGTGATAAACTCGGCACTCTAAAGCACCCAAGAGCGTTTTTTTCGATGCCAACCTAACCAGAGTGACGGGAGCGGCACAATTCAGAAAAAGTGCTCAGCTCGCCGAGAAAATGCGATTTAAGCAATAAAATTAAAAATGCTTATAAAACATAAACCAAACGTTGGAGGTGGTAATTTCTTCATGCGCAGTGATAAACTCGGCACTCTAAAGCACCCAAGAGCGTTTTTTTCGATGCCAACCTAACCAGAGTGAAGGGAGCGGCACAATTCAGAAAAAGCGCTCAGCTCGCCGAGAAAATGCGATTTAAGCAATAAAATTAAAAATGCTTATAAAACATAAACCAAACGTTGGAGGTGGTCATTTCTTCATGCGCAGTGATAAACTCGGCACTCTAAAGCACCCGAGAGCGTTTTTTTCGATGCCAACCTAACCAGAGTGACGGGAGCGGCACAATTCAGAAAAAGTGCTCAGCTCGCCGAGAAAATGCGATTTAAGCAATAAAATTAATAATGCTTATAAAACATAAACCAAACGTTAATTGGAGTTGGTCATTTCTTCATGCGCAGTGATAAACTCGGCACTCTAAAGCACCCGAGAGCGTTTTTTTCGATGCCAACCTAACCAGAGTGACGGGAGCGGCACAATTCAGAAAAAGCGCTCAGCTCGCCGAGAAAATGCGATTTAAGCAATAAAATTAAAAATGCTTATAAAACATAAACCAAACGTTGGAGGTGGTCATTTCTTCATGCACAGTGATAAACTCGGCACTCTAAAGCAGCCGAGAGCGTTTTTTTCCATGCCAACCTAACCAGAGTGACGGGAGCGGCACAATTCAGAAAAAGTGCTCAGCTCGCCGAGAAAATGCGATTTAAGCAATAAAATTAAAAATGCTTATAAAACATAAACCAAACGTTGGAGGTGGTCATTTCTTCATGCGCAGTGATAAACTCGGCACTCTAAAGCACCCGAGAGCGTTTTTTTCGATGCCAACCTAACCAGAGTGACGGGAGCGGCACAATTCAGAAAAAGTGCTCAGCTCGCCGAGAAAATGCGATTTAAGCAATAAAATTTAAAATGCTTATAAAACATAAACCAAACGTTGTAGATGGTCATTTCTTATTACGCAGTAATAAACTCGGCACTCTAAAGCACCCGAGAGCGTTTTTTCCCATGCCAACCTAACCAGAGTGACGGGAGCGGCACAATTCAGAAAAAGTGCTCAGCTCGCCGAGAAAATGCGATTTAAGAAATAAAATTAAAAATGCTTATAAAACATAAACCAAACGTTGGAGGTGGTCATTTCTTCATGCGCAGTGATAAACTCGGCACTCTAAAGCACCCGAGAGCGTTTTTTTCGATGCCAACCTAACCAGAGTGACGGGAGCGGCACAATTCAGAAAAAGTGCTCAGCTCGCCGAGAAAATGCGATTTAAGCAATAAAATTAAAAATGCTTATAAAACATAAACCAAACGTTGGAGGTGGTCATTTCTTCATGCGCAGTGATAAACTCGGCACTCTAAAGCACCCGAGAGCGTTTTATTTGATGCCAACCTAACCAGAGTGACGGGAGCGGCACAATTCAGAAAAAGTGCTCAGCTCGCCGAGAAAATGCGATTTAAGCAATAAAATTAAACATGCTTATAAAACATAAACCAAACGTTGGAGGTGGTCATTTCTTCATGCGCAGTGATAAACTCGGCACTCTAAAGCACCCAAGAGCGTTTTTTTCGATGCCAACCTAACCAGAGTGACGGGAGCGGCACAATTCAGAAAAAGCGCTCAGCTCGCCGAGAAAATGCGATTTAAGCAATAAAATTAAAAATGCTTATAAAACATAAACCAAACGTTGGAGGTGGTCATTTCTTCATGCGCGGTGATAAACTCGGCACTCTAAAGCACCCGAGAGCGTTTTTTTCGATGCCAACCTAACCAGAGTGACGGGAGCGGCACAATTCAGAAAAAGTGCTCAGCTCGCCGAGAAAATGCGATTTAAGCAATAAAATTAAAAATGCTTATAAAACATAAACCAAACGTTGGAGGTGGTCATTTCTTCATGCGCAGTGATAAAATCGGCACTCTAAAGCACCCGAGAGCGTTTTTTTCGATGCCAACCTAACCAGAGTGACGGGAGCGGCACAATTCAGAAAAAGTGCTCAGCTTGCCGAGAAAATGCGATTTAAGCAATAAAATTAAAAATGCTTATAAAACATAAACCAAACGTTGGAGGTGGTCATTTCTTCATGCGCAGTGATAAACTCGGCACTCTAAAGCACCCGAGAGCGTTTTTTTCGATGCCAACCTAACCAGAGTGACGGGAGCGGCACAATTCAGAAAAAGCGCTCAGCTCGCCGAGAAAATGCGATTTAAGCAATAAAATTAAAAATGCTTATAAAACATAAACCAAACGTTGGAGGTGGTCATTTCTTCATGCGCAGTGATAAACTCGGCACTCTAAAGCACCCGAGAGCGTTTTTTTCGATGCCAACCTAACCAGAGTGACGGGAGCGGCACAATTCAGAAAAAGCGCTCAGCTCGCCGAGAAAATGCGATTTAAGCAATAAAATTAAAAATGCTTATAAAACATAAACCAAACGTTGGAGGTGGTCATTTCTTCATGCGCAGTGATAAATTCGGCACTCTAAAGCACCCGAGAGCGTTTTTTTCGATGCCAACCTAACCAGAGTGACGGGAGCGGCACAATTCAGAAAAAGTGCTCCTCGCCGAGAAAATGCGAGTTAAGCAATAAAATTAAAAATGCTTATAAAACATAAACCAAACGTTGGAGGTGGTCATTTCTTCATGCGCAGTGATAAACTCGGCACTCTAAAGCACCCGAGAGCGTTTTTTTCGATGCCAACCTAACCAGAGTGACGGGAGCGGCACAATTCAGAAAAAGTGCTCAGCTCGCCGAGAAAATGCGATTTAAGCAATAAAATTAAAAATGCTTATAAAACATAAACCAAACGTTGTAAATGGTCATTTCTTCATGCGCAGTGATAAACTCGGCACTCTAAAGCACCCGAGAGCGTTTTTTTCGATGCCAACCTAACCAGAGTGACGGGAGCGGCACAATTCAGAAAAAGTGCTCAGCTCGCCGAGAAAATGCGATTTAAGCAATAAAATTAAAAATGCTTATAAAACATAAACCAAACGTTGGAGGTGGTCATTTCTTCATGCGCAGTGATAAACTCGGCACTCTAAAGCACCCGAGAGCGTTTTTTTCGATGCCAACCTAACCAGAGTGACGGGAGCGGCACAATACAGAAAAAGTGCTCAGCTCGCCGAGAAAATGCGATTTAAGCAATAAAATTAAAAATGCTTATAAAACATAAACCAAACGTTGGAGGTGGTCATTTCTTCATGCGCAGTGATAAACTCGGCACTCTAAAGCACCCGAGAGCGTTTTTTTCCATGCCAACCTAACCAGAGTGACGGGAGCGGCACAATTCAGAAAAAGTGCTCAGCTCGCCGAGAAAATGCGATTTAAGCAATAAAATTAAAAATGCTTATAAAACATAAACCAAACGTTGGAGGTGGTCATTTCTTCATGCGCAGTGATAAACATGGCACTCTAAAGCACCCGAGAGCGTTTTTTTCGATGCCAACCTAACCAGAGTGACGTGAGCGGCACAATTCAGAAAAAGTGCTCAGCTTGCCGAGAAAATGCGATTTAAGCAATAAAATTAAAAATGCTTATAAAACATAAACCAAACGTTGGAGGTGGTCATTTCTTCATGCGCAGTGATAAACTCGGCACTCTAAAGCACCCGAGAGCGTTTTTTTCGATGCCAACCTAACCAGAGTGACGGGAGCGGCACAATTCAGAAAAAGCGCTCAGCTCGCCGAGAAAATGCGATTTAAGCAATAAAATTAAAAATGCTTATAAAACATAAACCAAACGTTGGAGGTGGTCATTTCTTCATGCGCAGTGATAAACTCGGCACTCTAAAGCACCCGAGAGCGTTTTTTTCGATGCCAACCTAACCAGAGTGACGGGAGCGGCACAATTCAGAAAAAGCGCTCAGCTCGCCGAGAAAATGCGATTTAAGCAATAAAATTAAAAATGCTTATAAAACATAAACCAAACGTTGGAGGTGGTCATTTCTTCATGCGCAGTGATAAATTCGGCACTCTAAAGCACCCGAGAGCGTTTTTTTCGATGCCAACCTAACCAGAGTGACGGGAGCGGCACAATTCAGAAAAAGTGCTCAGCTCGCCGAGAAAATGCGATTTAAGCAATAAAATTAAAAATGCTTATAAAACATAAACCAAACGTTGGAGGTGGTCATTTCTTCATGCGCAGTGATAAACTCGGCACTCTAAAGCACCCGAGAGCGTTTTTTTCCATGCCAACCTAAACAGAGTGACGGGAGCGGCACAATTCAGAAAAAGTGCTCAGCTCGCCGAGAAAATGCGATTTAAGCAATAAAATTAAAAATGCTTATAAAACATAAACCAAACGTTGTAGATGGTCATTTCTTATTACGCAGTAATAAACTCGGCACTCTAAAGCACCCGAGAGCGTTTTTTTCCATGCCAACCTAACCAGAGTGACGGGAGCGGCACAATTCAGAAAAAGTGCTCAGCTCGCCGAGAAAATGCGATTTAAGCAATAAAATTAAAAATGCTTATAAAACATAAACAAAACGTTGGAGGTGGTCATTTCTTCATGCACAGTGATAAACTCGGCACTCTAAAGCACCCGAGAGCGTTTTTTTCCATGCCAACCTAACCAGAGTGACGGGAGCGGCACAATTCAGAAAAAGTGCTCAGCTCGCCGAGAAAATGCGATTTAAGCAATAAAATTAAAAATGCTTATAAAACATAAACCAAACGTTGGAGGTGGTCATTTCTTCATGCGCAGTGATAAACTCGGCACTCTAAAGCACCCGAGAGCGTTTTTTTCGATGCCAACCTAACCAGAGTGACGGGAGCGGCACAATTCAGAAAAAGTGCTCAGCTCGCCGAGAAAATGCGATTTAAGCAATAAAATTAAAAATGCTTATAAAACATAAACCAAACGTTGGAGGTGGTCATTTCTTCATGCGCAGTGATAAACTCGGCACTCTAAAGCACCCGAGAGCGTTTTTTTCCATGCCAACCTAACCAGAGTGACGGGAGCGGCACAATTCAGAAAAAGTGCTCAGCTCGCCGAGAAAATGCGATTTAAGCAATAAAATTAAAAATGCTTATAAAACATAAACCAAACGTTGTAGATGGTCATTTCTTATTACGCAGTAATAAACTCGGCACTCTAAAGCACCCGAGAGCGTTTTTTTCCATGCCAACCTAACCAGAGTGACGGGAGCGGCACAATTCAGAAAAAGTGCTCAGCTCGCCGAGAAAATGCGATTTAAGCAATAAAATTAAAAATGCTTATAAAACATAAACCAAACGTTGGAGGTGGTCATTTCTTCATGCGCAGTGATAAACTCGGCACTCTAAAGCACCCGAGAGCGTTTTATTCGATGCCAACCTAACCAGAGTGACGGGAGCGGCACAATTCAGAAAAAGCGCTCAGCTCGCCGAGAAAATGCGATTTAAGCAATAAAATTAAAAATGCTTATAAAACATAAACCAAACGTTGGAGGTGGTCATTTCTTCATGCGCGGTGATAAACTCGGCACTCTAAAGCACCCGAGAGCGTTTTTTTCGATGCCAACCTAACCAGAGTGACGGGAGCGGCACAATTCAGAAAAAGTGCTCAGCTCGCCGAGAAAATGCGATTTAAGCAATACAATTAAAAATGCTTATAAAACATAAACCAAACGTTGTAGATGGTCATTTCTTATTACGCAGTAATAAACTCGGCACTCTAAAGCACCCGAGAGCGTTTTTTTCCATGCCAACCTAACCAGAGTGACGGGAGCGGCACAATTCAGAAAAAGTGCTCAGCTCGCCGAGAAAATGCGATTTAAGCAATAAAATTAAAAATGCTTATAAAACATAAACCAAACGTTGGAGGTGGCCATTTCTTCATGCGCAGTGATAAACTCGGCACTCTAAAGCACCCGAGAGCGTTTTTTTCCATGCCAACCTAACCAGAGTGACGGGAGCGGCACAATTCAGAAAAATAGCTCAGCTCGCCGAGAAAATGCGATTTAAGCAATAAAATTAAAAATGCTTATAAAACATAAACCAAACGTTGGAGGTGGCCATTTCTTCATGCGCAGTGATAAACTCGGCACTCTAAAGCACCCGAGAGCGTTTTTTTCCATGCCAACCTAACCAGAGTGACGGGAGCGGCACAATTCAGAAAAAGTGCTCAGCTCGCCGAGAAAATGCGATTTAAGCAATAAAATTAAAAATGCTTATAAAACATAAACCAAACGTTGGAGGTGGTCATTTCTTCATGCGCAGTGATAAACTCGGCACTCTAAAGCACCCGAGAGCGTTTATTTCGATGCCAACCTAACCAGAGTGACGGGAGCGGCACAATTCAGAAAAAGTGCTCAGCTCGCCGAGAAAATGCGATTTAAGCAATAAAATTAAAAATGCTTATAAAACATAAACCAAACGTTGTAGATGGTCATTTCTTATTACGCAGTAATAAACTCGGCACTCTAAAGCACCCGAGAGCGTTTTTTTCCATGCCAACCTAACCAGAGTGACGGGAGCGGCACAATTCAGAAAAAGCGCTCAGCTCGCCGAGAAAATGCGATTTAAGCAATAAAATTAAAAATGCTTATAAAACATAAACCAAACGTTGGAGGTGGTCATTTCTTCATGCGCAGTGATAAACTCGGCACTCTAAAGCACCCGAGAGCGTTTTTTTCGATGCCAACCTAACCAGAGTGACGGGAGCGGCACAATTCAGAAAAAGCGTTCAGCTCGCCGAGAAAATGCGATTTAAGCAATAAAATTAAAAATGCTTATAAAACATAAACCAAACGTTGGAGGTGGTCATTTCTTCATGCACAGTGATAAACTCGGCACTCTAAAGCACCCGAGAGCGTTTTTTTCGATGCCAACCTAACCAGAGTGACGGGAGCGGCACAATTCAGAAAAAGTGCTCAGCTCGCCGAGAAAATTCGATTTAAGCAATAAAATTAAAAATGCTTATAAAACATAAACCAAACGTTGGAGGTGGTCATTTCTTCATGCGCAGTGATAAACTCGGCACTCTAAAGCACCCGAGAGCGTTTTTTTCGATGCCAACCTAACCAGAGTGACGGGAGCGGCACAATTCAGAAAAAGTGCTCAGCTCGCCGAGAAAATGCGATTTAAGCAATAAAATTAAAAATGCTTATAAAACATAAACCAAACGTTGGAGGTGGTCATTTCTTCATGCGCAGTGATAAACTCGGCACTCTAAAGCACCCGAGAGCGTTTTATTCGATGCCAACCTAACCAGAGTGACGGAGCGGCACAATTCAGAAAAAGTGCTCAGCTCGCCGAGAAAATGCGATTTAAGCAATAAAATTAAAAATGCTTATAAAACATAAACCAAACGTTGGAGGTGGTGATTTCTTCATGCGCAGTGATAAACTCGGCACTCTAAAGAACCCGAGAGCGTTTTTTTCGATGCCAACCTAACCAGAGTGACGGGAGCGGCACAATTCAGAAAAAGCGCTCAGCTCGCCGAGAAAATGCGATTTAAGCAATAAAATTAAAAATGCTTATAAAACATAAACCAAACGTTGGAGGTGGTCATTTCTTCATGCGCAGTGATAAACTCGGCACTCTAAAGCACCCGAGAGCGTTTTTTTCCATGCCAACCTAACCAGAGTGACGGGAGCGGCACAATTCAGAAAAAGTGCTCAGCTCGCCGAGAAAATGCGATTTAAGCAATAAAATTAAAAATGCTTATAAAACATAAACCAAACGTTGTAGATGGTCATTTCTTATTACGCAGTAATAAACTCGGCACTCTAAAGCACCCGAGAGCGTTTTTTTCCATGCCAACCTAACCAGAGTGACGGGAGCGGCACAATTCAGAAAAAGTGCTCAGCTCGCCGAGAAAATGCGATTTAAGCAATAAAATTAAAAATGCTTATAAAACATAAACCAAACGTTGGAGGTGGTCATTTCTTCATGCGCAGTGATAAACTCGGCACTCTAAAGCACCCGAGAGCGTTTTTTTCGATGCCAACCTAACCAGAGTGACGGGAGCGGCACAATTCAGAAAAAGTGCTCAGCTCGCCGAGAAAATGCGATTTAAGCAATAAAATTAAAAATGCTTATAAAACATAAATCAAACGTTGGAGGTGGTCATTTCTTCATGCGCAGTGATAAACTCGGCACTCTAAAGCACCCGAGAGCGTTTTTTTCGATGCCAACCTAACCAGAGTGACGGGAGCGGCACAATTCAGAAAAAGTGCTCAGCTCGCCGAGAAAATGCGATTTAAGCAATAAAATTAAAAATGCTTATAAAACATAAACCAAACGTTGGAGTTGGTCATTTCTTCATGCGCAGTGATAAACTCGGCACTCTAAAGCACCCGAGAGCGTTTTTTTCGATGCCAACCTAACCAGAGTGACGGGAGCGGCACAATTCAGAAAAAGTGCTCAGCTCGCCGAGAAAATGCGATTTAAGCAATAAAATTAAAAATGCTTATAAAACATAAACTAAACGTTGGAGGTGGTCATTTCTTCATGCGCAGTGATAAACTCGGCACTCTAAAGCACCCAAGAGCGTTTTTTTCGATGCCAACCTAACCAGAGTGACGGGAGCGGCACAATTCAGAAAAAGCGCTCAGCTCGCCGAGAAAATGCGATTTAAGCAATAAAATTAAAAATGCTTATAAAACATAAACCAAACGTTGGAGGTGGTCATTTCTTCATGCACAGTGATAAACTCGGCACTCTAAAGCACCCGAGAGCGTTTTTTTCGATGCCAACCTAACCAGAGTGACGGGAGCGGCACAATTCAGAAAAAGTGCTCAGCTCGCCGAGAAAATGCGATTTAAGCAATAAAATTAAAAATGCTTATAAAACATAAACCAAACGTTGTAGATGGTCATTTCTTATTACGCAGTAATAAACTCGGCACTCTAAAGCACCCGAGAGCGTTTTTTTCGATGCCAACCTAACCAGAGTGACGGGAGCGGCACAATTCAGAAAAAGCGCTCAGCTCGCCGAGAAAATGCGATTTAAGCAATAAAATTAAAAATGCTTATAAAACATAAACCAAACGTTGGAGGTGGTCATTTCTTCATGCACAGTGATAAACTCGGCACTCTAAAGCACCCGAGAGCGTTTTTTTCGATGCCAACCTAACCAGAGTGACGGGAGCGGCACAATTCAGAAAAAGTGCTCAGCTCGCCGAGAAAATGCGATTTAAGCAATAAAATTAAAAATGCTTATAAAACATAAACCAAACGTTGTAAATGGTCATTTCTTATTACGCAGTAATAAACTCGGCACTCTAAAGCACCCGAGAGCGTTTTTTCGATGCCAACCTAACCAGAGTGACGGGAGCGGCACAATACAGAAAAAGCGCTCAGCTCGCCGAGAAAATGCGATTTAAGCAATAAAATTAAAAATGCTTATAAAACATAAACCAAACGTTGGAGGTGGTCTTTTCTTCATGCGCAGTGATAAACTCGGCACTCTAAAGCACCCGAGAGTGTTTTTTTCCATGCCAACCTAAACAGAGTGACGGGAGCGGCACAATTCAGAAAAAGTGCTCAGCTCGCCGAGAAAATGCGATTTAAGCAATAAAATTAAAAATGCTTATAAAACATAAACCAAACGTTGTAGATGGTCATTTCTTATTACGCAGTAATAAACTCGGCACTCTAAAGCACCCGAGAGCGTTTTTTTCCATGCCAACCTAACCAGAGTGACGGGAGCGGCACAATTCAGAAAAAGTGCTCAGCTCGCCGAGAAAATGCGATTTAAGCAATAAAATTAAAAATGCTTATAAAACATAAACCAAACGTTGGAGGTGGTCATTTCTTCATGCGCAGTGATAAACTCGGCACTCTAAAGCACCCGAGAGCGTTTTTTTCGATGCCAACCTAACCAGAGTGACGGGAGCGGCACAATTCAGAAAAAGTGCTCAGCTCACCGAGAAAATGCGATTTAAGCAATAAAATTAAAAATGCTTATAAAACATAAACCAAACGTTGGAGGTGGTCATTTCTTCATGCACAGTGATAAACTCGGCACTCTAAAGCACCCGAGAGCGTTTTTTTCCATGCCAACCTAACCAGAGTGACGGGAGCGGCACAATTCAGAAAAAGTGCTCAGCTCGCCGAGAAAATGCGATTTAAGCAATAAAATTAAAAATGCTTATAAAACATAAACCAAACGTTGGAGGTGGTCATTTCTTCATGCGCAGTGATAAACTCGGCACTCTAAAGCACCCGAGAGCGTTTTTTTCGATGCCAACCTAACCAGAGTGACGGGAGCGGCACAATTCAGAAAAAGTGCTCAGCTCGCCGAGAAAATGCGATTTAAGCAATAAAATTAAAAATGCTTATAAAACATAAACCAAACGTTGGAGGTGGTCATTTCTTCATGCGCAGTGATAAACTCGGCACTGTAAAGACTCCGAGAGCGTTTTTTTCCATGCCAACCTAACCAGAGTGACGGCAGCGGCACAATTCAGAAAAAGTGCTCAGCTCGCCGAGAAAATGCGATTTAAGCAATAAAATTAAAAATGCTTATAAAACATAAACCAAACGTTGGAGGTGGTCATTTCTTATTACGCAGTAATAAACTCGACACTCTAAAGCACCCGAGAGCGTTTTTTTCCATGCCAACCTAACCAGAGTGACGGGAGCGGCACAATTCAGAAAAAGTGCTCAGCTCGCCGAGAAAATGCGATTTAAGCAATAAAATTAAAAATGCTTATAAAACATAAACCAAACGTTGGAGGTGGTCATTTCTTCATGCGCAGTGATAAACTCGGCACTGTAAAGCACCCGAGAGCGTTTTATTCGATGCCAACCTAACCAGAGTGACGGGAGCGGCACAATTCAGAAAAAGCGCTCAGCTCGCCGAGAAAATGCGATTTAAGCAATAAAATTAAAAATGCTTATAAAACATAAACCAAACGTTGGAGGTGGTCATTTCTTCATGCGCGGTGATAAACTCGGCACTCTAAAGCACCCGAGAGCGTTTTTTTCCATGCCAACCTAACCAGAGTGACGGGAGCGGCACAATTCAGAAAAAGTGCTCAGCTCGCCGAGAAAATGCGATTTAAGCAATAAAATTAAAAATGCTTATAAAACATAAACCAAACGTTGGAGGTGGTCATTTCTTCATGCGCAGTGATAAACTCGGCACTCTAAAGCACCCGAGAGCGTTTTTTTCGATGCCAACCTAACCAGAGTGACGGGAGCGGCACAATTCAGAAAAAGTGCTCAGCTCGCCGAGAAAATGCGATTTAAGCAATAAAATTAAAAATGCTTATAAAACATAAACCAAACGTTGTAGATGGTCATTTCTTATTACGCAGTAATAAACTCGGCACTCTAAAGCACCCGAGAGCGTTTTTTTCCATGCCAACCTAACCAGAGTGACGGGAGCGGCACAATTCAGAAAAAGCGCTCAGCTCGCCGAGAAAATGCGATTTAAGCAATAAAATTAAAAATGCTTATAAAACATAAACCAAACGTTGGAGGTGGTCATTTCTTCATGCACAGTGATAAACTCGGCACTCTAAAGCACCCGAGAGCGTTTTTTTCGATGCCAACCTAACCAGAGTGACGGGAGCGGCACAATTCAGAAAAAGTGCTCAGCTCGCCGAGAAAATGCGATTTAAGCAATAAAATTAAAAATGCTTATAAAACATAAACCAAACGTTGTAGATGGTCATTTCTTATTACGCAGTAATAAACTCGGCACTCTAAAGCACCCGAGAGCGTTTTTTTCGATGCCAACCTAACCAGAGTGACGGGAGCGGCACAATTCAGAAAAAGCGCTCAGCTCGCCGAGAAAATGCGATTTAAGCAATAAAATTAAAAATGCTTATAAAACATAAACCAAACGTTGGAGGTGGTCATTTCTTCATGCACAGTGATAAACTCGGCACTCTAAAGCACCCGAGAGCGTTTTTTTCGATGCCAACCTAACCAGAGTGACGGGAGCGGCACAATTCAGAAAAAGTGCTCAGCTCGCCGAGAAAATGCGATTTAAGCAATAAAATTAAAAATGCTTATAAAACATAAACCAAACGTTGTAAATGGTCATTTCTTATTACGCAGTAATAAACTCGGCACTCTAAAGCACCCGAGAGCGTTTTTTTCGATGCCAACCTAACCAGAGTGACGGGAGCGGCACAATTCAGAAAAAGCGCTCAGCTCGCCGAGAAAATGCGATTTAAGCAATAAAATTAAAAATGCTTATAAAACATAAACCAAACGTTGGAGGTGGTCATTTCTTCATGCGCAGTGATAAACTCGGCACTCTAAAGCACCCGAGAGCGTTTTTTTCGATGCCAACCTAACCAGAGTGACGGGAGCGGCAAAATTCAGAAAAAGTGCTCAGCTCGCCGAGAAAATGCGATTTAAGCAATAAAATTAAAAATGCTTATAAAACATAAACCAAACGTTGGAGGTGGTCATTTCTTCATGCGCAGTGATAAACTCGGCACTCTAAAGCACCCGAGAGCGTTTTTTTCGATGCCAACCTAACCAGAGTGACGGGAGCGGCACAATTCAGAAAAAGTGCTCAGCTCGCCGAGAAAATGCGATTTAAGCAATAAAATTAAAAATGCTTATAAAACATAAACCAAACGTTGGAGGTGGTCATTTCTTCATGCGCAGTGATAAACTCGGCACTCTAAAGCACCCGAGAGCGTTTTTTTCGATGCCAACCTAACCAGAGTGACGGGAGCGGCACAATTCAGAAAAAGTGCTCAGCTCGCCGAGAAAATGCGATTTAAGCAATAAAATTAAAAATGCTTATAAAACATAAACCAAACGTTGTAAATGGTCATTTCTTATTACGCAGTAATAAACTCGGCACTCTAAAGCACCCGAGAGCGTTTTTTTCGATGCCAACCTAACCAGAGTGACGGGAGCGGCACAATTCAGAAAAAGCGCTCAGCTCGCCGAGAAAATGCGATTTAAGCAATAAAATTAATAATGCTTATAAAACATAAACCAAACGTTGGAGGTGGTCTTTTCTTCATGTGCAGTGATAAACTCGGCACTCTAAAGCACCCGAGAGCGTTTTTTTCCATGCCAACCAAAACAGAGTGACGGGAGCGGCACAATTCAGAAAAAGTGCTCAGCTCGCCGAGAAAATGCGATTTAAGCAATAAAATTAAAAATGCTTATAAAACATAAACCAAACATTGTAGATGGTCATTTCTTATTACGCAGTAATAAACTCGGCACTCTAAAGCACCCGAGAGCGTTTTTTCCATGCCAACCTAACCAGAGTGACGGGAGCGGCACAATTCAGAAAAAGTGCTCAGCTCGCCGAGAAAATGCGATTTAAGCAATAAAATTAAAAATGCTTATAAAACATAAACCAAACGTTGGAGGTGGTCATTTCTTCATGCGCAGTGATAAACTCGGCACTCTAAAGCACCCGAGAGCGTTTTTTTCGATGCCAACCTAACCAGAGTGACGGGAGCGGCACAATTCAGAAAAAGTGCTCAGCTCGCCGAGAAAATGCGATTTAAGCAATAAAATTAAAAATGCTTATAAAACATAAACCAAACGTTGGAGGTGGTCATTTCTTCATGCGCAGTGATAAACTCGGCACTCTAAAGCACCCGAGAGCGTTTTTTTCCATGCCAACCTAACCAGAGTGACGGGAGCGGCACAATTCAGAAAAAGTGCTCAGCTCGCCGAGAAAATGCGATTTAAGCAATAAAATTAAAAATGCTTATAAAACATAAACCAAACGTTGGAGGTGGTCATTTCTTCATGCGCAGTGATAAACTCGGCACTCTAAAGCACCCGAGAGCGTTTTTTTCCATGCCAACCTAACCAGAGTGACGGGAGCGGCAAAATTCAGAAAAAGTGCTCAGCTCGCCGAGAAAATGCGATTTAAGCAATAAAATTAAAAATGCTTATAAAACATAAACCAAACGTTGTAGATGGTCATTTCTTATTACGCAGTAATAAACTCGGCACTCTAAAGCACCCGAGAGCGTTTTTTTCCATGCCAACCTAACCAGAGTGACGGGAGCGGCACAATTCAGAAAAAGTGCTCAGCTCGCCGAGAAAATGCGATTTAAGCAATAAAATTAAAAATGCTTATAAAACATAAACCAAACGTTGGAGGTGGTCATTTCTTCATGCGCAGTGATAAACTCGGCACTCTAAAGCACCCGAGAGCGTTTTTTTCGATGCCAACCTAACCAGAGTGACGGGAGCGGCACAATTCAGAAAAAGTGCTCAGCTCGCCGAGAAAATGCGATTTAAGCAATAAAATTTAAAATGCTTATAAAACATAAACCAAACGTTGTAGATGGTAATTTCTTATTACCCAGTAATAAACTCGGCACTCTAAAGCACCCGAGAGCGTTTTTTTCCATGCCAACCTAACCAGAGTGACGGGAGCGGCACAATTCAGAAAAAGTGCTCAGCTCGCCGAGAAAATGCGATTTAAGCAATAAAATTAAAAATGCTTATAAAACATAAACCAAACGTTGGAGGTGGTCATTTCTTCATGCGCAGTGATAAACTCGGCACTCTAAAGCACCCGAGAGCGTTTTTTTCCATGCCAACCTAACCAAAGTGACGGGAGCGGCACAATTCAGAAAAAGTGCTCAGCTCGCCGAGAAAATGCGATTTAAGAAATAAAATTAAAAATGCTTATAAAACATAAACCAAACGTTGGAGGTGGTCATTTCTTCATGCGCAGTGATAAACTCGGCACTCTAAAGCACCCGAGAGCGTTTTTTTCGATGCCAACCTAACCAGAGTGACGGGAGCGGCACAATTCAGAAAAAGTGCTCAGCTCGCCGAGAAAATGCGATTTAAGCAATAAAATTAAAAATGCTTATAAAACATAAACCAAACGTTGGAGGTGGTCATTTCTTCATGCGCAATGATAAACTCGGCACTCTAAAGCACCCGAGAGCGTTTTATTTGATGCCAACCTAACCAGAGTGACGGGAGCGGCACAATTCAGAAAAAGTGCTCAGCTCGCCGAGAAAATGCGATTTAAGCAATAAAATTAAAAATGCTTATAAAACATAAACCAAACGTTGGAGGTGGTCATTTCTTCATGCGCAGTGATAAACTCGGCACTCTAAAGCACCCAAGAGCGTTTTTTTTCGATGCCAACCTAACCAGAGTGACGGGAGCGGCACAATTCAGAAAAAGCGCTCAGCTCGCCGAGAAAATGCGATTTAAGCAATAAAATTAAAAATGCTTATAAAACATAAACCAAACGTTGGAGGTGGTCATTTCTTCATGCGCGGTGATAAACTCGGCACTCTAAAGCACCCGAGAGCGTTTTTTTCGATGCCAACCTAACCAGAGTGACGGGAGCGGCACAATTCAGAAAAAGTGCTCAGCTCGCCGAGAAAATGC
Organism: Syngnathus typhle; assembly: GCF_033458585.1. Lineage (NCBI taxonomy): Eukaryota > Metazoa > Chordata > Actinopteri > Syngnathiformes > Syngnathidae > Syngnathus > Syngnathus typhle. Next base: position 276,559 of record NW_026871955.1, on the reverse strand, counting down.
GATTTAAGCAATAAAATTAAAAATGCTTATAAAACATAAACCAAACGTTGGAGGTGGTCATTTCTTCATGCGCAGTGATAAACTCGGCACTCTAAAGCACCCGAGAGCGTTTTTTTCGATGCCAACCTAACCAGAGTGACGGGAGCGGCACAATTCAGAAAAAGTGTTCAGCTCGCCGAGAAAATGCGATTTAAGCAATAAAATTAAAAATGCTTATAAAACATAAACCAAACGTTGGAGGTGGTCATTTCTTCATGCGCAGTGATAAACTCGGCACTCTAAAGCACCCGAGAGCGTTTTTTTCGATGCCAACCTAACCAGAGTGACGGGAGCGGCACAATTCAGAAAAAGCGCTCAGCTCGCCGAGAAAATGCGATTTAAGCAATAAAATTAAAAATGCTTATAAAACATAAACCAAACGTTGGAGGTGGTCATTTCTTCATGCGCAGTGATAAACTCGGCACTCTAAAGCACCCGAGAGCGTTTTTTTCCATGCCAACCTAAACAGAGTGACGGGAGCGGCACAATTCAGAAAAAGTGCTCAGCTCGCCGAGAAAATGCGATTTAAGCAATAAAATTAAAAATGCTTATAAAACATAAACCAAACGTTGTAGATGGTCATTTCTTATTACGCAGTAATAAACTCGGCACTCTAAAGCACCCGAGAGCGATTTTTTCCATGCCAACCTAACCAGAGTGACGGGAGCGGCACAATTCAGAAAAAGTGCTCAGCTCGCCGAGAAAATGCGATTTAAGCAATAAAATTAAAAATGCTTATAAAACATAAACCAAACGTTGGAGGTGGTCATTTCTTCATGCGCAGTGATAAACTCGGCACTCTAAAGCACCCGAGAGCGTTTTTTTCGATGCCAACCTAACCAGAGTGACGGGAGCGGCACAATTCAGAAAAAGTGCTCTGCTCGCCGAGAAAATGCGATTTAAGCAATAAAATTAAAAATGCTTATAAAACATAAACCAAACGTTGGAGGTGGCCATTTCTTCATGCGCAGTGATAAACTCGGCACTCTAAAGCACCCGAGAGCGTTTTTTTCCATGCCAACCTAACCAGAGTGACGGGAGCGGCACAATTCAGAAAAAGTGCTCAGCTCGCCGAGAAAATGCGATTTAAGCAATAAAATTAAAAATGCTTATAAAACATAAACCAAACGTTGGAGGTGGTCATTTCTTCATGCGCAGTGATAAACTCGGCACTCTAAAGCACCCGAGAGCGTTTTTTTCCATGCCAACCTAACCAGAGTGACGGGAGCGGCACAATTCAGAAAAAGTGCTCAGCTCGCCGAGAAAATGCGATTTAAGCAATAAAATTAAAAATGCTTATAAAACATAAACCAAACGTTGGAGGTGGCCATTTCTTCATGCGCAGTGATAAACTCGGCACTCTAAAGCACCCGAGAGCGTTTTTTTCCATGCCAACCTAACCAGAGTGACGGGAGCGGCACAATTCAGAAAAAGTGCTCAGCTCGCCGAGAAAATGCGATTTAAGCAATAAAATTAAAAATGCTTATAATACATAAACCAAACGTTGGAGGTGGCCATTTCTTCATGCGCAGTGATAAACTCGGCACTCTAAAGCACCCGAGAGCGTTTTTTTCCATGCCTAACCAGAGTGACGGGAGCGGCACAATTCAGAAAAAGTGCTCAGCTCGCCGAGAAAATGCGATTTAAGCAATAAAATTAAAAATGCTTATAAAACATAAACCAAACGTTGGAGGTGGTCATTTCTTCATGCGCAGTGATAAACTCGGCACTCTAAAGCACCCGAGAGCGTTTTTTTCCATGCCAACCTAACCAGAGTGACAGGAGCGGCACAATTCAGAAAAAGTGCTCAGCTCGCCGAGAAAATGCGATTTAAGCAATAAAATTAAAAATGCTTATAAAACATAAACCAAACGTTGGAGGTGGTCTTTTCTTCATGCGCAGTGATAAACTCGGCACTCTAAAGCACCCGAGAGCGTTTTTTTCCATGCCAACCTAAACAGAGTGACGGGAGCGGCACAATTCAGAAAAAGTGCTCAGCTCGCCGAGAAAATGCGATTTAAGCAATAAAATTAAAAATGCTTATAAAACATAAACCAAACGTTGTAGATGGTCATTTCTTATTACGCAGAAATAAACTCGGCACTCTAAAGCACCCGAGAGCGTTTTTTTCCATGCCAACCTAACCAGAGTGACGGGAGCGGCACAATTCAGAAAAAGTGCTCAGCTCGCCGAGAAAATGCGATTTAAGCAATAAAATTAAAAATGCTTATAAAACATAAACCAAACGTTGGAGGTGGTCATTTCTTCATGCACAGTGATAAACTCGGCACTCTAAAGCACCCGAGAGCGTTTTTTTCCATGCCAACCTAACCAGAGTGACGGGAGCGGCACAATTCAGAAAAAGTGCTCAGCTCGCCGAGAAAATGCGATTTAAGCAATAAAATTAAAAATGCTTATAAAACATAAACCAAACGTTGGAGGTGGTCATTTCTTCATGCGCAGTGATAAACTCGGCACTCTAAAGCACCCGAGAGCGTTTTTTTCCATGCCAACCTAACCAGAGTGACAGGAGCGGCACAATTCAGAAAAAGTGCTCAGCTCGCCGAGAAAATGCGATTTAAGCAATAAAATTAAAAATGTTATAAAACATAAACCAAACGTTGGAGGTGGTCATTTCTTCATGCACAGTGATAAACTCGGCACTCTAAAGCACCCGAGAGCGTTTTTTTCCATGCCAACCTAACCAGAGTGACGGGAGCGGCACAATTCAGAAAAAGTGCTCAGCTCGCCGAGAAAATGCGATTTAAGCAATAAAATTAAAAATGCTTATAAAACATAAACCAAACGTTGGAGGTGGTCATTTCTTCATGCGCAGTGATAAACTCGGCACTCTAAAGCACCCGAGAGCGTTTTTTTCGATGCCAACCTAACCAGAGTGACGGGAGCGGCACAATTCAGAAAAAGTGCTCAGCTCGCCGAGAAAATGCGATTTAAGCAATAAAATTAAAAATGCTTATAAAACATAAACCAAACGTTGGAGGTGGTCATTTCTTCATGCGCAGTGATAAACTCGGCACTCTAAAGCACCCGAGAGCGTTTTTTTCCATGCCAACCTAACCAGAGTGACGGGAGCGGCACAATTCAGAAAAAGTGCTCAGCTCGCCGAGAAAATGCGATTTAAGCAATAAAATTAAAAATGCTTATAAAACATAAACCAAACGTTGTAGATGGTCATTTCTTATTACGCAGTAATAAACTCGGCACTCTAAAGCACCCGAGAGCGTTTTTTTCCATGCCAACCTAACCAGAGTGACGGGAGCGGCACAATTCAGAAAAAGTGCTCAGCTCGCCGAGAAAATGCGATTTAAGCAATAAAATTAAAAATGCTTATAAAACATAAACCAAACGTTGGAGGTGGTCATTTCTTCATGCGCAGTGATAAACTCGGCACTCTAAAGCACCCGAGAGCGTTTTATTCGATGCCAACCTAACCAGAGTGACGGGAGCGGCACAATTCAGAAAAAGCGCTCAGCTCGCCGAGAAAATGCGATTTAAGCAATAAAATTAAAAATGCTTATAAAACATAAACCAAACGTTGGAGGTGGTCATTTCTTCATGCGCGGTGATAAACTCGGCACTCTAAAGCACCCGAGAGCGTTTTTTTCCATGCCAACCTAACCAGAGTGACGGGAGCGGCACAATTCAGAAAAAGTGCTCAGCTCGCCGAGAAAATGCGATTTAAGCAATAAAATTAAAAATGCTTATAAAACATAAACCAAACGTTGGAGGTGGTCATTTCTTCATGCGCAGTGATAAACTCGGCACTCTAAAGCACCCGAGAGCGTTTTTTTCGATGCCAACCTAACCAGAGTGACGGGAGCGGCACAATTCAGAAAAAGTGCTCAGCTCGCCGAGAAAATGCGATTTAAGCAATAAAATTAAAAATGCTTATAAAACATAAACCAAACGTTGTAGATGGTCATTTCTTATTACGCAGTAATAAACTCGGCACTCTAAAGCACCCGAGAGCGTTTTTTTCCATGCCAACCTAACCAGAGTGACGGGAGCGGCACAATTCAGAAAAAGTGCTCAGCTCGCCGAGAAAATGCGATTTAAGCAATACAATTAAAAATGCTTATAAAACATAAACCAAACGTTGGAGGTGGTCATTTCTTCATGTGCAGTGATAAACTCGGCACTCTAAAGCACCCGAGAGCGTTTTTTTCCATGCCAACCTAACCAGAGTGACGGGAGCGGCACAATTCAGAAAAAGTGCTCAGCTCGCCGAGAAAATGCGATTTAAGCAATAAAATTAAAAATGCTTATAAAACATAAACCAAACGTTGGAGGTGGTCATTTCTTCATGCACAGTGATAAACTCGGCACTCTAAAGCACCCGAGAGCGTTTTTTTCGATGCCAACCTAACCAGAGTGACGGGAGCGGCACAATTCAGAAAAAGTGCTCAGCTCGCCGAGAAAATGCGATTTAAGCAATAAAATTAAAAATGCTTATAAAACATAAACCAAACGTTGGAGGTGGTCATTTCTTCATGCGCAGTGATAAACTCGGCACTCTAAAGCACCCGAGAGCGTTTTTTTCGATGCCAACCTAACCAGAGTGACGGGAGCGGCACTATTCAGAAAAAGTGCTCAGCTCGCCGAGAAAATGCGATTTAAGCAATAAAATTAAAAATGCTTATAAAACATAAACCAAACGTTGGAGGTGGTCATTTCTTCATGCGCAGTGATAAACTCGGCACTCTAAAGCACCCGAGATTGTTTTAATCGATGCCAACCTAACCAGAGTGACGGGAGCGGCACAATTCAGAAAAAGTGCTCAGCTCGCCGAGAAAATGCGATTTAAGCAATAAAATTAAAAATGCTTATAAAACATAAACCAAACGTTGGAGGTGGTCATTTCTTCATGCGCAGTGATAAACTCGGCACTCTAAAGCACCCGAGAGCGTTTTTTTCCATGCCAACCTAACCAGAGTGACAGGAGCGGCACAATTCAGAAAAAGTGCTCAGCTCGCCGAGAAAATGCGATTTAAGCAATAAAATTAAAAATGCTTATAAAACATAAACCAAACGTTGGAGGTGGTCTTTTCTTCATGCGCAGTGATAAACTCGGCACTCTAAAGCACCCGAGAGCGTTTTTTTCCATGCCAACCTAAACAGAGTGACGGGAGCGGCACAATTCAGAAAAAGTGCTCAGCTCGCCGAGAAAATGCGATTTAAGCAATAAAATTAAAAATGCTTATAAAACATAAACCAAACGTTGTAGATGGTCATTTCTTATTACGCAGAAATAAACTCGGCACTCTAAAGCACCCGAGAGCGTTTTTTTCCATGCCAACCTAACCAGAGTGACGGGAGCGGCACAATTCAGAAAAAGTGCTCAGCTCGCCGAGAAAATGCGATTTAAGCAATAAAATTAAAAATGCTTATAAAACATAAACCAAACGTTGGAGGTGGTCATTTCTTCATGCACAGTGATAAACTCGGCACTCTAAAGCACCCGAGAGCGTTTTTTTCCATGCCAACCTAACCAGAGTGACGGGAGCGGCACAATTCAGAAAAAGTGCTCAGCTCGCCGAGAAAATGCGATTTAAGCAATAAAATTAAAAATGCTTATAAAACATAAACCAAACGTTGGAGGTGGTCATTTCTTCATGCGCAGTGATAAACTCGGCACTCTAAAGCACCCGAGAGCGTTTTTTTCCATGCCAACCTAACCAGAGTGACAGGAGCGGCACAATTCAGAAAAAGTGCTCAGCTCGCCGAGAAAATGCGATTTAAGCAATAAAATTAAAAATGTTATAAAACATAAACCAAACGTTGGAGGTGGTCATTTCTTCATGCACAGTGATAAACTCGGCACTCTAAAGCACCCGAGAGCGTTTTTTTCCATGCCAACCTAACCAGAGTGACGGGAGCGGCACAATTCAGAAAAAGTGCTCAGCTCGCCGAGAAAATGCGATTTAAGCAATAAAATTAAAAATGCTTATAAAACATAAACCAAACGTTGGAGGTGGTCATTTCTTCATGCGCAGTGATAAACTCGGCACTCTAAAGCACCCGAGAGCGTTTTTTTCGATGCCAACCTAACCAGAGTGACGGGAGCGGCACAATTCAGAAAAAGTGCTCAGCTCGCCGAGAAAATGCGATTTAAGCAATAAAATTAAAAATGCTTATAAAACATAAACCAAACGTTGGAGGTGGTCATTTCTTCATGCGCAGTGATAAACTCGGCACTCTAAAGCACCCGAGAGCGTTTTTTTCCATGCCAACCTAACCAGAGTGACGGGAGCGGCACAATTCAGAAAAAGTGCTCAGCTCGCCGAGAAAATGCGATTTAAGCAATAAAATTAAAAATGCTTATAAAACATAAACCAAACGTTGTAGATGGTCATTTCTTATTACGCAGTAATAAACTCGGCACTCTAAAGCACCCGAGAGCGTTTTTTTCCATGCCAACCTAACCAGAGTGACGGGAGCGGCACAATTCAGAAAAAGTGCTCAGCTCGCCGAGAAAATGCGATTTAAGCAATAAAATTAAAAATGCTTATAAAACATAAACCAAACGTTGGAGGTGGTCATTTCTTCATGCGCAGTGATAAACTCGGCACTCTAAAGCACCCGAGAGCGTTTTATTAGATGCCAACCTAACCAGAGTGACGGGAGCGGCACAATTCAGAAAAAGCGCTCAGCTCGCCGAGAAAATGCGATTTAAGCAATAAAATTAAAAATGCTTATAAAACATAAACCAAACGTTGGAGGTGGTCATTTCTTCATGCGCGGTGATAAACTCGGCACTCTAAAGCACCCGAGAGCGTTTTTTTCCATGCCAACCTAACCAGAGTGACGGGAGCGGCACAATTCAGAAAAAGTGCTCAGCTCGCCGAGAAAATGCGATTTAAGCAATAAAATTAAAAATGCTTATAAAACATAAACCAAACGTTGGAGGTGGTCATTTCTTCATGCGCAGTGATAAACTCGGCACTCTAAAGCACCCGAGAGCGTTTTTTTCGATGCCAACCTAACCAGAGTGACGGGAGCGGCACAATTCAGAAAAAGTGCTCAGCTCGCCGAGAAAATGCGATTTAAGCAATAAAATTAAAAATGCTTATAAAACATAAACCAAACGTTGTAGATGGTCATTTCTTATTACGCAGTAATAAACTCGGCACTCTAAAGCACCCGAGAGCGTTTTTTTCCATGCCAACCTAACCAGAGTGACGGGAGCGGCACAATTCAGAAAAAGTGCTCAGCTCGCCGAGAAAATGCGATTTAAGCAATACAATTAAAAATGCTTATAAAACATAAACCAAACGTTGGAGGTGGTCATTTCTTCATGTGCAGTGATAAACTCGGCACTCTAAAGCACCCGAGAGCGTTTTTTTCCATGCCAACCTAACCAGAGTGACGGGAGCGGCACAATTCAGAAAAAGTGCTCAGCTCGCCGAGAAAATGCGATTTAAGCAATAAAATTAAAAATGCTTATAAAACATAAACCAAACGTTGGAGGTGGCCATTTCTTCATGCACAGTGATAAACTCGGCACTCTAAAGCACCCGAGAGCGTTTTTTTCGATGCCAACCTAACCAGAGTGACGGGAGCGGCACAATTCAGAAAAAGTGCTCAGCTCGCCGAGAAAATGCGATTTAAGCAATAAAATTAAAAATGCTTATAAAACATAAACCAAACGTTGTAGATGGTAATTTCTTATTACCCAGTAATAAACTCGGCACTCTAAAGCACCCGAGAGCGTTTTTTTCCATGCCAACCTAACCAGAGTGACGGGAGCGGCACAATTCAGAAAAAGTGCTCAGCTCGCCGAGAAAATGCGATTTAAGCAATAAAATTAAAAATGCTTATAAAACATAAACCAAACGTTGGAGGTGGTCATTTCTTCATGCGCAGTGATAAACTCGGCACTCTAAAGCACCCGAGAGCGTTTTTTTCCATGCCAACCTAACCAAAGTGACGGGAGCGGCACAATTCAGAAAAAGTGCTCAGCTCGCCGAGAAAATGCGATTTAAGAAATAAAATTAAAAATGCTTATAAAACATAAACCAAACGTTGGAGGTGGTCATTTCTTCATGCGCAGTGATAAACTCGGCACTCTAAAGCACCCGAGAGCGTTTTTTTCCATGCCAACCTAACCAGAGTGACGGGAGCGGCACAATTCAGAAAAAGTGCTCAGCTCGCCGAGAAAATGCGATTTAAGCAATAAAATTAAAAATGCTTATAAAACATAAACCAAACGTTGGAGGTGGTCATTTCTTCATGCGCAGTGATAAACTCGGCACTCTAAAGCACCCGAGAGCGTTTTTTTCGATGCCAACCTAACCAGAGTGACGGGAGCGGCACAATTCAGAAAAAGTGTTCAGCTCGCCGAGAAAATGCGATTTAAGCAATAAAATTAAAAATGCTTATAAAACATAAACCAAACGTTGGAGGTGGTCATTTCTTCATGCGCAGTGATAAACTCGGCACTCTAAAGCACCCGAGAGCGTTTTTTTCGATGCCAACCTAACCAGAGTGACGGGAGCGGCACAATTCAGAAAAAGCGCTCAGCTCGCCGAGAAAATGCGATTTAAGCAATAAAATTAAAAATGCTTATAAAACATAAACCAAACGTTGGAGGTGGTCATTTCTTCATGCGCAGTGATAAACTCGGCACTCTAAAGCACCCGAGAGCGTTTTTTTCCATGCCAACCTAAACAGAGTGACGGGAGCGGCACAATTCAGAAAAAGTGCTCAGCTCGCCGAGAAAATGCGATTTAAGCAATAAAATTAAAAATGCTTATAAAACATAAACCAAACGTTGTAGATGGTCATTTCTTATTACGCAGTAATAAACTCGGCACTCTAAAGCACCCGAGAGCGATTTTTTCCATGCCAACCTAACCAGAGTGACGGGAGCGGCACAATTCAGAAAAAGTGCTCAGCTCGCCGAGAAAATGCGATTTAAGCAATAAAATTAAAAATGCTTATAAAACATAAACCAAACGTTGGAGGTGGTCATTTCTTCATGCGCAGTGATAAACTCGGCACTCTAAAGCACCCGAGAGCGTTTTTTTCGATGCCAACCTAACCAGAGTGACGGGAGCGGCACAATTCAGAAAAAGTGCTCAGCTCGCCGAGAAAATGCGATTTAAGCAATAAAATTAAAAATGCTTATAAAACATAAACCAAACGTTGGAGGTGGCCATTTCTTCATGCGCAGTGATAAACTCGGCACTCTAAAGCACCCGAGAGCGTTTTTTTCCATGCCAACCTAACCAGAGTGACGGGAGCGGCACAATTCAGAAAAAGTGCTCAGCTCGCCGAGAAAATGCGATTTAAGCAATAAAATTAAAAATGCTTATAAAACATAAACCAAACGTTGGAGGTGGTCATTTCTTCATGCGCAGTGATAAACTCGGCACTCTAAAGCACCCGAGAGCGTTTTTTTCCATGCCAACCTAACCAGAGTGACGGGAGCGGCACAATTCAGAAAAAGTGCTCAGCTCGCCGAGAAAATGCGATTTAAGCAATAAAATTAAAAATGCTTATAAAACATAAACCAAACGTTGTAGATGGTCATTTCTTATTACGCAGTAATAAACTCGGCACTCTAAAGCACCCGAGAGCGTTTTTTTCCATGCCAACCTAACCAGAGTGACGGGAGCGGCACAATTCAGAAAAAGTGCTCAGCTCGCCGAGAAAATGCGATTTAAGCAATAAAATTAAAAATGCTTATAAAACATAAACCAAACGTTGGAGGTGGTCATTTCTTCATGCGCAGTGATAAACTCGGCACTCTAAAGCACCCGAGAGCGTTTTATTCGATGCCAACCTAACCAGAGTGACGGGAGCGGCACAATTCAGAAAAAGCGCTCAGCTCGCCGAGAAAATGCGATTTAAGCAATAAAATTAAAAATGCTTATAAAACATAAACCAAACGTTGGAGGTGGTCATTTCTTCATGCGCGGTGATAAACTCGGCACTCTAAAGCACCCGAGAGCGTTTTTTTCCATGCCAACCTAACCAGAGTGACGGGAGCGGCACAATTCAGAAAAAGTGCTCAGCTCGCCGAGAAAATGCGATTTAAGCAATAAAATTAAAAATGCTTATAAAACATAAACCAAACGTTGGAGGTGGTCATTTCTTCATGCGCAGTGATAAACTCGGCACTCTAAAGCACCCGAGAGCGTTTTTTTCGATGCCAACCTAACCAGAGTGACGGGAGCGGCACAATTCAGAAAAAGTGCTCAGCTCGCCGAGAAAATGCGATTTAAGCAATAAAATTAAAAATGCTTATAAAACATAAACCAAACGTTGTAGATGGTCATTTCTTATTACGCAGTAATAAACTCGGCACTCTAAAGCACCCGAGAGCGTTTTTTTCCATGCCAACCTAACCAGAGTGACGGGAGCGGCACAATTCAGAAAAAGTGCTCAGCTCGCCGAGAAAATGCGATTTAAGCAATACAATTAAAAATGCTTATAAAACATAAACCAAACGTTGGAGGTGGTCATTTCTTCATGTGCAGTGATAAACTCGGCACTCTAAAGCACCCGAGAGCGTTTTTTTCCATGCCAACCTAACCAGAGTGACGGGAGCGGCACAATTCAGAAAAAGTGCTCAGCTCGCCGAGAAAATGCGATTTAAGCAATAAAATTAAAAATGCTTATAAAACATAAACCAAACGTTGGAGGTGGTCATTTCTTCATGCACAGTGATAAACTCGGCACTCTAAAGCACCCGAGAGCGTTTTTTTCGATGCCAACCTAACCAGAGTGACGGGAGCGGCACAATTCAGAAAAAGTGCTCAGCTCGCCGAGAAAATGCGATTTAAGCAATAAAATTAAAAATGCTTATAAAACATAAACCAAACGTTGGAGGTGGTCATTTCTTCATGCGCAGTGATAAACTCGGCACTCTAAAGCACCCGAGAGCGTTTTTTTCGATGCCAACCTAACCAGAGTGACGGGAGCGGCACTATTCAGAAAAAGTGCTCAGCTCGCCGAGAAAATGCGATTTAAGCAATAAAATTAAAAATGCTTATAAAACATAAACCAAACGTTGGAGGTGGTCATTTCTTCATGCGCAGTGATAAACTCGGCACTCTAAAGCACCCGAGATTGTTTTAATCGATGCCAACCTAACCAGAGTGACGGGAGCGGCACAATTCAGAAAAAGTGCTCAGCTCGCCGAGAAAATGCGATTTAAGCAATAAAATTAAAAATGCTTATAAAACATAAACCAAACGTTGGAGGTGGTCATTTCTTCATGCGCAGTGATAAACTCGGCACTCTAAAGCACCCGAGAGCGTTTTTTTCCATGCCAACCTAACCAGAGTGACAGGAGCGGCACAATTCAGAAAAAGTGCTCAGCTCGCCGAGAAAATGCGATTTAAGCAATAAAATTAAAAATGCTTATAAAACATAAACCAAACGTTGGAGGTGGTCTTTTCTTCATGCGCAGTGATAAACTCGGCACTCTAAAGCACCCGAGAGCGTTTTTTTCCATGCCAACCTAAACAGAGTGACGGGAGCGGCACAATTCAGAAAAAGTGCTCAGCTCGCCGAGAAAATGCGATTTAAGCAATAAAATTAAAAATGCTTATAAAACATAAACCAAACGTTGTAGATGGTCATTTCTTATTACGCAGAAATAAACTCGGCACTCTAAAGCACCCGAGAGCGTTTTTTTCCATGCCAACCTAACCAGAGTGACGGGAGCGGCACAATTCAGAAAAAGTGCTCAGCTCGCCGAGAAAATGCGATTTAAGCAATAAAATTAAAAATGCTTATAAAACATAAACCAAACGTTGGAGGTGGTCATTTCTTCATGCACAGTGATAAACTCGGCACTCTAAAGCACCCGAGAGCGTTTTTTTCCATGCCAACCTAACCAGAGTGACGGGAGCGGCACAATTCAGAAAAAGTGCTCAGCTCGCCGAGAAAATGCGATTTAAGCAATAAAATTAAAAATGCTTATAAAACATAAACCAAACGTTGGAGGTGGTCATTTCTTCATGCGCAGTGATAAACTCGGCACTCTAAAGCACCCGAGAGCGTTTTTTTCCATGCCAACCTAACCAGAGTGACAGGAGCGGCACAATTCAGAAAAAGTGCTCAGCTCGCCGAGAAAATGCGATTTAAGCAATAAAATTAAAAATGTTATAAAACATAAACCAAACGTTGGAGGTGGTCATTTCTTCATGCACAGTGATAAACTCGGCACTCTAAAGCACCCGAGAGCGTTTTTTTCCATGCCAACCTAACCAGAGTGACGGGAGCGGCACAATTCAGAAAAAGTGCTCAGCTCGCCGAGAAAATGCGATTTAAGCAATAAAATTAAAAATGCTTATAAAACATAAACCAAACGTTGGAGGTGGTCATTTCTTCATGCGCAGTGATAAACTCGGCACTCTAAAGCACCCGAGAGCGTTTTTTTCGATGCCAACCTAACCAGAGTGACGGGAGCGGCACAATTCAGAAAAAGTGCTCAGCTCGCCGAGAAAATGCGATTTAAGCAATAAAATTAAAAATGCTTATAAAACATAAACCAAACGTTGGAGGTGGTCATTTCTTCATGCGCAGTGATAAACTCGGCACTCTAAAGCACCCGAGAGCGTTTTTTTCCATGCCAACCTAACCAGAGTGACGGGAGCGGCACAATTCAGAAAAAGTGCTCAGCTCGCCGAGAAAATGCGATTTAAGCAATAAAATTAAAAATGCTTATAAAACATAAACCAAACGTTGTAGATGGTCATTTCTTATTACGCAGTAATAAACTCGGCACTCTAAAGCACCCGAGAGCGTTTTTTTCCATGCCAACCTAACCAGAGTGACGGGAGCGGCACAATTCAGAAAAAGTGCTCAGCTCGCCGAGAAAATGCGATTTAAGCAATAAAATTAAAAATGCTTATAAAACATAAACCAAACGTTGGAGGTGGTCATTTCTTCATGCGCAGTGATAAACTCGGCACTCTAAAGCACCCGAGAGCGTTTTATTCGATGCCAACCTAACCAGAGTGACGGGAGCGGCACAATTCAGAAAAAGCGCTCAGCTCGCCGAGAAAATGCGATTTAAGCAATAAAATTAAAAATGCTTATAAAACATAAACCAAACGTTGGAGGTGGTCATTTCTTCATGCGCGGTGATAAACTCGGCACTCTAAAGCACCCGAGAGCGTTTTTTTCCATGCCAACCTAACCAGAGTGACGGGAGCGGCACAATTCAGAAAAAGTGCTCAGCTCGCCGAGAAAATGCGATTTAAGCAATAAAATTAAAAATGCTTATAAAACATAAACCAAACGTTGGAGGTGGTCATTTCTTCATGCGCAGTGATAAACTCGGCACTCTAAAGCACCCGAGAGCGTTTTTTTCGATGCCAACCTAACCAGAGTGACGGGAGCGGCACAATTCAGAAAAAGTGCTCAGCTCGCCGAGAAAATGCGATTTAAGCAATAAAATTAAAAATGCTTATAAAACATAAACCAAACGTTGTAGATGGTCATTTCTTATTACGCAGTAATAAACTCGGCACTCTAAAGCACCCGAGAGCGTTTTTTTCCATGCCAACCTAACCAGAGTGACGGGAGCGGCACAATTCAGAAAAAGTGCTCAGCTCGCCGAGAAAATGCGATTTAAGCAATACAATTAAAAATGCTTATAAAACATAAACCAAACGTTGGAGGTGGTCATTTCTTCATGTGCAGTGATAAACTCGGCACTCTAAAGCACCCGAGAGCGTTTTTTTCCATGCCAACCTAACCAGAGTGACGGGAGCGGCACAATTCAGAAAAAGTGCTCAGCTCGCCGAGAAAATGCGATTTAAGCAATAAAATTAAAAATGCTTATAAAACATAAACCAAACGTTGGAGGTGGCCATTTCTTCATGCACAGTGATAAACTCGGCACTCTAAAGCACCCGAGAGCGTTTTTTTCGATGCCAACCTAACCAGAGTGACGGGAGCGGCACAATTCAGAAAAAGTGCTCAGCTCGCCGAGAAAATGCGATTTAAGCAATAAATTAAAAATGCTTATAAAACATAAACCAAACGTTGTAGATGGTAATTTCTTATTACCCAGTAATAAACTCGGCACTCTAAAGCACCGAGAGCGTTTTTTTCCATGCCAACCTAACCAGAGTGACGGGAGCGGCACAATTCAGAAAAAGTGCTCAGCTCGCCGAGAAAATGCGATTTAAGCAATAAAATTAAAAATGCTTATTAAAACATAAACCAAACGTTGGAGGTGGTCATTTCTTCATGCGCAGTGATAAACTCGGCACCTCTAAAGCACCCGAGAGCGTTTTTTTCCATGCCAACCTAACCAAAGTGACGGAGCGGCACAATTCAGAAAAAGTGCTCAGCTCGCCGAGAAAATGCGATTTAAGAAATAAAATTAAAAATGCTTATAAAACATAACCAAACGTTGGAGGTGGTCATTTCTTCATGCGCAGTGATAAACTCGGCACTCTAAAGCACCCGAAGAGCGTTTTTTTTTTCCATGCCCAACCTAACCAGAGTGACGGGAGCGGCACAATCAGAAAAAGTGCTCAGCTCGCCGAGAAAATGCGATTTAAGCAATAAAATTAAAAATGCTTATAAAACATAAACCAAACGTTGGAGGTGGTCAGTTCTTCATGCGCAATGATAAACTCGGCACTCTAAAGCACCCGAGAGCGTTTTATTTGATGCCAACCTAACCAGAGTGACGGGAGCGGCACAATTCAGAAAAAGTGCTCAGCTCGCCGAGAAAATGCGATTTAAGCAATAAATTAAAAATGCTTATAAAACATAAACCAACGTTGGAGGTGGTCATTTCTTCATGCGCAGTGATAAACTCGGCACTCTAAGCACCAAGAGCGTTTTTTTTCGATGCCAACCTAACCAGAGTGACGGGAGCGGCACAATCAGAAAAAGCGCTCAGCTCGCCGAGAAAATGCGATTTAAGCAATAAATTAAAAATGCTTATAAAACATAAACCAAACGTTGGAGGTGGTCATTTCTTCATGCGCGGTGATAAACTCGGCACTCTAAAGCGACCCGAGAGCGTTTTTTTCGATGCCAACCTAACCAGAGTGACGGGAGCGGCACAATTCAGAAAAAGTGCTCAGCTCGCCGAGAAAATGCGATTTAAGCAATAAAATTAAAAATGCTTATAAAACATAAACCAAACGTTGGAGGTGGTCATTTCTTCATGCGCAGTGATAAACTCGGCACTCTAAAGCACCCGAGAGCGTTTTTTTCGATGCCAACCTAACCAGAGTGACGGGAGCGGCACAATTCAGAAAAGTGTTCAGCTCGCCGAGAAATGCGATTTAAGCAATAAAATTAAAAATGCTTATAAAACATAAACCAAACGTTGGAGGTGGTCATTTCTTCATGCGCAGTGATAAACTCGGCACTCTAAAGCACCCGAGAGCGTTTTTTTCGATGCCAACCTAACCAGAGTGACGGGAGCGGCACAATTCAGAAAAAAGCGCTCAGCTCGCCGAGAAAATGCGATTTAAGCAATAAATTAAAAATGCTTAATAAACATAAACCAAACGTTGGAGGTCGGTCATTTCTTCCATGCGCAGTGATAAACTCGGCACTCTAAAGCACCCGAGAGCGTTTCTTTTCCATGCCCAACCTAAACAGAGTGACGGGAGCGGCACAATTCAGAAAAAGTGCTCAGCTCGCCGAGAAAATGCGATTAAGCAATAAAATTAAAAATGCTTTATAAAACATAAACCAAACGTTGTAGATGGTCATTTCTTATTACGCAGTAATAAACTCGGCACTCTAAGCACCCGAGAGCGATTTTTTCCATGCCAACCTAACCAGAGTGACGGGAGCGGCACAATTCAGAAAAAGTGCTCAGCTCGCCGAGAAATGCGATTTAAGCAATAAAATTAAAAATGCTTATAAAACATAAACCAAACGTTGGAGGTGGTCATTTCTTCATAGCGCAGTGATAAAACTCGGCACTCTAAAGCACCCGAGAGCGAGTTTTTTTCGATGCCAACCTAACCAGAAGTGACGGGAGCGGCACAATCAGAAAAAGTGCTCAGGCTCGCCTGACGAACATGCGATTTAAGCAATAAAATTAAAAATGCTTATAAACATAAACCAAACGTTGGAGGTGGCCTCATATCTTCATGCGCAGTGATACACTCGGCACTCTAAAGCACCCCCCGAGAGCGTTTTTTTCCATGCACCTAACCAGAGTGACGGGAGCGGCACAATTCAGAAAAAGTGCTCAGCTCGCCGTAGAGAAAATGCGATTTAAGCAATAAAATTAAAAAAGCTTATAAAACATAAACCAAACGTTGGAGGTGGTCCATTTCTTCATGCGCAGTGATAAACTCGGCACTCTAAAGCACCCCGAGAGCGTTTTTTTTTCCATGCCAACCTAACCAGAGTGACAGGGAGCGGCACAATTCCAGAAAAAGTGCTCAGCTCGCCGAGAAATGCGATTTAAGCAATAAAATTAAAAATGCTTATAAACATAAACCAAACGTTGGAGGTGGCCCATTTCTTCATGCGCACGTGATAAACTCGGCACTCTAAAGCACCCGAGAGCGTTTTTTTCCATGCCAACCTAAACCAGAGTGACGGGAGCGGCACAATTCAGAAAAAGTGCTCAGTCGCCGAGAAAATGCGATTTAAGCCAATAACATTAAAAATGCTTATAAAACATAAACCAACGTTGGAGGTAGGTCATTTCTTCATGCGCAGCTGATAAACTCGGGCACTCTAAGCACCCGAGCAGCGTTTTTTTCCATTGCCAACCTAAACAGAGTGACAGGCGAGCGGCACAATTCAGAACTAAGTGCACAGTCAGCCGAGGAAAATGCGATTTTTAAGCAAAAAATTAAAAATGCTTATAAAACATAAACCAAACGTTGTTAATAAACTCGGCACTCTAAAGCACCCGAGAGCGATTTTTTCCATGCCAACCTAACCAGAGTGACGGGAGCGGCACAATTCAGAAAAAGTGCTCAGCTCGCCGAGAAAATGCGATTTAAGCAATAAAATTAAAAATGCTTATAAAACATAAACCAAACGTTGGAGGTGGTCATTTCTTCATGCGCAGTGATAAACTCGGCACTCTAAAGCACCCGAGAGCGTTTTTTTCGATGCCAACCTAACCAGAGTGACGGGAGCGGCACAATTCAGAAAAAGTGCTCAGCTCGCCGAGAAAATGCGATTTAAGCAATAAAATTAAAAATGCTTATAAAACATAAACCAAACGTTGGAGGTGGCCATTTCTTCATGCGCAGTGATAAACTCGGCACTCTAAAGCACCCGAGAGCGTTTTTTTCCATGCCAACCTAACCAGAGTGACGGGAGCGGCACAATTCAGAAAAAGTGCTCAGCTCGCCGAGAAAATGCGATTTAAGCAATAAAATTAAAAATGCTTATAAAACATAAACCAAACGTTGGAGGTGGTCATTTCTTCATGCGCAGTGATAAACTCGGCACTCTAAAGCACCCGAGAGCGTTTTTTTCCATGCCAACCTAACCAGAGTGACGGGAGCGGCACAATTCAGAAAAAGTGCTCAGCTCGCCGAGAAAATGCGATTTAAGCAATAAAATTAAAAATGCTTATAAAACATAAACCAAACGTTGGAGGTGGTCATTTCTTCATGCGCAGTGATAAACTCGGCACTCTAAAGCACCCGAGAGCGTTTTATTCGATGCCAACCTAACCAGAGTGACGGGAGCGGCACAATTCAGAAAAAGCGCTCAGCTCGCCGAGAAAATGCGATTTAAGCAATAAAATTAAAAATGCTTATAAAACATAAACCAAACGTTGGAGGTGGTCATTTCTTCATGCGCGGTGATAAACTCGGCACTCTAAAGCACCCGAGAGCGTTTTTTTCCATGCCAACCTAACCAGAGTGACGGGAGCGGCACAATTCAGAAAAAGTGCTCAGCTCGCCGAGAAAATGCGATTTAAGCAATAAAATTAAAAATGCTTATAAAACATAAACCAAACGTTGGAGGTGGTCATTTCTTCATGCGCAGTGATAAACTCGGCACTCTAAAGCACCCGAGAGCGTTTTTTTCGATGCCAACCTAACCAGAGTGACGGGAGCGGCACAATTCAGAAAAAGTGCTCAGCTCGCCGAGAAAATGCGATTTAAGCAATAAAATTAAAAATGCTTATAAAACATAAACCAAACGTTGTAGATGGTCATTTCTTATTACGCAGTAATAAACTCGGCACTCTAAAGCACCCGAGAGCGTTTTTTTCCATGCCAACCTAACCAGAGTGACGGGAGCGGCACAATTCAGAAAAAGTGCTCAGCTCGCCGAGAAAATGCGATTTAAGCAATACAATTAAAAATGCTTATAAAACATAAACCAAACGTTGGAGGTGGTCATTTCTTCATGTGCAGTGATAAACTCGGCACTCTAAAGCACCCGAGAGCGTTTTTTTCCATGCCAACCTAACCAGAGTGACGGGAGCGGCACAATTCAGAAAAAGTGCTCAGCTCGCCGAGAAAATGCGATTTAAGCAATACAATTAAAAATGCTTATAAAACATAAACCAAACGTTGGAGGTGGTCATTTCTTCATGCACAGTGATAAACTCGGCACTCTAAAGCACCCGAGAGCGTTTTTTTCGATGCCAACCTAACCAGAGTGACGGGAGCGGCACAATTCAGAAAAAGTGCTCAGCTCGCCGAGAAAATGCGATTTAAGCAATAAAATTAAAAATGCTTATAAAACATAAACCAAACGTTGGAGGTGGTCATTTCTTCATGCGCAGTGATAAACTCGGCACTCTAAAGCACCCGAGAGCGTTTTTTTCGATGCCAACCTAACCAGAGTGACGGGAGCGGCACAATTCAGAAAAAGTGCTCAGCTCGCCGAGAAAATGCGATTTAAGCAATAAAATTAAAAATGCTTATAAAACATAAACCAAACGTTGGAGGTGGTCATTTCTTCATGCGCAGTGATAAACTCGGCACTCTAAAGCACCCGAGATTGTTTTAATCGATGCCAACCTAACCAGAGTGACGGGAGCGGCACAATTCAGAAAAAGTGCTCAGCTCGCCGAGAAAATGCGATTTAAGCAATAAAATTAAAAATGCTTATAAAACATAAACCAAACGTTGGAGGTGGTCATTTCTTCATGCGCAGTGATAAACTCGGCACTCTAAAGCACCCGAGAGCGTTTTTTTTCATGCCAACCTAACCAGAGTGACAGGAGCGGCACAATTCAGAAAAAGTGCTCAGCTCGCCGAGAAAATGCGATTTAAGCAATAAAATTAAAAATGCTTATAAAACATAAACCAAACGTTGGAGGTGGTCTTTTCTTCATGCGCAGTGATAAA
The DNA here is from genome assembly GCF_033458585.1 of Syngnathus typhle. NCBI lineage: Eukaryota > Metazoa > Chordata > Actinopteri > Syngnathiformes > Syngnathidae > Syngnathus > Syngnathus typhle. The sequence continues at coordinate 257,222 of NW_026871955.1, read as the reverse complement.
CTCGGCACTCTAAAGCACCCGAGAGCGTTTTTTTCCATGCCAACCTAAACAGAGTGACGGGAGCGGCACAATTCAGAAAAAGTGCTCAGCTCGCCGAGAAAATGCGATTTAAGCAATAAAATTAAAAATGCTTATAAAACATAAACCAAACGTTGTAGATGGTCATTTCTTATTACGCAGAAATAAACTCGGCACTCTAAAGCACCCGAGAGCGTTTTTTTCCATGCCAACCTAACCAGAGTGACGGGAGCGGCACAATTCAGAAAAAGTGCTCAGCTCGCCGAGAAAATGCGATTTAAGCAATAAAATTAAAAATGCTTATAAAACATAAACCAAACGTTGGAGGTGGTCATTTCTTCATGCACAGTGATAAACTCGGCACTCTAAAGCACCCGAGAGCGTTTTTTTCCATGCCAACCTAACCAGAGTGACGGGAGCGGCACAATTCAGAAAAAGTGCTCAGCTCGCCGAGAAAATGCGATTTAAGCAATAAAATTAAAAATGCTTATAAAACATAAACCAAACGTTGGAGGTGGTCATTTCTTCATGCGCAGTGATAAACTCGGCACTCTAAAGCACCCGAGAGCGTTTTTTTCCATGCCAACCTAACCAGAGTGACAGGAGCGGCACAATTCAGAAAAAGTGCTCAGCTCGCCGAGAAAATGCGATTTAAGCAATAAAATTAAAAATGTTATAAAACATAAACCAAACGTTGGAGGTGGTCATTTCTTCATGCACAGTGATAAACTCGGCACTCTAAAGCACCCGAGAGCGTTTTTTTCCATGCCAACCTAACCAGAGTGACGGGAGCGGCACAATTCAGAAAAAGTGCTCAGCTCGCCGAGAAAATGCGATTTAAGCAATAAAATTAAAAATGCTTATAAAACATAAACCAAACGTTGGAGGTGGTCATTTCTTCATGCGCAGTGATAAACTCGGCACTCTAAAGCACCCGAGAGCGTTTTTTTCGATGCCAACCTAACCAGAGTGACGGGAGCGGCACAATTCAGAAAAAGTGCTCAGCTCGCCGAGAAAATGCGATTTAAGCAATAAAATTAAAAATGCTTATAAAACATAAACCAAACGTTGGAGGTGGTCATTTCTTCATGCGCAGTGATAAACTCGGCACTCTAAAGCACCCGAGAGCGTTTTTTTCCATGCCAACCTAACCAGAGTGACGGGAGCGGCACAATTCAGAAAAAGTGCTCAGCTCGCCGAGAAAATGCGATTTAAGCAATAAAATTAAAAATGCTTATAAAACATAAACCAAACGTTGTAGATGGTCATTTCTTATTACGCAGTAATAAACTCGGCACTCTAAAGCACCCGAGAGCGTTTTTTTCCATGCCAACCTAACCAGAGTGACGGGAGCGGCACAATTCAGAAAAAGTGCTCAGCTCGCCGAGAAAATGCGATTTAAGCAATAAAATTAAAAATGCTTATAAAACATAAACCAAACGTTGGAGGTGGTCATTTCTTCATGCGCAGTGATAAACTCGGCACTCTAAAGCACCCGAGAGCGTTTTATTCGATGCCAACCTAACCAGAGTGACGGGAGCGGCACAATTCAGAAAAAGCGCTCAGCTCGCCGAGAAAATGCGATTTAAGCAATAAAATTAAAAATGCTTATAAAACATAAACCAAACGTTGGAGGTGGTCATTTCTTCATGCGCGGTGATAAACTCGGTACTCTAAAGCACCCGAGAGCGTTTTTTTCCATGCCAACCTAACCAGAGTGACGGGAGCGGCACAATTCAGAAAAAGTGCTCAGCTCGCCGAGAAAATGCGATTTAAGCAATAAAATTAAAAATGCTTATAAAACATAAACCAAACGTTGGAGGTGGTCATTTCTTCATGCGCAGTGATAAACTCGGCACTCTAAAGCACCCGAGAGCGTTTTTTTCGATGCCAACCTAACCAGAGTGACGGGAGCGGCACAATTCAGAAAAAGTGCTCAGCTCGCCGAGAAAATGCGATTTAAGCAATAAAATTAAAAATGCTTATAAAACATAAACCAAACGTTGTAGATGGTCATTTCTTATTACGCAGTAATAAACTCGGCACTCTAAAGCACCCGAGAGCGTTTTTTTCCATGCCAACCTAACCAGAGTGACGGGAGCGGCACAATTCAGAAAAAGTGCTCAGCTCGCCGAGAAAATGCGATTTAAGCAATACAATTAAAAATGCTTATAAAACATAAACCAAACGTTGGAGGTGGTCATTTCTTCATGCGCAGTGATAAACTCGGCACTCTAAAGCACCCGAGAGCGTTTTTTTCGATGCCAACCTAACCAGAGTGACGGGAGCGGCACAATTCAGAAAAAGTGCTCAGCTCGCCGAGAAAATGCGATTTAAGCAATAAAATTAAAAATGCTTATAAAACATAAACCAAACGTTGTAGATGGTCATTTCTTATTACGCAGTAATAAACTCGGCACTCTAAAGCACCCGAGAGCGTTTTTTTCCATGCCAACCTAACCAGAGTGACGGGAGCGGCACAATTCAGAAAAAGCGCTCAGCTCGCCGAGAAAATGCGATTTAAGCAATAAAATTAAAAATGCTTATAAAACATAAACCAAACGTTGGAGGTGGTCATTTCTTCATGCGCAGTGATAAACTCGGCACTCTAAAGCACCCGAGAGCGTTTTTTTCGATGCCAACCTAACCAGAGTGACGGGAGCGGCACAATTCAGAAAAAGCGTTCAGCTCGCCGAGAAAATGCGATTTAAGCAATAAAATTAAAACTGCTTATAAAACATAAACCAAACGTTGGAGGTGGTCATTTCTTCATGCCAGTGATAAACTCGGCACTCTAAAGCACCCGAGAGCGTTTTTTTCGATGCCAACCTAACCAGAGTGACGGGAGCGGCACAATTCAGAAAAAGCGCTCAGCTCGCCGAGAAAATGCGATTTAAGCAATAAAATTAAAAATGCTTATAAAACATAAACCAAACGTTGGAGGTGGTCATTTCTTCATGCGCGGTGATAAACTCGGCACTCTAAAGCACCCGAGAGCGTTTTTTTTCGATGCCAACCTAACCAGAGTGACGGGAGCGGCACAATTCAGAAAAAGTGCTCAGCTCGCCGAGAAAATGCGATTTAAGCAATAAAATTAAAAATGCTTATAAAACATAAATCAAACGTTGGAGGTGGTCATTTCTTCATGCGCAGTGATAAACTCGGCACTCTAAAGCACCCGAGAGCGTTTTTTTCGATGCCAACCTAACCAGAGTGACGGGAGCGGCACAATTCAGAAAAAGCGCTCAGCTCGCCGAGAAAATGCGATTTAAGCAATAAAATTAAAAATGCTTATAAAACATAAACCAAACGTTGGAGGTGGTCATTTCTTCATGCACAGTGATAAACTCGGCACTCTAAAGCACCCGAGAGCGTTTTTTTCGATGCCAACCTAACCAGAGTGACGGGAGCGGCACAATTCAGAAAAAGTGCTCAGCTCGCCGAGAAAATGCGATTTAAGCAATAAAATTAAAAATGCTTATAAAACATAAACCAAACGTTGTAGATGGTCATTTCTTATTACGCAGTAATAAACTCGGCACTCTAAAGCACCCGAGAGCGTTTTTTTCGATGCCAACCTAACCAGAGTGACGGGAGCGGCACAATTCAGAAAAAGCGCTCAGCTCGCCGAGAAAATGCGATTTAAGCAATAAAATTAAAAATGCTTATAAAACATAAACCAAACGTTGGAGGTGGTCATTTCTTCATGCACAGTGATAAACTCGGCACTCTAAAGCACCCGAGAGCGTTTTTTTCGATGCCAACCTAACCAGAGTGACGGGAGCGGCACAATTCAGAAAAAGTGCTCAGCTCGCCGAGAAAATGCGATTTAAGCAATAAAATTAAAAATGCTTATAAAACATAAACCAAACGTTGTAAATGGTCATTTCTTATTACGCAGTAATAAACTCGGCACTCTAAAGCACCCGAGAGCGTTTTTTCGATGCCAACCTAACCAGAGTGACGGGAGCGGCACAATACAGAAAAAGCGCTCAGCTCGCCGAGAAAATGCGATTTAAGCAATAAAATTAAAAATGCTTATAAAACATAAACCAAACGTTGGAGGTGGTCTTTTCTTCATGCGCAGTGATAAACTCGGCACTCTAAAGCACCCGAGAGTGTTTTTTTCCATGCCAACCTAAACAGAGTGACGGGAGCGGCACAATTCAGAAAAAGTGCTCAGCTCGCCGAGAAAATGCGATTTAAGCAATAAAATTAAAAATGCTTATAAAACATAAACCAAACGTTGTAGATGGTCATTTCTTATTACGCAGTAATAAACTCGGCACTCTAAAGCACCCGAGAGCGTTTTTTTCCATGCCAACCTAACCAGAGTGACGGGAGCGGCACAATTCAGAAAAAGTGCTCAGCTCGCCGAGAAAATGCGATTTAAGCAATAAAATTAAAAATGCTTATAAAACATAAACCAAACGTTGGAGGTGGTCATTTCTTCATGCGCAGTGATAAACTCGGCACTCTAAAGCACCCGAGAGCGTTTTTTTCGATGCCAACCTAACCAGAGTGACGGGAGCGGCACAATTCAGAAAAAGTGCTCAGCTCACCGAGAAAATGCGATTTAAGCAATAAAATTAAAAATGCTTATAAAACATAAACCAAACGTTGGAGGTGGTCATTTCTTCATGCACAGTGATAAACTCGGCACTCTAAAGCACCCGAGAGCGTTTTTTTCCATGCCAACCTAACCAGAGTGACGGGAGCGGCACAATTCAGAAAAAGTGCTCAGCTCGCCGAGAAAATGCGATTTAAGCAATAAAATTAAAAATGCTTATAAAACATAAACCAAACGTTGGAGGTGGTCATTTCTTCATGCGCAGTGATAAACTCGGCACTCTAAAGCACCCGAGAGCGTTTTTTTCGATGCCAACCTAACCAGAGTGACGGGAGCGGCACAATTCAGAAAAAGTGCTCAGCTCGCCGAGAAAATGCGATTTAAGCAATAAAATTAAAAATGCTTATAAAACATAAACCAAACGTTGGAGGTGGTCATTTCTTCATGCGCAGTGATAAACTCGGCACTGTAAAGACTCCGAGAGCGTTTTTTTCCATGCCAACCTAACCAGAGTGACGGCAGCGGCACAATTCAGAAAAAGTGCTCAGCTCGCCGAGAAAATGCGATTTAAGCAATAAAATTAAAAATGCTTATAAAACATACACCAAACGTTGGAGGTGGTCATTTCTTATTACGCAGTAATAAACTCGACACTCTAAAGCACCCGAGAGCGTTTTTTTCCATGCCAACCTAACCAGAGTGACGGGAGCGGCACAATTCAGAAAAAGTGCTCAGCTCGCCGAGAAAATGCGATTTAAGCAATAAAATTAAAAATGCTTATAAAACATAAACCAAACGTTGGAGGTGGTCATTTCTTCATGCGCAGTGATAAACTCGGCACTGTAAAGCACCCGAGAGCGTTTTATTCGATGCCAACCTAACCAGAGTGACGGGAGCGGCACAATTCAGAAAAAGCGCTCAGCTCGCCGAGAAAATGCGATTTAAGCAATAAAATTAAAAATGCTTATAAAACATAAACCAAACGTTGGAGGTGGTCATTTCTTCATGCGCGGTGATAAACTCGGCACTCTAAAGCACCCGAGAGCGTTTTTTTCCATGCCAACCTAACCAGAGTGACGGGAGCGGCACAATTCAGAAAAAGTGCTCAGCTCGCCGAGAAAATGCGATTTAAGCAATAAAATTAAAAATGCTTATAAAACATAAACCAAACGTTGGAGGTGGTCATTTCTTCATGCGCAGTGATAAACTCGGCACTCTAAAGCACCCGAGAGCGTTTTTTTCGATGCCAACCTAACCAGAGTGACGGGAGCGGCACAATTCAGAAAAAGTGCTCAGCTCGCCGAGAAAATGCGATTTAAGCAATAAAATTAAAAATGCTTATAAAACATAAACCAAACGTTGTAAATGGTCATTTCTTATTACGCAGTAATAAACTCGGCACTCTAAAGCACCCGAGAGCGTTTTTTTCGATGCCAACCTAACCAGAGTGACGGGAGCGGCACAATTCAGAAAAAGCGCTCAGCTCGCCGAGAAAATGCGATTTAAGCAATAAAATTAACAATGCTTATAAAACATAAACCAAACGTTGGAGGTGGTCATTTCTTCATGCGCAGTGATAAACTCGGCACTCTAAAGCACCCGAGAGCGTTTTTTTCGATGCCAACCTAACCAGAGTGACGGGAGCGGCAAAATTCAGAAAAAGTGCTCAGCTCGCCGAGAAAATGCGATTTAAGCAATAAAATTAAAAATGCTTATAAAACATAAACCAAACGTTGGAGGTGGTCATTTCTTCATGCGCAGTGATAAACTCGGCACTCTAAAGCACCCGAGAGCGTTTTTTTCGATGCCAACCTAACCAGAGTGACGGGAGCGGCACAATTCAGAAAAAGTGCTCAGCTCGCCGAGAAAATGCGATTTAAGCAATAAAATTAAAAATGCTTATAAAACATAAACCAAACGTTGGAGGTGGTCATTTCTTCATGCGCAGTGATAAACTCGGCACTCTAAAGCACCCGAGAGCGTTTTTTTCGATGCCAACCTAACCAGAGTGACGGGAGCGGCACAATTCAGAAAAAGTGCTCAGCTCGCCGAGAAAATGCGATTTAAGCAATAAAATTAAAAATGCTTATAAAACATAAACCAAACGTTGTAAATGGTCATTTCTTATTACGCAGTAATAAACTCGGCACTCTAAAGCACCCGAGAGCGTTTTTTTCGATGCCAACCTAACCAGAGTGACGGGAGCGGCACAATTCAGAAAAAGCGCTCAGCTCGCCGAGAAAATGCGATTTAAGCAATAAAATTAATAATGCTTATAAAACATAAACCAAACGTTGGAGGTGGTCTTTTCTTCATGTGCAGTGATAAACTCGGCACTCTAAAGCACCCGAGAGCGTTTTTTTCCATGCCAACCAAAACAGAGTGACGGGAGCGGCACAATTCAGAAAAAGTGCTCAGCTCGCCGAGAAAATGCGATTTAAGCAATAAAATTAAAAATGCTTATAAAACATAAACCAAACATTGTAGATGGTCATTTCTTATTACGCAGTAATAAACTCGGCACTCTAAAGCACCCGAGAGCGTTTTTTCCATGCCAACCTAACCAGAGTGACGGGAGCGGCACAATTCAGAAAAAGTGCTCAGCTCGCCGAGAAAATGCGATTTAAGCAATAAAATTAAAAATGCTTATAAAACATAAACCAAACGTTGGAGGTGGTCATTTCTTCATGCGCAGTGATAAACTCGGCACTCTAAAGCACCCGAGAGCGTTTTTTTCGATGCCAACCTAACCAGAGTGACGGGAGCGGCACAATTCAGAAAAAGTGCTCAGCTCGCCGAGAAAATGCGATTTAAGCAATAAAATTAAAAATGCTTATAAAACATAAACCAAACGTTGGAGGTGGTCATTTCTTCATGCGCAGTGATAAACTCGGCACTCTAAAGCACCCGAGAGCGTTTTTTTCCATGCCAACCTAACCAGAGTGACGGGAGCGGCACAATTCAGAAAAAGTGCTCAGCTCGCCGAGAAAATGCGATTTAAGCAATAAAATTAAAAATGCTTATAAAACATAAACCAAACGTTGGAGGTGGTCATTTCTTCATGCGCAGTGATAAACTCGGCACTCTAAAGCACCCGAGAGCGTTTTTTTCCATGCCAACCTAACCAGAGTGACGGGAGCGGCAAAATTCAGAAAAAGTGCTCAGCTCGCCGAGAAAATGCGATTTAAGCAATAAAATTAAAAATGCTTATAAAACATAAACCAAACGTTGTAGATGGTCATTTCTTATTACGCAGTAATAAACTCGGCACTCTAAAGCACCCGAGAGCGTTTTTTTCCATGCCAACCTAACCAGAGTGACGGGAGCGGCACAATTCAGAAAAAGTGCTCAGCTCGCCGAGAAAATGCGATTTAAGCAATAAAATTAAAAATGCTTATAAAACATAAACCAAACGTTGGAGGTGGTCATTTCTTCATGCGCAGTGATAAACTCGGCACTCTAAAGCACCCGAGAGCGTTTTTTTCGATGCCAACCTAACCAGAGTGACGGGAGCGGCACAATTCAGAAAAAGTGCTCAGCTCGCCGAGAAAATGCGATTTAAGCAATAAAATTTAAAATGCTTATAAAACATAAACCAAACGTTGTAGATGGTAATTTCTTATTACCCAGTAATAAACTCGGCACTCTAAAGCACCCGAGAGCGTTTTTTTCCATGCCAACCTAACCAGAGTGACGGGAGCGGCACAATTCAGAAAAAGTGCTCAGCTCGCCGAGAAAATGCGATTTAAGCAATAAAATTAAAAATGCTTATAAAACATAAACCAAACGTTGGAGGTGGTCATTTCTTCATGCGCAGTGATAAACTCGGCACTCTAAAGCACCCGAGAGCGTTTTTTTCCATGCCAACCTAACCAAAGTGACGGGAGCGGCACAATTCAGAAAAAGTGCTCAGCTCGCCGAGAAAATGCGATTTAAGAAATAAAATTAAAAATGCTTATAAAACATAAACCAAACGTTGGAGGTGGTCATTTCTTCATGCGCAGTGATAAACTCGGCACTCTAAAGCACCCGAGAGCGTTTTTTTCGATGCCAACCTAACCAGAGTGACGGGAGCGGCACAATTCAGAAAAAGTGCTCAGCTCGCCGAGAAAATGCGATTTAAGCAATAAAATTAAAAATGCTTATAAAACATAAACCAAACGTTGGAGGTGGTCATTTCTTCATGCGCAATGATAAACTCGGCACTCTAAAGCACCCGAGAGCGTTTTATTTGATGCCAACCTAACCAGAGTGACGGGAGCGGCACAATTCAGAAAAAGTGCTCAGCTCGCCGAGAAAATGCGATTTAAGCAATAAAATTAAAAATGCTTATAAAACATAAACCAAACGTTGGAGGTGGTCATTTCTTCATGCGCAGTGATAAACTCGGCACTCTAAAGCACCCAAGAGCGTTTTTTTTCGATGCCAACCTAACCAGAGTGACGGGAGCGGCACAATTCAGAAAAAGCGCTCAGCTCGCCGAGAAAATGCGATTTAAGCAATAAAATTAAAAATGCTTATAAAACATAAACCAAACGTTGGAGGTGGTCATTTCTTCATGCGCGGTGATAAACTCGGCACTCTAAAGCACCCGAGAGCGTTTTTTTCGATGCCAACCTAACCAGAGTGACGGGAGCGGCACAATTCAGAAAAAGTGCTCAGCTCGCCGAGAAAATGCGATTTAAGCAATAAAATTAAAAATGCTTATAAAACATAAACCAAACGTTGGAGGTGGTCATTTCTTCATGCGCAGTGATAAACTCGGCACTCTAAAGCACCCGAGAGCGTTTTTTTCGATGCCAACCTAACCAGAGTGACGGGAGCGGCACAATTCAGAAAAAGTGTTCAGCTCGCCGAGAAAATGCGATTTAAGCAATAAAATTAAAAATGCTTATAAAACATAAACCAAACGTTGGAGGTGGTCATTTCTTCATGCGCAGTGATAAACTCGGCACTCTAAAGCACCCGAGAGCGTTTTTTTCGATGCCAACCTAACCAGAGTGACGGGAGCGGCACAATTCAGAAAAAGCGCTCAGCTCGCCGAGAAAATGCGATTTAAGCAATAAAATTAAAAATGCTTATAAAACATAAACCAAACGTTGGAGGTGGTCATTTCTTCATGCGCAGTGATAAACTCGGCACTCTAAAGCACCCGAGAGCGTTTTTTTCCATGCCAACCTAAACAGAGTGACGGGAGCGGCACAATTCAGAAAAAGTGCTCAGCTCGCCGAGAAAATGCGATTTAAGCAATAAAATTAAAAATGCTTATAAAACATAAACCAAACGTTGTAGATGGTCATTTCTTATTACGCAGTAATAAACTCGGCACTCTAAAGCACCCGAGAGCGATTTTTTCCATGCCAACCTAACCAGAGTGACGGGAGCGGCACAATTCAGAAAAAGTGCTCAGCTCGCCGAGAAAATGCGATTTAAGCAATAAAATTAAAAATGCTTATAATACATAAACCAAACGTTGGAGGTGGCCATTTCTTCATGCGCAGTGATAAACTCGGCACTCTAAAGCACCCGAGAGCGTTTTTTTCCATGCCTAACCAGAGTGACGGGAGCGGCACAATTCAGAAAAAGTGCTCAGCTCGCCGAGAAAATGCGATTTAAGCAATAAAATTAAAAATGCTTATAAAACATAAACCAAACGTTGGAGGTGGTCATTTCTTCATGCGCAGTGATAAACTCGGCACTCTAAAGCACCCGAGAGCGTTTTTTTCCATGCCAACCTAACCAGAGTGACAGGAGCGGCACAATTCAGAAAAAGTGCTCAGCTCGCCGAGAAAATGCGATTTAAGCAATAAAATTAAAAATGCTTATAAAACATAAACCAAACGTTGGAGGTGGTCTTTTCTTCATGCGCAGTGATAAACTCGGCACTCTAAAGCACCCGAGAGCGTTTTTTTCCATGCCAACCTAAACAGAGTGACGGGAGCGGCACAATTCAGAAAAAGTGCTCAGCTCGCCGAGAAAATGCGATTTAAGCAATAAAATTAAAAATGCTTATAAAACATAAACCAAACGTTGTAGATGGTCATTTCTTATTACGCAGAAATAAACTCGGCACTCTAAAGCACCCGAGAGCGTTTTTTTCCATGCCAACCTAACCAGAGTGACGGGAGCGGCACAATTCAGAAAAAGTGCTCAGCTCGCCGAGAAAATGCGATTTAAGCAATAAAATTAAAAATGCTTATAAAACATAAACCAAACGTTGGAGGTGGTCATTTCTTCATGCACAGTGATAAACTCGGCACTCTAAAGCACCCGAGAGCGTTTTTTTCCATGCCAACCTAACCAGAGTGACGGGAGCGGCACAATTCAGAAAAAGTGCTCAGCTCGCCGAGAAAATGCGATTTAAGCAATAAAATTAAAAATGCTTATAAAACATAAACCAAACGTTGGAGGTGGTCATTTCTTCATGCGCAGTGATAAACTCGGCACTCTAAAGCACCCGAGAGCGTTTTTTTCCATGCCAACCTAACCAGAGTGACAGGAGCGGCACAATTCAGAAAAAGTGCTCAGCTCGCCGAGAAAATGCGATTTAAGCAATAAAATTAAAAATGTTATAAAACATAAACCAAACGTTGGAGGTGGTCATTTCTTCATGCACAGTGATAAACTCGGCACTCTAAAGCACCCGAGAGCGTTTTTTTCCATGCCAACCTAACCAGAGTGACGGGAGCGGCACAATTCAGAAAAAGTGCTCAGCTCGCCGAGAAAATGCGATTTAAGCAATAAAATTAAAAATGCTTATAAAACATAAACCAAACGTTGGAGGTGGTCATTTCTTCATGCGCAGTGATAAACTCGGCACTCTAAAGCACCCGAGAGCGTTTTTTTCGATGCCAACCTAACCAGAGTGACGGGAGCGGCACAATTCAGAAAAAGTGCTCAGCTCGCCGAGAAAATGCGATTTAAGCAATAAAATTAAAAATGCTTATAAAACATAAACCAAACGTTGGAGGTGGTCATTTCTTCATGCGCAGTGATAAACTCGGCACTCTAAAGCACCCGAGAGCGTTTTTTTCCATGCCAACCTAACCAGAGGGGAGCGGCACAATTCAGAAAAAGTGCTCAGCTCGCCGAGAAAATGCGATTTAAGCAATAAAATTAAAAATGCTTATAAAACATAAACCAAACGTTGTAGATGGTCATTTCTTATTACGCAGTAATAAACTCGGCACTCTAAAGCACCCGAGAGCGTTTTTTTCCATGCCAACCTAACCAGAGTGACGGGAGCGGCACAATTCAGAAAAAGTGCTCAGCTCGCCGAGAAAATGCGATTTAAGCAATAAAATTAAAAATGCTTATAAAACATAAACCAAACGTTGGAGGTGGTCATTTCTTCATGCGCAGTGATAAACTCGGCACTCTAAAGCACCCGAGAGCGTTTTATTCGATGCCAACCTAACCAGAGTGACGGGAGCGGCACAATTCAGAAAAAGCGCTCAGCTCGCCGAGAAAATGCGATTTAAGCAATAAAATTAAAAATGCTTATAAAACATAAACCAAACGTTGGAGGTGGTCATTTCTTCATGCGCGGTGATAAACTCGGCACTCTAAAGCACCCGAGAGCGTTTTTTTCCATGCCAACCTAACCAGAGTGACGGGAGCGGCACAATTCAGAAAAAGTGCTCAGCTCGCCGAGAAAATGCGATTTAAGCAATAAAATTAAAAATGCTTATAAAACATAAACCAAACGTTGGAGGTGGTCATTTCTTCATGCGCAGTGATAAACTCGGCACTCTAAAGCACCCGAGAGCGTTTTTTTCGATGCCAACCTAACCAGAGTGACGGGAGCGGCACAATTCAGAAAAAGTGCTCAGCTCGCCGAGAAAATGCGATTTAAGCAATAAAATTAAAAATGCTTATAAAACATAAACCAAACGTTGTAGATGGTCATTTCTTATTACGCAGTAATAAACTCGGCACTCTAAAGCACCCGAGAGCGTTTTTTTCGATGCCAACCTAACCAGAGTGACGGGAGCGGCACAATTCAGAAAAAGTGCTCAGCTCGCCGAGAAAATGCGATTTAAGCAATAAAATTAAAAATGCTTATAAAACATAAACCAAACGTTGTAGATGGTCATTTCTTATTACGCAGTAATAAACTCGGCACTCTAAAGCACCCGAGAGCGTTTTTTTCCATGCCAACCTAACCAGAGTGACGGGAGCGGCACAATTCAGAAAAAGTGCTCAGCTCGCCGAGAAAATGCGATTTAAGCAATACAATTAAAAATGCTTATAAAACATAAACCAAACGTTGGAGGTGGTCATTTCTTCATGTGCAGTGATAAACTCGGCACTCTAAAGCACCCGAGAGCGTTTTTTTCCATGCCAACCTAACCAGAGTGACGGGAGCGGCACAATTCAGAAAAAGTGCTCAGCTCGCCGAGAAAATGCGATTTAAGCAATAAAATTAAAAATGCTTATAAAACATAAACCAAACGTTGGAGGTGGTCATTTCTTCATGCACAGTGATAAACTCGGCACTCTAAAGCACCCGAGAGCGTTTTTTTCGATGCCAACCTAACCAGAGTGACGGGAGCGGCACAATTCAGAAAAAGTGCTCAGCTCGCCGAGAAAATGCGATTTAAGCAATAAAATTAAAAATGCTTATAAAACATAAACCAAACGTTGGAGGTGGTCATTTCTTCATGCGCAGTGATAAACTCGGCACTCTAAAGCACCCGAGAGCGTTTTTTTCGATGCCAACCTAACCAGAGTGACGGGAGCGGCACAATTCAGAAAAAGTGCTCAGCTCGCCGAGAAAATGCGATTTAAGCAATAAAATTAAAAATGCTTATAAAACATAAACCAAACGTTGGAGGTGGTCATTTCTTCATGCGCAGTGATAAACTCGGCACTCTAAAGCACCCGAGAGCGTTTTTTTCGATGCCAACCTAACCAGAGTGACGGGAGCGGCACAATTCAGAAAAAGTGCTCAGCTCGCCGAGAAAATGCGATTTAAGCAATAAAATTAAAAATGCTTATAAAACATAAACCAAACGTTGGAGGTGGTCATTTCTTCATGCGCAGTGATAAACTCGGCACTCTAAAGCACCCGAGAGCGTTTTTTTCCATGCCAACCTAACCAGAGTGACGGGAGCGGCACAATTCAGAAAAAGTGCTCAGCTCGCCGAGAAAATGCGATTTAAGCAATAAAATTAAAAATGCTTATAAAACATAAACCAAACGTTGTAGATGGTCATTTCTTATTACGCAGTAATAAACTCGGCACTCTAAAGCACCCGAGAGCGTTTTTTTCCATGCCAACCTAACCAGAGTGACGGGAGCGGCACAATTCAGAAAAAGTGCTCAGCTCGCCGAGAAAATGCGATTTAAGCAATAAAATTAAAAATGCTTATAAAACATAAACCAAACGTTGGAGGTGGTCATTTCTTCATGCGCAGTGATAAACTCGGCACTCTAAAGCACCCGAGAGCGTTTTATTCGATGCCAACCTAACCAGAGTGACGGGAGCGGCACAATTCAGAAAAAGCGCTCAGCTCGCCGAGAAAATGCGATTTAAGCAATAAAATTAAAAATGCTTATAAAACATAAACCAAACGTTGGAGGTGGTCATTTCTTCATGCGCGGTGATAAACTCGGCACTCTAAAGCACCCGAGAGCGTTTTTTTCCATGCCAACCTAACCAGAGTGACGGGAGCGGCACAATTCAGAAAAAGTGCTCAGCTCGCCGAGAAAATGCGATTTAAGCAATAAAATTAAAAATGCTTATAAAACATAAACCAAACGTTGGAGGTGGTCATTTCTTCATGCGCAGTGATAAACTCGGCACTCTAAAGCACCCGAGAGCGTTTTTTTCGATGCCAACCTAACCAGAGTGACGGGAGCGGCACAATTCAGAAAAAGTGCTCAGCTCGCCGAGAAAATGCGATTTAAGCAATAAAATTAAAAATGCTTATAAAACATAAACCAAACGTTGTAGATGGTCATTTCTTATTACGCAGTAATAAACTCGGCACTCTAAAGCACCCGAGAGCGTTTTTTTCCATGCCAACCTAACCAGAGTGACGGGAGCGGCACAATTCAGAAAAAGTGCTCAGCTCGCCGAGAAAATGCGATTTAAGCAATACAATTAAAAATGCTTATAAAACATAAACCAAACGTTGGAGGTGGTCATTTCTTCATGTGCAGTGATAAACTCGGCACTCTAAAGCACCCGAGAGCGTTTTTTTCCATGCCAACCTAACCAGAGTGACGGGAGCGGCACAATTCAGAAAAAGTGCTCAGCTCGCCGAGAAAATGCGATTTAAGCAATAAAATTAAAAATGCTTATAAAACATAAACCAAACGTTGGAGGTGGCCATTTCTTCATGCACAGTGATAAACTCGGCACTCTAAAGCACCCGAGAGCGTTTTTTTCGATGCCAACCTAACCAGAGTGACGGGAGCGGCACAATTCAGAAAAAGTGCTCAGCTCGCCGAGAAAATGCGATTTAAGCAATAAAATTAAAAATGCTTATAAAACATAAACCAAACGTTGTAGATGGTAATTTCTTATTACCCAGTAATAAACTCGGCACTCTAAAGCACCCGAGAGCGTTTTTTTCCATGCCAACCTAACCAGAGTGACGGGAGCGGCACAATTCAGAAAAAGTGCTCAGCTCGCCGAGAAAATGCGATTTAAGCAATAAAATTAAAAATGCTTATAAAACATAAACCAAACGTTGGAGGTGGTCATTTCTTCATGCGCAGTGATAAACTCGGCACTCTAAAGCACCCGAGAGCGTTTTTTTCCATGCCAACCTAACCAAAGTGACGGGAGCGGCACAATTCAGAAAAAGTGCTCAGCTCGCCGAGAAAATGCGATTTAAGAAATAAAATTAAAAATGCTTATAAAACATAAACCAAACGTTGGAGGTGGTCATTTCTTCATGCGCAGTGATAAACTCGGCACTCTAAAGCACCCGAGAGCGTTTTTTTCCATGCCAACCTAACCAGAGTGACGGGAGCGGCACAATTCAGAAAAAGTGCTCAGCTCGCCGAGAAAATGCGATTTAAGCAATAAAATTAAAAATGCTTATAAAACATAAACCAAACGTTGGAGGTGGTCATTTCTTCATGCGCAATGATAAACTCGGCACTCTAAAGCACCCGAGAGCGTTTTATTTGATGCCAACCTAACCAGAGTGACGGGAGCGGCACAATTCAGAAAAAGTGCTCAGCTCGCCGAGAAAATGCGATTTAAGCAATAAAATTAAAAATGCTTATAAAACATAAACCAAACGTTGGAGGTGGTCATTTCTTCATGCGCAGTGATAAACTCGGCACTCTAAAGCACCCAAGAGCGTTTTTTTTCGATGCCAACCTAACCAGAGTGACGGGAGCGGCACAATTCAGAAAAAGCGCTCAGCTCGCCGAGAAAATGCGATTTAAGCAATAAAATTAAAAATGCTTATAAAACATAAACCAAACGTTGGAGGTGGTCATTTCTTCATGCGCGGTGATAAACTCGGCACTCTAAAGCACCCGAGAGCGTTTTTTTCGATGCCAACCTAACCAGAGTGACGGGAGCGGCACAATTCAGAAAAAGTGCTCAGCTCGCCGAGAAAATGCGATTTAAGCAATAAAATTAAAAATGCTTATAAAACATAAACCAAACGTTGGAGGTGGTCATTTCTTCATGCGCAGTGATAAACTCGGCACTCTAAAGCACCCGAGAGCGTTTTTTTCGATGCCAACCTAACCAGAGTGACGGGAGCGGCACAATTCAGAAAAAGTGTTCAGCTCGCCGAGAAAATGCGATTTAAGCAATAAAATTAAAAATGCTTATAAAACATAAACCAAACGTTGGAGGTGGTCATTTCTTCATGCGCAGTGATAAACTCGGCACTCTAAAGCACCCGAGAGCGTTTTTTTCGATGCCAACCTAACCAGAGTGACGGGAGCGGCACAATTCAGAAAAAGCGCTCAGCTCGCCGAGAAAATGCGATTTAAGCAATAAAATTAAAAATGCTTATAAAACATAAACCAAACGTTGGAGGTGGTCATTTCTTCATGCGCAGTGATAAACTCGGCACTCTAAAGCACCCGAGAGCGTTTTTTTCCATGCCAACCTAAACAGAGTGACGGGAGCGGCACAATTCAGAAAAAGTGCTCAGCTCGCCGAGAAAATGCGATTTAAGCAATAAAATTAAAAATGCTTATAAAACATAAACCAAACGTTGTAGATGGTCATTTCTTATTACGCAGTAATAAACTCGGCACTCTAAAGCACCCGAGAGCGATTTTTTCCATGCCAACCTAACCAGAGTGACGGGAGCGGCACAATTCAGAAAAAGTGCTCAGCTCGCCGAGAAAATGCGATTTAAGCAATAAAATTAAAAATGCTTATAAAACATAAACCAAACGTTGGAGGTGGTCATTTCTTCATGCGCAGTGATAAACTCGGCACTCTAAAGCACCCGAGAGCGTTTTTTTCGATGCCAACCTAACCAGAGTGACGGGAGCGGCACAATTCAGAAAAAGTGCTCAGCTCGCCGAGAAAATGCGATTTAAGCAATAAAATTAAAAATGCTTATAAAACATAAACCAAACGTTGGAGGTGGCCATTTCTTCATGCGCAGTGATAAACTCGGCACTCTAAAGCACCCGAGAGCGTTTTTTTCCATGCCAACCTAACCAGAGTGACGGGAGCGGCACAATTCAGAAAAAGTGCTCAGCTCGCCGAGAAAATGCGATTTAAGCAATAAAATTAAAAATGCTTATAAAACATAAACCAAACGTTGGAGGTGGTCATTTCTTCATGCGCAGTGATAAACTCGGCACTCTAAAGCACCCGAGAGCGTTTTTTTCCATGCCAACCTAACCAGAGTGACGGGAGCGGCACAATTCAGAAAAAGTGCTCAGCTCGCCGAGAAAATGCGATTTAAGCAATAAAATTAAAAATGCTTATAAAACATAAACCAAACGTTGGAGGTGGCCATTTCTTCATGCGCAGTGATAAACTCGGCACTCTAAAGCACCCGAGAGCGTTTTTTTCCATGCCAACCTAACCAGAGTGACGGGAGCGGCACAATTCAGAAAAAGTGCTCAGCTCGCCGAGAAAATGCGATTTAAGCAATAAAATTAAAAATGCTTATAATACATAAACCAAACGTTGGAGGTGGCCATTTCTTCATGCGCAGTGATAAACTCGGCACTCTAAAGCACCCGAGAGCGTTTTTTTCCATGCCTAACCAGAGTGACGGGAGCGGCACAATTCAGAAAAAGTGCTCAGCTCGCCGAGAAAATGCGATTTAAGCAATAAAATTAAAAATGCTTATAAAACATAAACCAAACGTTGGAGGTGGTCATTTCTTCATGCGCAGTGATAAACTCGGCACTCTAAAGCACCCGAGAGCGTTTTTTTCCATGCCAACCTAACCAGAGTGACAGGAGCGGCACAATTCAGAAAAAGTGCTCAGCTCGCCGAGAAAATGCGATTTAAGCAATAAAATTAAAAATGCTTATAAAACATAAACCAAACGTTGGAGGTGGTCTTTTCTTCATGCGCAGTGATAAACTCGGCACTCTAAAGCACCCGAGAGCGTTTTTTTCCATGCCAACCTAAACAGAGTGACGGGAGCGGCACAATTCAGAAAAAGTGCTCAGCTCGCCGAGAAAATGCGATTTAAGCAATAAAATTAAAAATGCTTATAAAACATAAACCAAACGTTGGAGGTGGTCATTTCTTCATGCGCAGTGATAAACTCGGCACTCTAAAGCACCCGAGAGCGTTTTTTTCGATGCCAACCTAACCAGAGTGACGGGAGCGGCACAATTCAGAAAAAGTGCTCAGCTCGCCGAGAAAATGCGATTTAAGCAATAAAATTAAAAATGCTTATAAAACATAAACCAAACGTTGGAGGTGGTCATTTCTTCATGCGCAGTGATAAACTCGGCACTCTAAAGCACCCGAGAGCGTTTTTTTCCATGCCAACCTAACCAGAGTGACGGGAGCGGCACAATTCAGAAAAAGTGCTCAGCTCGCCGAGAAAATGCGATTTAAGCAATAAAATTAAAAATGCTTATAAAACATAAACCAAACGTTGTAGATGGTCATTTCTTATTACGCAGTAATAAACTCGGCACTCTAAAGCACCCGAGAGCGTTTTTTTCCATGCCAACCTAACCAGAGTGACGGGAGCGGCACAATTCAGAAAAAGTGCTCAGCTCGCCGAGAAAATGCGATTTAAGCAATAAAATTAAAAATGCTTATAAAACATAAACCAAACGTTGGAGGTGGTCATTTCTTCATGCGCAGTGATAAACTCGGCACTCTAAAGCACCCGAGAGCGTTTTATTCGATGCCAACCTAACCAGAGTGACGGGAGCGGCACAATTCAGAAAAAGCGCTCAGCTCGCCGAGAAAATGCGATTTAAGCAATAAAATTAAAAATGCTTATAAAACATAAACCAAACGTTGGAGGTGGTCATTTCTTCATGCGCGGTGATAAACTCGGCACTCTAAAGCACCCGAGAGCGTTTTTTTCCATGCCAACCTAACCAGAGTGACGGGAGCGGCACAATTCAGAAAAAGTGCTCAGCTCGCCGAGAAAATGCGATTTAAGCAATAAAATTAAAAATGCTTATAAAACATAAACCAAACGTTGGAGGTGGTCATTTCTTCATGCGCAGTGATAAACTCGGCACTCTAAAGCACCCGAGAGCGTTTTTTTCGATGCCAACCTAACCAGAGTGACGGGAGCGGCACAATTCAGAAAAAGTGCTCAGCTCGCCGAGAAAATGCGATTTAAGCAATAAAATTAAAAATGCTTATAAAACATAAACCAAACGTTGTAGATGGTCATTTCTTATTACGCAGTAATAAACTCGGCACTCTAAAGCACCCGAGAGCGTTTTTTTCCATGCCAACCTAACCAGAGTGACGGGAGCGGCACAATTCAGAAAAAGTGCTCAGCTCGCCGAGAAAATGCGATTTAAGCAATACAATTAAAAATGCTTATAAAACATAAACCAAACGTTGGAGGTGGTCATTTCTTCATGTGCAGTGATAAACTCGGCACTCTAAAGCACCCGAGAGCGTTTTTTTCCATGCCAACCTAACCAGAGTGACGGGAGCGGCACAATTCAGAAAAAGTGCTCAGCTCGCCGAGAAAATGCGATTTAAGCAATACAATTAAAAATGCTTATAAAACATAAACCAAACGTTGGAGGTGGTCATTTCTTCATGCACAGTGATAAACTCGGCACTCTAAAGCACCCGAGAGCGTTTTTTTCGATGCCAACCTAACCAGAGTGACGGGAGCGGCACAATTCAGAAAAAGTGCTCAGCTCGCCGAGAAAATGCGATTTAAGCAATAAAATTAAAAATGCTTATAAAACATAAACCAAACGTTGGAGGTGGTCATTTCTTCATGCGCAGTGATAAACTCGGCACTCTAAAGCACCCGAGAGCGTTTTTTTCGATGCCAACCTAACCAGAGTGACGGGAGCGGCACAATTCAGAAAAAGTGCTCAGCTCGCCGAGAAAATGCGATTTAAGCAATAAAATTAAAAATGCTTATAAAACATAAACCAAACGTTGGAGGTGGTCATTTCTTCATGCGCAGTGATAAACTCGGCACTCTAAAGCACCCGAGATTGTTTTAATCGATGCCAACCTAACCAGAGTGACGGGAGCGGCACAATTCAGAAAAAGTGTTCAGCTCGCCGAGAAAATGCGATTTAAGCAATAAAATTAAAAATGCTTATAAAACATAAACCAAACGTTGGAGGTGGTCATTTCTTCATGCGCAGTGATAAACTCGGCACTCTAAAGCACCCGAGAGCGTTTTTTTTCATGCCAACCTAACCAGAGTGACAGGAGCGGCACAATTCAGAAAAAGTGCTCAGCTCGCCGAGAAAATGCGATTTAAGCAATAAAATTAAAAATGCTTATAAAACATAAACCAAACGTTGGAGGTGGTCTTTTCTTCATGCGCAGTGATAAACTCGGCACTCTAAAGCACCCGAGAGCGTTTTTTTCCATGCCAACCTAAACAGAGTGACGGGAGCGGCACAATTCAGAAAAAGTGCTCAGCTCGCCGAGAAAATGCGATTTAAGCAATAAAATTAAAAATGCTTATAAAACATAAACCAAACGTTGTAGATGGTCATTTCTTATTACGCAGAAATAAACTCGGCACTCTAAAGCACCCGAGAGCGTTTTTTTCCATGCCAACCTAACCAGAGTGACGGGAGCGGCACAATTCAGAAAAAGTGCTCAGCTCGCCGAGAAAATGCGATTTAAGCAATAAAATTAAAAATGCTTATAAAACATAAACCAAACGTTGGAGGTGGTCATTTCTTCATGCACAGTGATAAACTCGGCACTCTAAAGCACCCGAGAGCGTTTTTTTCCATGCCAACCTAACCAGAGTGACGGGAGCGGCACAATTCAGAAAAAGTGCTCAGCTCGCCGAGAAAATGCGATTTAAGCAATAAAATTAAAAATGCTTATAAAACATAAACCAAACGTTGGAGGTGGTCATTTCTTCATGCGCAGTGATAAACTCGGCACTCTAAAGCACCCGAGAGCGTTTTTTTCCATGCCAACCTAACCAGAGTGACAGGAGCGGCACAATTCAGAAAAAGTGCTCAGCTCGCCGAGAAAATGCGATTTAAGCAATAAAATTAAAAATGTTATAAAACATAAACCAAACGTTGGAGGTGGTCATTTCTTCATGCACAGTGATAAACTCGGCACTCTAAAGCACCCGAGAGCGTTTTTTTCCATGCCAACCTAACCAGAGTGACGGGAGCGGCACAATTCAGAAAAAGTGCTCAGCTCGCCGAGAAAATGCGATTTAAGCAATAAAATTAAAAATGCTTATAAAACATAAACCAAACGTTGGAGGTGGTCATTTCTTCATGCGCAGTGATAAACTCGGCACTCTAAAGCACCCGAGAGCGTTTTTTTCGATGCCAACCTAACCAGAGTGACGGGAGCGGCACAATTCAGAAAAAGTGCTCAGCTCGCCGAGAAAATGCGATTTAAGCAATAAAATTAAAAATGCTTATAAAACATAAACCAAACGTTGGAGGTGGTCATTTCTTCATGCGCAGTGATAAACTCGGCACTCTAAAGCACCCGAGAGCGTTTTTTTCCATGCCAACCTAACCAGAGTGACGGGAGCGGCACAATTCAGAAAAAGTGCTCAGCTCGCCGAGAAAATGCGATTTAAGCAATAAAATTAAAAATGCTTATAAAACATAAACCAAACGTTGTAGATGGTCATTTCTTATTACGCAGTAATAAACTCGGCACTCTAAAGCACCCGAGAGCGTTTTTTTCCATGCCAACCTAACCAGAGTGACGGGAGCGGCACAATTCAGAAAAAGTGCTCAGCTCGCCGAGAAAATGCGATTTAAGCAATAAAATTAAAAATGCTTATAAAACATAAACCAAACGTTGGAGGTGGTCATTTCTTCATGCGCAGTGATAAACTCGGCACTCTAAAGCACCCGAGAGCGTTTTATTCGATGCCAACCTAACCAGAGTGACGGGAGCGGCACAATTCAGAAAAAGCGCTCAGCTCGCCGAGAAAATGCGATTTAAGCAATAAAATTAAAAATGCTTATAAAACATAAACCAAACGTTGGAGGTGGTCATTTCTTCATGCGCGGTGATAAACTCGGCACTCTAAAGCACCCGAGAGCGTTTTTTTCCATGCCAACCTAACCAGAGTGACGGGAGCGGCACAATTCAGAAAAAGTGCTCAGCTCGCCGAGAAAATGCGATTTAAGCAATAAAATTAAAAATGCTTATAAAACATAAACCAAACGTTGGAGGTGGTCATTTCTTCATGCGCAGTGATAAACTCGGCACTCTAAAGCACCCGAGAGCGTTTTTTTCGATGCCAACCTAACCAGAGTGACGGGAGCGGCACAATTCAGAAAAAGTGCTCAGCTCGCCGAGAAAATGCGATTTAAGCAATAAAATTAAAAATGCTTATAAAACATAAACCAAACGTTGTAGATGGTCATTTCTTATTACGCAGTAATAAACTCGGCACTCTAAAGCACCCGAGAGCGTTTTTTTCCATGCCAACCTAACCAGAGTGACGGGAGCGGCACAATTCAGAAAAAGTGCTCAGCTCGCCGAGAAAATGCGATTTAAGCAATACAATTAAAAATGCTTATAAAACATAAACCAAACGTTGGAGGTGGTCATTTCTTCATGTGCAGTGATAAACTCGGCACTCTAAAGCACCCGAGAGCGTTTTTTTCCATGCCAACCTAACCAGAGTGACGGGAGCGGCACAATTCAGAAAAAGTGCTCAGCTCGCCGAGAAAATGCGATTTAAGCAATAAAATTAAAAATGCTTATAAAACATAAACCAAACGTTGGAGGTGGTCATTTCTTCATGCACAGTGATAAACTCGGCACTCTAAAGCACCCGAGAGCGTTTTTTTCGATGCCAACCTAACCAGAGTGACGGGAGCGGCACAATTCAGAAAAAGTGCTCAGCTCGCCGAGAAAATGCGATTTAAGCAATAAAATTAAAAATGCTTATAAAACATAAACCAAACGTTGGAGGTGGTCATTTCTTCATGCGCAGTGATAAACTCGGCACTCTAAAGCACCCGAGAGCGTTTTTTTCGATGCCAACCTAACCAGAGTGACGGGAGCGGCACAATTCAGAAAAAGTGCTCAGCTCGCCGAGAAAATGCGATTTAAGCAATAAAATTAAAAATGCTTATAAAACATAAACCAAACGTTGGAGGTGGTCATTTCTTCATGCGCAGTGATAAACTCGGCACTCTAAAGCACCCGAGATTGTTTTAATCGATGCCAACCTAACCAGAGTGACGGGAGCGGCACAATTCAGAAAAAGTGCTCAGCTCGCCGAGAAAATGCGATTTAAGCAATAAAATTAAAAATGCTTATAAAACATAAACCAAACGTTGGAGGTGGTCATTTCTTCATGCGCAGTGATAAACTCGGCACTCTAAAGCACCCGAGAGCGTTTTTTTCGATGCCAACCTAACCAGAGTGACGGGAGCGGCACAATTCAGAAAAAGCGCTCAGCTCGCCGAGAAAATGCGATTTAAGCAATAAAATTAAAAATGCTTATAAAACATAAACCAAACGTTGGAGGTGGTCATTTCTTCATGCGCAGTGATAAACTCGGCACTCTAAAGCACCCGAGAGCGTTTTTTTCGATGCCAACCTAACCAGAGTGACGGGAGCGGCACAATTCAGAAAAAGTGCTCAGCTCGCCGAGAAAATGCGATTTAAGCAATAAAATTAAAAATGCTTATAAAACATAAACCAAACGTTGTAGATGGTCATTTCTTATTACGCAGTAATAAACTCGGCACTCTAAAGCACCCGAGAGCGTTTTTTTCCATGCCAACCTAACCAGAGTGACGGGAGCGGCACAATTCAGAAAAAGTGCTCAGCTCGCCGAGAAAATGCGATTTAAGCAATACAATTAAAAATGCTTATAAAACATAAACCAAACGTTGGAGGTGGTCATTTCTTCATGTGCAGTGATAAACTCGGCACTCTAAAGCACCCGAGAGCGTTTTTTTCCATGCCAACCTAACCAGAGTGACGGGAGCGGCACAATTCAGAAAAAGTGCTCAGCTCGCCGAGAAAATGCGATTTAAGCAATAAAATTAAAAATGCTTATAAAACATAAACCAAACGTTGGAGGTGGTCATTTCTTCATGCACAGTGATAAACTCGGCACTCTAAAGCACCCGAGAGCGTTTTTTTCGATGCCAACCTAACCAGAGTGACGGGAGCGGCACAATTCAGAAAAAGTGCTCAGCTCGCCGAGAAAATGCGATTTAAGCAATAAAATTAAAAATGCTTATAAAACATAAACCAAACGTTGGAGGTGGTCATTTCTTCATGCGCAGTGATAAACTCGGCACTCTAAAGCACCCGAGAGCGTTTTTTTCGATGCCAACCTAACCAGAGTGACGGGAGCGGCACAATTCAGAAAAAGTGCTCAGCTCGCCGAGAAAATGCGATTTAAGCAATAAAATTAAAAATGCTTATAAAACATAAACCAAACGTTGGAGGTGGTCATTTCTTCATGCGCAGTGATAAACTCGGCACTCTAAAGCACCCGAGATTGTTTTAATCGATGCCAACCTAACCAGAGTGACGGGAGCGGCACAATTCAGAAAAAGTGCTCAGCTCGCCGAGAAAATGCGATTTAAGCAATAAAATTAAAAATGCTTATAAAACATAAACCAAACGTTGGAGGTGGTCATTTCTTCATGCGCAGTGATAAACTCGGCACTCTAAAGCACCCGAGAGCGTTTTTTTCGATGCCAACCTAACCAGAGTGACGGGAGCGGCACAATTCAGAAAAAGCGCTCAGCTCGCCGAGAAAATGCGATTTAAGCAATAAAATTAAAAATGCTTATAAAACATAAACCAAACGTTGGAGGTGGTCATTTCTTCATGCGCAGTGATAAACTCGGCACTCTAAAGCACCCGAGAGCGTTTTTTTCGATGCCAACCTAACCAGAGTGACGGGAGCGGCACAATTCAGAAAAAGCGCTCAGCTCGCCGAGAAAATGCAATTTAAGCAATAAAATTAAAAATGCTTATAAAACATAAACCAAACGTTGGAGGTGGTCATTTCTTCATGCGCAGTGATAAACTCGGCACTCTAAAGCACCCGAGAGCGTTTTTTTCGATGCCAACCTAACCAGAGTGACGGGAGCGGCACAATTCAGAAAAAGTGCTCAGCTCGCCGAGAAAATGCGATTTAAGCAATAAAATTAAAAATGCTTATAAAACATAAACCAAACGTTGGAGGTGGTCATTTCTTCATGTGCAGTGATAAACTCGGCACTCTAAAGCACCCGAGAGCGTTTTTTTCCATGCCAACCTAACCAGAGTGACGGGAGCGGCACAATTCAGAAAAAGTGCTCAGCTCGCCGAGAAAATGCGATTTAAGCAATAAAATTAAAAATGCTTATAAAACATAAACCAAACGTTGGAGGTGGTCATTTCTTAATGCACAGTGATAAACTCGGCACTCTAAAGCACCCGAGAGCGTTTTTTTCGATGCCAACCTAACCAGAGTGACGGGAGCGGCACAATTCAGAAAAAGTGCTCAGCTCGCCGAGAAAATGCGATTTAAGCAATAAAATTAAAAATGCTTATAAAACATAAACCAAACGTTGGAGGTGGTCATTTCTTCATGCGCAGTGATAAACTCGGCACTCTAAAGCACCCGAGAGCGTTTTTTTCGATGCCAACCTAACCAGAGTGACGGGAGCGGCACAATTCAGAAAAAGTGCTCAGCTCGCCGAGAAAATGCGATTTAAGCAATAAAATTAAAAATGCTTATAAAACATAAACCAAACGTTGGAGGTGGTCATTTCTTCATGCGCAGTGATAAACTCGGCACTCTAAAGCACCCGAGAGCGTTTTATTCGATGCCAACCTAACCAGAGTGACGGGAGCGGCACAATTCAGAAAAAGTGCTCAGCTCGCCGAGAAAATGCGATTTAAGCAATAAAATTAAAAATGCTTATAAAACATAAACCAAACGTTGGAGGTGGTCATTTCTTCATGCGCAGTGATAAACTCGGCACTCTAAAGCACCCGAGAGCGTTTTTTTCGATGCCAACCTAACCAGAGTGACGGGAGCGGCACAATTCAGAAAAAGCGCTCAGCTCGCCGAGAAAATGCGATTTAAGCAATAAAATTAAAAATGCTTATAAAACATAAACCAAACGTTGGAGGTGGTCATTTCTTCATGCGCAGTGATAAACTCGGCACTCTAAAGCACCCGAGAGCGTTTTTTTCGATGCCAACCTAACCAGAGTGACGGGAGCGGCACAATTCAGAAAAAGCGCTCAGCTCGCCGAGAAAATGCAATTTAAGCAATAAAATTAAAAATGCTTATAAAACATAAACCAAACGTTGGAGGTGGTCATTTCTTCATGCGCAGTGATAAACTCGGCACTCTAAAGCACCCGAGAGCGTTTTTTTCGATGCCAACCTAACCAGAGTGACGGGAGCGGCACAATTCAGAAAAAGTGCTCAGCTCGCCGAGAAAATGCGATTTAAGCAATAAAATTAAAAATGCTTATAAAACATAAACCAAACGTTGGAGGTGGTCATTTCTTCATGCGCAGTGATAAACTCGGCACTCTAAAGCACCCGAGAGCGTTTTATTCGATGCCAACCTAACCAGAGTGACGGGAGCGGCACAATTCAGAAAAAGTGCTCAGCTCGCCGAGAAAATGCGATTTAAGCAATAAAATTAAAAATGCTTATAAAACATAAACCAAACGTTGGAGGTGGTCATTTCTTCATGCGCAGTGATAAACTCGGCACTCTAAAGCACCCGAGAGCGTTTTTTTCGATGCCAACCTAACCAGAGTGACGGGAGCGGCACAATTCAGAAAAAGCGCTCAGCTCGCCGAGAAAATGCGATTTAAGCAATAAAATTAAAAATGCTTATAAAACATAAACCAAACGTTGGAGGTGGTCATTTCTTCATGCGCAGTGATAAACTCGGCACTCTAAAGCACCCGAGCGTTTTTTTCGATGCCAACCTAACCAGAGTGACGGGAGCGGCACAATTCAGAAAAAGCGCTCAGCTCGCCGAGAAAATGCAATTTAAGCAATAAAATTAAAAATGCTTATAAAACATAAACCAAACGTTGGAGGTGGTCATTTCTTCATGCGCAGTGATAAACTCGGCACTCTAAAGCACCCGAGAGCGTTTTTTTCGATGCCAACCTAACCAGAGTGACGGGAGCGGCACAATTCAGAAAAAGTGCTCAGCTCGCCGAGAAAATGCGATTTAAGCAATAAAATTAAAAATGCTTATAAAACATAAACCAAACGTTGGAGGTGGTCATTTCTTCATGCGCAGTGATAAACTCGGCACTCTAAAGCACCCGAGAGCGTTTTTTTCGATGCCAACCTAACCAGAGTGACGGGAGCGGCACAATTCAGAAAAAGCGCTCAGCTCGCCGAGAAAATGCGATTTAAGCAATAAAATTAAAAATGCTTATAAAACATAAACCAAACGTTGGAGGTGGTCATTTCTTCATGCACAGTGATAAACTCGGCACTCTAAAGCACCCGAGAGCGTTTTTTTCGATGCCAACCTAACCAGAGTGACGGGAGCGGCACAATTCAGAAAAAGTGCTCAGCTCGCCGAGAAAATGCGATTTAAGCAATAAAATTAAAAATGCTTATAAAACATAAACCAAATGTTGGAGGTGGTCATTTCTTCATGCGCAGTGATAAACTCGGCACTCTAAAGCACCCGAGAGCGTTTTTTTCGATGCCAACCTAACCAGAGTGACGGGAGCGGCACAATTCAGAAAAAGTGCTCAGCTCGCCGAGAAAATGCGATTTAAGCAATAAAATTTAAAATGCTTATAAAACATAAACCAAACGTTGTAGATGGTCATTTCTTATTACCCAGTAATAAACTCAGCACTCTAAAGCACCCGAGAGCGTTTTTTTCCATGCCAACCTAACCAGAGTGACGGGAGCGGCACAATTCAGAAAAAGTGCTCAGCTCGCCGAGAAAATGCGATTTAAGCAATAAAATTAAAAATGCTTATAAAACATAAACCAAACGTTGGAGGTGGTCATTTCTTCATGCGCAGTGATAAACTCGGCACTCTAAAGCACCCGAGAGCGTTTTTTTCCATGCCAACCTAACCAGAGTGACGGGAGCGGCACAATTCAGAAAAAGTGCTCAGCTCGCCGAGAAAATGCGATTTAAGAAATAAAATTAAAAATGCTTATAAAACATAAACCAAACGTTGGAGGTGGTCATTTCTTCATGCGCAGTGATAAACTCGGCACTCTAAAGCACCCGAGAGCGTTTTTTTCGATGCCAACCTAACCAGAGTGACGGGAGCGGCACAATTCAGAAAAAGTGCTCAGCTCGCCGAGAAAATGCGATTTAAGCAATAAAATTAAAAATGCTTATAAAACATAAACCAAACGTTGGAGGTGGTCATTTCTTCATGCGCAGTGATAAACTCGGCACTCTAAAGCACCCGAGAGCGTTTTATTTGATGCCAACCTAACCAGAGTGACGGGAGCGGCACAATTCAGAAAAAGTGCTCAGCTCGCCGAGAAAATGCGATTTAAGCAATAAAATTAAAAATGCTTATAAAACATAAACCAAACGTTGGAGGTGGTCATTTCTTCATGCGCAGTGATAAACTCGGCACTCTAAAGCACCCGAGAGCGTTTTTTTCCATGCCAACCTAAACAGAGTGACGGGAGCGGCACAATTCAGAAAAAGTGCTCAGCTCGCCGAGAAAATGCGATTTAAGCAATAAAATTAAAAATGCTTATAAAACATAAACCAAACGTTGTAGATGGTTATTTCTTATTACGCAGTAATAAACTCGGCACTCTAAAGCACCCGAGAGCGTTTTTTTCCATGCCAACCTAACCAGAGTGACGGGAGCGGCACAATTCAGAAAAAGTGCTCAGCTCGCCGAGAAAATGCGATTTAAGCAATACAATTAAAAATGCTTATAAAACATAAACCAAACGTTGGAGGTGGCCATTTCTTCATACGCAGTGATAAACTCGGCACTCTAAAGCACCCGAGAGCGTTTTTTTCCATGCCAACCTAACCAGAGTGACGGGAGCGGCACAATTCAGAAAAAGTGCTCAGCTCGCCGAAAAAATGCGATGTAAGCAATAAAATTAAAAATGCTTATAAAACATAAACCAAACGTTGGAGGTGGTCATTTCTTCATGCGCAGTGATAAACTCGGCACTCTAAAGCACCCGAGAGCGTTTTTTTCCATGCCAACCTAACCAGAGTGACGGGAGCGGCACAATTCAGAAAAAGTGCTCAGCTCGCCGAGAAAATGCGATTTAAGCAATAAAATTAAAAATGCTTATAAAACATAAACCAAACGTTGGAGGTGGTCATTTCTTCATGCGCAGTGATAAACTCGGCACTCTAAAGCACCCGAGAGCGTTTTTTTCCATGCCAACCTAACCAGAGTGACGGGAGCGGCACAATTCAGAAAAAGTGCTCAGCTCGCCGAGAAAATGCGATTTAAGCAATAAAATTAAAAATGCTTATAAAACATAAACCAAACGTTGGAGGTGGTCATTTCTTCATGCGCAGTGATAAACTCGGCACTCTAAAGCACCCGAGAGCGTTTTTTTCGATGCCAACCTAACCAGAGTGACGGGAGCGGCACAATTCAGAAAAAGCGCTCAGCTCGCCGAGAAAATGCGATTTAAGCAATAAAATTAAAAATGCTTATAAAACATAAACCAAACGTTGGAGGTGGTCATTTCTTCATGCGCAGTGATAAACTCGGCACTCTAAAGCACCCGAGAGCGTTTTTTTCGATGCCAACCTAACCAGAGTGACGAGCGGCACAATTCAGAAAAAGCGCTCAGCTCGCCGAGAAAATGCGATTTAAGCAATAAAATTAAAAATGCTTATAAAACATAAACCAAACGTTGGGAGGTGGTCATTTCTTCATGCGCAGTGATAAACTCGGCACTCTAAAGCACCCGAGAGCGTTTTTTTCGATGCCAACCTAACCAGAGTGACGGGAGCGGCACAATTCAGAAAAAGTGCTCAGCTCGCCGAGAAAATGCGATTTAAGCAATAAAATTAAAAATGCTTATAAAACATAAACCAAACGTTGGAGGTGGTCATTTCTTCATGCGCATTGATAAACTCGGCACTCTAAAGCACCCGAGAGCGTTTTTTTCGATGCCAACCTAACCAGAGTGACGGGAGCGGCACAATTCAGAAAAAGCGCTCAGCTCGCCGAGAAAATGCGATTTAAGCAATAAAATTAAAAATGCTTATAAAACATAAACCAAACGTTGGAGGTGGTCATTTCTTCATGCACAGTGATAAACTCGGCACTCTAAAGCACCCGAGAGCGTTTTTTTCGATGCCAACCTAACCAGAGTGACGGGAGCGGCACAATTCAGAAAAAGTGCTCAGCTCGCCGAGAAAATGCGATTTAAGCAATAAAATTAAAAATGCTTATAAAACATAAACCAAACGTTGGAGGTGGTCATTTCTTCATGCGCAGTGATAAACTCGGCACTATAAAGCACCCGAGAGCGTTTTTTTCGATGCCAACCTAACCAGAGTGACGGGAGCGGCACAATTCAGAAAAAGTGCTCAGCTCGCCGAGAAAATGCGATTTAAGCAATAAAATTTAAAATGCTTATAAAACATAAACCAAACGTTGTAGATGGTCATTTCTTATTACGCAGTAATAAACTCGGCACTCTAAAGCACCCGAGAGCGTTTTTTTCCATGCCAACCTAACCAGAGTGACGGGAGCGGCACAATTCAGAAAAAGTGCTCAGCTCGCCGAGAAAATGCGATTTAAGCAATAAAATTAAAAATGCTTATAAAACATAAACCAAACGTTGGAGGTGGTCATTTCTTCATGCACAGTGATAAACTCGGCACTCTAAAGCACCCGAGAGCGTTTTTTTCGATGCCAACCTAACCAGAGTGACGGGAGCGGCACAATTCAGAAAAAGTGCTCAGCTCGCCGAGAAAATGCGATTTAAGCAATAAAATTAAAAATGCTTATAAAACATAAACCAAACGTTGGAGGTGGTCATTTCTTCATGCGCAGTGATAAACTCGGCACTCTAAAGCACCCGAGAGCGTTTTTTTCGATGCCAACCTAACCAGAGTGACGGGAGCGGCACAATTCAGAAAAAGTGCTCAGCTCGCCGAGAAAATGCGATTTAAGCAATAAAATTAAAAATGCTTATAAAACATAAACCAAACGTTGGAGGTGGTCATTTCTTCATGCGCAGTGATAAACTCGGCACTCTAAAGCACCCGAGAGCGTTTTATTCGATGCCAACCTAACCAGAGTGACGGGAGCGGCACAATTCAGAAAAAGTGCTCAGCTCGCCGAGAAAATGCGATTTAAGCAATAAAATTAAAAATGCTTATAAAACATAAACCAAACGTTGGAGGTGGTCATTTCTTCATGCGCAGTGATAAACTCGGCACTCTAAAGCACCCGAGAGCGTTTTTTTCGATGCCAACCTAACCAGAGTGACGGGAGCGGCACAATTCAGAAAAAGCGCTCAGCTCGCCGAGAAAATGCGATTTAAGCAATAAAATTAAAAATGCTTATAAAACATAAACCAAACGTTGGAGGTGGTCATTTCTTCATGCGCAGTGATAAACTCGGCACTCTAAAGCACCCGAGAGCGTTTTTTTCGATGCCAACCTAACCAGAGTGACGGGAGCGGCACAATTCAGAAAAAGCGCTCAGCTCGCCGAGAAAATGCAATTTAAGCAATAAAATTAAAAATGCTTATAAAACATAAACCAAACGTTGGAGGTGGTCATTTCTTCATGCGCAGTGATAAACTCGGCACTCTAAAGCACCCGAGAGCGTTTTTTTCGATGCCAACCTAACCAGAGTGACGGGAGCGGCACAATTCAGAAAAAGTGCTCAGCTCGCCGAGAAAATGCGATTTAAGCAATAAAATTAAAAATGCTTATAAAACATAAACCAAACGTTGGAGGTGGTCATTTCTTCATGCGCAGTGATAAACTCGGCACTCTAAAGCACCCGAGAGCGTTTTATTCGATGCCAACCTAACCAGAGTGACGGGAGCGGCACAATTCAGAAAAAGTGCTCAGCTCGCCGAGAAAATGCGATTTAAGCAATAAAATTAAAAATGCTTATAAAACATAAACCAAACGTTGGAGGTGGTCATTTCTTCATGCGCAGTGATAAACTCGGCACTCTAAAGCACCCGAGAGCGTTTTTTTCGATGCCAACCTAACCAGAGTGACGGGAGCGGCACAATTCAGAAAAAGCGCTCAGCTCGCCGAGAAAATGCGATTTAAGCAATAAAATTAAAAATGCTTATAAAACATAAACCAAACGTTGGAGGTGGTCATTTCTTCATGCGCAGTGATAAACTCGGCACTCTAAAGCACCCGAGCGTTTTTTTCGATGCCAACCTAACCAGAGTGACGGGAGCGGCACAATTCAGAAAAAGCGCTCAGCTCGCCGAGAAAATGCAATTTAAGCAATAAAATTAAAAATGCTTATAAAACATAAACCAAACGTTGGAGGTGGTCATTTCTTCATGCGCAGTGATAAACTCGGCACTCTAAAGCACCCGAGAGCGTTTTTTTCGATGCCAACCTAACCAGAGTGACGGGAGCGGCACAATTCAGAAAAAGTGCTCAGCTCGCCGAGAAAATGCGATTTAAGCAATAAAATTAAAAATGCTTATAAAACATAAACCAAACGTTGGAGGTGGTCATTTCTTCATGCGCAGTGATAAACTCGGCACTCTAAAGCACCCGAGAGCGTTTTTTTCGATGCCAACCTAACCAGAGTGACGGGAGCGGCACAATTCAGAAAAAGCGCTCAGCTCGCCGAGAAAATGCGATTTAAGCAATAAAATTAAAAATGCTTATAAAACATAAACCAAACGTTGGAGGTGGTCATTTCTTCATGCACAGTGATAAACTCGGCACTCTAAAGCACCCGAGAGCGTTTTTTTCGATGCCAACCTAACCAGAGTGACGGGAGCGGCACAATTCAGAAAAAGTGCTCAGCTCGCCGAGAAAATGCGATTTAAGCAATAAAATTAAAAATGCTTATAAAACATAAACCAAATGTTGGAGGTGGTCATTTCTTCATGCGCAGTGATAAACTCGGCACTCTAAAGCACCCGAGAGCGTTTTTTTCGATGCCAACCTAACCAGAGTGACGGGAGCGGCACAATTCAGAAAAAGTGCTCAGCTCGCCGAGAAAATGCGATTTAAGCAATAAAATTTAAAATGCTTATAAAACATAAACCAAACGTTGTAGATGGTCATTTCTTATTACCCAGTAATAAACTCAGCACTCTAAAGCACCCGAGAGCGTTTTTTTCCATGCCAACCTAACCAGAGTGACGGGAGCGGCACAATTCAGAAAAAGTGCTCAGCTCGCCGAGAAAATGCGATTTAAGCAATAAAATTAAAAATGCTTATAAAACATAAACCAAACGTTGGAGGTGGTCATTTCTTCATGCGCAGTGATAAACTCGGCACTCTAAAGCACCCGAGAGCGTTTTTTTCCATGCCAACCTAACCAGAGTGACGGGAGCGGCACAATTCAGAAAAAGTGCTCAGCTCGCCGAGAAAATGCGATTTAAGAAATAAAATTAAAAATGCTTATAAAACATAAACCAAACGTTGGAGGTGGTCATTTCTTCATGCGCAGTGATAAACTCGGCACTCTAAAGCACCCGAGAGCGTTTTTTTCGATGCCAACCTAACCAGAGTGACGGGAGCGGCACAATTCAGAAAAAGTGCTCAGCTCGCCGAGAAAATGCGATTTAAGCAATAAAATTAAAAATGCTTATAAAACATAAACCAAACGTTGGAGGTGGTCATTTCTTCATGCGCAGTGATAAACTCGGCACTCTAAAGCACCCGAGAGCGTTTTATTTGATGCCAACCTAACCAGAGTGACGGGAGCGGCACAATTCAGAAAAAGTGCTCAGCTCGCCGAGAAAATGCGATTTAAGCAATAAAATTAAAAATGCTTATAAAACATAAACCAAACGTTGGAGGTGGTCATTTCTTCATGCGCAGTGATAAACTCGGCACTCTAAAGCACCCGAGAGCGTTTTTTTCCATGCCAACCTAAACAGAGTGACGGGA
Organism: Syngnathus typhle; assembly: GCF_033458585.1. Lineage (NCBI taxonomy): Eukaryota > Metazoa > Chordata > Actinopteri > Syngnathiformes > Syngnathidae > Syngnathus > Syngnathus typhle. Next base: position 222,959 of record NW_026871955.1, on the reverse strand, counting down.
GCGGCACAATTCAGAAAAAGTGCTCAGCTCGCCGAGAAAATGCGATTTAAGCAATAAAATTAAAAATGCTTATAAAACATAAACCAAACGTTGTAGATGGTTATTTCTTATTACGCAGTAATAAACTCGGCACTCTAAAGCACCCGAGAGCGTTTTTTTCCATGCCAACCTAACCAGAGTGACGGGAGCGGCACAATTCAGAAAAAGTGCTCAGCTCGCCGAGAAAATGCGATTTAAGCAATAAAATTAAAAATGCTTATAAAACATAAACCAAACGTTGGAGGTGGCCATTTCTTCATACGCAGTGATAAACTCGGCACTCTAAAGCACCCGAGAGCGTTTTTTTCCATGCCAACCTAACCAGAGTGACGGGAGCGGCACAATTCAGAAAAAGTGCTCAGCTCGCCGAAAAAATGCGATTTAAGCAATAAAATTAAAAATGCTTATAAAACATAAACCAAACGTTGGAGGTGGTCATTTCTTCATGCGCAGTGATAAACTCGGCACTCTAAAGCACCCGAGAGCGTTTTTTTCCATGCCAACCTAACCAGAGTGACGGGAGCGGCACAATTCAGAAAAAGTGCTCAGCTCGCCGAGAAAATGCGATTTAAGCAATAAAATTAAAAATGCTTATAAAACATAAACCAAACGTTGGAGGTGGTCATTTCTTCATGCGCAGTGATAAACTCGGCACTCTAAAGCACCCGAGAGCGTTTTTTTCCATGCCAACCTAACCAGAGTGACGGGAGCGGCACAATTCAGAAAAAGTGCTCAGCTCGCCGAGAAAATGCGATTTAAGCAATAAAATTAAAAATGCTTATAAAACATAAACCAAACGTTGGAGGTGGTCATTTCTTCATGCGCAGTGATAAACTCGGCACTCTAAAGCACCCGAGAGCGTTTTTTTCGATGCCAACCTAACCAGAGTGACGGGAGCGGCACAATTCAGAAAAAGCGCTCAGCTCGCCGAGAAAATGCGATTTAAGCAATAAAATTAAAAATGCTTATAAAACATAAACCAAACGTTGGAGGTGGTCATTTCTTCATGCGCAGTGATAAACTCGGCACTCTAAAGCACCCGAGAGCGTTTTTTTCGATGCCAACCTAACCAGAGTGACGAGCGGCACAATTCAGAAAAAGCGCTCAGCTCGCCGAGAAAATGCGATTTAAGCAATAAAATTAAAAATGCTTATAAAACATAAACCAAACGTTGGGAGGTGGTCATTTCTTCATGCGCAGTGATAAACTCGGCACTCTAAAGCACCCGAGAGCGTTTTTTTCGATGCCAACCTAACCAGAGTGACGGGAGCGGCACAATTCAGAAAAAGTGCTCAGCTCGCCGAGAAAATGCGATTTAAGCAATAAAATTAAAAATGCTTATAAAACATAAACCAAACGTTGGAGGTGGTCATTTCTTCATGCGCATTGATAAACTCGGCACTCTAAAGCACCCGAGAGCGTTTTTTTCGATGCCAACCTAACCAGAGTGACGGGAGCGGCACAATTCAGAAAAAGCGCTCAGCTCGCCGAGAAAATGCGATTTAAGCAATAAAATTAAAAATGCTTATAAAACATAAACCAAACGTTGGAGGTGGTCATTTCTTCATGCACAGTGATAAACTCGGCACTCTAAAGCACCCGAGAGCGTTTTTTTCGATGCCAACCTAACCAGAGTGACGGGAGCGGCACAATTCAGAAAAAGTGCTCAGCTCGCCGAGAAAATGCGATTTAAGCAATAAAATTAAAAATGCTTATAAAACATAAACCAAACGTTGGAGGTGGTCATTTCTTCATGCGCAGTGATAAACTCGGCACTATAAAGCACCCGAGAGCGTTTTTTTCGATGCCAACCTAACCAGAGTGACGGGAGCGGCACAATTCAGAAAAAGTGCTCAGCTCGCCGAGAAAATGCGATTTAAGCAATAAAATTTAAAATGCTTATAAAACATAAACCAAACGTTGTAGATGGTCATTTCTTATTACGCAGTAATAAACTCGGCACTCTAAAGCACCCGAGAGCGTTTTTTTCCATGCCAACCTAACCAGAGTGACGGGAGCGGCACAATTCAGAAAAAGTGCTCAGCTCGCCGAGAAAATGCGATTTAAGCAATAAAATTAAAAATGCTTATAAAACATAAACCAAACGTTGGAGGTGGTCATTTCTTCATGCGCAGTGATAAACTCGGCACTCTAAAGCACCCGAGAGCGTTTTTTTCCATGCCAACCTAACCAGAGTGACGGGAGCGGCACAATTCAGAAAAAGTGCTCAGCTCGCCGAGAAAATGCGATTTAAGCAATAAAATTAAAAATGCTTATAAAACATAAACCAAACGTTGGAGGTGGCCATTACTTCATGCGCAGTGATAAACTCGGCACTCTAAAGCGACCGAGAGCGTTTTTTTCCATGCCAACCTAACCAGAGTGACGGGAGCGGCACAATTCAGAAAAAGTGCTCAGCTCGCCGAGAAAATGCGATTTAAGCAATAAAATTAAAAATGCTTATAAAACATAAACCAAACGTTGTAGATGGTCATTTCTTATTACGCAGTAATAAACTCGGCACTCTAAAGCACCCGAGAGCGTTTTTTTCCATGCCAACCTAACAAGAGTGACGGGAGCGGCACAATTCAGAAAAAGTGCTCAGCTCGCCGAGAAAATGCGATCTAAGCAATAAAATTAAAAATGCTTATAAAACATAAACCAAACGTTGGAGGTGGTCATTTCTTCATGCGCAGTGATAAACTCGGCACTCTAAAGCACCCGAGAGCGTTTTTTGCGATGCCAACCTAACCAGAGTGACGGGAGCGGCACAATTCAGAAAAAGTGCTCAGCTCGCCGAGAAAATGCGATTTAAGCAATAAAATTAAAAATGCTTATAAAACATAAACCAAACGTTGGAGGTGGTCATTTCTTCATGCGCAGTGATAAACTCGGCACTCTAAAGCACCCGAGAGCGTTTTTTTTCCATGCCAACCTAACCAGAGTGACGGGAGCGGCACAATTCAGAAAAAGTGCTCAGCTCGCCGAGAAAATGCGATTTAAGCAATAAAATTAAAAATGCTTATAAAACATAAACCAAACGTTGGAGGTGGTCATTTCTTCATGCGCAGTGATAAACTCGGCACTCTAAAGCACCCGAGAGCGTTTTTTTCGATGCCAACCTAACCAGAGTGACGGGAGCGGCACAATTCAGAAAAAGCGCTCAGCTCGCCGAGAAAATGCGATTTAAGCAATAAAATTAAAAATGCTTATAAAACATAAACCAAACGTTGGAGGTGGTCATTTCTTCATGCACAGTGATAAACTCGGCACTCTAAAGCACCCGAGAGCGTTTTTTTCGATGCCAACCTAACCAGAGTGACGGGAGCGGCACAATTCAGAAAAAGTGCTCAGCTCGCCGAGAAAATGCGATTTAAGCAATAAAATTAAAAATGCTTATAAAACATAAACCAAACGTTGGAGGTGGTCATTTCTTCATGCGCAGTGATAAACTCGGCACTCTAAAGCACCCGAGAGCGTTTTTTTCGATGCCAACCTAACCAGAGTGACGGGAGCGGCACAATTCAGAAAAAGTGCTCAGCTCGCCGAGAAAATGCGATTTAAGCAATAAAATTAAAAATGCTTATAAAACATAAACCAAACGTTGTAGATGGTCATTTCTTATTACGCAGTAATAAACTCGGCACTCTAAAGCACCCGAGAGCGTTTTTTTCCATGCCAACCTAACCAGAGTGACGGGAGCGGCACAATTCAGAAAAAGTGCTCAGCTCGCCGAGAAAATGCGATTTAAGCAATAAAATTAAAAATGCTTATAAAACATAAACCAAACGTTGGAGGTGGTCATTTCTTCATGCGCAGTGATAAACTCGGCACTCTAAAGCACCCGAGAGCGTTTTTTTCGATGCCAACCTAACCAGAGTGACGGGAGCGGCACAATTCAGAAAAAGTGCTCAGCTCGCCGAGAAAATGCGATTTAAGCAATAAAATTAAAAATGCTTATAAAACATAAACCAAACGTTGGAGGTGGTCATTTCTTCATGCGCAGTGATAAACTCGGCACTCTAAAGCACCCGAGAGCGTTTTTTTTCGATGCCAACCTAACCAGAGTGACGCGAGCGGCACAATTCAGAAAAAGCGCTCAGCTCGCCGAGAAAATGCGATTTAAGCAATAAAATTAAAAATGCTTATAAAACATAAACCAAACGTTGGAGGTGGTAATTTCTTCATGCACAGTGATAAACTCGGCACTCTAAAGCACCCGAGAGCGTTTTTTTCGATGCCAACCTAACCAGAGTGACGGGAGCGGCACAATTCAGAAAAAGTGCTCAGCTCGCCGAGAAAATGCGATTTAAGCAATAAAATTAAAAATGCTTATAAAACATAAACCAAACGTTGGAGGTGGTCATTTCTTATTACGCAGTAATAAACTCGGCACTCTAAAGCACCCGAGAGCGTTTTTTTTCCATGCCAACCTAACCAGAGTGACGGGAGCGGCACAATTCAGAAAAAGTGCTCAGCTCGCCGAGAAAATGCGATTTAAGCAATAAAATTAAAAATGCTTATAAAACATAAACCAAACGTTGGAGGTGGTCATTTATTCATGCGCAGTGATAAACTCGGCACTCTAAAGCACCCGAGAGCGTTTTTTTCGATGCCAACCTAACCAGAGTGACGGGAGCGGCACAATTCAGAAAAAGTGCTCAGCTCGCCGAGAAAATGCGATTTAAGCAATAAAATTAAAAATGCTTATAAAACATAAACCAAACGTTGGAGGTGGTCATTTCTTCATGCGCAGTGATAAACTCGGCACTCTAAAGCACCCGAGAGCGTTTTTTTCGATGCCAACCTAACCAGAGTGACGGGAGCGGCACAATTCAGAAAAAGTGCTCAGCTCGCCGAGAAAATGCGATTTAAGCAATAAAATTAAAAATGCTTATAAAACATAAACCAAACGTTGGAGGTGGTCATTTCTTCATGCGCAGTGATAAACTCGGCACTCTAAAGCACCCGAGAGCGTTTTTTTCGATGCCAACCTAACCAGAGTGACGCGAGCGGCACAATTCAGAAAAAGCGCTCAGCTCGCCGAGAAAATGCGATTTAAGCAATAAAATTAAAAATGCTTATAAAACATAAACCAAACGTTGGAGGTGGTCATTTCTTCATGCACAGTGATAAACTCGGCACTCTAAAGCACCCGAGAGCGTTTTTTTCGATGCCAACCTAACCAGAGTGACGGGAGCGGCACAATTCAGAAAAAGTGCTCAGCTCGCCGAGAAAATGCGATTTAAGCAATAAAATTAAAAATGCTTATAAAACATAAACCAAACGTTGGAGGTGGTCATTTCTTCATGCGCAGTGATAAACTCGGCACTCTAAAGCACCCGAGAGCGTTTTTTTCGATGCCAACCTAACCAGAGTGACGGGAGCGGCACAATTCAGAAAAAGTGCTCAGCTCGCCGAGAAAATGCGATTTAAGCAATAAAATTAAAAATGCTTATAAAACATAAACCAAACGTTGTAGATGGTCATTTCTTATTACGCAGTAATAAACTCGGCACTCTAAAGCACCCGAGAGCGTTTTTTTCCATGCCAACCTAACCAGAGTGACGGGAGCGGCACAATTCAGAAAAAGTGCTCAGCTCGCCGAGAAAATGCGATTTAAGCAATAAAATTAAAAATGCTTATAAAACATAAACCAAACGTTGGAGGTGGTCATTTCTTCATGCGCAGTGATAAACTCGGCACTCTAAAGCACCCGAGAGCGTTTTTTTCCATGCCAACCTAACCAGAGTGACGGGAGCGGCACAATTCAGAAAAAGTGCTCAGCTCGCCGAGAAAATGCGATTTAAGCAATAAAATTAAAAATGCTTATAAAACATAAACCAAACGTTGGAGGTGGTCATTTCTTCATGCGCAGTGATAAACTCGGCACTCTAAAGCACCCGAGAGCGTTTTTTTCCATGCCAACCTAACCAGAGTGACGCGAGCGGCACAATTCAGAAAAAGCGCTCAGCTCGCCGAGAAAATGCGATTTAAGCAATAAAATTAAAAATGCTTATAAAACATAAACCAAACGTTGGAGGTGGTAATTTCTTCATGCACAGTGATAAACTCGGCACTCTAAAGCACCCGAGAGCGTTTTTTTCGATGCCAACCTAACCAGAGTGACGGGAGCGGCACAATTCAGAAAAAGTGCTCAGCTCGCCGAGAAAATGCGATTTAAGCAATAAAATTAAAAATGCTTATAAAACATAAACCAAACGTTGGAGGTGGTCATTTCTTATTACGCAGTAATAAACTCGGCACTCTAAAGCACCCGAGAGCGTTTTTTTCCATGCCAACCTAACCAGAGTGACGGGAGCGGCACAATTCAGAAAAAGTGCTCAGCTCGCCGAGAAAATGCGATTTAAGCAATAAAATTAAAAATGCTTATAAAACATAAACCAAACGTTGGAGGTGGTAATTTCTTCATGCGCAGTGATAAACTCGGCACTCTAAAGCACCCGAGAGCGTTTTTTTCGATGCCAACCTAACCAGAGTGACGGGAGCGGCACAATTCAGAAAAAGTGCTCAGCTCGCCGAGAAAATGCGATTTAAGCAATAAAATTAAAAATGCTTATAAAACATAAACCAAACGTTGGAGGTGGTCATTTCTTATTACGCAGTAATAAACTCGGCACTCTAAAGCACCCGAGAGCGTTTTTTTCCATGCCAACCTAACCAGAGTGACGGGAGCGGCACAATTCAGAAAAAGTGCTCAGCTCGCCGAGAAAATGCGATTTAAGCAATAAAATTAAAAATGGTTATAAAACATAAACCAAACGTTGGAGGTGGTCATTTCTTCATGCGCAGTGATAAACTCGGCACTCTAAAGCACCCGAGAGCGTTTTTTTCGATGCCAACCTAACCAGAGTGACGGGAGCGGCACAATTCAGAAAAAGCGCTCAGCTCGCCGAGAAAATGCGATTTAAGCAATAAAATTAAAAATGCTTATAAAACATAAACCAAACGTTGGAGGTGGTCATTTCTTCATGCGCAGTGATAAACTCGGCACTCTAAAGCACCCGAGAGCGTTTTTTTCGATGCCAACCTAACCAGAGTGACGGGAGCGGCACAATTCAGAAAAAGCGCTGAGCTCGCCGAGAAAATGCGATTTAAGCAATAAAATTAAAAATGCTTATAAAACATAAACCAAACGTTGGAGGTGGTCATTTCTTCATGCGCAGTGATAAACTCGGCACTCTAAAGCACCCGAGAGCGTTTTTTTCGATGCCAACCTAACCAGAGTGACGGGAGCGGCACAATTCAGAAAAAGTGCTCAGCTCGCCGAGAAAATGCGATTTAAGCAATAAAATTAAAAATGCTTATAAAACATAAACCAAACGTTGGAGGTGGTCATTTCTTCATGCGCAGTGATAAACTCGGCACTCTAAAGCACCCGAGAGCGTTTTTTTCGATGCCAACCTAACCAGAGTGACGGGAGCGGCACAATTCAGAAAAAGCGCTCAGCTCGCCGAGAAAATGCGATTTAAGCATTAAAATTAAAAATGCTTATAAAACATAAACCAAACGTTGGAGGTGGTCATTTCTTCATGCACAGTGATAAACTCGGCACTCTAAAGCACCCGAGAGCGTTTTTTTCGATGCCAACCTAACCAGAGTGACGGGAGCGGCACAATTCAGAAAAAGTGCTCAGCTCGCCGAGAAAATGCGATTTAAGCAATAAAATTAAAAATGCTTATAAAACATAAACCAAACGTTGGAGGTGGTCATTTCTTCATGCGCAGTGATAAACTCGGCACTCTAAAGCACCCGAGAGCGTTTTTTTCGATGCCAACCTAACCAGACTGACGGGAGCGGCACAATTCAGAAAAAGTGCTCAGGTCGCCGAGAAAATGCGATTTAAGCAATAAAATTAAAAATGCTTATAAAACATAAACCAAACGTTGGAGGTGGTCATTTCTTCATGCGCAGTGATAAACTCGGCACTCTAAAGCACCCGAGAGCGTTTTTTTCGATGCCAACCTAACCAGAGTGACGGGAGCGGCACAATTCAGAAAAAGCGCTCAGCTCGCCGAGAAAATGCGATTTAAGCAATAAAATTAAAAATGCTTATAAAACATAAACCAAACGTTGGAGGTGGTCATTTCTTCATGCGCAGTGATAAACTCGGCACTCTAAAGCACCCGAGAGCGTTTTTTTCGATGCCAACCTAACCAGAGTGACGGGAGCGGCACAATTCAGAAAAAGCGCTCAGCTCGCCGAGAAAATGCGATTTAAGCAATAAAATTAAAAATGCTTATAAAACATAAACCAAACGTTGGAGGTGGTCATTTCTTCATGCGCAGTGATAAATTCGGCACTCTAAAGCACCCGAGAGCGTTTTTTTCGATGCCAACCTAACCAGAGTGACGGGAGCGGCACAATTCAGAAAAAGTGCTCAGCTCGCCGAGAAAATGCGATTTAAGCAATAAAATTAAAAATGCTTATAAAACATAAACCAAACGTTGGAGGTGGTCATTTCTTCATGCGCAGTGATAAACTCGGCACTCTAAAGCACCCGAGAGCGTTTTTTTCGATGCCAACCTAACCAGAGTGACGGGAGCGGCACAATTCAGAAAAAGTGCTCAGCTCGCCGAGAAAATGCGATTTAAGCAATAAAATTAAAAATGCTTATAAAACATAAACCAAACGTTGGAGTTGGTCATTTCTTCATGCGCAGTGATAAACTCGGCACTCTAAAGCACCCGAGAGCGTTTTTTTCGATGCCAACCTAACCAGAGTGACGGGAGCGGCACAATTCAGAAAAAGTGCTCAGCTCGCCGAGAAAATGCGATTTAAGCAATAAAATTAAAAATGCTTATAAAACATAAACCAAACGTTGGAGGTGGTCATTTCTTCATGCGCAGTGATAAACTCGGCACTCTAAAGAACCCAAGAGCGTTTTTTTCGATGCCAACCTAACCAGAGTGACGGGAGCGGCACAATTCAGAAAAAGCGCTCAGCTCGCCGAGAAAATGCGATTTAAGCAATAAAATTAAAAATGCTTATAAAACATAAACCAAACGTTGGAGGTGGTCATTTCTTCATGCACAGTGATAAACTCGGCACTCTAAAGCACCCGAGAGCGTTTTTTTCGATGCCAACCTAACCAGAGTGACGGGAGCGGCACAATTCAGAAAAAGTGCTCAGCTCGCCGAGAAAATGCGATTTAAGCAATAAAATTAAAAATGCTTATTAAACATAAACCAAACGTTGTAGATGGTCATTTCTTATTACGCAGTAATAAACTCGGCACTCTAAAGCACCCGAGAGCGTTTTTTTCGATGCCAACCTAACCAGAGTGACGGGAGCGGCACAATTCAGAAAAAGTGCTCAGCTCGCCGAGAAAATGCGATTTAAGCAATAAAATTAAAAATGCTTATAAAACATAAACCAAACGTTGTAAATTGTCATTTCTTATTACGCAGTAATAAACTCGGCACTCTAAAGCACCCGAGAGCGTTTTTTTCGATGCCAACCTAACCAGAGTGACGGGAGCGGCACAATTCAGAAAAAGCGCTCAGCTCGCCGAGAAAATGCGATTTAAGCAATAAAATTAAAAATGCTTATAAAACATAAACCAAACGTTGGAGGTGGTCATTTCTTCATGCACAGTGATAAACTCGGCACTCTAAAGCACCCGAGAGCGTTTTTTTTCATGCCAACCTAACCAGAGTGACGGGAGCGGCACAATTCAGAAAAAGTGCTCAGCTCGCCGAGAAAATGCGATTTAAGCAATAAAATTAAAAATGCTTATAAAACATAAACCAAACGTTGGAGGTGGTCATTTCTTCATGCGCAGTGATAAACTCGGCACTCTAAAGCACCCGAGAGCGTTTTTTTCGATGCCAACCTAACCAGAGTGACGGGAGCGGCACAATTCAGAAAAAGTGCTCAGCTCGCCGAGAAAATGCGATTTAAGCAATAAAATTAAAAATGCTTATAAAACATAAACCAAACGTTGGAGGTGGTCATTTCTTCATGCGCAGTGATAAACTCGGCACTCTAAAGCACCCGAGAGCGTTTTTTTCCATGCCAACCTAACCAGAGTGACGGGAGCGGCACAATTCAGAAAAAGTGCTCAGCTCGCCGAGAAAATGCGATTTAAGCAATAAAATTAAAAATGCTTATAAAACATAAACCAAACGTTGGAGGTGGCCATTTCTTCATGCGCAGTGATAAACTCGGCACTCTAAAGCACCCGAGAGCGTTTTTTTCCATGCCAACCTAACCAGAGTGACGGGAGCGGCACAATTCAGAAAAAGTGCTCAGCTCGCCGAGAAAATGCGATTCAAGCAATAAAATTAAAAATGCTTATAAAACATAAACCAAACGTTGGAGGTGGCCATTTCTTCATGCGCAGTGATAAACTCGGCACTCTAAAGCACCCGAGAGCGTTTTTTTCCATGCCAACCTAACCAGAGTGACGGGAGCGGCACAATTCAGAAAAAGTGCTCAGCTCGCCGAGAAAATGCGATTTAAGCAATAAAATTAAAAATGCTTATAAAACATAAACCAAACGTTGGAGGTGGTCATTTCTTCATGCGCAGTGATAAACTCGGCACTCTAAAGCACCCGAGAGCGTTTTTTTCCATGCCAACCTAACCAGAGTGACAGGAGCGGCACAATTCAGAAAAAGTGCTCAGCTCGCCGAGAAAATGCGATTTAAGCAATAAAATTAAAAATGCTTATAAAACATAAACCAAACGTTGGAGGTGGTCTTTTCTTCATGCGCAGTGATAAACTCGGCACTCTAAAGCACCCGAGAGCGTTTTTTTCCATGCCAACCTAAACAGAGTGACGGGAGCGGCACAATTCAGAAAAAGTGCTCAGCTCGCCGAGAAAATGCGATTTAAGCAATAAAATTAAAAATGCTTATAAAACATAAACCAAACGTTGTAGATGGTCATTTCTTATTACGCAGTAATAAACTCGGCACTCTAAAGCACCCGAGAGCGTTTTTTTCCATGCCAACCTAACCAGAGTGACGGGAGCGGCACAATTCAGAAAAAGTGCTCAGCTCGCCGAGAAAATGCGATTTAAGCAATAAAATTAAAAATGCTTATAAAACATAAACCAAACAGTGGAGGTGGTCATTTCTTCATGCGCAGTGATAAACTCGGCACTCTAAAGCACCCGAGAGCGTTTTTTTCCATGCCAACCTAACCAGAGTGACGGGAGCGGCACAATTCAGAAAAAGTGCTCAGCTCGCCGAGAAAATGCGATTTAAGCAATAAAATTAAAAATGCTTATAAAACATAAACCAAACGTTGGAGGTGGTCATTTCTTCATGCGCAGTGATAAACTCGGCACTCTAAAGCACCCGAGAGCGTTTTTTTCCATGCCAACCTAACCAGAGTGACAGGAGCGGCACAATTCAGAAAAAGTGCTCAGCTCGCCGAGAAAATGCGATTTAAGCAATAAAATTAAAAATGCTTATAAAACATAAACCAAACGTTGGAGGTGGTCTTTTCTTCATGCGCAGTGATAAACTCGGCACTCTAAAGCACCCGAGAGCGTTTTTTTCCATGCCAACCTAAACAGAGTGACGGGAGCGGCACAATTCAGAAAAAGTGCTCAGCTCGCCGAGAAAATGCGATTTAAGCAATAAAATTAAAAATGCTTATAAAACATAAACCAAACGTTGGAGGTGGTCATTTATTCATGCGCAGTGATAAACTCGGCACTCTGAAGCACCCGAGAGCGTTTTTTTCGATGCCAACCTAACCAGAGTGACGGGAGCGGCACAATTCAGAAAAAGTGCTCAGCTCGCCGAGAAAATGCGATTTAAGCAATAAAATTAAAAATGCTTATAAAACATAAACCAAACGTTGGAGGTGGTCATTTCTTCATGCGCAGTGATAAACTCGGCACTCTAAAGCACCCGAGAGCGTTTTTTTCGATGCCAACCTAACCAGAGTGACGGGAGCGGCACAATTCAGAAAAAGTGCTCAGCTCGCCGAGAAAATGCGATTTAAGCAATAAAATTAAAAATGCTTATAAAACATAAACCAAACGTTGGAGGTGGTCATTTCTTCATGCGCAGTGATAAACTCGGCACTCTAAAGCACCCGAGAGCGTTTTTTTCGATGCCAACCTAACCAGAGTGACGCGAGCGGCACAATTCAGAAAAAGCGCTCAGCTCGCCGAGAAAATGCGATTTAAGCAATAAAATTAAAAATGCTTATAAAACATAAACCAAACGTTGGAGGTGGTCATTTCTTCATGCACAGTGATAAACTCGGCACTCTAAAGCACCCGAGAGCGTTTTTTTCGATGCCAACCTAACCAGAGTGACGGGAGCGGCACAATTCAGAAAAAGTGCTCAGCTCGCCGAGAAAATGCGATTTAAGCAATAAAATTAAAAATGCTTATAAAACATAAACCAAACGTTGGAGGTGGTCATTTCTTCATGCGCAGTGATAAACTCGGCACTCTAAAGCACCCGAGAGCGTTTTTTTCGATGCCAACCTAACCAGAGTGACGGGAGCGGCACAATTCAGAAAAAGTGCTCAGCTCGCCGAGAAAATGCGATTTAAGCAATAAAATTAAAAATGCTTATAAAACATAAACCAAACGTTGGAGGTGGCCATTTCTTCATGCGCAGTGATAAACTCGGCACTCTAAAGCACCCGAGAGCGTTTTTTCCCATGCCAACCTAACCAGAGTGACGGGAGCGGCACAATTAAGAAAAAGTGCTCAGCTCGCCGAGAAAATGCGATTTAAGCAATAAAATTAAAAATGCTTATAAAACATAAACCAAACGTTGGAGGTGGCCATTTCTTCATGCGCAGTGATAAACTCGGCACTCTAAAGCACCCGAGAGCGTTTTTTTCCATGCCAACCTAACCAGAGTGACCGGAGCGGCACAATTCAGAAAAAGTGCTCAGCTCGCCGAGAAAATGCGATTTAAGCAATAAAATTAAAAATGCTTATAAAACATAAACCAAACGTTGTAGATGGTCATTTCTTATTACGCAGTAATAAACTCGGCACTCTAAAGCACCCGAGAGCGTTTTTTTCCATGCCAACCTAACCAGAGTGACGGGAGCGGCACAATTCAGAAAAAGTGCTCAGCTCGCCGAGAAAATGCGATTTAAGCAATAAAATTAAAAATGCTTATAAAACATAAACCAAACGTTGGAGGTGGTCATTTCTTCATGCGCAGTGATAAACTCGGCACTCTAAAGCACCCGAGAGCGTTTTTTTCCATGCCAACCTAACCAGAGTGACGGGAGCGGCACAATTCAGAAAAAGTGCTCAGCTCGCCGAGAAAATGCGATTTAAGCAATAAAATTAAAAATGCTTATAAAACATAAACCAAACGTTGGAGGTGGTCATTTCTTCATGCGCAGTGATAAAATCGGCACTCTAAAGCACCCGAGAGCGTTTTTTTCCATGCCAACCTAACCAGAGTGACGCGAGCGGCACAATTCAGAAAAAGCGCTCAGCTCGCCGAGAAAATGCGATTTAAGCAATAAAATTAAAAATGCTTATAAAACATAAACCAAACGTTGGAGGTGGTAATTTCTTCATGCACAGTGATAAACTCGGCACTCTAAAGCACCCGAGAGCGTTTTTTTCGATGCCAACCTAACCAGAGTGACGGGAGCGGCACAATTCAGAAAAAGTGCTCAGCTCGCCGAGAAAATGCGATTTAAGCAATAAAATTAAAAATGCTTATAAAACATAAACCAAACGTTGGAGGTGGTCATTTCTTATTACGCAGTAATAAACTCGGCACTCTAAAGCACCCGAGAGCGTTTTTTTCCATGCCAACCTAACCAGAGTGACGGGAGCGGCACAATTCAGAAAAAGTGCTCAGCTCGCCGAGAAAATGCGATTTAAGCAATAAAATTAAAAATGCTTATAAAACATAAACCAAACGTTGGAGGTGGTCATTTCTTATTACGCAGTAATAAACTCGGCACTCTAAAGCACCCGAGAGCGTTTTTTTCCATGCCAACCTAACCAGAGTGACGGGAGCGGCACAATTCAGAAAAAGTGCTCAGCTCGCCGAGAAAATGCGATTTAAGCAATAAAATTAAAAATGGTTATAAAACATAAACCAAACGTTGGAGGTGGTCATTTCTTCATGCGCAGTGATAAACTCGGCACTCTAAAGCACCCGAGAGCGTTTTTTTCGATGCCAACCTAACCAGAGTGACGGGAGCGGCACAATTCAGAAAAAGCGCTGAGCTCGCCGAGAAAATGCGATTTAAGCAATAAAATTAAAAATGCTTATAAAACATAAACCAAACGTTGGAGGTGGTCATTTCTTCATGCGCAGTGATAAACTCGGCACTCTAAAGCACCCGAGAGCGTTTTTTTCGATGCCAACCTAACCAGAGTGACGGGAGCGGCACAATTCAGAAAAAGTGCTCAGCTCGCCGAGAAAATGCGATTTAAGCAATAAAATTAAAAATGCTTATAAAACATAAACCAAACGTTGGAGGTGGTCATTTCTTCATGCGCAGTGATAAACTCGGCACTCTAAAGCACCCGAGAGCGTTTTTTTCGATGCCAACCTAACCAGAGTGACGGGAGCGGCACAATTCAGAAAAAGCGCTCAGCTCGCCGAGAAAATGCGATTTAAGCATTAAAATTAAAAATGCTTATAAGACATAAACCAAACGTTGGAGGTGGTCATTTCTTCATGCACAGTGATAAACTCGGCACTCTAAAGCACCCGAGAGCGTTTTTTTCGATGCCAACCTAACCAGAGTGACGGGAGCGGCACAATTCAGAAAAAGTGCTCAGCTCGCCGAGAAAATGCGATTTAAGCAATAAAATTAAAAATGCTTATAAAACATAAACCAAACGTTGGAGGTGGTCATTTCTTCATGCGCAGTGATAAACTCGGCACTCTAAAGCACCCGAGAGCGTTTTTTTCGATGCCAACCTAACCAGAGTGACGGGAGCGGCACAATTCAGAAAAAGTGCTCAGGTCGCCGAGAAAATGCGATTTAAGCAATAAAATTAAAAATGCTTATAAAACATAAACCAAACGTTGGAGGTGGTCATTTCTTCATGCGCAGTGATAAACTCGGCACTCTAAAGCACCCGAGAGCGTTTTTTTCCATGCCAACCTAACCAGAGTGACGGGAGCGGCACAATTCAGAAAAAGTGCTCAGCTCGCCGAGAAAATGCGATTTAAGCAATAAAATTAAAAATGCTTATAAAACATAAACCAAACGTTGGAGGTGGCCATTTCTTCATGCGCAGTGATAAACTCGGCACTCTAAAGCACCCGAGAGCGTTTTTTTCCATGCCAACCTAACCAGAGTGACGGGAGCGCCACAATTCAGAAAAAGTGCTCAGCTCGCCGAGAAAATGCGATTCAAGCAATAAAATTAAAAATGCTTATAAAACATAAACCAAACGTTGGAGGTGGCCATTTCTTCATGCGCAGTGATAAACTCGGCACTCTAAAGCACCCGAGAGCGTTTTTTTCCATGCCAACCTAACCAGAGTGACGGGAGCGGCACAATTCAGAAAAAGTGCTCAGCTCGCCGAGAAAATGCGATTTAAGCAATAAAATTAAAAATGCTTATAAAACATAAACCAAACGTTGGAGGTGGTCATTTCTTCATGCGCAGTGATAAACTCGGCACTCTAAAGCACCCGAGAGCGTTTTTTTCCATGCCAACCTAACCAGAGTGACAGGAGCGGCACAATTCAGAAAAAGTGCTCAGCTCGCCGAGAAAATGCGATTTAAGCAATAAAATTAAAAATGCTTATAAAACATAAACCAAACGTTGGAGGTGGTCTTTTCTTCATGCGCAGTGATAAACTCGGCACTCTAAAGCACCCGAGAGCGTTTTTTTCCATGCCAACCTAAACAGAGCGACGGGAGCGGCACAATTCAGAAAAAGTGCTCAGCTCGCCGAGAAAATGCGATTTAAGCAATAAAATTAAAAATGCTTATAAAACATAAACCAAACGTTGTAGATGGTCATTTCTTATTACGCAGTAATAAACTCGGCACTCTAAAGCACCCGAGAGCGTTTTTTTCCATGCCAACCTAACCAGAGTGACGGGAGCGGCACAATTCAGAAAAAGTGCTCAGCTCGCCGAGAAAATGCGATTTAAGCAATAAAATTAAAAATGCTTATAAAACATAAACCAAACGTTGGAGGTGGTCATTTCTTCATGCGCAGTGATAAACTCGGCACTCTAAAGCACCCGAGAGCGTTTTTTTCCATGCCAACCTAACCAGAGTGACGGGAGCGGCACAATTCAGAAAAAGTGCTCAGCTCGCCGAGAAAATGCGATTTAAGCAATAAAATTAAAAATGCTTATAAAACATAAACCAAACGTTGGAGGTGGTCATTTCTTCATGCGCAGTGATAAACTCGGCACTCTAAAGCACCCGAGAGCGTTTTTTTCCATGCCAACCTAACCAGAGTGACAGGAGCGGCACAATTCAGAAAAAGTGCTCAGCTCGCCGAGAAAATGCGATTTAAGCAATAAAATTAAAAATGCTTATAAAACATAAACCAAACGTTGGAGGTGGTCTTTTCTTCATGTGCAGTGATAAACTCGGCACTCTAAAGCACCCGAGAGCGTTTTTTTCCATGCCAACCTAAACAGAGTGACGGGAGCGGCACAATTCAGAAAAAGTGCTCAGCTCGCCGAGAAAATGCGATTTAAGCAATAAAATTAAAAATGCTTATAAAACATAAACCAAACGTGTAGATGGTCATTTCTTATTACGCAGTAATAAACTCGGCACTCTAAAGCACCCGAGAGCGTTTTTTCCATGCCAACCTAACCAGAGTGACGGGAGCGGCACAATTCAGAAAAAAGTGCTCAGCTCGCCGAGAAAATGTGATTTAAGCAATAAAATTAAAAATGCTTATAAAACATAAACCAAACGTTGGAGGTGGTCATTTCTTCATGCGCAGTGATAAACTCGGCACTCTAAAGCACCCGAGAGCGTTTTATTCGATGCCAACCTAACCAGAGTGACGGGAGCGGCACAATTCAGAAAAAGCGCTCAGCTCGCCGAGAAAATGCGATTTAAGCAATAAAATTAAAAATGCTTATAAAACATAAACCAAACGTTGTAGATGGTCATTTCTTATTACGCAGTAATAAACTCGGCACTCTAAAGCACCCGAGAGCGTTTTTTTCCATGCCAACCTAACCAGAGTGACGGGAGCGGCACAATTCAGAAAAAGTGCTCAGCTCGCCGAGAAAATGCGATTTAGGAAATAAAATTAAAAATGCTTATAAAACATAAACCAAACGTTGGAGGTGGTCATTTCTTCATGTGCAGTGATAAACTCGGCACTCTAAAGCACCCGAGAGCGTTTTTTTCCATGCCAACCTAACCAGAGTGACGGGAGCGGCACAATTCAGAAAAAGTGCTCAGCTCGCCGAGAAAATGCGATTTAAGCAATAAAATTAAAAATGCTTATAAAACACAAACCAAACGTTGGAGGTGGCCATTTCTTCATGCGCAGTGATAAACTCGGCACTCTAAAGCACCCGAGAGCGTTTTTTTCCATGCCAACCTAACCAGAGTGACGGGAGCGGCACAATTCAGAAAAAGTGCTCAGCTAGCCGAGAAAATGCGATTTAAGCAATAAAATTAAAAATGCTTATAAAACATAAACCAAACGTTGGAGGTGGTCATTTCTTCATGCGCAGTGATAAACTCGGCACTCTAAAGCACCCGAGAGCGTTTTTTTCCATGCCAACCTAACCAGAGTGACGGGAGCGGCACAATTCAGAAAAAGTGCTCAGCTCGCCGAGAAAATGCGATTTAAGCAATAAAATTAAAAATGCTTATAAAACATAAACCAAACGTTGTAGATGGTCATTTCTTATTACGCAGTAATAAACTCGGCACTCTAAAGCACCCGAGAGCGTTTTTTTCGATGCCAACCTAACCAGAGTGACGGGAGCGGCACAATTCAGAAAAAGCGTTCAGCTCGCCGAGAAAATGCGATTAAAGCAATAAAATTAAAAATGCTTATAAAACATAAACCAAACGTTGGAGGTGGTCATTTCTTCATGCACAGTGATAAACTCGGCACTCTAAAGCACCCGAGAGCGTTTTTTTCGATGCCAACCTAACCAGAGTGACGGGAGCGGCACAATTCAGAAAAAGTGCTCAGCTCGCCGAGAAAATGCGATTTAAGCAATAAAATTAAAAATGCTTATAAAACATAAACCAAACGTTGGAGTTGGTCATTTCTTCATGCGCAGTGATAAACTCGGCACTCTAAAGCACCCGAGAGCGTTTTTTTCGATGCCAACCTAACCAGAGTGACGGGAGCGGCACAATTCAGAAAAAGTGCTCAGCTCGCCGAGAAAATGCGATTTAAGCAATAAAATTAAAAATGCTTATAAAACATAAACCAAACGTTGGAGGTGGTCATTTCTTCATGCGCAGTGATAAACTCGGCACTCTAAAGCACCCGAGAGCGTTTTTTTCGATGCCAACCTAACCAGAGTGACGGGAGCGGCACAATTCAGAAAAAGCGCTCAGCTCGCCGAGAAAATGCGATTTAAGCAATAAAATTAAAAATGCTTATAAAACATAAACCAAACGTTGGAGGTGGTCATTTCTTCATGCGCAGTGATAAACTCGGCACTCTAAAGCACCCGAGAGCGTTTTTTGTCGATGCCAAGCTAACCAGAGTGACGGGAGCGGCACAATTCAGAAAAAGCGCTCAGCTCGCCGAGAAAATGCGATTTAAGCAATAAAATTAAAAATGCTTATAAAACATAAACCAAACGTTGGAGGTGGTCATTTCTTCATGCGCAGTGATAAACTCGGCACTCTAAAGCACCCGAGAGCGTTTTTTTCGATGCCAACCTAACCAGAGTGACGGGAGCGGCACAATTCAGAAAAAGCGCTCAGCTCGCCGAGAAAATGCGATTTAAGCAATAAAATTAAAAATGCTTATAAAACATAAACCAAACGTTGGAGGTGGTCATTTCTTCATGCGCAGTGATAAACTCGGCACTCTAAAGCACCCGAGAGCGTTTTTTTCGATGCCAACCTAACCAGAGTGACGGGAGCGGCACAATTCAGAAAAAGCGCTCAACTCGCCGAGAAAATGCAATTTAAGCAATAAAATTAAAAATGCTTATAAAACATAAACCAAACGTTGGAGGTGGTCATTTCTTCATGCGCAGTGATAAACTCGGCACTCTAAAGCACCCGAGAGCGTTTTTTTCGATGCCAACCTAACCAGAGTGACGGGAGCGGCACAATTCAGAAAAAGTGCTCAGCTCGCCGAGAAAATGCGATTTAAGCAATAAAATTAAAAATGCTTATAAAACATAAACCAAACGTTGGAGTTGGTCATTTCTTCATGCGCAGTGATAAACTCGGCACTCTAAAGCACCCGAGAGCGTTTTTTTCGATGCCAACCTAACCAGAGTGAAGGGAGCGGCACAATTCAGAAAAAGTGCTCAGCTCGCCGAGAAAATGCGATTTAAGCAATAAAATTAAAAATGCTTATAAAACATAAACCAAACGTTGGAGGTGGTCATTTCTTCATGCGCAGTGATAAACTCGGCACTCTAAAGCACCCAAGAGCGTTTTTTTCGATGCCAACCTAACCAGAGTGACGGGAGCGGCACAATTCAGAAAAAGCGCTCAGCTCGCCGAGAAAATGCGATTTAAGCAATAAAATTAAAAATGCTTATAAAACATAAACCAAACGTTGGAGGTGGTCATTTCTTCATGCACAGTGATAAACTCGGCACTCTAAAGCACCCGAGAGCGTTTTTTTCGATGCCAACCTAACCAGAGTGACGGGAGCGGCACAATTCAGAAAAAGTGCTCAGCTCGCCGAGAAAATGCGATTTAAGCAATAAAATTAAAAATGCTTATAAAACATAAACCAAACGTTGTAGATGGTCATTTCTTATTACGCAGTAATAAACTCGGCACTCTAAAGCACCCGAGAGCGTTTTTTTCGATGCCAACCTAACCAGAGTGACGGGAGCGGCACAATTCAGAAAAAGCGCTCAGCTCGCCGAGAAAATGCGATTTAAGCAATAAAATTAAAAATGCTTATAAAACATAAACCAAACGTTGGAGGTGGTCATTTCTTCATGCACAGTGATAAACTCGGCACTCTAAAGCACCCGAGAGCGTTTTTTTCGATGCCAACCTAACCAGAGTGACGGGAGCGGCACAATTCAGAAAAAGTGCTCAGCTCGCCGAGAAAATGCGATTTAAGCAATAAAATTAAAAATGCTTATAAAACATAAACCAAACGTTGTAAATTGTCATTTCTTATTACGCAGTAATAAACTCGGCACTCTAAAGCACCCGAGAGCGTTTTTTTCGATGCCAACCTAACCAGAGTGACGGGAGCGGCACAATTCAGAAAAAGCGCTCAGCTCGCCGAGAAAATGCGATTTAAGCAATAAAATTAAAAATGCTTATAAAACATAAACCAAACGTTGGAGGTGGTCATTTCTTCATGCACAGTGATAAACTCGGCACTCTAAAGCACCCGAGAGCGTTTTTTTTCATGCCAACCTAACCAGAGTGACGGGAGCGGCACAATTCAGAAAAAGTGCTCAGCTCGCCGAGAAAATGCGATTTAAGCAATAAAATTAAAAATGCTTATAAAACATAAACCAAATATTGGAGGTGGTCATTTCTTCACGCGCAGTGATAAACTCGGCACTTTAAAGCACCCGAGAGCGTTTTTTTCGATGCCAACCTAACCAGAGTGACGGGAGCGGCACAATTCAGAAAAAGTGCTCAGCTCGCCGAGAAAATGCGATTTAAGCAATAAAATTAAAAATGCTTATAAAACATAAACCAAACGTTGGAGGTGGTCATTTCTTCATGCGCAGTGATAAACTCGGCACTCTAAAGCACCCGAGAGCGTTTTTTTCCATGCCAACCTAACCAGAGTGACGGGAGCGGCACAATTCAGAAAAAGTGCTCAGCTCGCCGAGAAAATGCGATTTAAGCAATAAAATTAAAAATGCTTATAAAACATAAACCAAACGTTGGAGGTGGCCATTTCTTCATGCGCAGTGATAAACTCGGCACTCTGAAGCACCCGAGAGCGTTTTTTTCCATGCCAACCTAACCAGAGTGACGGGAGCGGCACAATTCAGAAAAAGTGCTCAGCTCGCCGAGAAAATGCGATTCAAGCAATAAAATTAAAAATGCTTATAAAACATAAACCAAACGTTGGAGGTGGCCATTTCTTCATGCGCAGTGATAAACTCGGCACTCTAAAGCACCCGAGAGCGTTTTTTTCCATGCCAACCTAACCAGAGTGACGGGAGCGGCACAATTCAGAAAAAGTGCTCAGCTCGCCGAGAAAATGCGATTTAAGCAATAAAATTAAAAATGCTTATAAAACATAAACCAAACGTTGGAGGTGGTCATTTCTTCATGCACAGTGATAAACTCGGCACTCTAAAGCACCCGAGAGCGTTTTTTTCCATGCCAACCTAACCAGAGTGACAGGAGCGGCACAATTCAGAAAAAGTGCTCAGCTCGCCGAGAAAATGCGATTTAAGCAATAAAATTAAAAATGCTTATAAAACATAAACCAAACGTTGGAGGTGGTCTTTTCTTCATGCGCAGTGATAAACTCGGCACTCTAAAGCACCCGAGAGTGTTTTTTTCCATGCCAACCTAAACAGAGTGACGGGAGCGGCACAATTCAGAAAAAGTGCTCAGCTCGCCGAGAAAATGCGATTTAAGCAATAAAATTAAAAATGCTTATAAAACATAAACCAAACGTTGTAGATGGTCATTTCTTATTACGCAGTAATAAACTCGGCACTCTAAAGCACCCGAGAGCGTTTTTTTCCATGCCAACCTAACCAGAGTGACAGGAGCGGCACAATTCAGAAAAAGTGCTCAGCTCGCCGAGAAAATGCGATTTAAGCAATACAATTAAAAATGCTTATAAAACATAAACCAAACGTTGGAGGTGGTCATTTCTTCATGCGCAGTGATAAACTCGGCACTCTAAAGCACCCGAGAGCGTTTTTTTCCATGCCAACCTAACCAGAGTGACGGGAGCGGCACAATTCAGAAAAAGTGCTCAGCTCGCCGAGAAAATGCGATTTAAGCAATAAAATTAAAAATGCTTATAAAACATAAACCAAACGTTGGAGGTGGTCATTTCTTCATGCGCAGTGATAAACTCGGCACTCTAAAGCACCCGAGAGCGTTTTTTTCCATGCCAACCTAACCAGAGTGACGGGAGCGGCACAATTCAGAAAAAGTGCTCAGCTCGCCGAGAAAATGCGATTTAAGCAATAAAATTAAAAATGCTTATAAAACATAAACCAAACGTTGGAGGTGGCCATTTCTTCATGCGCAGTGATAAACTCGGCACTCTAAAGCACCCGAGAGCGTTTTTTTCCATGCCAACCTAACCAGAGTGACGGGAGCGGCACAATTCAGAAAAAGTGCTCAGCTCGCCGAGAAAATGCGATTCAAGCAATAAAATTAAAAATGCTTATAAAACATAAACCAAACGTTGGAGGTGGCCATTTCTTCATGCGCAGTGATAAACTCGGCACTCTAAAGCACCCGAGAGCGTTTTTTTCCATGCCAACCTAACCAGAGTGACGGGAGCGGCACAATTCA
This sequence comes from Syngnathus typhle, assembly GCF_033458585.1. Lineage (NCBI taxonomy): Eukaryota > Metazoa > Chordata > Actinopteri > Syngnathiformes > Syngnathidae > Syngnathus > Syngnathus typhle. The sequence goes on along the minus strand of NW_026871955.1, from coordinate 200,317 downwards.
GAAAAAGTGCTCAGCTCGCCGAGAAAATGCGATTTAAGCAATAAAATTAAAAATGCTTATAAAACATAAACCAAACGTTGGAGGTGGTCATTTCTTCATGCACAGTGATAAACTCGGCACTCTAAAGCACCCGAGAGCGTTTTTTTCCATGCCAACCTAACCAGAGTGACAGGAGCGGCACAATTCAGAAAAAGTGCTCAGCTCGCCGAGAAAATGCGATTTAAGCAATAAAATTAAAAATGCTTATAAAACATAAACCAAACGTTGGAGGTGGTCTTTTCTTCATGCGCAGTGATAAACTCGGCACTCTAAAGCACCCGAGAGTGTTTTTTTCCATGCCAACCTAAACAGAGTGACGGGAGCGGCACAATTCAGAAAAAGTGCTCAGCTCGCCGAGAAAATGCGATTTAAGCAATAAAATTAAAAATGCTTATAAAACATAAACCAAACGTTGTAGATGGTCATTTCTTATTACGCAGTAATAAACTCGGCACTCTAAAGCACCCGAGAGCGTTTTTTTCCATGCCAACCTAACCAGAGTGACGGGAGCGGCACAATTCAGAAAAAGTGCTCAGCTCGCCGAGAAAATGCGATTTAAGCAATAAAATTAAAAATGCTTATAAAACATAAACCAAACGTTGGAGGTGGTCATTTCTTCATGCGCAGTGATAAACTCGGCACTCTAAAGCACCCGAGAGCGTTTTTTTCCATGCCAACCTAACCAGAGTGACGGGAGCGGCACAATTCAGAAAAAGTGCTCAGCTCGCCGAGAAAATGCGATTTAAGCAATAAAATTAAAAATGCTTATAAAACATAAACCAAACGTTGGAGGTGGTCATTTCTTCATGCGCAGTGATAAACTCGGCACTCTAAAGCACCCGAGAGCGTTTTTTTCCATGCCAACCTAACCAGAGTGACAGGAGCGGCACAATTCAGAAAAAGTGCTCAGCTCGCCGAGAAAATGCGATTTAAGCAATAAAATTAAAAATGCTTATAAAACATAAACCAAACGTTGGAGGTGGTCTTTACTTCATGCGCAGTGATAAACTCGGCACTCTAAAGCACCCGAGAGCGTTTTTTTCCATGCCAACCTAAACAGAGTGACGGGAGCGGCACAATTCAGAAAAAGTGCTCAGCTCGCCGAGAAAATGCGATTTAAGCAATAAAATTAAAAATGCTTATAAAACATAAACCAAACGTTGTAGATGGTCATTTCTTATTACGCAGTAATAAACTCGGCACTCTAAAGCACCCGAGAGCGTTTTTTTCCATGCCAACCTAACCAGAGTGACGGGAGCGGCACAATTCAGAAAAAGTGCTCAGCTCGCCGAGAAAATGCGATTTAAGCAATAAAATTAAAAATGCTTATAAAACATAAACCAAACGTTGGAGGTGGCCATTTCTTCATGCGCAGTGATAAACTCGGCACTCTAAAGCACCCGAGAGCGTTTTTTTCCATGCCAACCTAACCAGAGTGACGGGAGCGGCACAATTCAGAAAAAGTGCTCAGCTCGCCGAGAAAATGCGATTTAAGCAATAAAATTAAAAATGCTTATAAAACATAAACCAAACGTTGGAGGTGGTCATTTCTTCATGCGCAGTGATAAACTCGGCACTCTAAAGCACCCGAGAGCGTTTTTTTCCATGCCAACCTAACCAGAGTGACGGGAGCGGCACAATTCAGAAAAAGTGCTCAGCTCGCCGAGAAAATGCGATTTAAGCAATAAAATTAAAAATGCTTATAAAACATAAACCAAACGTTGGAGGTGGCCATTTCTTCATGCGCAGTGATAAACTCGGCACTCTAAAGCACCCGAGAGCGTTTTTTTCCATGCCAACCTAACCAGAGTGACGGGAGCGGCACAATTCAGAAAAAGTGCTCAGCTAGCCGAGAAAATGCGATTTAAGCAATAAAATTAAAAATGCTTATAAAACATAAACCAAACGTTGGAGGTGGTCATTTCTTCATGCGCAGTGATAAACTCGGCACTCTAAAGCACCCGAGAGCGTTTTTTTCCATGCCAACCTAACCAGAGTGACGGGAGCGGCACAATTCAGAAAAAGTGCTCAGCTCGCCGAGAAAATGCGATTTAAGCAATAAAATTAAAAATGCTTATAAAACATAAACCAAACGTTGTAGATGGTCATTTCTTATTACGCAGTAATAAACTCGGCACTCTAAAGCACCCGAGAGCGTTTTTTTCGATGCCAACCTAACCAGAGTGACGGGAGCGGCACAATTCAGAAAAAGCGTTCAGCTCGCCGAGAAAATGCGATTTAAGCAATAAAATTAAAAATGCTTATAAAACATAAACCAAACGTTGGAGGTGGTCATTTCTTCATGCACAGTGATAAACTCGGCACTCTAAAGCACCCGAGAGCGTTTTTTTCGATGCCAACCTAACCAGAGTGACGGGAGCGGCACAATTCAGAAAAAGTGCTCAGCTCGCCGAGAAAATGCGATTTAAGCAATAAAATTAAAAATGCTTATAAAACATAAACCAAACGTTGGAGTTGGTCATTTCTTCATGCGCAGTGATAAACTCGGCACTCTAAAGCACCCGAGAGCGTTTTTTTCGATGCCAACCTAACCAGAGTGACGGGAGCGGCACAATTCAGAAAAAGTGCTCACCTCGCCGAGAAAATGCGATTTAAGCAATAAAATTAAAAATGCTTATAAAACATAAACCAAACGTTGGAGGTGGTCATTTCTTCATGCGCAGTGATAAACTCGGCACTCTAAAGCACCCGAGAGCGTTTTTTTCGATGCCAACCTAACCAGAGTGACGGGAGCGGCACAATTCAGAAAAAGCGCTCAGCTCGCCGAGAAAATGCGATTTAAGCAATAAAATTAAAAATGCTTATAAAACATAAACCAAACGTTGGAGGTGGTCATTTCTTCATGCGCAGTGATAAACTCGGCACTCTAAAGCACCCGAGAGCGTTTTTTGTCGATGCCAAGCTAACCAGAGTGACGGGAGCGGCACAATTCAGAAAAAGCGCTCAGCTCGCCGAGAAAATGCGATTTAAGCAATAAAATTAAAAATGCTTATAAAACATAAACCAAACGTTGGAGGTGGTCATTTCTTCATGCGCAGTGATAAACTCGGCACTCTAAAGCACCCGAGAGCGTTTTTTTCGATGCCAACCTAACCAGAGTGACGGGAGCGGCACAATTCAGAAAAAGTGCTCAGCTCGCCGAGAAAATGCGATTTAAGCAATAAAATTATAAATGCTTATAAAACATAAACCAAACGTTGTAGATGGTCATTTCTTATTACGCAGTAATAAACTCGGCACTCTAAAGCACCCGGGAGCGTTTTTTTCGATGCCAACCTAACCAGAGTGACGGGAGCGGCACAATTCAGAAAAAGCGCTCAGCTCGCCGAGAAAATGCGATTTAAGCAATAAAATTAAAAATGCTTATAAAACATAAACCAAACGTTGGAGGTGGTCATTTCTTCATGCACAGTGATAAACTCGGCACTCTAAAGCACCCGAGAGCGTTTTTTTCGATGCCAACCTAACCAGAGTGACGGGAGCGGCACAATTCAGAAAAAGTGCTCAGCTCGCCGAGAAACTGCGATTTAAGCAATAAAATTAAAAATGCTTACAAAACATAAACCAAACGTTGTAAATGGTCATTTCTTATTACGCAGTAATAAACTCGGCACTCTAAAGCACCCGAGAGCGTTTTTTTCGATGCCAACCTAACCAGAGTGACGGGAGCGGCACAATACAGAAAAAGCGCTCAGCTCGCCGAGAAAATGCGATTTAAGCAATAAAATTAAAAATGCTTATAAAACATAAACCAAACGTTGGAGGTGGTCTTTTCTTCATGCGCAGTGATAAACTCGGCACTCTAAAGCACCCGAGAGCGTTTTTTTCCATGCCAACCTAAACAGAGTGACGGGAGCGGCACAATTCAGAAAAAGTGCTCAGCTCGCCGAGAAAATGCGATTTAAGCAATAAAATTAAAAATGCTTATAAAACATAAACCAAACGTTGTAGATGGTCATTTCTTATTACGCAGTAATAAACTCGGCACTCTAAAGCACCCGAGAGCGTTTTTTTCGATGCCAACCTAACCAGAGTGACGGGAGCGGCACAATTCAGAAAAAGTGCTCAGCTCGCCGAGAAAATGCGATTTAAGCAATAAAATTAAAAATGCTTATAAAACATAAACCAAACGTTGGAGGTGGTCATTTCTTCATGCGCAGTGATAAACTCGGCACTCTAAAGCACCCGAGAGCGTTTTTTTCGATGCCAACCTAACCAGAGTGACGGGAGCGGCACAATTCAGAAAAAGTGCTCAGCTCGCCGAGAAAATGCGATTTAAGCAATAAAATTAAAAATGCTTATAAAACATAAACCAAACGTTGGAGGTGGTCATTTCTTCATGCACAGTGATAAACTCGGCACTCTAAAGCACCCGAGAGCGTTTTTTTCCATGCCAACCTAACCAGAGTGACGGGAGCGGCACAATTCAGAAAAAGTGCTCAGCTCGCCGAGAAAATGCGATTTAAGCAATAAAATTAAAAATGCTTATAAAACATAAACCAAACGTTGTAGATGGTCATTTCTTATTACGCAGTAATAAACTCGGCACTCTAAAGCACCCGAGAGCGTTTTTTTCCATGCCAACCTAACCAGAGTGACGGGAGCGGCACAATTCAGAAAAAGTGCTCAGCTCGCCGAGAAAATGCGATTTAAGCAATAAAATTAAAAATGCTTATAAAACATAAACCAAACGTTGGAGGTGGTCATTTCTTCATGCGCAGTGATAAACTCGGCACTCTAAAGCACCCGAGAGCGTTTTATTCGATGCCAACCTAACCAGAGTGACGGGAGCGGCACAATTCAGAAAAAGCGCTCAGCTCGCCGAGAAAATGCGATTTAAGCAATAAAATTAAAAATGCTTATAAAACATAAACCAAACGTTGGAGGTGGTCATTTCTTCATGCGCGGTGATAAACTCGGCACTCTAAAGCACCCGAGAGCGTTTTTTTCCATGCCAACCTAACCAGAGTGACGGGAGCGGCACAATTCAGAAAAAGTGCTCAGCTCGCCGAGAAAATGCGATTTAAGCAATAAAATTAAAAATGCTTATAAAACATAAACCAAACGTTGGAGGTGGTCATTTCTTCATGCGCAGTGATAAACTCGGCACTCTAAAGCACCCGAGAGCGTTTTTTTCGATGCCAACCTAACCAGAGTGACGGGAGCGGCACAATTCAGAAAAAGTGCTCAGCTCGCCGAGAAAATGCGATTTAAGCAATAAAATTAAAAATGCTTATAAAACATAAACCAAACGTTGTAGATGGTCATTTCTTATTACGCAGTAATAAACTCGGCACTCTAAAGCACCCGAGAGCGTTTTTTTCCATGCCAACCTAACCAGAGTGACGGGAGCGGCACAATTCAGAAAAAGTGCTCAGCTCGCCGAGAAAATGCGATTTAAGCAATACAATTAAAAATGCTTATAAAACATAAACCAAACGTTGGAGGTGGTCATTTCTTCATGTGCAGTGATAAACTCGGCACTCTAAAGCACCCGAGAGCGTTTTTTTCCATGCCAACCTAACCAGAGTGACGGGAGCGGCACAATTCAGAAAAAGTGCTCAGCTCGCCGAGAAAATGCGATTTAAGCAATAAAATTAAAAATGCTTATAAAACATAAACCAAACGTTGGAGGTGGTCATTTCTTCATGCGCAGTGATAAACTCGGCACTCTAAAGCACCCGAGAGCGTTTTTTTCGATGCCAACCTAACCAGAGTGACGGGAGCGGCACAATTCAGAAAAAGCGCTCAGCTCGCCGAGAAAATGCGATTTAAGCAATAAAATTAAAAATGCTTATAAAACATAAACCAAACGTTGGAGGTGGTCATTTCTTCATGCACAGTGATAAACTCGGCACTCTAAAGCACCCGAGAGCGTTTTTTTCGGTACCAACCTAACCAGAGTGACGGGAGCGGCACAATTCAGAAAAAGTGCTCAGCTCGCCGAGAAAATGCGATTTAAGCAATAAAATTAAAAATGCTTATAAAACATAAACCAAACGTTGGAGGTGGTCATTTCTTCATGCGCAGTGATAAACTCGGCACTCTAAAGCACCCGAGAGCGTTTTTTTCGATGCCAACCTAACCAGAGTGACGGGAGCGGCACAATTCAGAAAAAGTGCTCAGCTCGCCGAGAAAATGCAATTTAAGCAATAAAATTTAAAATGCTTATAAAACATAAACCAAACGTTGTAGATGGTCATTTCTTATTACGCAGTAATAAACTCGGCACTCTAAAGCACCCGAGAGCGTTTTTTTCCATGCCAACCTAACCAGAGTGACGGGAGCGGCAAAATTCAGAAAAAGTGCTCAGCTCGCCGAGAAAATGCGATTTAAGCAATAAAATTAAAAATGCTTATAAAACATAAACCAAACGTTGGAGGTGGTCATTTCTTCATGCGCAGTGATAAACTCGGCACTCTAAAGCACCCGAGAGCGTTTTTTTCCATGCCAACCTAACCAGAGTGACGGGAGCGGCACAATTCAGAAAAAGTGCTCAGCTCGCCGAGAAAATGCGATTTAAGCAATAAAATTAAAAATGCTTATAAAACATAAACCAAACGTTGGAGGTGGTCATTTCTTCATGCGCAGTGATAAACTCGGCACTCTAAAGCACCCGAGAGCGTTTTATTTGATGCCAACCTAACCAGAGTTACGGGAGCGGCACAATTCAGAAAAAGTGCTCAGCTCGCCGAGAAAATGCGATTTAAGCAATAAAATTAAAAATGCTTATAAAACATAAACCAAACGTTGGAGGTGGTCATTTCTTCATGCGCAGTGATAAACTCGGCACTCTAAAGCACCCGAGAGCGTTTTTTTCCATGCCAACCTAACCAGAGTGACGGGAGCGGCACAATTCAGAAAAAGTGCTCAGCTCGCCGAGAAAATGCGATTTAAGCAATAAAATTAAAAATGCTTATAAAACATAAACCAAACGTTGGAGGTGGCCATTTCTTCATGCGCAGTGATAAACTCGGCACTCTAAAGCACCCGAGAGCGTTTTTTTCCATGCCAACCTAACCAGAGTGACGGGAGCGGCACAATTCAGAAAAAGTGCTCAGCTAGCCGAGAAAATGCGATTTAAGCAATAAAATTAAAAATGCTTATAAAACATAAACCAAACGTTGGAGGTGGTCATTTCTTCATGCGCAGTGATAAACTCGGCACTCTAAAGCACCCGAGAGCGTTTTTTTCCATGCCAACCTAACCAGAGTGACGGGAGCGGCACAATTCAGAAAAAGTGCTCAGCTCGCCGAGAAAATGCGATTTAAGCAATAAAATTAAAAATGCTTATAAAACATAAACCAAACGTTGTAGATGGTCATTTCTTATTACGCAGTAATAAACTCGGCACTCTAAAGCACCCGAGAGCGTTTTTTTCGATGCCAACCTAACCAGAGTGACGGGAGCGGCACAATTCAGAAAAAGCGTTCAGCTCGCCGAGAAAATGCGATTTAAGCAATAAAATTAAAAATGCTTATAAAACATAAACCAAACGTTGGAGGTGGTCATTTCTTCATGCACAGTGATAAACTCGGCACTCTAAAGCACCCGAGAGCGTTTTTTTCGATGCCAACCTAACCAGAGTGACGGGAGCGGCACAATTCAGAAAAAGTGCTCAGCTCGCCGAGAAAATGCGATTTAAGCAATAAAATTAAAAATGCTTATAAAACATAAACCAAACGTTGGAGTTGGTCATTTCTTCATGCGCAGTGATAAACTCGGCACTCTAAAGCACCCGAGAGCGTTTTTTTCGATGCCAACCTAACCAGAGTGACGGGAGCGGCACAATTCAGAAAAAGTGCTCACCTCGCCGAGAAAATGCGATTTAAGCAATAAAATTAAAAATGCTTATAAAACATAAACCAAACGTTGGAGGTGGTCATTTCTTCATGCGCAGTGATAAACTCGGCACTCTAAAGCACCCGAGAGCGTTTTTTTCGATGCCAACCTAACCAGAGTGACGGGAGCGGCACAATTCAGAAAAAGCGCTCAGCTCGCCGAGAAAATGCGATTTAAGCAATAAAATTAAAAATGCTTATAAAACATAAACCAAACGTTGGAGGTGGTCATTTCTTCATGCGCAGTGATAAACTCGGCACTCTAAAGCACCCGAGAGCGTTTTTTGTCGATGCCAAGCTAACCAGAGTGACGGGAGCGGCACAATTCAGAAAAAGCGCTCAGCTCGCCGAGAAAATGCGATTTAAGCAATAAAATTAAAAATGCTTATAAAACATAAACCAAACGTTGGAGGTGGTCATTTCTTCATGCGCAGTGATAAACTCGGCACTCTAAAGCACCCGAGAGCGTTTTTTTCGATGCCAACCTAACCAGAGTGACGGGAGCGGCACAATTCAGAAAAAGTGCTCAGCTCGCCGAGAAAATGCGATTTAAGCAATAAAATTAAAAATGCTTACAAAACATAAACCAAACGTTGTAAATGGTCATTTCTTATTACGCAGTGATAAACTCGGCACTCTAAAGCACCCGAGAGCGTTTTTTTCGATGCCAACCTAACCAGAGTGACGGGAGCGGCACAATACAGAAAAAGCGCTCAGCTCGCCGAGAAAATGCGATTTAAGCAATAAAATTAAAAATGCTTATAAAACATAAACCAAACGTTGGAGGTGGTCTTTTCTTCATGCGCAGTGATAAACTCGGCACTCTAAAGCACCCGAGAGCGTTTTTTTCCATGCCAACCTAAACAGAGTGACGGGAGCGGCACAATTCAGAAAAAGTGCTCAGCTCGCCGAGAAAATGCGATTTAAGCAATAAAATTAAAAATGCTTATAAAACATAAACCAAACGTTGTAGATGGTCATTTCTTATTACGCAGTAATAAACTCGGCACTCTAAAGCACCCGAGAGCGTTTTTTTCGATGCCAACCTAACCAGAGTGACGGGAGCGGCACAATTCAGAAAAAGTGCTCAGCTCGCCGAGAAAATGCGATTTAAGCAATAAAATTAAAAATGCTTATAAAACATAAACCAAACGTTGGAGGTGGTCATTTCTTCATGCGCAGTGATAAACTCGGCACTCTAAAGCACCCGAGAGCGTTTTTTTCGATGCCAACCTAACCAGAGTGACGGGAGCGGCACAATTCAGAAAAGGTGCTCAGCTCGCCGAGAAAATGCGATTTAAGCAATAAAATTAAAAATGCTTATAAAACATAAACCAAACGTTGGAGGTGGTCATTTCTTCATGCACAGTGATAAACTCGGCACTCTAAAGCACCCGAGAGCGTTTTTTTCCATGCCAACCTAACCAGAGTGACGGGAGCGGCACAATTCAGAAAAAGTGCTCAGCTCGCCGAGAAAATGCGATTTAAGCAATAAAATTAAAAATGCTTATAAAACATAAACCAAACGTTGTAGATGGTCATTTCTTATTACGCAGTAATAAACTCGGCACTCTAAAGCACCCGAGAGCGTTTTTTTCCATGCCAACCTAACCAGAGTGACGGGAGCGGCACAATTCAGAAAAAGTGCTCAGCTCGCCGAGAAAATGCGATTTAAGCAATAAAATTAAAAATGCTTATAAAACATAAACCAAACGTTGGAGGTGGTCATTTCTTCATGCGCAGTGATAAACTCGGCACTCTAAAGCACCCGAGAGCGTTTTTTTCCATGCCAACCTAACCAGAGTGACGGGAGCGGCACAATTCAGAAAAAGTGCTCAGCTCGCCGAGAAAATGCGATTTAAGCAATACAATTAAAAATGCTTATAAAACATAAACCAAACGTTGGAGGTGGTCATTTCTTCATGTGCAGTGATAAACTCGGCACTCTAAAGCACCCGAGAGCGTTTTTTTCCATGCCAACCTAACCAGAGTGACGGGAGCGGCACAATTCAGAAAAAGTGCTCAGCTCGCCGAGAAAATGCGATTTAAGCAATAAAATTAAAAATGCTTATAAAACATAAACCAAACGTTGGAGGTGGTCATTTCTTCATGCGCAGTGATAAACTCGGCACTCTAAAGCACCCGAGAGCGTTTTTTTCGATGCCAACCTAACCAGAGTGACGGGAGCGGCACAATTCAGAAAAAGCGCTCAGCTCGCCGAGAAAATGCGATTTAAGCAATAAAATTAAAAATGCTTATAAAACATAAACCAAACGTTGGAGGTGGTCATTTCTTCATGCACAGTGATAAACTCGGCACTCTAAAGCACCCGAGAGCGTTTTTTTCGGTACCAACCTAACCAGAGTGACGGGAGCGGCACAATTCAGAAAAAGTGCTCAGCTCGCCGAGAAAATGCGATTTAAGCAATAAAATTAAAAATGCTTATAAAACATAAACCAAACGTTGGAGGTGGTCATTTCTTCATGCGCAGTGATAAACTCGGCACTCTAAAGCACCCGAGAGCGTTTTTTTCGATGCCAACCTAACCAGAGTGACGGGAGCGGCACAATTCAGAAAAAGTGCTCAGCTCGCCGAGAAAATGCAATTTAAGCAATAAAATTTAAAATGCTTATAAAACATAAACCAAACGTTGGAGGTGGTCATTTCTTCATGCGCAGTGATAAACTCGGCACTCTAAAGCACCCGAGAGCGTTTTTTGTCGATGCCAAGCTAACCAGAGTGACGGGAGCGGCACAATTCAGAAAAAGCGCTCAGCTCGCCGAGAAAATGCGATTTAAGCAATAAAATTAAAAATGCTTATAAAACATAAACCAAACGTTGGAGGTGGTCATTTCTTCATGCGCAGTGATAAACTCGGCACTCTAAAGCACCCGAGAGCGTTTTTTTCGATGCCAACCTAACCAGAGTGACGGGAGCGGCACAATTCAGAAAAAGTGCTCAGCTCGCCGAGAAAATGCGATTTAAGCAATAAAATTATAAATGCTTATAAAACATAAACCAAACGTTGTAGATGGTCATTTCTTATTACGCAGTAATAAACTCGGCACTCTAAAGCACCCGGGAGCGTTTTTTTCGATGCCAACCTAACCAGAGTGACGGGAGCGGCACAATTCAGAAAAAGCGCTCAGCTCGCCGAGAAAATGCGATTTAAGCAATAAAATTAAAAATGCTTATAAAACATAAACCAAACGTTGGAGGTGGTCATTTCTTCATGCACAGTGATAAACTCGGCACTCTAAAGCACCCGAGAGCGTTTTTTTCGATGCCAACCTAACCAGAGTGACGGGAGCGGCACAATTCAGAAAAAGTGCTCAGCTCGCCGAGAAACTGCGATTTAAGCAATAAAATTAAAAATGCTTACAAAACATAAACCAAACGTTGTAAATGGTCATTTCTTATTACGCAGTAATAAACTCGGCACTCTAAAGCACCCGAGAGCGTTTTTTTCGATGCCAACCTAACCAGAGTGACGGGAGCGGCACAATACAGAAAAAGCGCTCAGCTCGCCGAGAAAATGCGATTTAAGCAATAAAATTAAAAATGCTTATAAAACATAAACCAAACGTTGGAGGTGGTCTTTTCTTCATGCGCAGTGATAAACTCGGCACTCTAAAGCACCCGAGAGCGTTTTTTTCCATGCCAACCTAAACAGAGTGACGGGAGCGGCACAATTCAGAAAAAGTGCTCAGCTCGCCGAGAAAATGCGATTTAAGCAATAAAATTAAAAATGCTTATAAAACATAAACCAAACGTTGTAGATGGTCATTTCTTATTACGCAGTAATAAACTCGGCACTCTAAAGCACCCGAGAGCGTTTTTTTCGATGCCAACCTAACCAGAGTGACGGGAGCGGCACAATTCAGAAAAAGTGCTCAGCTCGCCGAGAAAATGCGATTTAAGCAATAAAATTAAAAATGCTTATAAAACATAAACCAAACGTTGGAGGTGGTCATTTCTTCATGCGCAGTGATAAACTCGGCACTCTAAAGCACCCGAGAGCGTTTTATTCGATGCCAACCTAACCAGAGTGACGGGAGCGGCACAATTCAGAAAAAGCGCTCAGCTCGCCGAGAAAATGCGATTTAAGCAATAAAATTAAAAATGCTTATAAAACATAAACCAAACGTTGGAGGTGGTCATTTCTTCATGCGCGGTGATAAACTCGGCACTCTAAAGCACCCGAGAGCGTTTTTTTCCATGCCAACCTAACCAGAGTGACGGGAGCGGCACAATTCAGAAAAAGTGCTCAGCTCGCCGAGAAAATGCGATTTAAGCAATAAAATTAAAAATGCTTATAAAACATAAACCAAACGTTGGAGGTGGTCATTTCTTCATGCGCAGTGATAAACTCGGCACTCTAAAGCACCCGAGAGCGTTTTTTTCGATGCCAACCTAACCAGAGTGACGGGAGCGGCACAATTCAGAAAAAGTGCTCAGCTCGCCGAGAAAATGCGATTTAAGCAATAAAATTAAAAATGCTTATAAAACATAAACCAAACGTTGTAGATGGTCATTTCTTATTACGCAGTAATAAACTCGGCACTCTAAAGCACCCGAGAGCGTTTTTTTCCATGCCAACCTAACCAGAGTGACGGGAGCGGCACAATTCAGAAAAAGTGCTCAGCTCGCCGAGAAAATGCGATTTAAGCAATACAATTAAAAATGCTTATAAAACATAAACCAAACGTTGGAGGTGGTCATTTCTTCATGTGCAGTGATAAACTCGGCACTCTAAAGCACCCGAGAGCGTTTTTTTCCATGCCAACCTAACCAGAGTGACGGGAGCGGCACAATTCAGAAAAAGTGCTCAGCTCGCCGAGAAAATGCGATTTAAGCAATAAAATTAAAAATGCTTATAAAACATAAACCAAACGTTGGAGGTGGTCATTTCTTCATGCGCAGTGATAAACTCGGCACTCTAAAGCACCCGAGAGCGTTTTTTTCGATGCCAACCTAACCAGAGTGACGGGAGCGGCACAATTCAGAAAAAGCGCTCAGCTCGCCGAGAAAATGCGATTTAAGCAATAAAATTAAAAATGCTTATAAAACATAAACCAAACGTTGGAGGTGGTCATTTCTTCATGCACAGTGATAAACTCGGCACTCTAAAGCACCCGAGAGCGTTTTTTTCGGTACCAACCTAACCAGAGTGACGGGAGCGGCACAATTCAGAAAAAGTGCTCAGCTCGCCGAGAAAATGCGATTTAAGCAATAAAATTAAAAATGCTTATAAAACATAAACCAAACGTTGGAGGTGGTCATTTCTTCATGCGCAGTGATAAACTCGGCACTCTAAAGCACCCGAGAGCGTTTTTTTCGATGCCAACCTAACCAGAGTGACGGGAGCGGCACAATTCAGAAAAAGTGCTCAGCTCGCCGAGAAAATGCAATTTAAGCAATAAAATTTAAAATGCTTATAAAACATAAACCAAACGTTGTAGATGGTCATTTCTTATTACGCAGTAATAAACTCGGCACTCTAAAGCACCCGAGAGCGTTTTTTTCCATGCCAACCTAACCAGAGTGACGGGAGCGGCAAAATTCAGAAAAAGTGCTCAGCTCGCCGAGAAAATGCGATGTAAGCAATAAAATTAAAAATGCTTATAAAACATAAACCAAACGTTGGAGGTGGTCATTTCTTCATGCGCAGTGATAAACTCGGCACTCTAAAGCACCCGAGAGCGTTTTTTTCCATGCCAACCTAACCAGAGTGACGGGAGCGGCACAATTCAGAAAAAGTGCTCAGCTCGCCGAGAAAATGCGATTTAAGCAATAAAATTAAAAATGCTTATAAAACATAAACCAAACGTTGGAGGTGGTCATTTCTTCATGCGCAGTGATAAACTCGGCACTCTAAAGCACCCGAGAGCGTTTTATTTGATGCCAACCTAACCAGAGTTACGGGAGCGGCACAATTCAGAAAAAGTGCTCAGCTCGCCGAGAAAATGCGATTTAAGCAATAAAATTAAAAATGCTTATAAAACATAAACCAAACGTTGGAGGTGGTCATTTCTTCATGCGCAGTGATAAACTCGGCACTCTAAAGCACCCGAGAGCGTTTTTTTCGATGCCAACCTAACCAGAGTGACGGGAGCGGCACAATTCTGAAAAAGCGCTCAGCTCGCCGAGAAAATGCGATTTAAGCAATAAAATTAAAAATGCTTATAAAACATAAACCAAACGTTGGAGGTGGTCATTTCTTCATGCGCGGTGATAAACTCGGCACTCTAAAGCACCCGAGAGCGTTTTTTTCGATGCCAACCTAACCAGAGTGACGGGAGCGGCACAATTCAGAAAAAGTGCTCAGCTCGCCGAGAAAATGCGATTTAAGCAATAAAATTAAAAATGCTTATAAAACATAAACCAAACGTTGGAGGTGGTCATTTCTTCATGCGCAGTGATAAACTCGGCACTCTAAAGCACCCGAGAGCGTTTTTTTCGATGCCAACCTAACCAGAGTGACGGGAGCGGCACAATTCAGAAAAAGTGCTCAGCTCGCCGAGAAAATGCGATTTAAGCAATAAAATTAAAAATGCTTATAAAACATAAACCAAACGTTGGAGGTGGTCATTTCTTCATGCGCAGTGATAAACTCGGCACTCTAAAGCACCCGAGAGCGTTTTTTTCGATGCCAACCTAACCAGAGTGACGGGAGCGGCACAATTCAGAAAAAGCGCTCGGCTCGCCGAGAAAATGCGATTTAAGCAATAAAATTAAAAATGCTTATAAAACATAAACCAAACGTTGGAGGTGGTCATTTCTTCATGCGCAGTGATAAACTCGGCACTCTAAAGCACCCGAGAGCGTTTTTTTCGATGCCAACCTAACCAGAGTGACGGGAGCGGCACAATTCAGAAAAAGCGCTCAGCTCGCCGAGAAAATGCGATTTAAGCAATAAAATTAAAAATGCTTATAAAACATAAACCAAACGTTGGAGGTGGTCATTTCTTCATGCGCAGTGATAAATTCGGCACTCTAAAGCACCCGAGAGCGTTTTTTTCGATGCCAACCTAACCAGACTGACGGGAGCGGCACAATTCAGAAAAAGTGCTCAGCTCGCCGAGAAAATGCGATTTAAGCAATAAAATTAAAAATGCTTACAAAACATAAACCAAACGTTGGAGGTGGTCATTTCTTCATGCGCAGTGATAAACTCGGCACTCTAAAGCACCCGAGAGCGTTTTTTTCGATGCCAACCTAACCAGAGTGACGGGAGCGGCACAATTCAGAAAAAGTGCTCAGCTCGCCGAGAAAATGCGATTTAAGCAATAAAATTAAAAATGCTTATAAAACATAAACCAAACATTGGAGTTGGTCATTTCTTCATGCGCAGTGATAAACTCGGCACTCTAAAGCACCCGAGAGCGTTTTTTTCGATGCCAACCTAACCAGAGTGACGGGAGCGGCACAATTCAGAAAAAGTGCTCAGCTCGCCGAGAAAATGCGATTTAAGCAATAAAATTAAAAATGCTTATAAAACATAAACCAAACGTTGGAGGTGGTCATTTCTTCATGCGCAGTGATAAACTCGGCACTCTAAAGCACCCAAGAGCGTTTTTTTCGATGCCAACCTAACCAGAGTGACGGGAGCGGCACAATTCAGAAAAAGCGCTCAGCTCGCCGAGAAAATGCGATTTAAGCAATAAAGTTAAAAATGCTTATAAAACATAAACCAAACGTTGGAGGTGGTCATTTCTTCATGCACAGTGATCAACTCGGCACTCTAAAGCACCCGAGAGCGTTTTTTTCGATGCCAACCTAACCAGAGTGACGGGAGCGGCACAATTCAGAAAAAGTGCTCAGCTCGCCGAGAAAATGCGATTTAAGCAATAAAATTAAAAATGCTTATAAAACATAAACCAAACGTTGTAGATGGTCATTTCTTATTACGCAGTAATAAACTCGGCACTCTAAAGCACCCGAGAGCGTTTTTTTCGATGCCAACCTAACCAGAGTGACGGGAGCGGCACAATTCAGAAAAAGTGCTCAGCTCGCCGAGAAAATGCGATTTAAGCAATAAAATTAAAAATGCTTATAAAACATAAACCAAACGTTGGAGGTGGTCATTTCTTCATGCGCAGTGATAAACTCGGCACTCTAAAGCACCCGAGAACGTTTTTTTCCATGCCAACCTAACCAGAGTGACGGGAGCGGCACAATTCAGAAAAAGTGCTCAGCTCGCCGAGAAAATGCGATTTAAGCAATAAAATTAAAAATGCTTATAAAACATAAACCAAACGTTGGAGGTGGTCATTTCTTCATGCGCAGTGATAAACTCGGCACTCTAAAGCACCCGAGAGCGTTTTTTTCCATGCCAACCTAACCAGAGTGACGGGAGCGGCACAATTCAGAAAAAGTGCTCAGCTCGCCGAGAAAATGCGATTTAAGCAATAAAATTAAAAATGCTTATAAAACATAAACCAAACGTTGTAGATGGTCATTTCTTATTACGCAGTAATAAACTCGGCACTCTAAAGCACCCGAGAGCGTTTTTTTCCATGCCAACCTAACCAGAGTGACGGGAGCGGCACAATTCAGAAAAAGTGCTCAGCTCGCCGAGAAAATGCGATTTAAGCAATAAAATTAAAAATGCTTATAAAACATAAACCAAACGTTGGAGGTGGTCATTTCTTCATGCGCAGTGATAAACTCGGCACTCTAACGCACCCGAGAGCGTTTTATTCGATGCCAACCTAACCAGAGTGACGGGAGCGGCACAATTCAGAAAAAGCGCTCAGCTCGCCGAGAAAATGCGATTTAAGCAATAAAATTAAAAATGCTTATAAAACATAAACCAAACGTTGGAGGTGGTCATTTCTTCATGCGCGGTGATAAACTCGGCACTCTAAAGCACCCGAGAGCGTTTTTTTCCATGCCAACCTAACCAGAGTGACGGGAGCGGCACAATTCAGAAAAAGTGCTCAGCTCGCCGAGAAAATGCGATTTAAGCAATAAAATTAAAAATGCTTATAAAACACAAACCAAACGTTGGAGGTGGTCATTTCTTCATGCGCAGTGATAAACTCGGCACTCTAAAGCACCCGAGAGCGTTTTTTTCGATGCCAACCTAACCAGAGTGACGGGAGCGGCACAATTCAGAAAAAGTGCTCAGCTCGCCGAGAAAATGCGATTTAAGCAATAAAATTAAAAATGCTTATAAAACATAAACCAAACGTTGTAGATGGTCATTTCTTATTACGCAGTAATAAACTCGGCACTCTAAAGCACCCGAGAGCGTTTTTTTCCATGCCAACCTAACCAGAGTGACGGGAGCGGCACAATTCAGAAAAAGTGCTCAGCTCGCCGAGAAAATGCGATTTAAGCAATACAATTAAAAATGCTTATAAAACATAAACCAAACGTTGGAGGTGGTCATTTCTTCATGTGCAGTGATAAACTCGGCACTCTAAAGCACCCGAGAGCGTTTTTTTCCATGCCAACCTAACCAGAGTGACGGGAGCGGCACAATTCAGAAAAAGTGCTCAGCTCGCCGAGAAAATGCGATTTAAGCAATAAAATTAAAAATGCTTATAAAACATAAACCAAACGTTGGAGGTGGTCATTTCTTCATGCACAGTGATAAACTCGGCACTCTAAAGCACCCGAGAGCGTTTTTTTCGATGCCAACCTAACCAGAGTGACGGGAGCGGCACAATTCAGAAAAAGTGCTCAGCTCGCCGAGAAAATGCGATTTAAGCAATAAAATTAAAAATGCTTATAAAACATAAACCAAACGTTGGAGGTGGTCATTTCTTCATGCGCAGTGATAAACTCGGCACTCTAAAGCACCCGAGAGCGTTTTTTTCGATGCCAACCTAACCAGAGTGACGGGAGCGGCACAATTCAGAAAAAGTGCTCAGCTCGCCGAGAAAATGCGATTTAAGCAATAAAATTAAAAATGCCTATAAAACATAAACCAAACGTTGGAGGTGGTCATTTCTTCATGCGCAGTGATAAACTCGGCACTCTAAAGCACCCGAGAGCGTTTTATTCCATGCCAACCTAACCAGAGTGACGGGAGCGGCACAATTCAGAAAAAGTGCTCAGCTCGCCGAGAAAATGCGATTTAAGCAATAAAATTAAAAATGCTTATAAAACATAAACCAAACGTTGGAGGTGGTCATTTCTTCATGCGCAGTGATAAACTCGGCACTCTAAAGCACCCGAGAGCGTTTTTTTCGATGCCAACCTAACCAGAGTGACGGGAGCGGCACAATTCAGAAAAAGCGCTCAGCTCGCCGAGAAAATGCGATTTAAGCAATAAAATTAAAAATGCTTATAAAACATAAACCAAACGTTGGAGGTGGTCATTTCTTCATGCGCGGTGATAAACTCGGCACTCTAAAGCACCCGAGAGCGTTTTTTTCGATGCCAACCTAACCAGAGTGACGGGAGCGGCACAATTCAGAAAAAGTGCTCAGCTCGCCGAGAAAATGCGATTTAAGCAATAAAATTAAAAATGCTTGTAAAACATAAACCAAACGTTGGAGTTGGTCATTTCTTCATGCGCAGTGATAAACTCGGCACTCTAAAGCACCCGAGAGCGTTTTTTTCGATCCCAACCTAACCAGAGTGACGGGAGCGGCACAATTCAGAAAAAGTGCTCAGCTCGCCGAGAAAATGCGATTTAAGCAATAAAATTAAAAATGCTTATAAAAAATAAACCAAACGTTGGAGGTGGTCATTTCTTCATGCGCAGTGATAAACTCGGCACTCTAAAGCACCCGAGAGCGTTTTTTTCGATGCCAACCTAACCAGAGTGACGGGAGCGGCACAATTCAGAAAAAGTGCTCAGCTCGCCGAGAAAATGCGATTTAAGCAATAAAATTAAAAATGCTTATAAAACATAAACCAAACGTTGGAGGTGGTCATTTCTTCATGCGCAGTGATAAACTCGGCACTCTAAAGCACCCGAGAGCGTTTTTTTCGATGCCAACCTAACCAGAGTGACGGGAGCGGCACAATTCAGAAAAAGTGCTCAGCTCGCCGAGAAAATGCGATTTAAGCAGTAAAATTTAAAATGCTTATAAAACATAAACCAAACGTTGTAGATGGTCATTTCTTATTACGCAGTAATAAACTCGGCACTCTAAAGTACCCGAGAGCGTTTTTTTCCATGCCAACCTAACCAGAGTGACGGGAGCGGCACAATTCAGAAAAAGTGCTCAGCTCGCCGAGAAAATGCGATTTAAGCAATAAAATTAAAAATGCTTATAAAACATAAACCAAACGTTGGAGGTGGTCATTTCTTCATGCGCAGTGATAAACTCGGCACTCTAAAGCACCCGAGAGCGTTTTTTTCCATGCCAACCTAACCAGAGTGACGGGAGCGGCACAATTCAGAAAAAGTGCTCAGCTCGCCGAGAAAATGCGATTTAAGAAATAAAATTAAAAATGCTTATAAAACATAAACCAAACGTTGGAGGTGGTCATTTCTTCATGCGCAGTGATAAACTCGGCACTCTAAAGCACCCGAGAGCGTTTTTTTCGATGCCAACCTAACCAGAGTGACGGGAGCGGCACAATTCAGAAAAAGTGCTCAGCTCGCCGAGAAAATGCGATTTAAGCAATAAAATTAAAAATGCTTATAAAACATAAACCAAACGTTGGAGGTGGTCATTTCTTCATGCGCAGTGATAAACTCGGCACTCTAAAGCACCCGAGAGCGTTTTATTTGATGCCAACCTAACCAGGGTGACGGGAGCGGCACAATTCAGAAAAAGTGCTCAGCTCGCCGAGAAAATGCGATTTAAGCAATAAAATTAAAAATGCTTATAAAACATAAACCAAACGTTGGAGGTGGTCATTTCTTCATGCGCAGTGATAAACTCGGCACTCTAAAGCACCCAAGAGCGTTTTTTTCGATGCCAACCTAACCAGAGTGACGGGAGCGGCACAATTCAGAAAAAGCGCTCAGCTCGCCGAGAAAATGCGATTTAAGCAATAAAATTAAAAATGCTTATAAAACATAAACCAAACGTTGGAGGTGGTCATTTCTTCATGCGCGGTGATAAACTCGGCACTCTAAAGCACCCGAGAGCGTTTTTTTCGATGCCAACCTAACCAGAGTGACGGGAGCGGCACAATTCAGAAAAAGTGCTCAGCTCGCCGAGAAAATGCGATTTAAGCAATAAAATTAAAAATGCTTATAAAACATAAACCAAACGTTGGAGGTGGTCATTTCTTCATGCGCAGTGATAAACTCGGCACTCTAAAGCACCCGAGAGCGTTTTTTTCGATGCCAACCTAACCAGAGTGACGGGAGCGGCACAATTCAGAAAAAGTGCTCAGCTCGCCGAGAAAATGCGATTTAAGCAATAAAATTAAAAATGCTTATAAAACATAAACCAAACGTTGGAGGTGGTCATTTCTTCATGCGCAGTGATAAACTCGGCACTCTAAAGCACCCGAGAGCGTTTTTTTCGATGCCAACCTAACCAGAGTGACGGGAGCGGCACAATTCAGAAAAAGCGCTCAGCTCGCCGAGAAAATGCGATTTAAGCAATAAAATTAAAAATGCTTATAAAACATAAACCAAACGTTGGAGGTTGTCATTTCTTCATGCGCAGTGATAAACTCGGCACTCTAAAGCACCCGAGAGCGTTTTTTTCCATGCCAACCTAACCAGAGTGACGGGAGCGGCACAATTCAGAAAAAGTGCTCAGCTCGCCGAGAAAAATGCGATTTAAGCAATAAAATTAAAAATGCTTATAAAACATAAACCAAACGTTGGAGGTGGTCATTTCTTCATGCGCAGTGATAAACTCGGCACTCTAAAGCACCCGAGAGCGTTTTTTTCCATGCCAACCTAACCAGAGTGACGGGAGCGGCACAATTCAGAAAAAGTGCTCAGCTCGCCGAGAAAATGCGATTTAAGCAATAAAATTAAAAATGCTTATAAAACATAAACCAAACGTTGGAGGTGGCCATTTCTTCATGCGCAGTGATAAACTCGGCACTCTAAAGCACCCGAGAGCGTTTTTTTCCATGCCAACCTAACCAGAGTGACGGGAGCGGCACAATTCAGAAAAAGTGCTCAGCTCGCCGAGAAAATGCGATTTAAGCAACTAAATTAAAAATGCTTATAAAACATAAACCAAACGTTGGAGGTGGCCATTTCTTCATGCGCAGTGATAAACTCGGCACTCTAAAGCACCCGAGAGCGTTTTTTTCCATGCCAACCTAACCAGAGTGACGGGAGCGGCACAATTCAGAAAAAGTGCTCAGCTCGCCGAGAAAATGCGATTTAAGCAATAAAATTAAAAATGCTTATAAAACATAAACCAAACGTTGGAGGTGGTCATTTCTTCATGCGCAGTGATAAACTCGGCACTCTAAAGCACCCGAGAGCGTTTTTTTCCATGCCAACCTAACCAGAGTGACAGGAGCGGCACAATTCAGAAAAAGTGCTCAGCTCGCCGAGAAAATGCGATTTAAGCAATAAAATTAAAAATGCTTATAAAACATAAACCAAACGTTGGAGGTGGTCTTTTCTTCATGCGCAGTGATAAACTCGGCACTCTAAAGCACCCGAGAGCGTTTTTTTCCATGCCAACCTAAACAGAGTGACGGGAGCGGCACAATTCAGAAAAAGTGCTCAGCTCGCCGAGAAAATGCGATTTAAGCAATAAAATTAAAAATGCTTATAAAACATAAACCAAACGTTGTAGATGGTCATTTCTTATTACGCAGTAATAAACTCGGCACTCTAAAGCACCCGAGAGCGTTTTTTTCCATGCCAACCTAACCAGAGTGACGGGAGCGGCACAATTCAGAAAAAGTGCTCAGCTCGCCGAGAAAATGCGATTTAAGCAATAAAATTAAAAATGCTTATAAAACATAAACCAAACGTTGGAGGTGGTCATTTCTTCATGCGCAGTGATAAACTCGGCACTCTAAAGCACCCGAGAGCGTTTTTTTCGATGCCAACCTAACCAGAATGACGGGAGCGGCACAATTCAGAAAAAGTGCTCAGCTCGCCGAGAAAATGCGATTTAAGCAATAAAATTAAAAATGCTTATAAAACATAAACCAAACGTTGGAGGTGGCCATTTCTTCATGCGCAGTGATAAACTCGGCACTCTAAAGCACCCGAGAGCGTTTTTTTCCATGCCAACCTAACCAGAGTGACGGGAGCGGCACAATTCAGAAAAAGTGCTCAGCTCGCCGAGAAAATGCGATTTAAGCAATAAAATTAAAAATGCTTATAAAACATAAACCAAACGTTGGAGGTGGTCATTTCTTCATGCGCAGTGATAAACTCGGCACTCTAAAGCACCCGAGAGCGTTTTTTTCCATGCCAACCTAACCAGAGTGACGGGAGCGGCACAATTCAGAAAAAGTGCTCAGCTCGCCGAGAAAATGCGATTTAAGCAATAAAATTAAAAATGCTTATAAAACATAAACCAAACGTTGGAGGTGGCCATTTCTTCATGCGCAGTGATAAACTCGGCACTCTAAAGCACCCGAGAGCGTTTTTTTGCATGCCAACCTAACCAGAGTGACGGGAGCGGCACAATTCAGAAAAAGTGCTCAGCTCGCCGAGAAAATGCGATTTAAGCAATAAAATTAAAAATGCTTATAAAACATAAACCAAACGTTGGAGGTGGCCATTTCTTCATGCGCAGTGATAAACTCGGCACTCTAAAGCACCCGAGAGCGTTTTTTTCCATGCCAACCTAACCAGAGTGACGGGAGCGGCACAATTCAGAAAAAGTGCTCAGCTCGCCGAGAAAATGCGATTTAAGCAATAAAATTAAAAATGCTTATAAAACATAAACCAAACGTTGGAGGTGGTCATTTCTTCATGCGCAGTGATAAACTCGGCACTCTAAAGCACCCGAGAGCGTTTTTTTCCATGCCAACCTAACCAGAGTGACAGGAGCGGCACAATTCAGAAAAAGTGCTCAGCTCGCCGAGAAAATGCGATTTAAGCAATAAACTTAAAAATGCTTATAAAACATAAACCAAACGTTGGAGGTGGTCTTTTCTTCATGCGCAGTGATAAACTCGGCACTCTAAAGCACCCGAGAGCGTTTTTTTCCATGCCAACCTAAACAGAGTGACGGGAGCGGCACTATTCAGAAAAAGTGCTCAGCTCGCCGAGAAAATGCGATTTAAGCAATAAAATTAAAAATGCTTATAAAACATAAACCAAACGTTGGAGGTGGCCATTTCTTCATGCGCAGTGATAAACTCGGCACTCTAAAGCACCCGAGAGCGTTTTTTTCCATGCCAACCTAACCAGAGTGACGGGAGCGGCACAATTCAGAAAAAGTGCTCAGCTCGCCGAGAAAATGCGATTCAAGCAATAAAATTAAAAATGCTTATAAAACATAAACCAAACGTTGGAGGTGGCCATTTCTTCATGCGCAGTGATAAACTCGGCACTCTAAAGCACCCGAGAGCGTTTTTTTCCATGCCAACCTAACCAGAGTGACGGGAGCGGCACAATTCAGAAAAAGTGCTCAGCTCGCCGAGAAAATGCGATTTAAGCAATAAAATTAAAAATGCTTATAAAACATAAACCAAACGTTGGAGGTGGTCATTTCTTCATGCGCAGTGATAAACTCGGCACTCTAAAGCACCCGAGAGCGTTTTTTTCCATGCCAACCTAACCAGAGAGACGGGAGCGGCACAATTCAGAAAAAGTGCTCAGCTCGCCGAGAAAATGCGATTTAAGCAATAAAATTAAAAATGCTTATAAAACATAAACCAAACGTTGTAGATGGTCATTTCTTATTACGCAGTAATAAACTCGGCACTCTAAAGCACCCGAGAGCGTTTTTTTCCATGCCAACCTAACCAGAGTGACGGGAGCGGCACAATTCAGAAAAAGTGCTCAGCTCGCCGAGAAAATGCGATTTAAGCAATAAAATTAAAAATGCTTATAAAACATAAACCAAACGTTGGAGGTGGTAATTTCTTCATGCGCAGTGATAAACTCGGCACTCTAAAGCACCCGAGAGCGTTTTATTCGATGCCAACCTAACCAGAGTGACGGGAGCGGCACAATTCAGAAAAAGCGCTCAGCTCGCCGAGAAAATGCGATTTAAGCAATAAAATTAAAAATGCTTATAAAACATAAACCAAACGTTGGAGGTGGTCATTTCTTCATGCGCAGTGATAAACTCGGCACTCTAAAGCACCCGAGAGCGTTTTTTTCGATGCCAACCTAACCAGAGTGACGGGAGCGGCACAATTCAGAAAAAGTGCTCAGCTCGCCGAGAAAATGCGATTTAAGCAATAAAATTAAAAATGCTTATAAAACATAAACCAAACGTTGTAGATGGTCATTTCTTATTACGCAGTAATAAACTCGGCACTCTAAAGCACCCGAGAGCGTTTTTTTCCATGCCAACCTAACCAGAGTGACGGGAGCGGCACAATTCAGAAAAAGTGCTCAGCTCGCCGAGAAAATGCGATTTAAGCAATAAAATTAAAAATGCTTATAAAACATAAACCAAACGTTGGAGGTGGCCATTTCTTCATGCGCAGTGATAAACTCGGCACTCTAAAGCACCCGAGAGCGTTTTTTTCCATGCCAACCTAACCAGAGTGACGGGAGCGGCACAATTCAGAAAAATAGCTCAGCTCGCCGAGAAAATGCGATTTAAGCAATAAAATTAAAAATGCTTATAAAACATAAACCAAACGTTGGAGGTGGCCATTTCTTCATGCGCAGTGATAAACTCGGCACTCTAAAGCACCCGAGAGCGTTTTTTTCCATGCCAACCTAACCAGAGTGACGGGAGCGGCACAATTCAGAAAAAGTGCTCAGCTCGCCGAGAAAATGCGATTTAAGCAATAAAATTAAAAATGCTTATAAAACATAAACCAAACGTTGGAGGTGGTCATTTCTTCATGCGCAGTGATAAACTCGGCACTCTAAAGCACCCGAGAGCGTTTTTTTCCATGCCAACCTAACCAGAGTGACGGGAGCGGCACAATTCAGAAAAAGTGCTCAGCTCGCCGAGAAAATGCGATTTAAGCAATAAAATTAAAAATGCTTATAAAACATAAACCAAACGTTGGAGGTGGTCATTTCTTCATGCGCAGTGATAAACTCGGCACTCTAAAGCACCCGAGAGCGTTTTTTTCCATGCCAACCTAACCAGAGTGACGGGAGCGGCACAATTCAGAAAAAGTGCTCAGCTCGCCGAGAAAATGCGATTTAAGCAATAAAATTAAAAATGCTTATAAAACATAAACCAAACGTTGGAGGTGGTCATTTCTTCATGCGCAGTGATAAACTCGGCACTCTAAAGCACCCGAGAGCGTTTTTTTCGATGCCAACCTAACCAGAGTGACGGGAGCGGCACAATTCAGAAAAAGCGCTCAGCTAGCCGAGAAAATGCGATTTAAGCAATAAAATTAAAAATGCTTATAAAACATAAACCAAACGTTGGAGGTGGTCATTTCTTCATGCGCAGTGATAAACTCAGCACTCTAAAGCACCCGAGAGCGTTTTTTTCGATGCCAACCTAACCAGAGTGACGGGAGCGGCACAATTCAGAAAAAGCGCTCAGCTCGCCGAGAAAATGCGATTTAAGCAATAAAATTAAAAATGCTTATAAAACATAAACCAAACGTTGGAGGTGGTCATTTCTTCATGCGCAGTGATAAACTCGGCACTCTAAAGCACCCGAGAGCGTTTTTTTCGATGCCAACCTAACCAGAGTGACGGGAGCGGCACAATTCAGAAAAAGTGCTCAGCTCGCCGAGAAAATGCGATTTAAGCAATAAAATTAAAAATGCTTATAAAACATAAACCAAACGTTGGAGGTGGTCATTTCTTCATGCGCAGTAATAAACTCGGCACTCTAAAGCACCCGAGAGCGTTTTTTTTCCATGCCAACCTAACCAGAGTGACGGGAGCGGCACAATTCAGAAAAAGTGCTCAGCTCGCCGAGAAAATGCGATTTAAGCAATAAAATTAAAAATGCTTATAAAACATAAACCAAACGTTGGAGGTGGCCATTTCTTCATGCGCAGTGATAAACTCGGCACTCTAAAGCACCCGAGAGCGTTTTTTTCGATGCCAACCTAACCAGAGTGACGGGAGCGGCACAATTCAGAAAAAGTGCTCAGCTCGCCGAGAAAATGCGATTTAAGCAATAAAATTAAAAATGCTTATAAAACATAAACCAAACGTTGGAGGTGGTCATTTCTTCATGCGCAGTGATAGACTCGGCACTCTAAAGCACCCGAGAGCGTTTTTTTCCATGCCAACCTAACCAGAGTGACGGGAGCGGCACAATTCAGAAAAAGTGCTCAGCTCGCCGAGAAAATGCGATTTAAGCAATAAAATTAAAAATGCTTATAAAACATAAACCAAACGTTGGAGGTGGTCATTTCTTCATGCGCAGTGATAAACTCGGCACTCTAAAGCACCCGAGAGCGTTTTTTTCCATGCCAACCTAACCAGAGTGACGGGAGCGGCACAATTCAGAAAAAGTGCTCAGCTCGCCGAGAAAATGCGATTTAAGCAATAAAATTAAAAATGCTTATAAAACATAAACCAAACGTTGGAGGTGGTCATTTCTTCATGCGCAGTGATAAACTCGGCACTCTAAAGCACCCGAGAGCGTTTTTTTTCGATGCCAACCTAACCAGAGTGACGGGAGCGGCACAATTCAGAAAAAGCGCTCAGCTCGCCGAGAAAATGCGATTTAAGCAATAAAATTAAAAATGCTTATAAAACATAAACCAAACGTTGGAGGTGGTCATTTCTTCATGCGCAGTGATAAACTCGGCACTCTAAAGCACCCGAGAGCGTTTTTTTCGATGTCAACCTAACCAGAGTGACGGGAGCGGCACAATTCAGAAAAAGCGCTCAGCTCGCCGAGAAAATGCGATTTAAGCAATAAAATTAAAAATGCTTATAAAACATAAACCAAACGTTGGGAGGTGGTCATTTCTTCATGCGCAGTGATAAACTCGGCACTCTAAAGCACCCGAGAGCGTTTTTTTCGATGCCAACCTAACCAGAGTGACGGGAGCGGCACAATTCAGAAAAAGCGCTCAGCTCGCCGAGAAAATGCGATTTAAGCAATAAAATTTAAAATGCTTATAAAACATAAACCAAACGTTGTAGATGGTCATTTCTTATTACGCAGTAATAAACTCGGCACTCTAAAGCACCCGAGAGCGTTTTTTTCCATGCCAACCTAACCAGAGTGACGGGAGCGGCACAATTCAGAAAAAGTGCTCAGCTCGCCGAGAAAATGCGATTTAAGCAATAAAATTAAAAATGCTTATAAAACATAAACCAAACGTTGTAGATGGTAATTTCTTATTACGCAGTAATAAACTCGGCACTCTAAAGCACCCGAGAGCGTTTTTTTCCATGCCAACCTAACCAGAGTGACGGGAGCGGCACAATTCAGAAAAAGTGCTCAGCTCGCCGAGAAAATGCGATTTAAGCAATAAAATTAAAAATGCTTATAAAACATAAACCAAACGTTGGAGGTGGTCATTTCTTCATGCGCAGTGATAAACTCGGCACTCTAAAGCACCCGAGAGCGTTTTTTTCGATGCCAACCTAACCAGAGTGACGGGAGCGGGACAATTCAGAAAAAGTGCTCAGCTCGCCGAGAAAATGCGATTTAAGCAATAAAATTAAAAATGCTTATAAAACATAAACCAAACGTTGGAGGTGGTCATTTCTTCATGCGCAGTGATAAACTCGGCACTCTAAAGCACCCGAGAGCGTTTTTTTCGATGCCAACCTAACCAGAGTGACGGGAGCGGCACAATTCAGAAAAAGCGCTCAGCTCGCCGAGAAAATGCGATTTAAGCAATAAAATTAAAAATGCTTATAAAACATAAACCAAACGTTGGAGGTTGTCATTTCTTCATGCGCAGTGATAAACTCGGCACTCTAAAGCACCCGAGAGCGTTTTTTTCCATGCCAACCTAACCAGAGTGACGGGAGCGGCACAATTCAGAAAAAGTGCTCAGCTCGCCGAGAAAATGCGATTTAAGCAATAAAATTAAAAATGCTTATAAAACATAAACCAAACGTTGGAGGTGGTCATTTCTTCATGCGCAGTGATAAACTCGGCACTCTAAAGCACCCGAGAGCGTTTTTTTCCATGCCAACCTAACCAGAGTGACGGGAGCGGCAAAATTCAGAAAAAGTGCTCAGCTCGCCGAGAAAATGCGATTTAAGCAATAAAATTAAAAATGCTTATAAAACATAAACCAAACGTTGGAGGTGGCCATTTCTTCATGCGCAGTGATAAACTCGGCACTCTAAAGCACCCGAGAGTGTTTTTTTCCATGCCAACCTAACCAGAGTGACGGGAGCGGCACAATTCAGAAAAAGTGCTCAGCTCGCCGAGAAAATGCGATTTAAGCAACTAAATTAAAAATGCTTATAAAACATAAACCAAACGTTGGAGGTGGCCATTTCTTCATGCGCAGTGATAAACTCGGCACTCTAAAGCACCCGAGAGCGTTTTTTTCCATGCCAACCTAACCAGAGTGACGGGAGCGGCACAATTCAGAAAAAGTGCTCAGCTCGCCGAGAAAATGCGATTTAAGCAATAAAATTAAAAATGCTTATAAAACATAAACCAAACGTTGGAGGTGGTCATTTCTTCATGCGCAGTGATAAACTCGGCACTCTAAAGCACCCGAGAGCGTTTTTTTCCATGCCAACCTAACCAGAGTGACAGGAGCGGCACAATTCAGAAAAAGTGCTCAGCTCGCCGAGAAAATGCGATTTAAGCAATAAAATTAAAAATGCTTATAAAACATAAACCAAACGTTGGAGGTGGTCTTTTCTTCATGCGCAGTGATAAACTCGGCACTCTAAAGCACCCGAGAGCGTTTTTTTCCATGCCAACCTAAACAGAGTGACGGGAGCGGCACAATTCAGAAAAAGTGCTCAGCTCGCCGAGAAAATGCGATTTAAGCAATAAAATTAAAAATGCTTATAAAACATAAACCAAACGTTGTAGATGGTCATTTCTTATTACGCAGTAATAAACTCGGCACTCTAAAGCACCCGAGAGCGTTTTTTTCCATGCCAACCTAACCAGAGTGACGGGAGCGGCACAATTCAGAAAAAGTGCTCAGCTCGCCGAGAAAATGCGATTTAAGCAATAAAATTAAAAATGCTTATCAAACATAAACCAAACGTTGGAGGTGGTCATTTCTTCATGCGCAGTGATAAACTCGGCACTCTAAAGCACCCGAGAGCGTTTTTTTCGATGCCAACCTAACCAGAGTGACGGGAGCGGCACAATTCAGAAAAAGTGCTCAGCTCGCCGAGAAAATGCGATTTAAGCAATAAAATTAAAAATGCTTATAAAACATAAACCAAACGTTGGAGGTGGCCATTTCTTCATGCGCAGTGATAAACTCGGCACTCTAAAGCACCCGAGAGCGTTTTTTTCCATGCCAACCTAACCAGAGTGACGGGAGCGGCACAATTCAGAAAAAGTGCTCAGCTCGCCGAGAAAATGCGATTTAAGCAATAAAATTAAAAATGCTTATAAAACATAAACCAAACGTTGGAGGTGGTCATTTCTTCATGCGCAGTGATAAACTCGGCACTCTAAAGCACCCGAGAGCGTTTTTTTCCATGCCAACCTAACCAGAGTGACAGGAGCGGCACAATTCAGAAAAAGTGCTCAGCTCGCCGAGAAAATGCGATTTAAGCAATAAAATTAAAAATGCTTATAAAACATAAACCAAACGTTGGAGGTGGTCTTTTCTTCATGCGCAGTGATAAACTCGGCACTCTAAAGCACCCGAGAGCGTTTTTTTCCATGCCAACCTAAACAGAGTGACGGGAGCGGCACAATTCAGAAAAAGTGCTCAGCTCGCCGAGAAAATGCGATTTAAGCAATAAAATTAAAAATGCTTATAAAACATAAACCAAACGTTGTAGATGGTCATTTCTTATTACGCAGTAATAAACTCGGCACTCTAAAGCACCCGAGAGCGTTTTTTTCCATGCCAACCTAACCAGAGTGACGGGAGCGGCACAATTCAGAAAAAGTGCTCAGCTCGCCGAGAAAATGCGATTTAAGCAATAAAATTAAAAATGCTTATAAAACATAAACCAAACGTTGGAGGTGGTCATTTCTTCATGCGCAGTGATAAACTCGGCACTCTAAAGCACCCGAGAGCGTTTTTTTCGATGCCAACCTAACCAGAGTGACGGGAGCGGCACAATTCAGAAAAAGTGCTCAGCTCGCCGAGAAAATGCGATTTAAGCAATAAAATTAAAAATGCTTATTAAACATAAACCAAACGTTGGAGGTGGCCATTTCTTCATGCGCAGTGATAAACTCGGCACTCTAAAGCACCCGAGAGCGTTTTTTTCCATGCCAACCTAACCAGAGTGACGGGAGCGGCACAATTCAGAAAAAGTGCTCAGCTCGCCGAGAAAATGCGATTTAAGCAATAAAATTAAAAATGCTTATAAAACATAAACCAAACGTTGGAGGTGGTCATTTCTTCATGCGCAGTGATAAACTCGGCACTCTAAAGCACCCGAGAGCGTTTTTTTCCATGCCAACCTAACCAGAGTGACGGGAGCGGCACAATTCAGAAAAAGTGCTCAGCTCGCCGAGAAAATGCGATTTAAGCAATAAAATTAAAAATGCTTATAAAACATAAACCAAACGTTGGAGGTGGCCATTTCTTCATGCGCAGTGATAAACTCGGCACTCTAAAGCACCCGAGAGCGTTTTTTTGCATGCCAACCTAACCAGAGTGACGGGAGCGGCACAATTCAGAAAAAGTGCTCAGCTCGCCGAGAAAATGCGATTTAAGCAATAAAATTAAAAATGCTTATAAAACATAAACCAAACGTTGGAGGTGGCCATTTCTTCATGCGCAGTGATAAACTCGGCACTCTAAAGCACCCGAGAGCGTTTTTTTCCATGCCAACCTAACCAGAGTGACGGGAGCGGCACAATTCAGAAAAAGTGCTCAGCTCGCCGAGAAAATGCGATTTAAGCAATAAAATTAAAAATGCTTATAAAACATAAACCAAACGTTGGAGGTGGTCATTTCTTCATGCGCAGTGATAAACTCGGCACTCTAAAGCACCCGAGAGCGTTTTTTTCCATGCCAACCTAACCAGAGTGACAGGAGCGGCACAATTCAGAAAAAGTGCTCAGCTCGCCGAGAAAATGCGATTTAAGCAATAAACTTAAAAATGCTTATAAAACATAAACCAAACGTTGGAGGTGGTCTTTTCTTCATGCGCAGTGATAAACTCGGCACTCTAAAGCACCCGAGAGCGTTTTTTTCCATGCCAACCTAAACAGAGTGACGGGAGCGGCACTATTCAGAAAAAGTGCTCAGCTCGCCGAGAAAATGCGATTTAAGCAATAAAATTAAAAATGCTTATAAAACATAAACCAAACGTTGGAGGTGGCCATTTCTTCATGCGCAGTGATAAACTCGGCACTCTAAAGCACCCGAGAGCGTTTTTTTCCATGCCAGCCTAACCAGAGTGACGGGAGCGGCACAATTCAGAAAAAGTGCTCAGCTCGCCGAGAAAATGCGATTCAAGCAATAAAATTAAAAATGCTTATAAAACATAAACCAAACGTTGGAGGTGGCCATTTCTTCATGCGCAGTGATAAACTCGGCACTCTAAAGCACCCGAGAGCGTTTTTTTCCATGCCAACCTAACCAGAGTGACGGGAGCGGCACAATTCAGAAAAAGTGCTCAGCTCGCCGAGAAAATGCGATTTAAGCAATAAAATTAAAAATGCTTATAAAACATAAACCAAACGTTGGAGGTGGTCATTTCTTCATGCGCAGTGATAAACTCGGCACTCTAAAGCACCCGAGAGCGTTTTTTTCGATGCCAACCTAACCAGAGTGACGGGAGCGGCACAATTCAGAAAAAGCGCTCAGCTAGCCGAGAAAATGCGATTTAAGCAATAAAATTAAAAATGCTTATAAAACATAAACCAAACGTTGGAGGTGGTCATTTCTTCATGCGCAGTGATAAACTCAGCACTCTAAAGCACCCGAGAGCGTTTTTTTCGATGCCAACCTAACCAGAGTGACGGGAGCGGCACAATTCAGAAAAAGCGCTCAGCTCGCCGAGAAAATGCGATTTAAGCAATAAAATTAAAAATGCTTATAAAACATAAACCAAACGTTGGAGGTGGTCATTTCTTCATGCGCAGTGATAAACTCGGCACTCTAAAGCACCCGAGAGCGTTTTTTTCGATGCCAACCTAACCAGAGTGACGGGAGCGGCACAATTCAGAAAAAGTGCTCAGCTCGCCGAGAAAATGCGATTTAAGCAATAAAATTAAAAATGCTTATAAAACATAAACCAAACGTTGGAGGTGGTCATTTCTTCATGCGCAGTAATAAACTCGGCACTCTAAAGCACCCGAGAGCGTTTTTTTTCCATGCCAACCTAACCAGAGTGACGGGAGCGGCACAATTCAGAAAAAGTGCTCAGCTCGCCGAGAAAATGCGATTTAAGCAATAAAATTAAAAATGCTTATAAAACATAAACCAAACGTTGGAGGTGGCCATTTCTTCATGCGCAGTGATAAACTCGGCACTCTAAAGCACCCGAGAGCGTTTTTTTCGATGCCAACCTAACCAGAGTGACGGGAGCGGCACAATTCAGAAAAAGTGCTCAGCTCGCCGAGAAAATGCGATTTAAGCAATAAAATTAAAAATGCTTATAAAACATAAACCAAACGTTGGAGGTGGTCATTTCTTCATGCGCAGTGATAAACTCGGCACTCTAAAGCACCCGAGAGTGTTTTTTTCCATGCCAACCTAACCAGAGTGACGGGAGCGGCACAATTCAGAAAAAGTGCTCAGCTCGCCGAGAAAATGCGATTTAAGCAATAAAATTAAAAATGCTTATAAAACATAAACCAAACGTTGGAGGTGGTCATTTCTTCATGCGCAGTGATAAACTCGGCACTCTAAAGCACCCGAGAGCGTTTTTTTCCATGCCAACCTAACCAGAGTGACGGGAGCGGCACAATTCAGAAAAAGTGCTCAGCTCGCCGAGAAAATGCGATTTAAGCAATAAAATTAAAAATGCTTATAAAACATAAACCAAACGTTGGAGGTGGTCATTTCTTCATGCGCAGTGATAAACTCGGCACTCTAACGCACCCGAGAGCGTTTCTTTCGATGTCAACCTAACCAGAGTGACGGGAGCGGCACAATTCAGAAAAAGCGCTCAGCTCGCCGAGAAAATGCGATTTAAGCAATAAAATTAAAAATGCTTATAAAACATAAACCAAACGTTGGGAGGTGGTCATTTCTTCATGCGCAGTGATAAACTCGGCACTCTAAAGCACCCGAGAGCGTTTTTTTCGATGCCAACCTAACCAGAGTGACGGGAGCGGCACAATTCAGAAAAAGTGCTCAGCTCGCCGAGAAAATGCGATTTAAGCAATAAAATTAAAAATGCTTATAAAACATAAACCAAACGTTGGAGGTGGTCATTTCTTCATGCGCAGTGATAAACTCGGCACTATAAAGCACCCGAGAGCGTTTTTTTCGATGCCAACCTAACCAGAGTGACGGGAGCGGCACAATTCAGAAAAAGCGCTCAGCTCGCCGAGAAAATGCGATTTAAGCAATAAAATTTAAAATGCTTATAAAACATAAACCAAACGTTGTAGATGGTCATTTCTTATTACGCAGTAATAAACTCGGCACTCTAAAGCACCCGAGAGCGTTTGTTAGGGTGGTGTTCACTCTAACTTATTTTGCAAGGACCACACTGGAGACAAGTTAGTCGTTTTAGACACCTGCAGGCGGAGAGTTCACTCGTCGCTGTGCTCTCAGCGATGATCGAATGAAGTCTGACTCAGGCCTCGTCAGGCGCTTATTTATTGAGAGAAACAACGTGGGGTTGAAAGTGGGGGTTTGGGAATACACAGGTTGGGGTGAAGCAGCCGGTCCCTGCTGATCAAAGCATAGCAGGGGACCTTTTACGACGTTCTGTAAACAAAGCAACTTTGATTGCTTCCTCTGCAGCTAGTCAATAAGTTGAAATGATCTTAGCACTTTGGTAAACTAATTTTGTCTAGACAGGACAAACTAGTTAAATTATTACAGGTTATATTCCAACATAATCATACGATGAAGATATTCTGCAAACCCTAACATATCCCTCCTGTTTTATCATATGATTATGTCAACCTCGATCAATCAAACGCAAGTAAGAAAATACAATGAAAGCAATAACTTCCAGTGAAGGTGAGGTTTTCCCACAATACTCCAGTCCAAAGTATGTGCAACTCAAAAAACCTGCGGCCAGATTATGTGCAGGAAAAGAGTTACACGGTCCCTCTGCCTTAGGCGACCAGACTGTTATCAATCAAGATAAAAATTGCTCGTGATTGTTCAGCCGTTGGGGGCTTGGCACGCCCACTGGTGGAGGGTGAGCTCGATTCTCACCCCCTTTGCAGAGGATTATTCTGCCTCTGTATGAACTGGGGCGGGGACTGTCGATGGCTGGTCTGGTTCCTTGCAGGAACCCTTCACTGGGGTGCACTGGGACAGATGATACCACGATCCTCCTTTGCCGGCCAGCCGGACGGCATGTGAGATGCGCTCCACCAATTTATAGGGTCCAGTCGACGCAGGCTCCGTCCCCCTCCTTCTTGGGAACGTTGGGGTGATCTGGACCTGGATCCGCCACCTAAAGGACAGCAGCACGTCCAGAAAACAGCAAAAAACAGCACCTTTTCTGCAACCTTTGCATTAGTCATTTGAGATGTTCTGCTCCTCTCATCACTGTTTTGGTTGCCCTGGTTACAGAGGCGTTGCTACACCAAAGGGAGGGAAGATTGTGTCTGTAGCAACGTTGATTAGCTAGGGAATGTAGTGTGGTGTGAACTAGCACTTCATTGTCGGCCCGTGACCCCCGCAGAGTTTGTCCATCTGTTCTTCTCCAGTTGTTGGCCGCGAATGAGATCAGATACTTCTGTCACTAAAGAGGAAGAACGTAGATAAAAGGAAAGCCATAAACTCGTAAAGACAAGGCCCACAGGTCTGGCAGGCCAAGGCTTCACTTAAATTATTCCAACATTTCCCTCCTGTTTCTCACACATTTGCTAAATTTCTAAATTACCAAAAACAACCACTTCTCTTGATTTTCAGTTGTCGGATCACAAGTATGCGCACAAATATTTCCACCAAAGAGGATAAATGTTGCGACATCATTATTCGGAAACACACAGATCTGGGAAAAAGTCTGCAAACTCAAGTGCAAAAATTGCATCACCATCATCGATATCATCAACATGTTGCTGTTCAGATATTAGGCATCCCCGGGCCATCTCGTCGTCCATG
The DNA here is from genome assembly GCF_033458585.1 of Syngnathus typhle. NCBI lineage: Eukaryota > Metazoa > Chordata > Actinopteri > Syngnathiformes > Syngnathidae > Syngnathus > Syngnathus typhle. The sequence continues at coordinate 165,074 of NW_026871955.1, read as the reverse complement.
GGCGAGATTGCTGTAGTGATAAGACGATTAAACAGAGCACGGAGACATGGAATACAGCAACATCCACACAAGGTGAGTATAGCAGTAATTGAGGACACAAGGGCTTTATACTTCCCAAAAGCAGTCATCCACTTGTTGTGCTCTTTCATCCTCGTGTTGAGGGCTTGCAAGTTTGCAATCATCTTCGTCAGGCTCCCATCAGGGGCGGTGTCATTCTGGATGAAGGTGCAGCATTGTTCCCTGAACATTGCGCAGACCCTTCCTTTCCCAGACAACAACATAACAAGAGCATTGCGGTTCTGGATTGACATTAGGGAAGGCGTGGCTAGCTGTTCGTGCACTGTCTCAAGTCCCGCTTGTGTCCGTTTGCCCAATTTCTGCATGTTGCAATGGATGTAATTTATCCTGTCAACGTTCTTGTTCATCGTCCACCAGCAGCAAATGGAGGACTCCCATCCCGCTTCAATTTGGTCAATTAATTCTTATTAATCAGGAACTCCTCTGGGGACTTTAATTGCATCAATTTTAGTCAGATCATCGTCGCCTCTCAAATTTAAAGACATTATATTTTTGTTTTTTCCAGCTTTTTCCCAGATCTTGGCATGTCGATACATATACAATTTTGGTTGACTACTTTCTCTAAAAGCAATGGTTTCTTTTCTTTTTCTTCCATTCAACGGATATTATATAGAACACTCTGTCACACATTTCACAATCAATAAACAAACTATCCACATTCATTTTCGAGATATTGATTCCATTCTTTAACATCTACAGCAGTTGTTGACAAACTATTATTTCTTTACATAACGTTTTTGCCACTGTTAAGGCATTCAGTGTTTATTTTGAAGCCAATTCAATCCATTTTTAGAATGCATCTATTATGACCAGGCATTATAACCCTGTGGATCGTGTTAAGCACATGTTAAACAAGCTCTACAAAAAAAAATTATAAACGTTTTGAATATGAATCAAATTCATATGTTGTATAAAGCTGACTGAACTGCCCTTCCATCCCCCCTGTTGAGCCAGGTGTCAACGGCACGTGACAACACCATGGCTCAATACAGCTGCCCATTTGTATCGTTTCCTTTCCTTTCTCAACGTGACAACCCAATCCACCAATCGAATAACAAAAAAATAAAAAAAATAACTGCTAATAAAATAATATAATAGTTAACTGTTGTAGTTCCATAACTTTAACAAACTCAATCGCTCTCTTATTCTGAAATTTTAAATTTAGCTTTGAAATGTCGGTATTTCATAATTGTACATCATCTAATTCCAGAAAGCAAGTTCTTTCCATCTCTCAAATTTTGTCTAACCAAGGCTAGGCACTAAAGGAGCGTGGACCAGTTACTGCCCATAAACAAATTGCTCGCTTTTTATTTTTTATTTTTTTATTTTTCCTTCCTATCTTAACAAAATCGGTTTTGTTTTGCGGTGCAAATCAGATAGACTACAGATAAATAAATTCTTTAGTGCACCTATATTAGCGAAACACATAACACAACACACAGACAACACAAAAACAGCAGAGACAGAGCTCACAAACAACACCAACAAACAACGCTGCGCAGACGTCATCCTCTATTTTGACGTGTTGGTTATACTTTTTCTTTTTCTTTTTTCTTTCCTCAGTGCCTTTTAGTCTTCGTGCAACTATTGTCACACCTTCCCTAGGCATCACCCTGCTTCAACATCACTTGCCACCACGCACTCAGCACATCCCTGGAGTGGGTACGACCCACTCCGCGCGCAGCCACAGCAAGGGAAGCAAGAGGGGGGGCCCGGCATTTTCATACTGATTTATCCCAGCCTGGCCAGTACTGGGACAATCAATGCCGCTGACCCCCACTCGCGCCAACCCAGCAAACAGCTGCCCGCAGAGTCCAGAGCCCCACACCTACATCAGTCTCCCCCACAATCAAATTACAATATCAATCACCACAGGAGCCGGCTCCTACACCCTTTTCACACCACAATACCACACTCCCCCCTCCACAGTCCAGTCTAAGTGGAGACAATGGAAGGCAGGAAGGCACAGGTGAGACACCGAAGGAGCAAGCTCCAGCAGTCCTCCCACTAACCAATTACAACATACAACAAAAGCACAAATCACTTATGTCTGTTTGGGAGGATCACAACAGCCAAACGTTACAAATGACAAACCACAAGACACAGGTCTGGGAACCACATCAACGACCGCCAAACGCAAATGCCGGGTCAAGGACTGTTCTTCGTCTGTTCTTCGCAACTCTTGTCAAAAGCAACCTTTATTTTTCTTTCGTTTGTATTTGCTCGGGTTTTTTATTTCCCTTCCTAGCATCTAACTTACTCAAAATAATTCTTCCTTCAAAGTCGCTCAACTACTTGCCCATAGCAGTCTCAAACAACTTCAATCATTCAACCTGTATTTTCCCTTCAGTCGGGCATTCAGTCATCAATGCTCATTTGCATCTCACACACATTCCATCACATTGGTCCCAATTCATCCAAGCACTCCACACAACATTCACATACCATTTTCAATTCAAGGTTCCTGATAGAACAATCCACTAATCCCAAAAAAACCTCAATACAATAAAAACGGCTGGCAAATTAATTAAATTAAGTTTTTTCTTTGTTTTCAAATTTAAAGAACTCAACCTCTCAGATTCAGCTTGCATATAGAAGATCGTATAATCTTACAACACAACCAATCAATAATTTCTATTAAATGTAGCATACAATGTCTCTGTATTAGCATGAGCGGTCAAAAAAGGGGGGGGGAAGCTTGACATGTTGAAAATTTGGCTTTTCCTCTGCCTCTTCCTCCACCCTTTGATTGGTATTGTTTTGCACGACGACACGCTCTCGCCAAGTGGCCCCGTTTCCCACAGTTCCAACAGTCCAAATTTGAGCTGGAGTTTGAATTGAATGGCGGCCTGCCGCCTTGTTGGTCTCTAATGCAGGTTTAAATTGACCTTCCACCAAATTCTCTCTGCAGTCAATTTATCCTACCAGTCGCACACTCTCAACCACACAACATTCATGCAAACAGCTTGGAACAACGGACAAAAAAAAGAATCCACGCCCTTCTTCACTTAAGAAAAAGAAGCTCTGTTCTTTTTCTTAGCCCGTTCCTTCCACTGGGACTTGAAACCCCAGCTGTTTCATAGCTTGGAAACACCAAAGCCGTATCTCATAGCTTGGAAACACCAAAGCCGTATCTCATAGCTTGGAAACACCAAAGCCGTATCTCATAGCTTGGAAACACCAAAGCCGTATCTCATAGCTTGGAAACACCAAAGCCGTATCTCATAGCTTGGAAACACCAAAGCCGTATCTCATAGCTTGGAAACACCAAAGCCGTATCTGCGCTTTTTTCTATGACTTACTTGTCTCCCTTGGTCCGCTGTAATGTGGGACCCCGTCAAACCACCTCTGACAGACGAAGGCAGACCTAAGATGCTGGCCCAGCGAAGAAATTCTCTTCCCAGGACTTTCTTCTCCAGGTCCCCATAAAGGACGCTGGCTTGTCGACAATGCAGCACGTCCTCCTCCGTCAGCCAGATGGCGGGTATGAGGGTCCCGGGTTTCGGCACCAAAAATGTTAGGGTGGTGTTCACTCTAACTTATTTTGCAAGGACCACACTGGAGACAAGTTAGTCGTTTTAGACACCTGCAGGCGGAGAGTTCACTCGTCGCTGTGCTCTCAGCGATGATCGAATGAAGTCTGACTCAGGCCTCGTCAGGCGCTTATTTATTGAGAGAAACAACGTGGGGTTGAAAGTGGGGGTTTGGGAATACACAGGTTGGGGTGAAGCAGCCGGTCCCTGCTGATCAAAGCATAGCAGGGGACCTTTTACGACGTTCTGTAAACAAAGCAACTTTGATTGCTTCCTCTGCAGCTAGTCAATAAGTTGAAATGATCTTAGCACTTTGGTAAACTAATTTTGTCTAGACAGGACAAACTAGTTAAATTATTACAGGTTATATTCCAACATAATCATACGATGAAGATATTCTGCAAACCCTAACAGCGTTTTTTTCCATGCCAACCTAACCAGAGTGACGGGAGCGGCACAATTCAGAAAAAGTGCTCAGCTCGCCGAGAAAATGCGATTTAAGCAATAAAATTAAAAATGCTTATAAAACATAAACCAAACGTTGTAGATGGTAATTTCTTATTGCGCAGTAATAAACTCGGCACTCTAAAGCACCCGAGAGCGTTTTTTTCCATGCCAACCTAACCAGAGTGACGGGAGCGGCACAATTCAGAAAAAGTGCTCAGCTCGCCGAGAAAATGCGATTTAAGCAATACAATTAAAAATGCTTATAAAACATAAACCAAACGTTGGAGGTGGTCATTTCTTCATGCGCAGTGATAAACTCGGCACTCTAAAGCACCCGAGAGCGTTTTTTTCGATGCCAACCTAACCAGAGTGACGGGAGCGGGACAATTCAGAAAAAGTGCTCAGCTCGCCGAGAAAATGCGATTTAAGCAATAAAATTAAAAATGCTTATAAAACATAAACCAAACGTTGGAGGTGGTCATTTCTTCATGCGCAGTGATAAACTCGGCACTCTAAAGCACCCGAGAGCGTTTTTTTCGATGCCAACCTAACCAGAGTGACGGGAGCGGCACAATTCAGAAAAAGCGCTCAGCTCGCCGAGAAAATGCGATTTAAGCAATAAAATTAAAAATGCTTATAAAACATAAACCAAACGTTGGAGGTTGTCATTTCTTCATGCGCAGTGATAAACTCGGCACTCTAAAGCACCCGAGAGCGTTTTTTTCCATGCCAACCTAACCAGAGTGACGGGAGCGGCACAATTCAGAAAAAGTGCTCAGCTCGCCGAGAAAATGCGATTTAAGCAATAAAATTAAAAATGCTTATAAAACATAAACCAAACGTTGGAGGTGGTCATTTCTTCATGCGCAGTGATAAACTCGGCACTCTAAAGCACCCGAGAGCGTTTTTTTCCATGCCAACCTAACCAGAGTGACGGGAGCGGCACAATTCAGAAAAAGTGCTCAGCTCGCCGAGAAAATGCGATTTAAGCAATAAAATTAAAAATGCTTATAAAACATAAACCAAACGTTGGAGGTGGCCATTTCTTCATGCGCAGTGATAAACTCGGCACTCTAAAGCACCCGAGAGCGTTTTTTTCCATGCCAACCTAACCAGAGTGACGGGAGCGGCACAATTCAGAAAAAGTGCTCAGCTCGCCGAGAAAATGCGATTTAAGCAACTAAATTAAAAATGCTTATAAAACATAAACCAAACGTTGGAGGTGGTCATTTCATCATGCGCAGTGATAAACTCGGCACTCTAAAGCACCCGAGAGCGTTTTTTTCGATGCCAACCTAACCAGAGTGACGGGAGCGGCACAATTCAGAAAAAGTGCTCAGCTCGCCGAGAAAATGCGATTTAAGCAATAAAATTAAAAATGCTTATTAAACATAAACCAAACGTTGGAGGTGGCCATTTCTTCATGCGCAGTGATAAACTCGGCACTCTAAAGCACCCGAGAGCGTTTTTTTCCATGCCAACCTAACCAGAGTGACGGGAGCGGCACAATTCAGAAAAAGTGCTCAGCTCGCCGAGAAAATGCGATTTAAGCAATAAAATTAAAAATGCTTATAAAACATAAACCAAACGTTGGAGGTGGTCATTTCTTCATGCGCAGTGATAAACTCGGCACTCTAAAGCACCCGAGAGCGTTTTTTTCCATGCCAACCTAACCAGAGTGACGGGAGCGGCACAATTCAGAAAAAGTGCTCAGCTCGCCGAGAAAATGCGATTTAAGCAATAAACTTAAAAATGCTTATAAAACATAAACCAAACGTTGGAGGTGGTCTTTTCTTCATGCGCAGTGATAAACTCGGCACTCTAAAGCACCCGAGAGCGTTTTTTTCCATGCCAACCTAAACAGAGTGACGGGAGCGGCACTATTCAGAAAAAGTGCTCAGCTCGCCGAGAAAATGCGATTTAAGCAATAAAATTAAAAATGCTTATAAAACATAAACCAAACGTTGGAGGTGGCCATTTATTCATGCGCAGTGATAAACTCGGCACTCTAAAGCACCCGAGAGCGTTTTTTTCCATGCCAACCTAACCAGAGTGACGGGAGCGGCACAATTCAGAAAAAGTGCTCAGCTCGCCGAGAAAATGCGATTCAAGCAATAAAATTAAAAATGCTTATAAAACATAAACCAAACGTTGGAGGTGGCCATTTCTTCATGCGCAGTGATAAACTCGGCACTCTAAAGCACCCGAGAGCGTTTTTTTCCATGCCAACCTAACCAGAGTGACGGGAGCGGCACAATTCAGAAAAAGTGCTCAGCTCGCCGAGAAAATGCGATTTAAGCAATAAAATTAAAAATGCTTATAAAACATAAACCAAACGTTGGAGGTGGTCATTTCTTCATGCGCAGTGATAAACTCGGCACTCTAAAGCACCCGAGAGCGTTTTTTTTCCATGCCAACCTAACCAGAGTGACGGGAGCGGCACAATTCAGAAAAAGTGCTCAGCTCGCCGAGAAAATGCGATTTAAGCAATAAAATTAAAAATGCTTATAAAACATAAACCAAACGTTGTAGATGGTCATTTCTTATTACGCAGTAATAAACTCGGCACTCTAAAGCACCCGAGAGCGTTTTTTTCCATGCCAACCTAACCAGAGTGACGGGAGCGGCACAATTCAGAAAAAGTGCTCAGCTCGCCGAGAAAATGCGATTTAAGCAATAAAATTAAAAATGCTTATAAAACATAAACCAAACGTTGGAGGTGGTAATTTCTTCATGCGCAGTGATAAACTCGGCACTCTAAAGCACCCGAGAGCGTTTTATTCGATGCCAACCTAACCAGAGTGACGGGAGCGGCACAATTCAGAAAAAGCGCTCAGCTCGCCGAGAAAATGCGATTTAGGCAATAAAATTAAAAATGCTTATAAAACATAAACCAAACGTTGGAGGTGGTCATTTCTTCATGCGCAGTGATAAACTCGGCACTCTAAAGCACCCGAGAGCGTTTTTTTCGATGCCAACCTAACCAGAGTGACGGGAGCGGCACAATTCAGAAAAAGTGCTCAGCTCGCCGAGAAAATGCGATTTAAGCAATAAAATTAAAAATGCTTATAAAACATAAACCAAACGTTGTAGATGGTCATTTCTTATTACGCAGTAATAAACTCGGCACTCTAAAGCACCCGAGAGCGTTTTTTTCCATGCCAACCTAACCAGAGTGACGGGAGCGGCACAATTCAGAAAAAGTGCTCAGCTCGCCGAGAAAATGCGATTTAAGCAATAAAATTAAAAATGCTTATAAAACATAAACCAAACGTTGGAGGTGGCCATTTCTTCATGCGCAGTGATAAACTCGGCACTCTAAAGCACCCGAGAGCGTTTTTTTCCATGCCAACCTAACCAGAGTGACGGGAGCGGCACAATTCAGAAAAATAGCTCAGCTCGCCGAGAAAATGCGATTTAAGCAATAAAATTAAAAATGCTTATAAAACATAAACCAAACGTTGGAGGTGGCCATTTCTTCATGCGCAGTGATAAACTCGGCACTCTAAAGCACCCGAGAGCGTTTTTTTCCATGCCAACCTAACCAGAGTGACGGGAGCGGCACAATTCAGAAAAAGTGCTCAGCTCGCCGAGAAAATGCGATTTAAGCAATAAAATTAAAAATGCTTATAAAACATAAACCAAACGTTGGAGGTGGTCATTTCTTCATGCGCAGTGATAAACTCGGCACTCTAAAGCACCCGAGAGCGTTTTTTTCCATGCCAACCTAACCAGAGTGACGGGAGCGGCACAATTCAGAAAAAGCGCTCAGCTCGCCGAGAAAATGCGATTTAAGCAATAAAATTAAAAATGCTTATAAAACATAAACCAAACGTTGGGAGGTGGTCATTTCTTCATGCGCAGTGATAAACTCGGCACTCTAAAGCACCCGAGAGCGTTTTTTTCGATGCCAACCTAACCAGAGTGACGGGAGCGGCACAATTCAGAAAAAGTGCTCAGCTCGCCGAGAAAATGCGATTTAAGCAATAAAATTAAAAATGCTTATAAAACATAAACCAAACGTTGGAGGTGGTCATTTCTTCATGCGCAGTGATAAACTCGGCACTATAAAGCACCCGAGAGCGTTTTTTTCGATGCCAACCTAACCAGAGTGACGGGAGCGGCACAATTCAGAAAAAGCGCTCAGCTCGCCGAGAAAATGCGATTTAAGCAATAAAATTTAAAATGCTTATAAAACATAAACCAAACGTTGTAGATGGTCATTTCTTATTACGCAGTAATAAACTCGGCACTCTAAAGCACCCGAGAGCGTTTTTTTCCATGCCAACCTAACCAGAGTGACGGGAGCGGCACAATTCAGAAAAAGTGCTCAGCTCGCCGAGAAAATGCGATTTAAGCAATAAAATTAAAAATGCTTATAAAACATAAACCAAACGTTGTAGATGGTAATTTCTTATTACGCAGTAATAAACTCGGCACTCTAAAGCACCCGAGAGCGTTTTTTTCCATGCCAACCTAACCAGAGTGACGGGAGCGGCACAATTCAGAAAAAGTGCTCAGCTCGCCGAGAAAATGCGATTTAAGCAATAAAATTAAAAATGCTTATAAAACATAAACCAAACGTTGGAGGTGGTCATTTCTTCATGCGCAGTGATAAACTCGGCACTCTAAAGCACCCGAGAGCGTTTTTTTCGATGCCAACCTAACCAGAGTGACGGGAGCGGGACAATTCAGAAAAAGTGCTCAGCTCGCCGAGAAAATGCGATTTAAGCAATAAAATTTAAAACGCTTATAAAACATAAACCAAACGTTGTAGATGGTCATTTCTTATTACGCAGTAATAAACTCGGCACTCTAAAGCACCCGAGAGCGTTTTTTTCCATGCCAACCTAACCAGAGTGACGGGAGCGGCACAATTCAGAAAAAGTGCTCAGCTCGCCGAGAAAATGCGATTTAAGCAATAAAATTAAAAATGCTTATAAAACATAAACCAAACGTTGGAGATGGTCATTTCTTCATGCGCAGTGATAAACTCGGCACTCTAAAGCACCCGAGAGCGTTTTTTTCCATGCCAACCTAACCAGAGTGACGGGAGCGGCACAATTCAGAAAAAGTGCTCAGCTCGCCGAGAAAATGCGATTTAAGCAATAAAATTAAAAATGCTTATAAAACATAAACCAAACGTTGGAGGTGGCCATTTCTTCATGCGCAGTGATAAACTCGGCACTCTAAAGCACCCGAGAGCGTTTTTTTCCATGCCAACCTAACCAGAGTGACGGGAGCGGCACAATTCAGAAAAAGTGCTCAGCTCGCCGAGAAAATGCGATTTAAGCAATAAAATTAAAAATGCTTATAAAACATAAACCAAACGTTGGAGGTGGTCATTTCTTCATGCGCAGTGATAAACTCGGCACTCTAAAGCACCCGAGAGCGTTTTTTTCCATGCCAACCTAACCAGAGTGACGGGAGCGGCACAATTCAGAAAAAGTGCTCAGCTCGCCGAGAAAATGCGATCTAAGCAATAAAATTAAAAATGCTTATAAAACATAAACCAAACGTTGTAGATGGTAATTTCTTATTACGCAGTAATAAACTCGGCACTCTAAAGCACCCGAGAGCGTTTTTTTCCATGCCAACCTAACCAGAGTGACGGGAGCGGCACAATTCAGAAAAAGTGCTCAGCTCGCCGAGAAAATGCGATTTAAGCAATAAAATTAAAAATGCTTATAAAACATAAACCAAACGTTGGAGGTGGTCATTTCTTCATGCGCAGTGATAAACTCGGCACTCTAAAGCACCCGAGAGCGTTTTTTTCGATGCCAACCTAACCAGAGTGACGGGAGCGGGACAATTCAGAAAAAGTGCTCAGCTCGCCGAGAAAATGCGATTTAAGCAATAAAATTTAAAACGCTTATAAAACATAAACCAAACGTTGTAGATGGTCATTTCTTATTACGCAGTAATAAACTCGGCACTCTAAAGCACCCGAGAGCGTTTTTTTCCATGCCAACCTAACCAGAGTGACGGGAGCGGCACAATTCAGAAAAAGTGCTCAGCTCGCCGAGAAAATGCGATTTAAGCAATAAAATTAAAAATGCTTATAAAACATAAACCAAACGTTGGAGATGGTCATTTCTTCATGCGCAGTGATAAACTCGGCACTCTAAAGCACCCGAGAGCGTTTTTTTCCATGCCAACCTAACCAGAGTGACGGGAGCGGCACAATTCAGAAAAAGTGCTCAGCTCGCCGAGAAAATGCGATTTAAGCAATAAAATTAAAAATGCTTATAAAACATAAACCAAACGTTGGAGGTGGCCATTTCTTCATGCGCAGTGATAAACTCGGCACTCTAAAGCACCCGAGAGCGTTTTTTTCCATGCCAACCTAACCAGAGTGACGGGAGCGGCACAATTCAGAAAAAGTGCTCAGCTCGCCGAGAAAATGCGATTTAAGCAATAAAATTAAAAATGCTTATAAAACATAAACCAAACGTTGGAGGTGGTCATTTCTTCATGCGCAGTGATAAACTCGGCACTCTAAAGCACCCGAGAGCGTTTTTTTCCATGCCAACCTAACCAGAGTGACGGGAGCGGCACAATTCAGAAAAAGTGCTCAGCTCGCCGAGAAAATGCGATCTAAGCAATAAAATTAAAAATGCTTATAAAACATAAACCAAACGTTGGAGGTGGTCATTTCTTCATGCGCAGTGATAAACTCGGCACTCTAAAGCACCCGAGAGCGTTTTTTTCGATGCCAACCTAACCAGAGTGACGGGAGCGGCACAATTCAGAAAAAGTGCTCAGCTCGCAGAGAAAATGCGATTTAAGCAATAAAATTAAAAATGCTTATAAAACATAAACCAAACGTTGTAGATGGTCATTTCTTATTACGCAGTAATAAACTCGGCACTCTAAAGCACCCGAGAGCGTTTTTTTCGATGCCAACCTAACCAGAGTGACGGGAGCGGCACAATTCAGAAAAAGCGCTCAGCTCGCCGAGAAAATGCGATTTAAGCAATAAAATTAAAAATGCTTATAAAACATAAACCAAACGTTGGAGGTGGTCATTTCTTCATGCACAGTGATAAACTCGGCACTCTAAAGCACCCGAGAGCGTTTTTTTCGATGCCAACCTAACCAGAGTGACGGGAGCGGCACAATTCAGAAAAAGTGCTCAGCTCGCCGAGAAAATGCGATTTAAGCAATAAAATTAAAAATGCTTATAAAACATAAACCAAACGTTGTAAATGGTCATTTCTTATTACGCAGTAATAAACTCGGCACTCTAAAGCACCCGAGAGCGTTTTTTTCGATGCCAACCTAACCAGAGTGACGGGAGCGGCACAATACAGAAAAAGCGCTCAGCTCGCCGAGAAAATGCGATTTAAGCAATAAAATTAAAAATGCTTATAAAACATAAACCAAACGTTGGAGGTGGTCTTTTCTTCATGCGCAGTGATAAACTCGGCACTCTAAAGCACCCGAGAGCGTTTTTTTCCATGCCAACCTAAACAGAGTGACGGGAGCGGCACAATTCAGAAAAAGTGCTCAGCTCGCCGAGAAAATGCGATTTAAGCAATAAAATTAAAAATGCTTATAAAACATAAACCAAACGTTGTAGATGGTCATTTCTTATTACGCAGTAATTAAATCGGCACTCTAAAGCACCCGAGAGCGTTTTTTTCCATGCCAACCTAACCAGAGTGACGGGAGCGGCACAATTCAGAAAAAGTGCTCAGCTCGCCGAGAAAATGCGATTTAAGCAATAAAATTAAAAATGCTTATAAAACATAAACCAAACGTTGGAGGTGGTCATTTCTTCATGCGCAGTGATAAACTCGGCACTCTAAAGCACCCGAGAGCGTTTTTTTCGATGCCAACCTAACCAGAGTGACGGGAGCGGCACAATTCAGAAAAAGTGCTCAGCTCGCCGAGAAAATGCGATTTAAGCAATAAAATTAAAAATGCTTATAAAACATAAACCAAACGTTGGAGGTGGTCATTTCTTCATGCACAGTGATAAACTCGGCACTCTAAAGCACCCGAGAGCGTTTTTTTCCATGCCAACCTAACCAGAGTGACGGGAGCGGCACAATTCAGAAAAAGTGCTCAGCTCGCCGAGAAAATGCGATTTAAGCAATAAAATTAAAAATGCTTATAAAACATAAACCAAACGTTGGAGGAGGTCATTTCTTCATGCGCAGTGATAAACTCGGCACTCTAAAGCACCCGAGAGCGTTTTTTTCGATGCCAACCTAACCAGAGTGACGGGAGCGGCACAATTCAGAAAAAGTGCTCAGCTCGCCGAGAAAATGCGATTTAAGCAATAAAATTAAAAATGCTTATAAAACATAAACCAAACGTTGGAGGTGGTCATTTCTTCATGCGCAGTGATAAACTCGGCACTCTAAAGCACCCGAGAGCGTTTTTTTCCATGCCAACCTAACCAGAGTGACGGGAGCGGCACAATTCAGAAAAAGTGCTCAGCTCGCCGAGAAAATGCGATTTAAGCAATAAAATTAAAAATGCTTATAAAACATAAACCAAACGTTGGAGGTGGTCATTTCTTCATGCGCAGTGATAAACTCGGCACTCTAAAGCACCCGAGAGCATTTTTTTCCATGCCAACCTAACCAGAGTGACGGGAGCGGCACAATTCAGAAAAAGTGCTCAGCTCGCCGAGAAAATGCGATTTAAGCAATACAATTAAAAATGCTTATAAAACATAAACCAAACGTTGTAGATGGTCATTTCTTATTACGCAGTAATAAACTCGGCACTCTAAAGCACCCGAGAGCGTTTTTTTCCATGCCAACCTAACCAGAGTGACGGGAGCGGCACAATTCAGAAAAAGTGCTCAGCTCGCCGAGAAAATGCGATTTAAGCAATAAAATTAAAAATGCTTATAAAACATAAACCAAACGTTGGAGGTGGTCATTTCTTCATGCGCAGTGATAAACTCGGCACTCTAAAGCACCCGAGAGCGTTTTATTCGATGCCAACCTAACCAGAGTGACGGGAGCGGCACAATTCAGAAAAAGCGCTCAGCTCGCCGAGAAAATGCGATTTAAGCAATAAAATTAAAAATGCTTATAAAACATAAACCAAACGTTGGAGGTGGTCATTTCTTCATGCGCGGTGATAAACTCGGCACTCTAAAGCACCCGAGAGCGTTTTTTTCCATGCCAACCTAACCAGAGTGACGGGAGCGGCACAATTCAGAAAAAGTGCTCAGCTCGCCGAGAAAATGCGATTTAAGCAATAAAATTAAAAATGCTTATAAAACATAAACCAAACGTTGGAGGTGGTCATTTCTTCATGCGCAGTGATAAACTCGGCACTCTAAAGCACCCGAGAGCGTTTTTTTCGATGCCAACCTAACCAGAGTGACGGGAGCGGCACAATTCAGAAAAAGTGCTCAGCTCGCCGAGAAAATGCGATTTAAGCAATAAAATTAAAAATGCTTATAAAACATAAACCAAACGTTGTAGATGGTCATTTCTTATTACGCAGTAATAAACTCGGCACTCTAAAGCACCCGAGAGCGTTTTTTTCCATGCCAACCTAACCAGAGTGACGGGAGCGGCACAATTCAGAAAAAGTGCTCAGCTCGCCGAGAAAATGCGATTTAAGCAATACAATTAAAAATGCTTATAAAACATAAACCAAACGTTGGAGGTGGTCATTTCTTCATGTGCAGTGATAAACTCGGCACTCTAAAGCACCCGAGAGCGTTTTTTTCCATGCCAACCTAACCAGAGTGACGGGAGCGGCACAATTCAGAAAAAGTGCTCAGCTCGCCGAGAAAATGCGATTTAAGCAATAAAATTAAAAATGCTTATAAAACATAAACCAAACGTTGGAGGTGGTCATTTCTTCATGCGCAGTGATAAACCCGGCACTCTAAAGCACCCGAGAGCGTTTTTTTCGATGCCAACCTAACCAGAGTGACGGGAGCGGCACAATTCAGAAAAAGTGCTCAGCTCGCCGAGAAAATGCAATTTAAGCAATAAAATTTAAAATGCTTATAAAACATAAACCAAACGTTGTAGATGGTCATTTCTTATTACGCAGTAATAAACTCGGCACTCTAAAGCACCCGAGAGCGTTTTTTTCCATGCCAACCTAACCAGAGTGACGGGAGCGGCACAATTCAGAAAAAGTGCTCAGCTCGCCGAGAAAATGCGATTTAAGCAATAAAATTAAAAATGCTTATAAAACATAAACCAAACGTTGGAGGTGGTCATTTCTTCATGCGCAGTGATAAACTCGGCACTCTAAAGCACCCGAGAGCGTTTTTTTCCATGCCAACCTAACCAGAGTGACGGGAGCGGCACAATTCAGAAAAAGTGCTCAGCTCGCCGAGAAAATGCGATTTAAGCAATAAAATTAAAAATGCTTATAAAACATAAACCAAACGTTGGAGGTGGTCATTTCTTCATGCGCAGTGATAAACTCGGCACTCTAAAGCACCCGAGAGCGTTTTTTTCGATGCCAACCTAACCAGAGTGACGGGAGCGGCACAATTCAGAAAAAGCGCTCAGCTCGCCGAGAAAATGCGATTTAAGCAATAAAATTAAAAATGCTTATAAAACATAAACCAAACGTTGGAGGTGGTCATTTCTTCATGCACAGTGATAAACTCGGCACTCTAAAGCACCCGAGAGCGTTTTTTTCGATGCCAACCTAACCAGAGTGACGGGAGCGACACAATTCAGAAAAAGTGCTCAGCTCGCCGAGAAAATGCGATTTAAGCAATAAAATTAAAAATGCTTATAAAACATAAACCAAACGTTGTAAATGGTCATTTCTTATTACGCAGTAATAAACTCGGCACTCTAAAGCACCCGAGAGCGTTTTTTCGATGCCAACCTAACCAGAGTGACGGGAGCGGCACAATACAGAAAAAGCGCTCAGCTCGCCGAGAAAATGCGATTTAAGCAATAAAATTAAAAATGCTTATAAAACATAAACCAAACGTTGGAGGTGGTCTTTTCTTCATGCGCAGTGATAAACTCGGCACTCTAAAGCACCCGAGAGCGTTTTTTTCCATGCCAACCTAAACAGAGTGACGGGAGCGGCACAATTCAGAAAAAGTGCTCAGCTCGCCGAGAAAATGCGATTTAAGCAATAAAATTAAAAATGCTTATAAAACATAAACCAAACGTTGTAGATGGTCATTTCTTATTACGCAGTAATAAACTCGGCACTCTAAAGCACCCGAGAGCGTTTTTTTCCATGCCAACCTAACCAGAGTGACGGGAGCGGCACAATTCAGAAAAAGTGCTCAGCTCGCCGAGAAAATGCGATTTAAGCAATAAAATTAAAAATGCTTATAAAACATAAACCAAACGTTGGAGGTGGTCATTTCTTCATGCGCAGTGATAAACTCGGCACTCTAAAGCACCCGAGAGCGTTTTTTTCGATGCCAACCTAACCAGAGTGACGGGAGCGGCACAATTCAGAAAAAGTGCTCAGCTCGCCGAGAAAATGCGATTTAAGCAATAAAATTAAAAATGCTTATAAAACATAAACCAAACGTTGGAGGTGGTCATTTCTTCATGCGCAGTGATAAACTCGGCACTCTAAAGCACCCGAGAGCGTTTTTTTCGATGCCAACCTAACCAGAGTGACGGGAGCGGCACAATTCAGAAAAAGCGCTCAGCTCGCCGAGAAAATGCGATTTAAGCAATAAAATTAAAAATGCTTATAAAACATAAACCAAACGTTGGAGGTGGTCATTTCTTCATGCACAGTGATAAACTCGGCACTCTAAAGCACCCGAGAGCGTTTTTTTCGATGCCAACCTAACCAGAGTGACGGGAGCGGCACAATTCAGAAAAAGTGCTCAGCTCGCCGAGAAAATGCGATTTAAGCAATAAAATTAAAAATGCTTATAAAACATAAACCAAACGTTGGAGGTGGTCATTTCTTCATGCGCAGTGATAAACTCGGCACTCTAAAGCACCCGAGAGCGTTTTTTTCGATGCCAACCTAACCAGAGTGACGGGAGCGGCACAATTCAGAAAAAGTGCTCAGCTCGCAGAGAAAATGTGATTTAAGCAATAAAATTAAAAATGCTTATAAAACATAAACCAAACGTTGTAGATGGTCATTTCTTATTACGCAGTAATAAACTCGGCACTCTAAAGCACCCGAGAGCGTTTTTTTCCATGCCAACCTAACCAGAGTGACGGGAGCGGCACAATTCAGAAAAAGTGCTCAGCTCGCCGAGAAAATGCGATTTAAGCAATAAAATTAAAAATGCTTATAAAACATAAACCAAACGTTGGAGGTGGTCATTTCTTCATGCGCAGTGATAAACTCGGCACTCTAAAGCACCCGAGAGCGTTTTATTCGATGCCAACCTAACCAGAGTGACGGGAGCGGCACAATTCAGAAAAAGCGCTCAGCTCGCCGAGAAAATGCGATTTAAGCAATAAAATTAAAAATGCTTATAAAACATAAACCAAACGTTGGAGGTGGTCATTTCTTCATGCGCGGTGATAAACTCGGCACTCTAAAGCACCCGAGAGCGTTTTTTTCCATGCCAACCTAACCAGAGTGACGGGAGCGGCACAATTCAGAAAAAGTGCTCAGCTCGCCGAGAAAATGCGATTTAAGCAATAAAATTAAAAATGCTTATAAAACATAAACCAAACGTTGGAGGTGGTCATTTCTTCATGCGCAGTGATAAACTCGGCACTCTAAAGCACCCGAGAGCGTTTTTTTCGATGCCAACCTAACCAGAGTGACGGGAGCGGCACAATTCAGAAAAAGTGCTCAGCTCGCCGAGAAAATGCGATTTAAGCAATAAAATTAAAAATGCTTATAAAACATAAACCAAACGTTGTAGATGGTCATTTCTTATTACGCAGTAATAAACTCGGCACTCTAAAGCACCCGAGAGCGTTTTTTTCCATGCCAACCTAACCAGAGTGACGGGAGCGGCACAATTCAGAAAAAGTGCTCAGCTCGCCGAGAAAATGCGATTTAAGCAATACAATTAAAAATGCTTATAAAACATAAACCAAACGTTGGAGGTGGTCATTTCTTCATGTGCAGTGATAAACTCGGCACTCTAAAGCACCCGAGAGCGTTTTTTTCCATGCCAACCTAACCAGAGTGACGGGAGCGGCACAATTCAGAAAAAGTGCTCAGCTCGCCGAGAAAATGCGATTTAAGCAATAAAATTAAAAATGCTTATAAAACATAAACCAAACGTTGGAGGTGGTCATTTCTTCATGCGCAGTGATAAACCCGGCACTCTAAAGCACCCGAGAGCGTTTTTTTCGATGCCAACCTAAGCAGAGTGACGGGAGCGGCACAATTCAGAAAAAGTGCTCAGCTCGCCGAGAAAATGCAATTTAAGCAATAAAATTTAAAATGCTTATAAAACATAAACCAAACGTTGTAGATGGTCATTTCTTATTACGCAGTAATAAACTCGGCACTCTAAAGCACCCGAGAGCGTTTTTTTCCATGCCAACCTAACCAGAGTGACGGGAGCGGCACAATTCAGAAAAAGTGCTCAGCTCGCCGAGAAAATGCGATTTAAGCAATAAAATTAAAAATGCTTATAAAACATAAACCAAACGTTGGAGGTGGTCATTTCTTCATGCGCAGTGATAAACTCGGCACTCTAAAGCACCCGAGAGCGTTTTTTTCCATGCCAACCTAACCAGAGTGACGGGAGCGGCACAATTCAGAAAAAGTGCTCAGCTCGCCGAGAAAATGCGATTTAAGCAATAAAATTAAAAATGCTTATAAAACATAAACCAAACGTTGGAGGTGGTCATTTCTTCATGCGCAGTGATAAACTCGGCACTCTAAAGCACCCGAGAGCGTTTTTTTCGATGCCAACCTAACCAGAGTGACGGGAGCGGCACAATTCAGAAAAAGCGCTCAGCTCGCCGAGAAAATGCGATTTAAGCAATAAAATTAAAAATGCTTATAAAACATAAACCAAACGTTGGAGGTGGTCATTTCTTCATGCACAGTGATAAACTCGGCACTCTAAAGCACCCGAGAGCGTTTTTTTCGATGCCAACCTAACCAGAGTGACGGGAGCGACACAATTCAGAAAAAGTGCTCAGCTCGCCGAGAAAATGCGATTTAAGCAATAAAATTAAAAATGCTTATAAAACATAAACCAAACGTTGTAAATGGTCATTTCTTATTACGCAGTAATAAACTCGGCACTCTAAAGCACCCGAGAGCGTTTTTTCGATGCCAACCTAACCAGAGTGACGGGAGCGGCACAATACAGAAAAAGCGCTCAGCTCGCCGAGAAAATGCGATTTAAGCAATAAAATTAAAAATGCTTATAAAACATAAACCAAACGTTGGAGGTGGTCTTTTCTTCATGCGCAGTGATAAACTCGGCACTCTAAAGCACCCGAGAGCGTTTTTTTCCATGCCAACCTAAACAGAGTGACGGGAGCGGCACAATTCAGAAAAAGTGCTCAGCTCGCCGAGAAAATGCGATTTAAGCAATAAAATTAAAAATGCTTATAAAACATAAACCAAACGTTGTAGATGGTCATTTCTTATTACGCAGTAATAAACTCGGCACTCTAAAGCACCCGAGAGCGTTTTTTTCCATGCCAACCTAACCAGAGTGACGGGAGCGGCACAATTCAGAAAAAGTGCTCAGCTCGCCGAGAAAATGCGATTTAAGCAATAAAATTAAAAATGCTTATAAAACATAAACCAAACGTTGGAGGTGGTCATTTCTTCATGCGCAGTGATAAACTCGGCACTCTAAAGCACCCGAGAGCGTTTTTTTCGATGCCAACCTAACCAGAGTGACGGGAGCGGCACAATTCAGAAAAAGTGCTCAGCTCGCCGAGAAAATGCGATTTAAGCAATAAAATTAAAAATGCTTATAAAACATAAACCAAACGTTGGAGGTGGTCATTTCTTCATGCGCAGTGATAAACTCGGCACTCTAAAGCACCCGAGAGCGTTTTTTTCGATGCCAACCTAACCAGAGTGACGGGAGCGGCACAATTCAGAAAAAGCGCTCAGCTCGCCGAGAAAATGCGATTTAAGCAATAAAATTAAAAATGCTTATAAAACATAAACCAAACGTTGGAGGTGGTCATTTCTTCATGCACAGTGATAAACTCGGCACTCTAAAGCACCCGAGAGCGTTTTTTTCGATGCCAACCTAACCAGAGTGACGGGAGCGGCACAATTCAGAAAAAGTGCTCAGCTCGCCGAGAAAATGCGATTTAAGCAATAAAATTAAAAATGCTTATAAAACATAAACCAAACGTTGGAGGTGGTCATTTCTTCATGCGCAGTGATAAACTCGGCACTCTAAAGCACCCGAGAGCGTTTTTTTCGATGCCAACCTAACCAGAGTGACGGGAGCGGCACAATTCAGAAAAAGTGCTCAGCTCGCAGAGAAAATGTGATTTAAGCAATAAAATTAAAAATGCTTATAAAACATAAACCAAACGTTGTAGATGGTCATTTCTTATTACGCAGTAATAAACTCGGCACTCTAAAGCACCCGAGAGCGTTTTTTTCCATGCCAACCTAACCAGAGTGACGGGAGCGGCACAATTCAGAAAAAGTGCTCAGCTCGCCGAGAAAATGCGATTTAAGCAATAAAATTAAAAATGCTTATAAAACATAAACCAAACGTTGGAGGTGGTCATTTCTTCATGCGCAGTGATAAACTCGGCACTCTAAAGCACCCGAGAGCGTTTTATTCGATGCCAACCTAACCAGAGTGACGGGAGCGGCACAATTCAGAAAAAGCGCTCAGCTCGCCGAGAAAATGCGATTTAAGCAATAAAATTAAAAATGCTTATAAAACATAAACCAAACGTTGGAGGTGGTCATTTCTTCATGCGCGGTGATAAACTCGGCACTCTAAAGCACCCGAGAGCGTTTTTTTCCATGCCAACCTAACCAGAGTGACGGGAGCGGCACAATTCAGAAAAAGTGCTCAGCTCGCCGAGAAAATGCGATTTAAGCAATAAAATTAAAAATGCTTATAAAACATAAACCAAACGTTGGAGGTGGTCATTTCTTCATGCGCAGTGATAAACTCGGCACTCTAAAGCACCCGAGAGCGTTTTTTTCGATGCCAACCTAACCAGAGTGACGGGAGCGGCACAATTCAGAAAAAGTGCTCAGCTCGCCGAGAAAATGCGATTTAAGCAATAAAATTAAAAATGCTTATAAAACATAAACCAAACGTTGTAGATGGTCATTTCTTATTACGCAGTAATAAACTCGGCACTCTAAAGCACCCGAGAGCGTTTTTTTCCATGCCAACCTAACCAGAGTGACGGGAGCGGCACAATTCAGAAAAAGTGCTCAGCTCGCCGAGAAAATGCGATTTAAGCAATACAATTAAAAATGCTTATAAAACATAAACCAAACGTTGGAGGTGGTCATTTCTTCATGTGCAGTGATAAACTCGGCACTCTAAAGCACCCGAGAGCGTTTTTTTCCATGCCAACCTAACCAGAGTGACGGGAGCGGCACAATTCAGAAAAAGTGCTCAGCTCGCCGAGAAAATGCGATTTAAGCAATAAAATTAAAAATGCTTATAAAACATAAACCAAACGTTGGAGGTGGTCATTTCTTCATGCGCAGTGATAAACTCGGCACTCTAAAGCACCCGAGAGCGTTTTTTTCGATGCCAACCTAACCAGAGTGACGGGAGCGGCACAATTCAGAAAAAGTGCTCAGCTCGCCGAGAAAATGCAATTTAAGCAATAAAATTTAAAATGCTTATAAAACATAAACCAAACGTTGTAGATGGTCATTTCTTATTACGCAGTAATAAACTCGGCACTCTAAAGCACCCGAGAGCGTTTTTTTCCATGCCAACCTAACCAGAGTGACGGGAGCGGCACAATTCAGAAAAAGTGCTCAGCTCGCCGAGAAAATGCGATTTAAGCAATAAAATTAAAAATGCTTATAAAACATAAACCAAACGTTGGAGGTGGTCATTTCTTCATGCGCAGTGATAAACTCGGCACTCTAAAGCACCCGAGAGCGTTTTTTTCCATGCCAACCTAACCAGAGTGACGGGAGCGGCACAATTCAGAAAAAGTGCTCAGCTCGCCGAGAAAATGCGATTTAAGCAATAAAATTAAAAATGCTTATAAAACATAAACCAAACGTTGGAGGTGGTCATTTCTTCATGCGCAGTGATAAACTCGGCACTCTAAAGCACCCGAGAGCGTTTTTTTCGATGCCAACCTAACCAGAGTGACGGGAGCGGCACAATTCAGAAAAAGCGCTCAGCTCGCCGAGAAAATGCGATTTAAGCAATAAAATTAAAAATGCTTATAAAACATAAACCAAACGTTGGAGGTGGTCATTTCTTCATGCACAGTGATAAACTCGGCACTCTAAAGCACCCGAGAGCGTTTTTTTCGATGCCAACCTAACCAGAGTGACGGGAGCGACACAATTCAGAAAAAGTGCTCAGCTCGCCGAGAAAATGCGATTTAAGCAATAAAATTAAAAATGCTTATAAAACATAAACCAAACGTTGTAAATGGTCATTTCTTATTACGCAGTAATAAACTCGGCACTCTAAAGCACCCGAGAGCGTTTTTTCGATGCCAACCTAACCAGAGTGACGGGAGCGGCACAATACAGAAAAAGCGCTCAGCTCGCCGAGAAAATGCGATTTAAGCAATAAAATTAAAAATGCTTATAAAACATAAACCAAACGTTGGAGGTGGTCTTTTCTTCATGCGCAGTGATAAACTCGGCACTCTAAAGCACCCGAGAGCGTTTTTTTCCATGCCAACCTAAACAGAGTGACGGGAGCGGCACAATTCAGAAAAAGTGCTCAGCTCGCCGAGAAAATGCGATTTAAGCAATAAAATTAAAAATGCTTATAAAACATAAACCAAACGTTGTAGATGGTCATTTCTTATTACGCAGTAATAAACTCGGCACTCTAAAGCACCCGAGAGCGTTTTTTTCCATGCCAACCTAACCAGAGTGACGGGAGCGGCACAATTCAGAAAAAGTGCTCAGCTCGCCGAGAAAATGCGATTTAAGCAATAAAATTAAAAATGCTTATAAAACATAAACCAAACGTTGGAGGTGGTCATTTCTTCATGCGCAGTGATAAACTCGGCACTCTAAAGCACCCGAGAGCGTTTTTTTCGATGCCAACCTAACCAGAGTGACGGGAGCGGCACAATTCAGAAAAAGTGCTCAGCTCGCCGAGAAAATGCGATTTAAGCAATAAAATTAAAAATGCTTATAAAACATAAACCAAACGTTGGAGGTGGTCATTTCTTCATGCGCAGTGATAAACTCGGCACTCTAAAGCACCCGAGAGCGTTTTTTTCGATGCCAACCTAACCAGAGTGACGGGAGCGGCACAATTCAGAAAAAGCGCTCAGCTCGCCGAGAAAATGCGATTTAAGCAATAAAATTAAAAATGCTTATAAAACATAAACCAAACGTTGGAGGTGGTCATTTCTTCATGCACAGTGATAAACTCGGCACTCTAAAGCACCCGAGAGCGTTTTTTTCGATGCCAACCTAACCAGAGTGACGGGAGCGGCACAATTCAGAAAAAGTGCTCAGCTCGCCGAGAAAATGCGATTTAAGCAATAAAATTAAAAATGCTTATAAAACATAAACCAAACGTTGGAGGTGGTCATTTCTTCATGCGCAGTGATAAACTCGGCACTCTAAAGCACCCGAGAGCGTTTTTTTCGATGCCAACCTAACCAGAGTGACGGGAGCGGCACAATTCAGAAAAAGTGCTCAGCTCGCAGAGAAAATGTGATTTAAGCAATAAAATTAAAAATGCTTATAAAACATAAACCAAACGTTGTAGATGGTCATTTCTTATTACGCAGTAATAAACTCGGCACTCTAAAGCACCCGAGAGCGTTTTTTTCGATGCCAACCTAACCAGAGTGACGGGAGCGGCACAATTCAGAAAAAGCGCTCAGCTCGCCGAGAAAATGCGATTTAAGCAATAAAATTAAAAATGCTTATAAAACATAAACCAAACGTTGGAGGTGGTCATTTCTTCATGCGCAGTGATAAACTCGGCACTCTAAAGCACCCGAGAGCGTTTTTTTCGATGCCAACCTAACCAGAGTGACGGGAGCGGCACAATTCAGAAAAAGTGCTCAGCTCGCCGAGAAAATGCGATTTAAGCAATAAAATTAAAAATGCTTATAAAACATAAACCAAACGTTGGAGGTGGTCATTTCTTCATGCGCAGTGAATAACTCGGCACTCTAAAGCACCCGAGAGCGTTTTTTTCGATGCCAACCTAACCAGAGTGACGGGAGCGGCACAATTCAGAAAAAGTGCTCAGCTCGCCGAGAAAATGCGATTTAAGCAATAAAATTAAAAATGCTTATAAAACATAAACCAAACGTTGGAGGTGGTCATTTCTTAATGCGCAGTAATAAACTCGGCACTCTAAAGCACCCGTGAGCGTTTTTTTCGATGCCAACCTAACCAGAGTGACGGGAGCGGCACAATTCAGAAAAAGTGCTCAGCTCGCCGAGAAAATGCGATTTAAGCAATAAAATTAAAAATGCTTATAAAACATAAACCAAACGTTGGAAGTGGTCATTTCTTCATGCGCAGTGATAAAGTCGGCACTCTAAAGCACCCGAGAGCGTTTTTTTCGATGCCAACCTAACCAGAGTTACGGGAGCGGCACAATTCAGAAAAAGCGCTCAGCTCGCCGAGAAAATGCGATTTAAGCAATAAAATTAAAAATGCTTATAAAACATAAACCAAACGTTGGAGGTGGTCATTTCTTCATGCGCAGTGATAAACTCGGCACTCTAAAGCACACGAGAGCGTTTTTTTCGATGCCAACCTAACCAGAGTGACGGGAGCGGCACAATTCAGAAAAAGCGCTCAGCTCGCCGAGAAAATGCGATTTAAGCAATAAAATTAAAAATGCTTATAAAACATAAACCAAACGTTGGAGGTGGTCATTTTTTCATGCGCAGTGATAAACTCGGCACTCTAAAGCACCCGAGAGCGTTTTTTTCGATGCCAACCTAACCAGAGTGACGGGAGCGGCACAATTCAGAAAAAGTGCTCAGCTCGCCGAGAAAATGCGATTTAAGCAATAAAATTAAAAATGCTTATAAAACATAAACCAAACGTTGGAGGTGGTCATTTCTTCATGCGCAGTGAATAACTCGGCACTCTAAAGCACCCGAGAGCGTTTTTTTCGATGCCAACCTAACCAGAGTGACGGGAGCGGCACAATTCAGAAAAAGTGCTCAGCTCGCCGAGAAAATGCGATTTAAGCAATAAAATTAAAAATGCTTATAAAACATAAACCAAACGTTGGAGGTGGTCATTTCTTAATGCGCAGTAATAAACTCGGCACTCTAAAGCACCCGTGAGCGTTTTTTTCGATGCCAACCTAACCAGAGTGACGGGAGCGGCACAATTCAGAAAAAGTGCTCAGCTCGCCGAGAAAATGCGATTTAAGCAATAAAATTAAAAATGCTTATAAAACATAAACCAAACGTTGGAGGTGGTCATTTCTTCATGCGCAGTGATAAAGTCGGCACTCTAAAGCACCCGAGAGCGTTTTTTTCGATGCCAACCTAACCAGAGTGACGGGAGCGGCACAATTCAGAAAAAGTGCTCAGCTCGCCGAGAAAATGCGATTTAAGCAATAAAATTAAAAATGCTTATTAAACATAAACCAAACGTTGGAGGTGG
The DNA here is from genome assembly GCF_033458585.1 of Syngnathus typhle. Taxonomy (NCBI): domain Eukaryota; kingdom Metazoa; phylum Chordata; class Actinopteri; order Syngnathiformes; family Syngnathidae; genus Syngnathus; species Syngnathus typhle. The sequence goes on along the minus strand of NW_026871955.1, from coordinate 140,343 downwards.
TCATTTCTTCATGCGCAGTGATAAACTCGGCACTCTAAAGCACCCGAGAGCGTTTTTTTCGATGCCAACCTAACCAGAGTGACGGGAGCGGCACAATTCAGAAGAAGTGCTCAGCTCGCCGAGAAAATGCGATTTAAGCAATAAAATTAAAAATGCTTATAAAACATAAACCAAACGTTGGAGGTGGTCATTTCTTAATGCGCAGTAATAAACTCGGCACTCTAAAGCACCCGAGAGCGTTTTTTTCGATGCCAACCTAACCAGAGTGACGGGAGCGGCACAATTCAGAAAAAGTCCTCAGCTCGCCGAGAAAATGCGATTTAAGCAATAAAATTAAAAATGCTTATTAAACATAAACCAAACGTTGGAGGTGGTCATTTCTTCATGCGCAGTGAATAACTCGGCACTCTAAAGCACCCGAAAGCGTTTTTTTCGATGCCAACCTAACCAGAGTGACGGGAGCGGCACAATTCAGAAAAAGCGCTCAGCTCGCCGAGAAAATGCGATTTAAGCAATAAAATTAAAAATGCTTATAAAACATAAACCAAACGTTGGAGGTGGTCATTTCTTAATGCGCAGTAATAAACTCGGCACTCTAAAGCACCCGAGAGCGTTTTTTTCGATGCCAACCTAACCAGAGTGACGGGAGCGGCACAATTCAGAAAAAGTGCTCAGCTCGCCGAGAAAATGCGATTTAAGCAATAAAATTAAAAATGCTTATTAAACATAAACCAAACGTTGGAGGTGGTCATTTCTTCATGCGCAGTGAATAACTCGGCACTCTAAAGCACCCGAGAGCGTTTTTTTCGATGCCAACCTAACCAGAGTGACGGGAGCGGCACAATTCAGAAAAAGCGCTCAGCTCGCCGAGAAAATGCGATTTAAGCAATAAAATTAAAAATGCTTATAAAACATAAACCAAACGTTGGAGGTGGTCATTTCTTAATGCGCAGTAATAAACTCGGCACTCTAAAGCACCCGAGAGCGTTTTTTTCGATGCCAACCTAACCAGAGTGACGGGAGCGGCACAATTCAGAAAAAGTGCTCAGCTCGCCGAGAAAATGCGATTTAAGCAATAAAATTAAAAATGCTTATAAAACATAAACCAAACGTTGGAGGTGGTCATTTCTTAATGCGCAGTAATAAACTCGGCACTCTAAAGCACCCGAGAGCGTTTTTTTCGATGCCAACCTAACCAGAGTGACGGGAGCGGCACAATTCAGAAAAAGTGCTCAGCTCGCCGAGAAAATGCGATTTAAGCAATAAAATTAAAAATGCTTATTAAACATAAACCAAACGTTGGAGGTGGTCATTTCTTCATGCGCAGTGAATAACTCGGCACTCTAAAGCACCCGATAGCGTTTTTTTCGATGCCAACCTAACCAGAGTGACGGGAGCGGCACAATTCAGAAAAAGTGCTCAGCTCGCCGAGAAAATGCGATTTAAGCAATAAAATTAAAAATGCTTATAAAACATAAACCAAACGTTGGAGGTGGTCATTTCTTAATGCGCAGTAATAAACTCGGCACTCTAAAGCACCCGAGAGCGTTTTTTTCGATGCCAACCTAACCAGAGTGACGGGAGCGGCACAATTCAGAAAAAGTGCTCAGCTCGCCGAGAAAATGCGATTTAAGCAATAAAATTAAAAATGCTTATAAAACATAAACCAAACGTTGGAAGTGGTCATTTCTTCATGCGCAGTGATAAACACGGCACTCTAAAGCACCCGAGAGCGTTTTTTTCGATGCCAACCTAACCAGAGTTACGGGAGCGGCACAATTCAGAAAAAGCGCTCAGCTCGCCGAGAAAATGCGATTTAAGCAATAAAATTAAAAATGCTTATAAAACATAAACCAAACGTTGGAGGTGGTCATTTCTTCATGCGCAGTGATAAACTCGGCACTCTAAAGCACCCGAGAGCGTTTTTTTCGATGCCAACCTAACCAGAGTGACGGGAGCGGCACAATTCAGAAAAAGCGCTCAGCTCGCCGAGAAAATGCGATTTAAGCAATAAAATTAAAAATGCTTATAAAACATAAACCAAACGTTGGAGGTGGTCATTTCTTCATGCGCAGTGATAAACTCGGCACTCTAAAGCACCCGAGAGCGTTTTTTTCGATGCCAACCTAACCAGAGTGACGGGAGCGGCACAATTCAGAAAAAGTGCTCAGCTCGCCGAGAAAATGCGATTTAAGCAATAAAATTAAAAATGCTTATAAAACATAAACCAAACGTTGGAGGTGGTCATTTCTTAATGCGCAGTAATAAACTCGGCACTCTAAAGCACCCGAGAGCGTTTTTTTCGATGCCAACCTAACCAGAGTGACGGGAGCGGCACAATTCAGAAAAAGTGCTCAGCTCGCCGAGAAAATGCGATTTAAGCAATAAAATTAAAAATGCTTATAAAACATAAACCAAACGTTGGAGGTGGTCATTTCTTAATGCGCAGTAATAAACTCGGCACTCTAAAGCACCCGAGAGCGTTTTTTTCGATGCCAACCTAACCAGAGTGACGGGAGCGGCACAATTCAGAAAAAGCGCTCAGCTCGCCGAGAAAATGCGATTTAAGCAATAAAATTAAAAATGCTTATAAAACATAAACCAAACGTTGGAGGTGGTCATTTCTTCGTGCGCAGTGAATAACTCGGCACTCTAAAGCACCCGAGAGCGTTTTTTTCGATGCCAACCTAACCAGAGTGACGGGAGCGGCACAATTCAGAAAAAGTGCTCAGCTCGCCGAGAAAATGCGATTTAAGCAATAAAATTAAAAATGCTTATAAAACTTAAACCAAACGTTGGAGGTGGTCATTTCTTAATGCGCAGTAATAAACTCGGCACTCTAAAGCACCCGAGAGCGTTTTTTTCGATGCCAACCTAACCAGAGTGACGGGAGCGGCACAATTCAGAAAAAGTGCTCAGCTCGCCGAGAAAATGCGATTTAAGCAATAAAATTAAAAATGCTTATTAAACATAAACCAAACGTTGGAGGTGGTCATTTCTTCATGCGCAGTGAATAACTCGGCACTCTAAAGCACCCGAGAGCGTTTTTTTCGATGCCAACCTAACCAGAGTGACGGGAGCGGCACAATTCAGAAAAAGCGCTCAGCTCGCCGAGAAAATGCGATTTAAGCAATAAAATTAAAAATGCCTATTAAACATAAACCAAACGTTGGAGGTTGTCATTTCTTCATGCGCAGTGAATAACTCGGCACTCTAAAGCACCCGAGAGCGTTTTTTTCGATGCCAACCTAACCAGAGTGACGGGAGCGGCACAATTCAGAAAAAGCGCTCAGCTCGCCGAGAAAATGCGATTTAAGCAATAAAATTAAAAATGCAAATGCTTATTAAACATAAACCAAACGTTGGAGGTGGTCATTTCTTCATGCGCAGTGAATAACTCGGCACTCTAAAGCACCCGAGAGCGTTTTTTTCGATGCCAACCTAACCAGAGTGACGGGAGCGGCACAATTCAGAAAAAGCGCTCAGCTCGCCGAGAAAATGCGATTTAAGCAATAAAATTAAAACTGCTTATAAAACATAAACCAAACGTTGGAGGTGGTCATTTCTTCATGCGCAGTGATAAACTCGGCACTCTAAAGCACCCGAGAGCGTTTTTTTCGATGCCAACCTAACCAGAGTGACGGGAGCGGCACAATTCAGAAAAAGTGCTCAGCTCGCCGAGAAAATGCGATTTAAGCAATAAAATTAAAAATGCTTATAAAACATAAACCAAACGTTGGAGGTGGTCATTTCTTAATGCGCAGTAATAAACTCGGCACTCTAAAGCACCCGAGAGCGTTTTTTTCGATGCCAACCTAACCAGAGTGACGGGAGCGGCACAATTCAGAAAAAGTGCTCAGCTCGCCGAGAAAATGCGATTTAAGCAATAAAATTAAAAATGCTTATAAAACATAAACCAAACGTTGGAGGTGGTCATTTCTTAATGCGCAGTAATAAACTCGGCACTCTAAAGCACCCGAGAGCGTTTTTTTCGATGCCAACCTAACCAGAGTGACGGGAGCGGCACAATTCAGAAAAAGCGCTCAGCTCGCCGAGAAAATGCGATTTAAGCAATAAAATTAAAAATGCTTATAAAACATAAACCAAACGTTGGAGGTGGTCATTTCTTCGTGCGCAGTGAATAACTCGGCACTCTAAAGCACCCGAGAGCGTTTTTTTCGATGCCAACCTAACCAGAGTGACGGGAGCGGCACAATTCAGAAAAAGTGCTCAGCTCGCCGAGAAAATGCAATTTAAGCAATAAAATTAAAAATGCTTATAAAACTTAAACCAAACGTTGGAGGTGGTCATTTCTTAATGCGCAGTAAAGCACCCGAGAGCGTTTTTTTCGATGCCAACCTAACCAGAGTGACGGGAGCGGCACAATTCAGAAAAAGTGCTCAGCTCGCCGAGAAAATGCGATTTAAGCAATAAAATTAAAAATGCTTATTAAACATAAACCAAACGTTGGAGGTGGTCATTTCTTCATGCGCAGTGAATAACTCGGCACTCTAAAGCACCCGAGAGCGTTTTTTTCGATGCCAACCTAACCAGAATGACGGGAGCGGCACAATTCAGAAAAAGCGCTCAGCTCGCCGAGAAAATGCGATTTAAGCAATAAAATTAAAAATGCTTATAAAACATAAACCAAACGTTGGAGGTGGTCATTTCTTAATGCGCAGTAATAAACTCGGCACTCTAAAGCACCCGAGAGCGTTTTTTTCGATGCCAACCTAACCAGAGTGACGGGAGCGGCACAATTCAGAAAAAGTGCTCAGCTCGCCGAGAAAATGCGATTTAAGCAATAAAATTAAAAATGCTTATTAAACATAAACCAAACGTTGGAGGTTGTCATTTCTTCATGCGCAGTGAATAACTCGGCACTCTAAAGCACCCGATAGCGTTTTTTTCGATGCCAACCTAACCAGAGTGACGGGAGCGGCACAATTCAGAAAAAGTGCTCAGCTCGCCGAGAAAATGCGATTTAAGCAATAAAATTAAAAATGCTTATAAAACATAAACCAAACGTTGGAGGTGGTCATTTCTTAATGCGCAGTAATAAACTCGGCACTCTAAAGCACCCGAGAGCGTTTTTTTCGATGCCAACCTAACCAGAGTGACGGGAGCGGCACAATTCAGAAAAAGTGCTCAGCTCGCCGAGAAAATGCGATTTAAGCAATAAAATTAAAAATGCTTATAAAACATAAACCAAACGTTGGAGGTGGTCATTTCTTAATGCGCAGTAATAAACTCGGCACTCTAAAGCACCCGAGAGCGTTTTTTTCGATGCCAACCTAACCAGAGTGACGGGAGCGGCACAATTCAGAAAAAGCGCTCAGCTCGCGGAGAAAATGCGATTTAAGCAATAAAATTAAAAATGCTTATAAAACATAAACCAAACGTTGGAGGTGGTCATTTCTTCATGCGCAGTGATAAACTCGGCACTCTAAAGCACCCGAGAGCGTTTTTTTCGATGCCAACCTAACCAGAGTGACGGGAGCGGCACAATTCAGAAAAAGTGCTCAGCTCGCCGAGAAAATGCGATTTAAGCAATAAAATTAAAAATGCTTATAAAACATAAACCAAACGTTGGAGGTGGTCATTTCTTCATGCGCAGTGAATAACTCGGCACTCTAAAGCACCCGAGAGCGTTTTTTTTCGATGCCAACCTAACCAGAGTGACGGGAGCGGCACAATTCAGAAAAAGTGCTCAGCTCGCCGAGAAAATGCGATTTAAGCAATAAAATTAAAAATGCTTATAAAACATAAACCAAACGTTGGAGGTGGTCATTTCTTAATGCGCAGTAATAAACTCGGCACTCTAAAGCACCCGAGAGCGTTTTTTTCGATGCCAACCTAACCAGAGTGACGGGAGCGGCACAATTCAGAAAAAGTGCTCAGCTCGCCGAGAAAATGCGATTTAAGCAATAAAATTAAAAATGCTTATAAAACATAAACCAAACGTTGGAGGTGGTCATTTCTTAATGCGCAGTAATAAACTCGGCACTCTAAAGCACCCGAGAGCGTTTTTTTCGATGCCAACCTAACCAGAGTGACGGGAGCGGCACAATTCAGAAAAAGTGCTCAGCTCGCCGAGAAAATGCGATTTAAGCAATAAAATTAAAAATGCTTATAAAACATAAACCAAACGTTGGAGGTGGTCATTTCTTAATGCGCAGTAATAAACTCGGCACTCTAAAGCACCCGAGAGCGTTTTTTTCGATGCCAACCTAACCAGAGTGACGGGAGCGGCACAATTCAGAAAAAGCGCACAGCTCGCCGAGAAAATGCGATTTAAGCAATAAAATTAAAAATGCTTATAAAACATAAACCAAACGTTGGAGGTGGTCATTTCCTAATGCGCAGTAATAAACTCGGCACTCTAAAGCACCCGAGAGCGTTTTTTTCGATGCCAACCTAACTAGAGTGACGACAGCGGCACAATTCAGAAAAAGTGCTCAGCTCGCCGAGAAAATGCGATTTAAGCAATAAAATTAAAAATGCTTATTAAACATAAACCAAACGTTGGAGGTGGTCATTTCTTCATGCGCAGTGAATAACTCGGCACTCTAAAGCACCCGAGAGCGTTTTTTTCGATGCCAACCTAACCAGAGTGACGGGAGCGGCACAATTCAGAAAAAGCGCTCAGCTCGCCGAGAAAATGCGATTTAAGCAATAAAATTAAAAATGCTTATTAAACATAAACCAAACAATGGAGGTGGTCATTTCTTCATGCGCAGTGAATAACTCGGCACTCTAAAGCACCCGAGAGCGTTTTTTTCGATGCCAACCTAACCAGAGTGACGGGAGCGGCACAATTCAGAAAAAGCGCTCAGCTCGCCGAGAAAATGCGATTTAAGCAATAAAATTAAAAATGCTTATAAAACATAAACCAAACGTTGGAGGTGGTCATTTCTTCATGCGCAGTGATAAACTCGGCACTCTAAAGCACCCGAGAGCGTTTTTTTCGATGCCAACCTAACCAGAGTGACGGGAGCGGCACAATTCAGAAAAAGTGCTCAGCTCGCCGAGAAAATGCGATTTAAGCAATAAAATTAAAAATGCTTATAAAACATAAACCAAACGTTGGAGGTGGTCATTTCTTCATGCGCAGTGAATAACTCGGCACTCTAAAGCACGCGAGAGCGTTTTTTTCGATGCCAACCTAACCAGAGTGACGGAAGCGGCACAATTCAGAAAAAGCGCTCAGCTCGCCGAGAAAATGCGACTTAAGCAATAAAATTAAAAATGCTTATAAAACATAAACCAAACGTTAGAGGTGGTCATTTCTTCATGCGCAGTGATAAACTCGGCACTCTACAGCACCCGAGAGCGTTTTTTTCGATGCCAACCTAACCAGAGTGACGGGAGCGGCACAATTCAGAAAAAGTGCTCAGCTCGCCGAGAAAATGCGATTTAAGCAATAAAATTAAAAATGCTTATAAAACATAAACCAAACGTTGGAGGTGGTCATTTCTTAACGCGCAGTAATAAACTCGGCACTCTAAAGCACCCGAGAGCGTTTTTTTCGATGCCAACCTAACCAGAGTGACGGGAGCGGCACAATTCAGAAAAAGTGCTCAGCTCGCCGAGAAAATGCGATTTAAGCAATAAAATTAAAAATGCTTATAAAACATAAACCAAACGTTGGAGGTGGTCATTTCTTAATGCGCAGTAATAAACTCGGCACTCTAAAGCACCCGAGAGCGTTTTTTTCGATGCCAACCTAACCAGAGTGACGGGAGCGGCACAATTCAGAAAAAGCGCTCAGCTCGCCGAGAAAATGCGATTTAAGCAATAAAATTAAAAATGCTTATAAAACATAAACCAAACGTTGGAGGTGGTCATTTCTTCGTGCGCAGTGAATAACTCGGCACTCTAAAGCACCCGAGAGCGTTTTTTTCGATGCCAACCTAACCAGAGTGACGGGAGCGGCACAATTCAGAAAAAGTGCTCAGCTCGCCGAGAAAATGCGATTTAAGCAATAAAATTAAAAATGCTTATAAAACTTAAACCAAACGTTGGAGGTGGTCATTTCTTAATGCGCAGTAATAAACTCGGCACTCTAAAGCACCCGAGAGCGTTTTTTTCGATGCCAACCTAACCAGAGTGACGGGAGCGGCACAATTCAGAAAAAGTGCTCAGCTCGCCGAGAAAATGCGATTTAAGCAATAAAATTAAAAATGCTTATTAAACATAAACCAAACGTTGGAGGTGGTCATTTCTTCATGCGCAGTGAATAACTCGGCACTCTAAAGCACCCGAGAGCGTTTTTTTCGATGCCAACCTAACCAGAGTGACGGGAGCGGCACAATTCGGAAAAAGCGCTCAGCTCGCCGAGAAAATGCGATTTAAGCAATAAAATTAAAAATGCTTATAAAACATAAACCAAACGTTGGAGGTGGTCATTTCTTAATGCGCAGTAATAAACTCGGCACTCTAAAGCACCCGAGAGCGTTTTTTTCGATGCCAACCTAACCAGAGTGACGGGAGCGGCACAATTCAGAAAAAGTGCTCAGCTCGCCGAGAAAATGCGATTTAAGCAATAAAATTAAAAATGCTTATTAAACATAAACCAAACGTTGGAGGTGGTCATTTCTTCATGCGCAGTGAATAACTCGGCACTCTAAAGCACCCGATAGCGTTTTTTTCGATGCCAACCTAACCAGAGTGACGGGAGCGGCACAATTCAGAAAAAGTGCTCAGCTCGCCGAGAAAATGCGATTTAAGCAATAAAATTAAAAATGCTTATTACACATAAACCAAACGTTGTGGTCATTTCTTCATGCGCAGTGAATAACTCGGCACTCTAAAGCACCCGAGAGCGTTTTTTTCGATGCCAACCTAACCAGAGTGACGGGAGCGGCACAATTCAGAAAAAGCGCTCAGCTCGCCGAGAAAATGCGATTTAAGCAATAAAATTAAAAATGCTTATTAAACATAAACCAAACGTTGGAGGTGGTCATTTCTTCATGCGCAGTGAATAACTCGGCACTCTAAAGCACCCGAGACCGTTTTTTTCGATGCCAACCTAACCAGAGTGACGGGAGCGGCACAATTCAGAAAAAGCGCTCAGCTCGCCGAGAAAATGCGATTTAAGCAATAAAATTAAAAATGCTTATAAAACATAAACCAAACGTTGGAGGTGGTCATTTCTTCATGCGCAGTGATAAACTCGGCACTCTAAAGCACCCGAGAGCGTTTTTTTCGATGCCAACCTAACCAGAGTGACGGGAGCGGCACAATTCAGAAAAAGTGCTCAGCTCGCCGAGAAAATGCGATTTAAGCAATAAAATTAAAAATGCTTATAAAACATAAACCAAACGTTGGAGGTGGTCATTTCTTCATGCGCAGTGAATAACTCGGCACTCTAAAGCACCCGAGAGCGTTTTTTTCGATGCCAACCTAACCAGAGTGACGGGAGCGGCACAATTCAGAAAAAGTGCTCAGCTCGCCGAGAAAATGCGATTTAAGCAATAAAATTAAAAATGCTTATAAAACATAAACCAAACGTTGGAGGTGGTCATTTCTTAATGCGCAGTAATAAACTCAGCACTCTAGAGCACCCGAGAGCGTTTTTTTCGATGCCAACCTAACCAGAGTGACGGGAGCGGCACAATTCAGAAAAAGTGCTCAGCTCGCCGAGAAAATGCGATTTAAGCAATAAAATTAAAAATGCTTATAAAACAAACCAAACGTTGGAAGTGGTCATTTCTTCATGCGCAGTGATAAACTCGGCACTCTAAAGCACCCGAGAGCGTTTTTTTCGATGCCAACCTAACTAGAGTTACGGGAGCGGCACAATTCAGAAAAAGCGCTCAGCTCGCCGAGAAAATGCGATTTAAGCAATAAAATTAAAAATGCTTATAAAACATAAACCAAACGTTGGAAGTGGTCATTTCTTCATGCGCAGTGATAAACTCGGCACTCTAAAGCACCCGAGAGCGTTTTTTTCGATGCCAACCTAACCAGAGTTACGGGAGCGGCACAATTCAGAAAAAGCGCTCAGCTCGCCGAGAAAATGCGATTTAAGCAATAAAATTAAAAATGCTTATAAAACATAAACCAAACGTTGGAGGTGGTCATTTCTTCATGCGCAGTGATAAACTCGGCACTCTAAAGCACCCGAGAGCGTTTTTTTCGATGCCAACCTAACCAGAGTGACGGGAGCGGCACAATTCAGAAAAAGCGCTCAGCTCGCCGAGAAAATGCGATTTAAGCAATAAAATTAAAAATGCTTATAAAACATAAACCAAACGTTGGAGGTGGTCATTTCTTCATGCGCAGTGATAAACTCGGCACTCTAAAGCACCCGAGAGCGTTTTTTTCGATGCCAACCTAACCAGAGTGACGGGAGCGGCACAATTCAGAAAAAGTGCTCAGCTCGCCGAGAAAATGCGATTTAAGCAATAAAATTAAAAATGCTTATAAAACATAAACCAAACGTTGGAGGTGGTCATTTCTCCATGCGCAGTGAATAACTCGGCACTCTAAATCACCCGAGAGCGTTTTTTTCGATGCCAACCTAACCAGAGTGACGGGAGCGGCACAATTCAGAAAAAGTGCTCAGCTCGCCGAGAAAATGCGATTTAAGCAATAAAATTAAAAATGCTTATAAAACATAAACCAAACGTTGGAGGTGGTCATTTCTTAATGCGCAGTAATAAACTCGGCACTCAAAAGCACCCGTGAGCGTTTTTTTCGATGCCAACCTAACCAGAGTGACGGGAGCGGCACAATTCAGAAAAAGTGCTCAGCTCGCCGAGAAAATGCGATTTAAGCAATAAAATTAAAAATGCTTATAAAACATAAACCAAACGTTGGAGGTGGTCATTTCTTAATGCGCAGTAATAAACTCGGCACTCTAAAGCACCCGAGAGCGTTTTTTTCGATGCCAACCTAACCAGAGTGACGGGAGCGGCACAATTCAGAAAAAGCGCTCAGCTCGCCGAGAAAATGCGATTTAAGCAATAAAATTAAAAATGCTTATAAAACATAAACCAAACGTTGGAGGTGGTCATTTCTTAATGCGCAGTAATAAACTCGGCACTCTAAAGCACCCGAGAGCGTTTTTTTTTATGCCAACCTAACCAGAGTGACGGGAGCGGCACAATTCAGAAAAAGTGCTCAGCTCGCCGAGAAAATGGGATTTAAGCAATAAAATTAAAAATGCTTATTAAACATAAACCAAACGTTGGAGGTTGTCATTTCTTCATGCGCAGTGAATAACTCGGCACTCTAAAGCACCCGAGAGCGTTTTTTTCGATGCCAACCTAACCAGAGTGACGGGAGCGGCACAATTCAGAAAAAGCGCTCAGCTCGCCGAGAAAATGCGATTTAAGCAATAAAATTAAAAATGCAAATGCTTATTAAACATAAACCAAACGTTGGAGGTGGTCATTTCTTCATGCGCAGTGAATAACTCGGCACTCTAAAGCACCCGAGAGCGTTTTTTTCGATGCCAACCTAACCAGAGTGACGGGACAGGCACAATTCAGAAAAAGCGCTCAGCTCGCCGAGAAAATGCGATTTAAGCAATAAAATTAAAAATGCTTATAAAACATAAACCAAACGTTGGAGGTGGTAATTTCTTCATGCGCAGTGATAAACTCGGCACTCTAAAGCACCCGAGAGCGTTTTTTTCGATGCCAACCTAACCAGAGTGACGGGAGCGGCACAATTCAGAAAAAGTGCTCAGCTCGCCGAGAAAATGGGATTTAAGCAATAAAATTAAAAATGCTTATTAAACATAAACCAAACGTTGGAGGTTGTCATTTCTTCATGCGCAGTGAATAACTCGGCACTCTAAAGCACCCGAGAGCGTTTTTTTCGATGCCAACCTAACCAGAGTGACGGGAGCGGCACAATTCAGAAAAAGCGCTCAGCTCGCCGAGAAAATGCGATTTAAGCAATAAAATTAAAAATGCAAATGCTTATTAAACATAAACCAAACGTTGGAGGTGGTCATTTCTTCATGCGCAGTGAATAACTCGGCACTCTAAAGCACCCGAGAGCGTTTTTTTCGATGCCAACCTAACCAGAGTGACGGGACAGGCACAATTCAGAAAAAGCGCTCAGCTCGCCGAGAAAATGCGATTTAAGCAATAAAATTAAAAATGCTTATAAAACATAAACCAAACGTTGGAGGTGGTAATTTCTTCATGCGCAGTGATAAACTCGGCACTCTAAAGCACCCGAGAGCGTTTTTTTCGATGCCAACCTAACCAGAGTGACGGGAGCGGCACAATTCAGAAAAAGTGCTCAGCTCGCCGAGAAAATGCGATTTAAGCAATAAAATTAAAAATGCTTATAAAACATAAACCAAACGTTGGAGGTGGTCATTTCTTCATGCGCAGTGATAAACTCGGCACTCTAAAGCACCCGAGAGCGTTTTTTTCGATGCCAACCTAACCAGAGTGACGGGAGCGGCACAATTCAGAAAAAGCGCTCAGCTCGCCGAGAAAATGCGATTTAAGCAATAAAATTAAAAATGCTTATAAAACATAAACCAAACGTTGGAGGTGGTCATTTCTTCATGCGCAGTGATAAACTCGGCACTCTAAAGCATCCGAGAGCGTTTTTTTCGATGCCAACCTAACCAGAGTGACGGGAGTGGCACAATTCAGAAAAAGTGCTCAGCTCGCCGAGAAAATGCGATTCAAGCAATAAAATTAAAAATGCTTATTAAACATAAACCAAACGTTGGAGGTGGTCATTTCTTCATGCGCAGTGAATAACTCGGCACTCTAAAGCACCCGAGAGCGTTTTTTTCGATGCCAACCTAACCAGAGTGACGGGAGCGGCACAATTCAGAAAAAGTGCTCAGCTCGCCGAGAAAATGCGATTTAAGCAATAAAATTAAAAATGCTTATAAAACATAAACCAAACGTTGGAGGTGGTCATTTCTTAATGCGCAGTAATAAACTCGGCACTCTAAAGCACCCGAGAGCGGTTTTTTCGATGCCAACCTAACCAGAGTGACGGGAGCGGCACAATTCAGAAAAAGTGCTCAGCTCGCCGAGAAAATGCGATTTAAGCAATAAAATTAAAAATGCTTATAAAACATAAACCAAACGTTGGAGGTGGTCATTTCTTAATGCGCAGTAATAAACTCGGCACTCTAAAGCACCCGAGAGCGTTTTTTTCGATGCCAACCTAACCAGAGTGACGGGAGCGGCACAATTCAGAAAAAGCGCTCAGCTCGCCGAGAAAATGCGATTTAAGCAATAAAATTAAAAATGCTTATAAAACATAAACCAAACGTTGGAGGTGGTCATTTCTTCGTGCGCAGTGAATAACTCGGCACTCTAAAGCACCCGAGAGCGTTTTTTTCGATGCCAACCTAACCAGAGTGACGGGAGCGGCACAATTCAGAAAAAGTGCTCAGCTCGCCGAGAAAATGCAATTTAAGCAATAAAATTAAAAATGCTTATAAAACTTAAACCAAACGTTGGAGGTGGTCATTTCTTAATGCGCAGTAATAAACTCGGCACTCTAAAGCACCCGAGAGCGTTTTTTTCGATGCCAACCTAACCAGAGTGACGGGAGCGGCACAATTCAGAAAAAGCGCTCAGCTCGCCGAGAAAATGCGATTTAAGCAATAAAATTAAAAATGCTTATAAAACATAAACCAAACGTTGGAGGTGGTCATTTCTTCGTGCGCAGTGAATAACTCGGCACTCTAAAGCACCCGAGAGCGTTTTTTTCGATGCCAACCTAACCAGAGTGACGGGAGCGGCACAATTCAGAAAAAGTGCTCAGCTCGCCGAGAAAATGCGATTTAAGCAATAAAATTAAAAATGCTTATTAAACATAAACCAAACGTTGGAGGTGGTCATTTCTTCATGCGCAGTGAATAACTCGGCACTCTAAAGCACCCGAGAGCGTTTTTTTCGATGCCAACCTAACCAGAGTGACAGGAGCGGCACAATTCAGAAAAAGCGCTCAGCTCGCCGAGAAAATGCGATTTAAGCAATAAAATTAAAAATGCTTATTAAACATAAACCAAACGTTGGAGGTGGTCATTTCTTCATGCGCAGTGAATAACTCGGCACTCTAAAGCACCCGAGAGCGTTTTTTTCGATGCCAACCTAACCAGAGTGACGGGAGCGGCACAATTCAGAAAAAGCGCTCAGCTCGCCGAGAAAATGCGATTTAAGCAATAAAATTAAAAATGCTTATAAAACATAAACCAAACGTTGGAGGTGGTCATTTCTTCATGCGCAGTGATAAACTCGGCACTCTAAATCACCCGAGAGCGGCACAATTCAGAAAAAGCGCTCAGCTCGCCGAGAAAATGTGATTTAAGCAATAAAATTAAAAATGCTTATAAAACATAAACCAAACGTTGGAGGTGGTCATTTCTTCGTGCGCAGTGAATAACTCGGCACTCTAAAGCACCCGAGAGCGTTTTTTTCGATGCCAACCTAACCAGAGTGACGGGAGCGGCACAATTCAGAAAAAGTGCTCAGCTCGCCGAGAAAATGCGATTTAAGCAATAAAATTAAAAATGCTTATAAAACTTAAACCAAACGTTGGAGGTGGTCATTTCTTAATGCGCAGTAATAAACTCGGCACTCTAAAGCACCCGAGAGCGTTTTTTTCGATGCCAACCTAACCAGAGTGACGGGAGCGGCACAATTCAGAAAAAGTGCTCAGCTCGCCGAGAAAATGCGATTTAAGCAATAAAATTAAAAATGCTTATTAAACATAAACCAAACGTTGGAGGTGGTCATTTCTTCATGCGCAGTGAATAACTCGGCACTCTAAAGCACCCGAGAGCGTTTTTTTCGATGCCAACCTAACCAGAGTGACGGGAGCGGCACAATTCAGAAAAAGCGCTCAGCTCGCCGAGAAAATGCGATTTAAGCAATAAAATTAAAAATGCTTATAAAACATAAACCAAACGTTGGAGGTGGTCATTTCTTAATGCGCAGTAATAAACTCGGCACTCTAAAGCACCCGAGAGCGTTTTTTTCGATGCCAACCTAACCAGAGTGACGGGAGCGGCACAATTCAGAAAAAGTGCTCAGCTCGCCGAGAAAATGCGATTTAAGCAATAAAATTAAAAATGCTTATAAAACATAAACCAAACGTTGGAAGTGGTCATTTCTTCATGCGCAGTGATAAACTCGGCACTCTAAAGCACCCGAGAGCGTTTTTTTCGATGCCAACCTAACCAGAGCGACGGGAGCGGCACAATTCAGAAAAAGCGCTCAGCTCGCCGAGAAAATGCGATTTAAGCAATAAAATTAAAAATGCTTATAAAACATAAACCAAACGTTGGAGGTGGTCATTTCTTCATGCGCAGTGATAAACTCGGCACTCTAAAGCACCCGAGAGCGTTTTTTTCGATGCCAACCTAACCAGAGTGACGGGAGCGGCACAATTCAGAAAAAGTGCTCAGCTCGCCGAGAAAATGCGATTTAAGCAATAAAATTAAAAATGCTTATAAAACATAAACCAAACGTTGGAGGTGGTCATTTCTTCATGCGCAGTGAATAACTCGGCACTCTAAAGCACCCGAGAGCGTTTTTTTCGATGCCAACCTAAACAGAGTGACGGGAGCGGCACAATTCAGAAAAAGTGCTCAGCTCGCCGAGAAAATGCGAGCAATAAAATTAAAAATACTTATAAAACATAAACCAAACGTTGGAAGTGGTCATTTCTTCATGCGCAGTGATAAACTCGGCACTCTAAAGCACCCGAGAGCGTTTTTTTCGATGCCAACCTAACCAGAGTGACGGGAGCGGCACAATTCAGAAAAAGCGCTCAGCTCGCCGAGAAAATGCGATTTAAGCAATAAAATTAAAAATGCTTATAAAACATAAACCAAACGTTGGAGGTGGTCATTTCTTCATGCGCAGTGATAAACTCGGCACTCTAAAGCACCCGAGAGCGTTTTTTTCGATGCCAACCTAACCAGAGTGACGGGAGCGGCACAATTCAGAAAAAGTGCTCAGCTCGCCGAGAAAATGCGATTTAAGCAATAAAATTAAAAATGCTTATAAAACATAAACCAAACGTTGGAGGTGGTCATTTCTTCATGCGCAGTGAATAACTCGGCACTCTAAAGCACCCGAGAGCGTTTTTTTCGATGCCAACCTAACCAGAGTGACGGGAGCGGCACAATTCAGAAAAAGTGCTCAGCTCGCCGAGAAAATGCGATTTAAGCAATAAAATTAAAAATGCTTATAAAACATAAACCAAACGTTGGAGGTGGTCATTTCTTAATACGAAGTAATAAACTCGGCACTCTAAAGCACCCGTGAGCGTTTTTTTCGATGCCAACCTAACCAGAGTGACGGGAGCGGCACAATTCAGAAAAAGTGCTCAGCTCGCCGAGAAAATGCGATTTAAGCAATAAAATTAAAAATGCTTATAAAACATAAACCAAACGTTGGAGGTGGTCATTTCTTAATACGAAGTAATAAACTCGGCACTCTAAAGCACCCGTGAGCGTTTTTTTCGATGCCAACCTAACCAGAGTGACGGGAGCGGCACAATTCAGAAAAAGTGCTCAGCTCGCCGAGAAAATGCGATTTAAGCAATAAAATTAAAAATGCTTATAAAACATAAACCAAACGTTGGAGGTGGTCATTTCTTAATGCGCAGTAATAAACTCGGCACTCTAAAGCACCCGAGAGCGTTTTTTTCGATGCCAACCTAACCAGAGTGACGGGAGCGGCACAATTCAGAAAAAGCGCTCAGCTCGCCGAGAAAATGCGATTTAAGCAATAAAATTAAAAATGCTTATAAAACATAAACCAAACGTTGGAGGTGGTCATTTCTTAATGCGCAGTAATAAACTCGGCACTCTAAAGCACCCGAGAGCGTTTTTTTCGATGCCAACCTAACCAGAGTGACGGGAGCGGCACAATTCAGAAAAAGTGCTCAGCTCGCCGAGAAAATGCGATTTAAGCAATAAAATTAAAAATGCTTATAAAACATAAACCAAACGTTGGAGGTGGTCATTTCTTCATGCGCAGTGATAAACTCGGCACTCTAGAGCACCCGAGAGCGTTTTTTTCGATGCCAACCTAACCAGAGTGACGGGAGCGGCACAATTCAGAAAAAGCGCTCAGCTCGCCGAGAAAATGCGATTTAAGCAATAAAATTAAAAATGCTTATAAAACATAAACCAAACGTTGGAGGTCATTTCTTCATGCGCAGTGATAAACTCGGCACTCTAAAGCACCCGAGAGCGTTTTTTTCGATGCCAACCTAACCAGAGTGACGGGAGCGGCACAATTCAGAAAAAGTGCTCAGCTCGCCGAGAAAATGCGATTCAAGCAATAAAATTAAAAATGCTTATTAAACATAAACCAAACGTTGGAGGTGGTCATTTCTTCATGCGCAGTGAATAACTCGGCACTCTAAAGCACCCGAGAGCGTTTTTTTCGATGCCAACCTAACCAGAGTGACGGGAGCGGCACAATTCAGAAAAAGTGCTCAGCTCGCCGAGAAAATGCGATTTAAGCAATAAAATTAAAAATGCTTATAAAACATAAACCAAACGTTGGAGGTGGTCATTTCTAAATGCGCAGTAATAAACTCGGCACTCTAAAGCACCCGAGAGCGTTTTTTTCGATGCCTACCTAACCAGAGTGTCGGGAGCGGCACAATTCTGAAAAAGTGCTCAGCTCGCCGAGAAAATGCGATTTAAGCAATAAAATTAAAAATGCTTATTAAACATAAACCAAACGTTGGAGGTGGTCATTTCTTAATGCGCAGTGAATAACTCGGCACTCTAAAGCACCCGAGAGCGTTTTTTTCGATGCCAACCTAACCAGAGTGACGGGAGCGGCACAATTCAGAAAAAGCGCTCAGCTCGCCGAGAAAATGCGATTTAAGCAATAAAATTAAAAATGCTTATTAAACATAAACCAAACATTGGAGGTGGTCATTTCTTCATGCGCAGTGAATAACTCGGCACTCTAAAGCACCCGAGAGCGTTTTTTTCGATGCCAACCTAACCAGAGTGACGGGAGCGGCACAATTCAGAAAAAGCGCTCAGCTCGCCGAGAAAATGCGATTTAAGCAATAAAATTAAAAATGCTTATAAAACATAAACCAAACGTTGGAGGTGGTCATTTCTTCATGCGCAGTGATAAACTCGGCACTCTAAAGCACCCGAGAGCGTTTTTTTCGATGCCAACCTAACCAGAGTGACGGGAGCGGCACAATTCAGAAAAAGTGGTCAGCTCGCCGAGAAAATGCGATTTAAGCAATAAAATTAAAAATCCTTATAAAACATAAACCAAACGTTGGAGGTGGTCATTTCTTCATGCGCAGTGAATAACTCGGCACTCTAAAGCACCCGAGAGCGTTTTTTTCGATGCCAACCTAACCAGAGTGACGGGAGCGGCACAATTCAGAAAAAGTGCTCAGCTCGCCGAGAAAATGCGATTTAAGCAATAAAACTAAAAATGCTTATAAAACATAAACCAAACGTTGGAGGTGGTCATTTCTTAATGCGCAGTAATAAACTCGGCACTCTAAAGCACCCGAGAGCGTTTTTTTCGATGCCAACCTAACCAGAGTGACGGGAGCGGCACAATTCAGAAAAAGTGCTCAGCTCGCCGAGAAAATGCGATTTAAGCAATAACATTAAAAATGCTTATAAAACATAAACCAAACGTTGGAAGTGGTCATTTCTTCATGCGCAGTGATAAACTCGGCACTCTAAAGCTCCCGAGAGCGTTTTTTTCGATGCCAACCTAACCAGAGTTACGGGAGCGGCACAATTCAGAAAAAGCGCTCAGCTCGCCGAGAAAATGCGATTTAAGCAATAAAATTAAAAATGCTTATAAAACATAAACCAAACGTTGGAGTGGTCATTTCTTCATGCGCAGTGATAAACTCGGCACTCTAAAGCACCCGAGAGCGTTTTTTTCGGTGCCAACCTAACCAGAGTGACGGGAGCGGCACAATTCAGAAAAAGCGCTCAGCTCACCGAGAAAATGCGATTTAAGCAATAAAATTAAAAATGCTTATAAAACATAAACCAAACGTTGGAGGTGGTCATTTCTTCATGCGCAGTGATAAACTCGCCACTCTAAAGCACCCGAGAGCGTTTTTTTCGATGCCAACCTAACCAGAGTGACGGGAGCGGCACAATTCAGAAAAAGTGCTCAGCTCGCCGAAAAAATGCGATTTAAGCAATAAAATTAAAAATGCTTATAAAACATAAACCAAACGTTGGAGGTGGTCATTTCTTAATGCGCAGTAATAAACTCGGCACTCTAAAGCACCCGTGAGCGTTTTTTTCGATGCCAACCTAACCAGAGTGACGGGAGCGGCACAATTCAGAAAAAGTGCTCAGCTCGCCGAGAAAATGCGATTTAAGCAATAAAATTAAAAATGCTTATAAAACATAAACCAAACGTTGGAGGTGGTCATTTCTTCATGCGCAGTGATAAAGTCGGCACTCTAAAGCACCCGAGAGCGTTTTTTTCGATGCCAACCTAACCAGAGTGACGGGAGCGGCACAATTCAGAAAAAGTGCTCAGCTCGCCGAGAAAATGCGATTTAAGCAATAAAATTAAAAATGCTTATTAAACATAAACCAAACGTTGGAGGTGGTCATTTCTTCATGCGCAGTGATAAACTCGGCACTCTAAAGCACCCGAGAGCGTTTTTTTCGATGCCAACCTAACCAGAGTGACGGGAGCGGCACAATTCAGAAAAAGTGCTCAGCTCGCCGAGAAAATGCGATTTAAGCAATAAAATTAAAAATGCTCATAAAACATAAACCAAACGTTGGAGGTGGTCATTTCTTCATGCGCAGTGATAAACTCGGCACTCTAAAGCACCCGAGAGCGTTTTTTTCGATGCCAACCTAACCAGAGTGACGGGAGCGGCACAATTCAGAAAAAGTGCTCAGCTCGCCGAGAAAATGCGATTTAGGCAATAAAATTAAAAATGCTTATAAAACATAAACCAAACGTTGGAGGTGGTCATTTCTTAATGCGCAGTAATAAACTCGGCACTCTAAAGCACCAGAGAGCGTTTTTTTCGATGCCAACCTAACCAGAGTGACGGGAGCGGCACAATTCAGAAAAAGCGCTCAGCTCGCAGAGAAAATGCGATTTAAGCAATAAAATTAAAAATGCTTATAAAACATAAACCAAACGTTGGAGGTGGTCATTTCTTCATGCGCAGTGAATAACTCGGCACTCTAAAGCACCCGAGAGCATTTTTTTCGATGCCAAGTGACGGGAGCGGCACAATTCAGAAAAAGTGCTCAGCTCGCCGAGAAAATGCGATTTAAGCAATAAAATTAAAAATGCTTATAAAACATAAACCAAACGTTGGAGGTGGTCATTTCTTAATGCGCAGTAATAAACTCGGCACTCTAAAGCACCCGAGAGCGTTTTTTTCGATGCCAACCTAACCAGAGTGACGGGAGCGGCACAATTCAGAAAAAGTGCTCAGCTCGCCGAGAAAATGCGATTTAAGCAATAAAATTAAAAATGCTTATAAAACATAAACCAAACGTTGGAGGTGGTCATTTCTTAATGCGCATAAACTCGGCACTCTAAAGCACCCGAGAGCGTTTTTTTCGATGCCAACCTAACCAGAGTGACGGGAGCGGCACAATTCAGAAAAAGTGCTCAGCTCGCCGAGAAAATGCGATTTAAGCAATACAATTAAAAATGCTTATTAAACATAAACCAAACGTTGGAGGTGGTCATTTCTTCATGCGCAGTGAATAACTCGGCACTCTAAAGCACCCGATAGCGTTTTTTTCGATGCCAACCTAACCAGAGTGACGGGAGCGGCACAATTCAGAAAAAGTGCTCAGCTCGCCGAGAAAATGCGATTTAAGCAATTAAATTAAAAATGCTTATAAAACATAAACCAAACGTTGGAGGTGGTCATTTCTTAATGCGCAGTAATAAACTCGGCACTCTAAAGCACCCGAGAGCGTTTTTTTCGATGCCAACCTAACCAGAGTGACGGGAGCGGCACAATTCAGAAAAAGTGCTCAGCTCGCCGAGAAAATGCGATTTAAGCAATAAAATTAAAAATGCTTATAAAACATAAACCAAACGTTGGAGGTGGTCATTTCTTAATGCGCAGTAATAAACTCGGCACTCTAAATCACCCGAGACCGTTTTTTTCGATGCCAACCTAACCAGAGTTACGGGAGCGCGCGGCACAATTCAGAAAAAGCGCTCAGCTCGCCGAGAAAATGCGATTTAAGCAATAAAATTAAAAATGCTTATAAAACATAAACCAAACGTTGGAGGTGGTCATTTCTTCATGCGCAGTGAATAACTCGGCACTCTAAAGCACCCGAGAGCGTTTTTTTCGATGCCAACCTAACCAGAGTGACGGGAGCGGCACAATTCAGAAAAAGTGCTCAGCTCGCCGAGAAAATGCGATTTAAGCAATAAAATTAAAAATGCTTATAAAACATAAACCAAACGTTGGAGGTGGTCATTTCTTAATGCGCAGTAATAAACTCGGCACTCTAAAGCACCCGTGAGCGTTTTTTTCGATGCCAACCTAACCAGAGTGACGGGAGCGGCACAATTCAGAAAAAGTGCTCAGCTCGCCGAGAAAATGCGATTTAAGCAATAAAATTAAAAATGCTTATAAAACATAAACCAAACGTTGGAGGTGGTCATTTCTTCATGCGCAGTGATAAAGTCGGCACTCTAAAGCACCCGAGAGCGTTTTTTTCGATGCCAACCTAACCAGAGTGACGGGAGCGGCACAATTCAGAAAAAGTGCTCAGCTCGCCGAGAAAATGCGATTTAAGCAATAAAATTAAAAATGCTTATTAAACATAAACCAAACGTTGGAGGTGGTCATTTCTTCATGCGCAGTGATAAACTCGGCACTCTAAAGCACCCGAGAGCGTTTTTTTCGATGCCAACCTAATCAGAGTGACGGGAGCGGCACAATTCAGAAAAAGTGCTCAGCTCGCCGAGAAAATGCGATTTAAGCAATAAAATTAAAAATGCTTATAAAACATAAACCAAACGTTGGAGGTGGTCATTTCTTAATGCGCAGTAATAAACTCGGCACTCTAAAGCACCCGAGAGCGTTTTTTTCGATGCCAACCTATAACCAGAGTGACGGGAGCGGCACAATTCAGAAAAAGTGCTCAGCTCGCCGAGAAAATGCGATTTAAGCAATAAAATTAAAAATGCTTATTAAACATAAACCAAACGTTGGAGGTGGTCATTTCTTCATGCGCAGTGAATAACTCGGCACTCTAAAGCACCCGAGAGCGTTTTTTTCGATGCCAACCTAACCAGAGTGACGGGAGCGGCACAATTCAGAAAAAGCGCTCAGCTCGCCGAGAAAATGCGATTTAAGCAATAAAATTAAAAATGCTTATAAAACATAAACCAAACGTTGGAGGTGGTCATTTCTTCATGCGCAGTGATAAACTCGGCACTCTAAAGCACCCGAGAGCGTTTTTTTCGATGCCAACCTAACCAGAGTGACGGGAGCGGCACAATTCAGAAAAAGTGCTCAGCTCGCCGAGAAAATGCGATTTAAGCAATAAAATTAAAAATGCTTATTAAACATAAACCAAACGTTGGAGGTGGTCATTTCTTCATGCGCAGTGATAAACTCGGCACTCTAAAGCACCCGAGAGCGTTTTTTTCGATGCCAACCTAACCAGAGTGACGGGAGCGGCACAATTCAGAAGAAGTGCTCAGCTCGCCGAGAAAATGCGATTTAAGCAATAAAATTAAAAATGCTTATAAAACATAAACCAAACGTTGGAGGTGGTCATTTCTTAATGCGCAGTGATAAACTCGGCACTCTAAAGCACCCGAGAGCGTTTTTTTCGGTGCCAACCTAACCAGAGTGACGGGAGCGGCACAATTCAGAATAAGCGCTCAGCTCGCCGAGAAAATGCGATTTAAGCAATAAAATTAAAAATGCTTATAAAACATAAACCAAACGTTGGAGGTGGTCATTTCTTCATGCGCAGTAATAAACTCGGCACTCTAAAGCACCCGAGAGCGTTTTTTTCGATGCCAACCTAACCAGAGTGACGGGAGCGGCACAATTCAGAAAAAGTGCTCAGCTCGCCGAGAAAATGCGATTTAAGCAATAAAATTAAAAATGCTTATAAAACATAAACCAAACGTTGGAGGTGGTCATTTCTTAATGCGCAGTAATAAACTCGGCACTCTAAAGCACCCGAGAGCGTTTTTTTCGATGCCAACCTAACCAGAGTGACGGGAGCGGCACAATTCAGAAAAAGCGCTCAGCTCGCCGAGAAAATGCGATTTAAGCAATAAAATTAAAAATGCTTATAAAACATAAACCAAACGTTGGAGGTGGTCATTTCTTAATGCGCAGTAATAAACTCGGCACTCTAAAGCACCCGAGAGCGTTTTTTTCGATGCCAACCTAACCAGAGTGACGGGAGCGGCACAATTCAGAAAAAGTGCTCAGCTCGCCGAGAAAATGCGATTTAAGCAATAAAATTAAAAATGCTTATAAAACATAAACCAAACGTTGGAGGTGGTAATTTCTTCATGCGCAGTGATAAACTCGGCACTCTAAAGCACCCGAGAGCGTTTTTTTCGATGCCAACCTAACCAGAGTGACGGGAGCGGCACAATTCAGAAAAAGCGCTCAGCTCGCCGAGAAAATGCGATTTAAGCAATAAAATTAAAAATGCTTATTAAACATAAACCAAACGTTGGAGGTGGTCATTTCTTCATGCGCAGTGAATAACTCGGCACTCTAAAGCACCCGAGAGCGTTTTTTTCGATGCCAACCTAACCAGAGTGACGGGAGCGGCACAATTCAGAAAAAGCGCTCAGCTCGCCGAGAAAATGCGATTTAAGCAATAAAATTAAAAATGCTTATAAAACATAAACCAAACGTTGGAGGTGGTCATTTCTTAATGCGCAGTAATAAACTCGGCACTCTAAAGCACCCGAGAGCGTTTTTTTCGATGCCAACCTAACCAGAGTGACGGGAGCGGCACAATTCAGAAAAAGTGCTCAGCTCGCCGAGAAAATGCGATTTAAGCAATAAAATTAAAAATGCTTATTAAACATAAACCAAACGTTGGAGGTGGTCATTTCTTCATGCGCAGTGAATAACTCGGCACTCTAAAGCACCCGATAGCGTTTTTTTCGATGCCAACCGAGTGACGGGAGCGGCACAATTCAGAAAAAGTGCTCAGCTCGCCGAGAAAATGCGATTTAAGCAATAAAATTAAAAATGCTTATAAAACATAAACCAAACGTTGGAGGTGGTCATTTCTTAATGCGCAGTAATAAACTCGGCACTCTAAAGCACCCGAGAGCGTTTTTTTCGATGCCAACCTAACCAGAGTGACGGGAGCGGCACAATTCAGAAAAAGTGCTCAGCTCGCCGAGAAAATGCGATTTAAGCAATAAGATTAAAAATGCTTATAAAACATAAACCAAACGTTGGAGGTGATCATTTCTTCATGCGCAGTGAATAACTCGGCACTCTAAAGCACCCGAGAGCGTTTTTTTCGATGCCAACCTAACCAGAGTGACGGGAGCGGCACAATTCAGAAAAAGTGCTCAGCTCGCCGAGAAAATGCGATTTAAGCAATAAAATTAAAAATGCTTATAAAACATAAACCAAACGTTGGAGGTGGTCATTTCTTCATGCGCAGTGAATAACTCGGCACTCTAAAGCACCCGAGAGCGTTTTTTTCGATGCCAACCTAACCAGAGTGACGGGAGCGGCACAATTCAGAAAAAGTGCTCAGCTCGCCGAGAAAATGCGATTTAAGCAATAAAATTAAAAATGCTTATAAAACATAAACCAAACGTTGGAGGTGGTCATTTCTTAATACGAAGTAATAAACTCGGCACTCTAAAGCACCCGTGAGCGTTTTTTTCGATGCCAACCTAACCAGAGTGACGGGAGCGGCACAATTCAGAAAAAGTGCTCAGCTCGCCGAGAAAATGCGATTTAAGCAATAAAATTAAAAATGCTTATAAAACATAAACCAAACGTTGGAGGTGGTCATTTCTTAATGCGCAGTAATAAACTCGGCACTCTAAAGCACCCGAGAGCGTTTTTTTCGATGCCAACCTAACCAGAGTGACGGGAGCGGCACAATTCAGAAAAAGCGCTCAGCTCGCCGAGAAAATGCGATTTAAGCAATAAAATTAAAAATGCTTATAAAACATAAACCAAACGTTGGAGGTGGTCATTTCTTAATGCGCAGTAATAAACTCGGCACTCTAAAGCACCCGAGAGCGTTTTTTTCGATGCCAACCTAACCAGAGTGACGGGAGCGGCACAATTCAGAAAAAGTGCTCAGCTCGCCGAGAAAATGCGATTTAAGCAATAAAATTAAAAATGCTTATAAAACATAAACCAAACGTTGGAGGTGGTCATTTCTTCATGCGCAGTGATAAACTCGGCACTCTAAAGCACCCGAGAGCGTTTTTTTCGATGCCAACCTAACCAGAGTGACGGGAGCGGCACAATTCAGAAAAAGTGCTCAGCTCGCCGAGAAAATGCGATTTAAGCAATAAAATTAAAAATGCTTATAAAACATAAACCAAACGTTGGAGGTGGTCATTTCTTCATGCGCAGTGATAAACTCGGCATTCTAGAGCACCCGAGAGCGTTTTTTTCGATGCCAACCTAACCAGAGTGACGGGAGCGGCACAATTCAGAAAAAGCGCTCAGCTCGCCGAGAAAATGCGATTTAAGCAATAAAATTAAAAATGCTTATAAAACATAAACCAAACGTTGGAGGTCATTTCTTCATGCGCAGTGATAAACTCGGCACTCTAAAGCACCCGAGAGCGTTTTTTTCGATGCCAACCTAACCAGAGTGACGGGAGCGGCACAATTCAGAAAAAGTGCTCAGCTCGCCGAGAAAATGCGATTCAAGCAATAAAATTAAAAATGCTTATTAAACATAAACCAAACGTTGGAGGTGGTCATTTCTTCATGCGCAGTGAATAACTCGGCACTCTAAAGCACCCGAGAGCGTTTTTTTCGATGCCAACCTAACCAGAGTGACGGGAGCGGCACAATTCAGAAAAAGTGGTCAGCTCGCCGAGAAAATGCGATTTAAGCAATAAAATTAAAAATGCTTATAAAACATAAACCAAACGTTGGAGGTGGTCATTTCTTCATGCGCAGTGAATAACTCGGCACTCTAAAGCACCCGAGAGCGTTTTTTTCGATGCCAACCTAACCAGAGTGACGGGAGCGGCACAATTCAGAAAAAGTGCTCAGCTCGCCGAGAAAATGCGATTTAAGCAATAAAATTAAAAATGCTTATAAAACATAAACCAAACGTTGGAGGTGGTCATTTCTTAATGCGCAGTAATAAACTCGGCACTCTAAAGCACCCGAGAGCGTTTTTTTCGATGCCAACCTAACCAGAGTGACGGGAGCGGCACAATTCAGAAAAAGTGCTCAGCTCGCCGAGAAAATGCGATTTAAGCAATAAAATTAAAAATGCTTATAAAACATAAACCAAACGTTGGAAGTGGTCATTTCTTCATGCGCAGTGATAAACTCGGCACTCTAAAGCACCCGAGAGCGTTTTTTTCGATGCCAACCTAACCAGAGTTACGGGAGCGGCACAATTCAGAAAAAGCGCTCAGCTCGCCGAGAAAATGCGATTTAAGCAATAAAATTAAAAATGCTTATAAAACATAAACCAAACGTTGGAGTGGTCATTTCTTCATGCGCAGTGATAAACTCGGCACTCTAAAGCACCCGAGAGCGTTTTTTTCGGTGCCAACCTAACCAGAGTGACGGGAGCGGCACAATTCAGAAAAAGCGCTCAGCTCGCCGAGAAAATGCGATTTAAGCAATAAAATTAAAAATGCTTATAAAACATAAACCAAACGTTGGAGGTGGTCATTTCTTCATGCGCAGTGATAAACTCGGCACTCTAAAGCACCCGAGAGCGTTTTTTTCGATGCCAACCTAACCAGAGTGACGGGAGCGGCACAATTCAGAAAAAGTGCTCAGCTCGCCGAGAAAATGCGATTTAAGCAATAAAATTAAAAATGCTTATAAAACATAAACCAAACGTTGGAGGTGGTCATTTCTTCATGCGCAGTGAATAACTCGGCACTCTAAAGCACCCGAGAGCGTTTCTTTCGATGCCAACCTAACCAGAGTGACGGGAGCGGCACAATTCAGAAAAAGTGCTCAGCTCGCCGAAAAAATGCGATTTAAGCAATAAAATTAAAAATGCTTATAAAACATAAACCAAACGTTGGAGGTGGTCATTTCTTAATGCGCAGTAATAAACTCGGCACTCTAAAGCACCCGTGAGCGTTTTTTTCGATGCCAACCTAAGCAGAGTGACGGGAGCGGCACAATTCAGAAAAAGTGCTCAGCTCGCCGAGAAAATGCGATTTAAGCAATAAAATTAAAAATGCTTATAAAACATAAACCAAACGTTGGAGGTGGTCATTTCTTCATGCGCAGTGATAAAGTCGGCACTCTAAAGCACCCGAGAGCGTTTTTTTCGATGCCAACCTAACCAGAGTGACGGGAGCGGCACAATTCAGAAAAAGTGCTCAGCTCGCCGAGAAAATGCGATTTAAGCAATAAAATTAAAAATGCTTATTAAACATAAACCAAACGTTGGAGGTGGTCATTTCTTCATGCGCAGTGATAAACTCGGCACTCTAAAGCACCCGAGAGCGTTTTTTTCGATGCCAACCTAACCAGAGTGACGGGAGCGGCACAATTCAGAAAAAGTGCTCAGCTCGCCGAGAAAATGCGATTTAAGCAATAAAATTAAAAATGCTTATAAAACATAAACCAAACGTTGGAGGTGGTCATTTCTTCATGCGCAGTGATAAACTCGGCACTCTAAAGCACCCGAGAGCGTTTTTTTCGATGCCAACCTAACCAGAGTGACGGGAGCGGCACAATTCAGAAAAAGTGCTCAGCTCGCCGAGAAAATGCGATTTAGGCAATAAAATTAAAAATGCTTATAAAACATAAACCAAACGTTGGAGGTGGTCATTTCTTAATGCGCAGTAATAAACTCGGCACTCTAAAGCACCCGAGAGCGTTTTTTTCGATGCCAACCTAACCAGAGTGACGGGAGCGGCACAATTCAGAAAAAGCGCTCAGCTCGCCGAGAAAATGCGATTTAAGCAATAAAATTAAAAATGCTTATAAAACATAAACCAAACGTTGGAGGTGGTCATTTCTTCATGCGCAGTGAATAACTCGGCACTCTAAAGCACCCGAGAGCATTTTTTTCGATGCCAAGTGACGGGAGCGGCACAATTCAGAAAAAGTGCTCAGCTCGCCGAGAAAATGCGATTTAAGCAATAAAATTAAAAATGCTTATTAAACATAAACCAAACGTTGGAGGTGGTCATTTCTTCATGCGCAGTGAATAACTCGGCACTCTAAAGCACCCGAGAGCGTTTTTTTCGATGCCAACCTAACCAGAGTGACGGGAGCGGCACAATTCAGAAAAAGCGCTCAGCTCGCCGAGAAAATGCGATTTAAGCAATAAAATTAAAAATGCTTATAAAACATAAACCAAACGTTGGAGGTGGTCATTTCTTAATGCGCAGTAATAAACTCGGCACTCTAAAGCACCCGAGAGCGTTTTTTTCGATGCCAACCTAACCAGAGTGACGGGAGCGGCACAATTCAGAAAAAGTGCTCAGCTCGCCGAGAAAATGCGATTTAAGCAATAAAATTAAAAATGCTTATAAAACATAAACCAAACGTTGGAGGTGGTCATTTGTTAATGCGCAGTAATAAACTCGGCACTCTAAAGCACCCGAGAGCGTTTTTTTCGATGCCAACCTAACCAGAGTGACGGGAGCGGCACAATTCAGAAAAAGTGCTCAGCTCGCCGAGAAAATGCGATTTAAGCAATAAAATTAAAAATGCTTATTAAACATAAACCAAACGTTGAAGGTGGTCATTTCTTCATGCGCAGTGAATAACTCGGCACTCTAAAGCACCCGATAGCGTTTTTTTCGATGCCAACCTAACCAGAGTGACGGGAGCGGCACAATTCAGAAAAAGTGCTCAGCTCGCCGAGAAAATGCGATTTAAGCAATAAAATTAAAAATGCTTATAAAACATAAACCAAACGTTGGAGGTGGTCATTTCTTAATGCGCAGTAATAAACTCGGCACTCTAAAGCACCCGAGAGCGTTTTTTTCGATGCCAACCTAACCAGAGTGACGGGAGCGGCACAATTCAGAAAAAGTGCTCAGCTCGCCGAGAAAATGCGATTTAAGCAATAAAATTAAAAATGCTTATAAAACATAAACCAAACGTTGGAGGTGGTCATTTCTTAATGCGCAGTAATAAACTCGGCACTCTAAAGCACCCGAGAGCGTTTTTTTCGATGCCAACCTAACCAGAGTGACGGGAGCGGCACAATTCAGAAAAAGCGCTCAGCTCGCCGAGAAAATGCGATTTAAGCAATAAAATTAAAAATGCTTATAAAACATAAACCAAACGTTGGAGGTGGTCATTTCTTCGTGCGCAGTGAATAACTCGGCACTCTAAAGCACCCGAGAGCGTTTTTTTCGATGCCAACCTAACCAGAGTGACGGGAGCGGCACAATTCAGAAAAAGTGCTCAGCTCGCCGAGAAAATGCGATTTAAGCAATAAAATTAAAAATGCTTATTAAACATAAACCAAACGTTGGAGGTGGTCATTTCTTCATGCGCAGTGAATAACTCGGCACTCTAAAGCACCCGATAGCGTTTTTTTCGATGCCAACCTAACCAGAGTGACGGGAGCGGCACAATTCAGAAAAAGTGCTCAGCTCGCCGAGAAAATGCGATTTAAGCAATAAAATTAAAAATGCTTATTAAACATAAACCAAACAATGGAGGTGGTCATTTCTTCATGCGCAGTGAATAACTCGGCACTCTAAAGCACCCGAGAGCGTTTTTTTCGATGCCAACCTAACCAGAGTGACGGGAGCGGCACAATTCAGAAAAAGCGCTCAGCTCGCCGAGAAAATGCGATTTAAGCAATAAAATTAAAAATGCTTATAAAACATAAACCAAACGTTGGAGGTGGTCATTTCTTCATGCGCAGTGATAAACTCGGCACTGTAAAGCACCCGAGAGCGTTTTTTTCGATGCCAACCTAACCAGAGTGACGGGAGCGGCACAATTCAGAAAAAGTGCTCAGCTCGCCGAGAAAATGCGATTTAAGCAATAAAATTAAAAATGCTTATAAAACATAAACCAAACGTTGGAGGTGGTCATTTCTTCATGCGCAGTGAATAACTCGGCACTCTAAAGCACGCGAGAGCGTTTTTTTCGATGCCAACCTAACCAGAGTGACGGGAGCGGCACAATTCAGAAAAAGCGCTCAGCTCGCCGAGAAAATGCGATTTAAGCAATAAAATTAAAAATGCTTATAAAACATAAACCAAACGTTGGAGGTGGTCATTTCTTCATGCGCAGTGATAAACTCGGCACTCTAAAGCACCCGAGAGCGTTTTTTTCGATGCCAACCTAACCAGAGTGACGGGAGCGGCACAATTCAGAAAAAGTGCTCAGCTCGCCGAGAAAATGCGATTTAAGCAATAAAATTAAAAATGCTTATAAAACATAAACCAAACGTTGGAGGTAGTCATTTCTTAATGCGCAGTAATAAACTCGGCACTCTAAAGCACCCGAGAGCGTTTTTTTCGATGCCAACCTAACCAGAGTGACGGGAGCGGCACAATTCAGAAAAAGCGCTCAGCTCGCCGAGAAAATGCGATTTAAGCAATAAAATTAAAAATGCTTATAAAACATAAACCAAACGTTGGAGGTGGTCATTTCTTCGTGCGCAGTGAATAACTCGGCACTCTAAAGCACCCGAGAGCGTTTTTTTCGATGCCAACCTAACCAGAGTGACGGGAGCGGCACAATTCAGAAAAAGTGCTCAGCTCGCCGAGAAAATGCGATTTAAGCAATAAAATTAAAAATGCTTATAAAACTTAAACCAAACGTTGGAGGTGGTCATTTCTTAATGCGCAGTAATAAACTCGGCACTCTAAAGCACCCGAGAGCGTTTTTTTCGATGCCAACCTAACCAGAGTGACGGGAGCGGCACAATTCAGAAAAAGTGCTCAGCTCGCCGAGAAAATGCGATTTAAGCAATAAAATTAAAAATGCTTATTAAACATAAACCAAACGTTGGAGGTGGTCATTTCTTCATGCGCAGTGAATAACTCGGCACTCTAAAGCACCCGAGAGCGTTTTTTTCGATGCCAACCTAACCAGAGTGACGGGAGCGGCACAATTCAGAAAAAGCGCTCAGCTCGCCGAGAAAATGCGATTTAAGCAATAAAATTAAAAATGCTTATAAAACATAAACCAAACGTTGGAGGTGGTCATTTCTTAATGCGCAGTAATAAACTCGGCACTCTAAAGCACCCGAGAGCGTTTTTTTCGATGCCAACCTAACCAGAGTGACGGGAGCGGCACAATTCAGAAAAAGTGCTCAGCTCGCCGAGAAAATGCGATTTAAGCAATAAAATTAAAAATGCTTATTAAACATAAACCAAACGTTGGAGGTGGTCATTTCTTCATGCGCAGTGAATAACTCGGCACTCTAAAGCACCCGATAGCGTTTTTTTCGATGCCAACCTAACCAGAGTGACGGGAGCGGCGCAATTCAGAAAAAGTGCTCAGCTCGCCGAGAAAATGCGATTTAAGCAATACAATTAAAAATGCTTATAAAACATAAACCAAACGTTGGAGGTGGTCATTTCTTAATGCGCAGTAATAAACTCGGCACTCTAAAGCACCCGAGAGCGTTTTTTTCGATGCCAACCTAACCAGAGTGACGGGAGCGGCACAATTCAGAAAAAGTGCTCAGCTCGCCGAGAAACTGCGATTTAAGCAATAAAATTAAAAATGCTTATAAAACATAAACCAAAGGTTGGAGGTGGTCATTTCTTAATGCGCAGTAATAAACTCGGCACTCTAAAGCACCCGAGAGCGTTTTTTTCGATGCCAACCTAACCAGAGTGACGGGAGCGGCACAATTCAGAAAAAGCGCTCAGCTCGCCGAGAAAATGCGATTTAAGCAATAAAATTAAAAATGCTTATAAAACATAAACCAAACGTTGGAGGTGGTCATTTCTTCATGCGCAGTGATAAACTCGGCACTCTAAAGCACCCGAGAGCGTTTTTTTCGATGCCAACCTAACCAGAGTGACGGGAGCGGCACAATTCAGAAAAAGTGCTCAGCTCGCCGAGAAAATGCGATTTAAGCAATAAAATTAAAAATGCTTATAAAACATAAACCAAACGTTGGAGGTGGTCATTTCTTAATGCGCAGTAATAAACTCGGCCCTCTAAAGCACCCGAGAGCGTTTTTTTCGATGCCAACCTAACCAGAGTGACGGGAGCGGCACAATTCAGAAAAAGTGCTCAGCTCGCCGAGAAAATGCGATTTAAGCAATAAAATTAAAAATGCTTATAAAACATAAACCAAACGTTGGAGGTGGTCATTTCTTAATGCGCAGTAATAAACTCGGCACTCTAAAGCACCCGAGAGCGTTTTTTTCGATGCCAACCTAACCAGAGTGACGGGAGCGGCACAATTCAGAAAAAGTGCTCAGCTCGCCGAGAAAATGCGATTTAAGCAATAAAATTAAAAATGCTTATTAAACATAAACCAAACGTTGGAGGTGGTCATTTCTTCATGCGCAGTGAATAACTCGGCACTCTAAAGCACCCGAGAGCGTTTTTTTCGATGCCAACCTAACCAGAGTGACGGGAGCGGCACAATTCAGAAAAAGCGCTCAGCTCGCCGAGAAAATGCGATTTAAGCAATAAAATTAAAAATGCTTATAAAACATAAACCAAACGTTGGAGGTGGTCATTTCTTAATGCGCAGTAATAAACTCGGCACTCTAAAGCACCCGAGAGCGTTTTTTTCGATGCCAACCTAACCAGAGTGACGGGAGCGGCACAATTCAGAAAAAGTGCTCAGCTCGCCGAGAAAATGCGATTTAAGCAATAAAATTAAAAATGCTTATAAAACATAAACCAAACGTTGGAAGTGGTCATTTCTTCATGCGCAGTGATAAACTCGGCACTCTAAAGCACCCGAGAGCGTTTTTTTCGATGCCAACCTAACCAGAGTGACGGGAGCGGCACAATTCAGAAAAAGCGCTCAGCTCGCCGAGAAAATGCGATTTAAGCAATAAAATTAAAAATGCTTATAAAACATAAACCAAACGTTGGAGGTGGTCATTTCTTCATGCGCAGTGATAAACTCGGCACTCTAAAGCACCCGAGAGCGTTTTTTTCGATGCCAACCTAACCAGAGTGACGGGAGCGGCACAATTCAGAAAAAGTGCTCAGCTCGCCGAGAAAATGCGATTTAAGCAATAAAATTAAAAATGCTTATAAAACATAAACCAAACGTTGGAGGTGGTCATTTCTTCATGCGCAGTGAATAACTCGGCACTCTAAAGCACCCGAGAGCGTTTTTTTCGATGCCAACCTAACCAGAGTGACGGGAGCGGCACAATTCAGAAAAAGTGCTCAGCTCGCCGAGAAAATGCGATTTAAGCAATAAAATTAAAAATGCTTATAAAACATAAACCAAACGTTGGAGGTGGTCATTTCTTAATACGAAGTAATAAACTCGGCACTCTAAAGCACCCGTGAGCGTTTTTTTCGATGCCAACCTAACCAGAGTGACGGGAGCGGCACAATTCAGAAAAAGTGCTCAGCTCGCCGAGAAAATGCGATTTAAGCAATAAAATTAAAAATGCTTATAAAACATAAACCAAACGTTGGAGGTGGTCATTTCTTAATGCGCAGTAATAAACTCGGCACTCTAAAGCACCCGAGAGCGTTTTTTTCGATGCCAACCTAACCAGAGTGACGGGAGCGGCACAATTCAGAAAAAGCGCTCAGCTCGCCGAGAAAATGCGATTTAAGCAATAAAATTAAAAATGCTTATAAAACATAAACCAAACGTTGGAGGTGGTCATTTCTTAATGCGCAGTAATAAACTCGGCACTCTAAAGCACCCGAGAGCGTTTTTTTCGATGCCAACCTAACCAGAGTGACGGGAGCGGCACAATTCAGAAAAAGTGCTCAGCTCGCCGAGAAAATGCGATTTAAGCAATAAAATTAAAAATGCTTATTAAACATAAACCAAACGTTGGAGGTTGATATTTCTTCATGCGCAATGAATAACTCGGCACTCTAAAGCACCCGAGAGCGTTTTTTTCGATGCCAACCTAACCAGAGTGACGGGAGCGGCACAATTCAGAAAAAGTGCTCAGCTCGCCGAGAAAATGCGATTTAAGCAATAAAATTAAAAATGCTTATAAAACATAAACCAAACGTTGGAGGTGGTCATTTCTTAATGCGCAGTAATAAACTCGGCACTCTAAAGCACCCGAGAGCGTTTTTTTCGATGCCAACCTAACCAGAGTGACGGGAGCGGCACAATTCAGAAAAAGCGCTCAGCTCGCCGAGAAAATGCGATTTAAGCAATAAAATTAAAAATGCTTATAAAACATAAACCAAACGTTGGAGGTGGTCATTTCTTCATGCGCAGTGAATAACTCGGCACTCTAAAGCACCCGAGAGCGTTTTTTTCGATGCCAACCTAACCAGAGTGACGGGAGAGGCACAATTCAGAAAAAGCGCTCAGCTCGCCGAGAAAATGCGATTTAAGCAATAAAATTAAAAATGCTTATAAAACATAAACCAAACGTTGGAGGTGGTCATTTCTTCATGCGCAGTGATAAACTCGGCACTCTAAAGCACCCGAGAGCGTTTTTTTCGATGCCAACCTAACCAGAGTGACGGGAGCGGCACAATTCAGAAAAAGTGCTCAGCTCGCCGAGAAAATGCGATTTAAGCAATAAAATTAAAAATGCTTATAAAACATAAACCAAACGTTGGAGGTGGTCATTTCTTCATGCGCAGTGATAAACTCGGCACTCTAGAGCACCCGAGAGCGTTTTTTTCGATGCCAACCTAACCAGAGTGACGGGAGCGGCACAATTCAGAAAAAGCGCTCAGCTCGCCGAGAAAATGCGATTTAAGCAATAAAATTAAAAATGCTTATAAAACATAAACCAAACGTTGGAGGTCATTTCTTCATGCGCAGTGATAAACTCGGCACTCTAAAGCACCCGAGAGCGTTTTTTTCGATGCCAACCTAACCAGAGTGACGGGAGCGGCACAATTCAGAAAAAGTGCTCAGCTCGCCGAGAAAATGCGATTCAAGCAATAAAATTAAAAATGCTTATTAAACATAAACCAAACGTTGGAGGTGGTCATTTCTTCATGCGCAGTGAATAACTCGGCACTCTAAAGCACCCGAGAGCGTTTTTTTCGATGCCAACCTAACCAGAGTGACGGGAGCGGCACAATTCAGAAAAGGTGCTCAGCTCGCCGAGAAAATGCGATTTAAGCAATAAAATTAAAAATGCTTATAAAACATAAACCAAACGTTGGAGGTGGTCATTTCTTAATGCGCAGTAATAAACTCGGCACTCTAAAGCACCCGAGAGCGTTTTTTTCGATGCCAACCTAACCAGAGTGACGGGAGCGGCACAATTCAGAAAAAGCGCTCAGCTCGCCGAGAAAATGCGATTCAAGCAATAAAATTAAAAATGCTTATAAAACATAAACCAAACGTTGGAGGTGGTCATTTCTTCGTGCGCAGTGAATAACTCGGCACTCTAAAGCACCCGAGAGCGTTTTTTTCGATGCCAACCTAACCAGAGTGACGGGAGCGGCACAATTCAGAAAAAGTGCTCAGCTCGCCGAGAAAATGCGATTTAAGCAATAAAATTAAAAATGCTTATTAAACATAAACCAAACGTTGGAGGTGGTCATTTCTTCATGCGCAGTGAATAACTCGGCACTCTAAAGCACCCGATAGCGTTTTGTTCGATGCCAACCTAACCAGAGTGACGGGAGCGGCACAATTCAGAAAAAGTGCTCAGCTCGCCGAGAAAATGCGATTTAAGCAATAAAATTAAAAATGCTTATTAAACATAAACCAAACGGTGGAGGTGGTCATTTCTTCATGCGCAGTGAATAACTCGGCACTCTAAAGCACCCGAGAGCGTTTTTTTCGATGCCAACCTAACCAGAGTGACGGGAGCGGCACAATTCAGAAAAAGCGCTCAGCTCGCCGAGAAAATGCGATTTAAGCAATAAAATTAAAAATGCTTATTAAACATAAACCAAACGTTGGAGGTGGTCATTTCTTCATGCGCAGTGAATAACTCGGCACTCTAAAGCACCCGAGAGCGTTTTTTTCGATGCCAACCTAACCAGAGTGACGGGAGCGGCACAATTCAGAAAAAGCGCTCAGCTCGCCGAGAAAATGCGATTTAAGCAATAAAATTAAAAATGCTTATAAAACATAAACCAAACGTTGGAGGTGGTCATTTCTTCATGCGCAGTGATAAACTCGGCACTCTAAAGCACCCGAGAGCGTTTTTTTCGATGCCAACCTAACCAGAGTGACGGGAGCGGCACAATTCAGAAAAAGTGCTCAGCTCGCCGAGAAAATGCGATTTAAGCAATAAAATTAAAAATGCTTATAAAACATAAACCAAACGTTGGAGGTGGTCATTTCTTCATGCGCAGTGAATAACTCGGCACTCTAAAGCACCCGAGAGCATTTTTTTCGATGCCAACCTAACCAGAGTGACGGGAGCGGCACAATTCAGAAAAGGTGCTCAGCTCGCCGAGAAAATGCGATTTAAGCAATAAAATTAAAAATGCTTATAAAACATAAACCAAACGTTGGAGGTGGTCATTTCTTAATGCGCAGTAATAAACTCAGCACTCTAGAGCACCCGAGAGCGTTTTTTTCGATGCCAACCTAACCAGAGTGACGGGAGCGGCACAATTCAGAAAAAGTGCTCAGCTCGCCGAGAAAATGCGATTTAAGCAATAAAATTAAAAATGCTTATAAAACATAAACCAAACGTTGGAAGTGGTCATTTCTTCATGCGCAGTGATAAACTCGGCACTCTAAAGCACCCGAGAGCGTTTTTTTCGATGCCAACCTAACCAGAGTTACGGGAGCGGCACAATTCAGAAAAAGAGCTCAGCTCGCCGAGAAAATGCGATTTAAGCAATAAAATTAAAAATGCTTATGAAACATAAACCAAACGTTGGAAGTGGTCATTTCTTCATGCGCAGTGATAAACTCGGCACTCTAAAGCACCCGAGAGCGTTTGTTTCGATGCCAACCTAACCAGAGTTACGGGAGCGGCACAATTCAGAAAAAGCGCTCAGCTCGCCGAGAAAATGCGATTTAAGCAATAAAATTAAAAATGCTTATTAAACATAAACCAAACGTTGGAGGTGGTCATTTCTTCATGCGCAGTGAATAACTCGGCACTCTAAAGCACCCGAGAGCGTTTTTTTCGATGCCAACCTAACCAGAGTGACGGGAGCGGCACAATTCAGAAAA
Source organism: Syngnathus typhle (assembly GCF_033458585.1). Lineage (NCBI taxonomy): Eukaryota > Metazoa > Chordata > Actinopteri > Syngnathiformes > Syngnathidae > Syngnathus > Syngnathus typhle. Next base: position 102,920 of record NW_026871955.1, on the reverse strand, counting down.
AGCGCTCAGCTCGCCGAGAAAATGCGATTTAAGCAATAAAATTAAAAATGCTTATAAAACATAAACCAAACGTTGGAGGTGGTCATTTCTTCATGCGCAGTGATAAACTCGGCACTCTAAAGCACCCGAGAGCGTTTTTTTCGATGCCAACCTAACCAGAGTGACGGGAGCGGCACGATTCAGAAAAAGTGCTCAGCTCGCCGAGAAAATGCGATTTAAGCAATAAAATTAAAAATGCTTATAAAACATAAACCAAACGTTGGAGGTGGTCATTTCTTCATGCGCAGTGAATAACTCGGCACTCTAAAGCACCCGAGAGCGTTTTTTTCGATGCCAACCTAACCAGAGTGACGGGAGCGGCACAATTCAGAAAAAGTGCTCAGCTCGCCGAGAAAATGCGATTCAAGCAATAAAATTAAAAATGCTTATAAAACATAAACCAAACGTTGGAGGTGGTCATTTCTTAATGCGCAGTAATAAACTCGGCACTCTAGATCACCCGAGAGCGTTTTTTTCGATGCCAACCTAACCAGAGTGACGGGAGCGGCACAATTCAGAAAAAGTGCTCAGCTCGCCGAGAAAATGCGATTTAAGCAATAAAATTAAAAATGCTTATAAAACATAAACCAAACGTTGGAGGTGGTCATTTCTTCATGCGCAGTGATAAACTCGGCACTCTAAAGCACCCGAGAGCGTTTTTTTCGATGCCAACCTAACCAGAGTGACGGGAGCGGCACAATTCAGAAAAAGCGCTCAGCTCGCCGAGAAAATGCGATTTAAGCAATAAAATTAAAAATGCTTATAAAACATAAACCAAACGTTGGAGGTGGTCATTTCTTCATGCGCAGTGATAAACTCGGCACTCTAAAGCACCCGAGAGCGTTTTTTTCGATGCCAACCTAACCAGAGTGACGGGAGCGGCACAATTCAGAAAAAGTGCTCAGCTCGCCGAGAAAATGCGATTCAAGCAATAAAATTAAAAATGCTTATTAAACATAAACCAAACGTTGGAGGTGGTCATTTCTTCATGCGCAGTGAATAACTCGGCACTCTAAAGCACCCGAGAGCGTTTTTTTCGATGCCAACCTAACCAGAGTGACGGGAGCGGCACAATTCAGAAAAAGTGCTCAGCTCGCCGAGAAAATGCGATTTAAGCAATAAAATTAAAAATGCTTATAAAACATAAACCAAACGTTGGAGGTGGTCATTTCTTAATGCGCAGTAATAAACTCGGCACTCTAAAGCACCCGAGAGCGTTTTTTTCGATGCCAACCTAACCAGAGTGACGGGAGCGGCACAATTCAGAAAAAGTGCTCAGCTCGCCGAGAAAATGCGATTTAAGCAATAAAATTAAAAATGCTTATAAAACATAAACCAAACGTTGGAGGTGGTCATTTCTTAATGCGCAGTAATAAACTCGGCACTCTAAAGCACCCGAGAGCGTTTTTTTCGATGCCAACCTAACCAGAGTGACGGGAGCGGCACAATTCAGAAAAAGTGCTCAGCTCGCCGAGAAAATGCGATTTAAGCAATAAAATTAAAAATGCTTATAAAACATAAACCAAACGTTGGAGGTGGTCATTTCTTAATGCGCAGTAATAAACTCGGCACTCTAAAGCACCCGAGAGCGTTTTTTTCGATGCCAACCTAACCAGAGTGACGGGAGCGGCACAATTCAGAAAAAGCGCTCAGCTCGCCGAGAAAATGCGATTTAAGCAATAAAATTAAAAATGCTTATAAAACATAAACCAAACGTTGGAGGTGGTCATTTCCTAATGCGCAGTAATAAACTCGGCACTCTAAAGCACCCGAGAGCGTTTTTTTCGATGCCAACCTAACCAGAGTGACGGGAGCGGCACAATTCAGAAAAAGTGCTCAGCTCGCCGAGAAAATGCGATTTAAGCAATAAAATTAAAAATGCTTATAAAACATAAACCAAACGTTGGAGGTGGTCATTTCTTAATGCGCAGTAATAAACTCGGCACTCTAGAGCACCCGAGAGCGTTTTTTTCGATGCCAACCTAACCAGAGTGACGGGAGCGGCACAATTCAGAAAAAGTGCTCAGCTCGCCGAGAAAATGCGATTTAAGCAATAAAATTAAAAATGCTTATAAAACATAAACCAAACGTTGGAGGTGGTCATTTCTCAATGCGCAGTAATAAACTCGGCACTCTAAAGCACCCGAGAGCGTTTTTTTCGATGCCAACCTAACCAGAGTGACGGGAGCGGCACAATTCAGAAAAAGTGCTCAGCTCGCCGAGAAAATGCGATTCAAGCAATAAAATTAAAAATGCTTATAAAACATAAACCAAACGTTGGAGGTGGTCATTTCTTAATGCGCAGTAATAAACTCGGCACTCTAAAGCACCCGAGAGCGTTTTTTTCGATGCCAACCTAACCAGAGTGACGGGAGCGGCACAATTCAGAAAAAGCGCTCAGCTCGCCGAGAAAATGCGATTTAAGCAATAAAATTAAAAATGCTTATAAAACATAAACCAAACGTTGGAGGTGGTCATTTCTTCATGCGCAGTGATAAACTCGGCACTCTAAAGCACCCGAGAGCGTTTTTTTCGATGCCAACCTAACCAGAGTGACGGGAGCGGCACAATTCAGAAAAAGTGCTCAGCTCGCCGAGAAAATGCGATTCAAGCAATAAAATTAAAAATGCTTATTAAACATAAACCAAACGTTGGAGGTGGTCATTTCTTCATGCGCAGTGAATAACTCGGCACTCTAAAGCACCCGAGAGCGTTTTTTTCGATGCCAACCTAACCAGAGTGACGGGAGCGGCACAATTCAGAAAAAGTGCTCAGCTCGCCGAGAAAATGCAATTTAAGCAATAAAATTAAAAATGCTTATAAAACATAAACCAAACGTTGGAGGTGGTCATTTCTTAATGCGCAGTAATAAACTCGGCACTCTAAAGCACCCGAGAGCGTTTTTTTCGATGCCTACCTACAGAGTGACGGGAGCGGCACAATTCAGAAAAAGTGCTCAGCTCGCCGAGAAAATGCGATTTAAGCAATAAAATTAAAAATGCTTATTAAACATAAACCAAACGTTGGAGGTGGTCATTTCTTAATGCGCAGTGAATAACTCGGCACTCTAAAGCACCCGAGAGCGTTTTTTTCGATGCCAACCTAACCAGAGTGACGGGAGCGGCACAATTCAGAAAAAGCGCTCAGCTCGCCGAGAAAATGCGATTTAAGCAATAAAATTAAAAATGCTTATTAAACATAAACCAAACATTGGAGGTGGTCATTTCTTCATGCGCAGTGAATAACTCGGCACTCTAAAGCACCCGAGAGCGTTTTTTTCGATGCCAACCTAACCAGAGTGACGGGAGCGGCACAATTCAGAAAAAGCGCTCAGCTCGCCGAGAAAATGCGATTTAAGCAATAAAATTAAAAATGCTTATAAAACATAAACCAAACGTTGGAGGTGGTCATTTCTTCATGCGCAGTGATAAACTCGGCACTCTAAAGCACCCGAGAGCGTTTTTTTCGATGCCAACCTAACCAGAGTGACGGGAGCGGCACAATTCAGAAAAAGTGCTCAGCTCGCCGAGAAAATGCGATTTAAGCAATAAAATTAAAAATGCTTATAAAACATAAACCAAACGTTGGAGGTGGTCATTTCTTCATGCGCAGTGAATAACTCGGCACTCTAAAGCACCCGAGAGCGTTTGTTTCGATGCCAACCTAACCAGAGTTACGGGAGCGGCACAATTCAGAAAAAGCGCTCAGCTCGCCGAGAAAATGCGATTTAAGCAATAAAATTAAAAATGCTTATTAAACATAAACCAAACGTTGGAGGTTGTCATTTCTTCATGCGCAGTGAATAACTCGGCACTCTAAAGCACCCGAGAGCGTTTTTTTCGATGCCAACCTAACCAGAGTGACGGGAGCGGCACAATTCAGAAAAAGTGCTCAGCTCGCCGAGAAAATGCGATTCAAGCAATAAAATTAAAAATGCTTATAAAACATAAACCAAACGTTGGAGGTGGTCATTTCTTAATGCGCAGTAATAAACTCGGCACTCTAAAGCACCCGAGAGCGTTTTTTTCGATGCCAACCTAACCAGAGTGACGGGAGCGGCACAATTCAGAAAAAGTGCTCAGCTCGCCGAGAAAATGCGATTTAAGCAATAAAATTAAAAATGCTTATAAAACGTAAACCAAACGTTGGAGGTGGTCATTTCTTAATGCGCAGTAATAAACTCGGCACTCTAAAGCACCCGAGAGCGTTTTTTTCGATGCCAACCTAACCAGAGTGACGGGAGCGGCACAATTCAGAAAAAGTGCTCAGCTCGCCGAGAAAATGCGATTTAAGCAATAAAATTAAAAATGCTTATAAAACATAAACCAAACGTTGGAGGTGGTCATTTCTTAATGCGCAGTAATAAACTCGGCACTCTAAAGCACCCGAGAGCGTTTTTTTCGATGCCAACCTAACCAGAGTGACGGGAGCGGCACAATTCAGAAAAAGCGCTCAGCTCGCCGAGAAAATGCGATTTAAGCAATAAAATTAAAAATGCTTATAAAACATAAACCAAACGTTGGAGGTGGTCATTTCCTAATGCGCAGTAATAAACTCGGCACTCTAAAGCACCCGAGAGCGTTTTTTTCGATGCCAACCTAACCAGAGTGACGGGAGCGGCACAATTCAGAAAAAGTGCTCAGCTCGCCGAGAAAATGCGATTTAAGCAATAAAATTAAAAATGCTTATAAAACATAAACCAAACGTTGGAGGTGGTCATTTCTTAATGCGCAGTAATAAACTCGGCACTCTAGAGCACCCGAGAGCGTTTTTTTCGATGCCAACCTAACCAGAGTGACGGGAGCGGCACAATTCAGAAAAAGTGCTCAGCTCGCCGAGAAAATGCGATTTAAGCAATAAAATTAAAAATGCTTATAAAACATAAACCAAACGTTGGAGGTGGTCATTTCTCAATGCGCAGTAATAAACTCGGCACTCTAAAGCACCCGAGAGCGTTTTTTTCGATGCCAACCTAACCAGAGTGACGGGAGCGGCACAATTCAGAAAAAGTGCTCAGCTCGCCGAGAAAATGCGATTCAAGCAATAAAATTAAAAATGCTTATAAAACATAAACCAAACGTTGGAGGTGGTCATTTCTTAATGCGCAGTAATAAACTCGGCACTCTAAAGCACCCGAGAGCGTTTTTTTCGATGCCAACCTAACCAGAGTGACCGGAGCGGCACAATTCAGAAAAAGCGCTCAGCTCGCCGAGAAAATGCGATTTAAGCAATAAAATTAAAAATGCTTATAAAACATAAACCAAACGTTGGAGGTGGTCATTTCTTCATGCGCAGTGATAAACTCGGCACTCTAAAGCACCCGAGAGCGTTTTTTTCGATGCCAACCTAACCAGAGTGACGGGAGCGGCACAATTCAGAAAAAGTGCTCAGCTCGCCGAGAAAATGCGATTCAAGCAATAAAATTAAAAATGCTTATTAAACATAAACCAAACGTTGGAGGTGGTCATTTCTTCATGCGCAGTGAATAACTCGGCACTCTAAAGCACCCGAGAGCGTTTTTTTCGATGCCAACCTAACCAGAGTGACGGGAGCGGCACAATTCAGAAAAAGTGCTCAGCTCGCCGAGAAAATGCAATTTAAGCAATAAAATTAAAAATGCTTATAAAACATAAACCAAACGTTGGAGGTGGTCATTTCTTAATGCGCAGTAATAAACTCGGCACTCTAAAGCACCCGAGAGCGTTTTTTTCGATGCCTACCTACAGAGTGACGGGAGCGGCACAATTCAGAAAAAGTGCTCAGCTCGCCGAGAAAATGCGATTTAAGCAATAAAATTAAAAATGCTTATTAAACATAAACCAAACGTTGGAGGTGGTCATTTCTTAATGCGCAGTGAATAACTCGGCACTCTAAAGCACCCGAGAGCGTTTTTTTCGATGCCAACCTAACCAGAGTGACGGGAGCGGCACAATTCAGAAAAAGCGCTCAGCTCGCCGAGAAAATGCGATTTAAGCAATAAAATTAAAAATGCTTATTAAACATAAACCAAACATTGGAGGTGGTCATTTCTTCATGCGCAGTGAATAACTCGGCACTCTAAAGCACCCGAGAGCGTTTTTTTCGATGCCAACCTAACCAGAGTGACGGGAGCGGCACAATTCAGAAAAAGCGCTCAGCTCGCCGAGAAAATGCGATTTAAGCAATAAAATTAAAAATGCTTATAAAACATAAACCAAACGTTGGAGGTGGTCATTTCTTCATGCGCAGTGATAAACTCGGCACTCTATAAAGCACCCGAGAGCGTTTTTTTCGATGCCAACCTAACCAGAGTGACGGGAGCGGCACAATTCAGAAAAAGTGCTCAGCTCGCCGAGAAAATGCGATTGAAGCAATAAAATTAAAAATGCTTATAAAACATAAACCAAACGTTGGAGGTGGTCATTTCTTCATGCGCAGTGAATAACTCGGCACTCTAAAGCACCCGAGAGCGTTTTTTTCGATGCCAACCTAACCAGAGTGACGGGAGCGGCACAATTCAGAAAAAGTGCTCAGCTCGCCGAGAAAATGCGATTTAAGCAATAAAATTAAAAATGCTTATAAAACATAAACCAAACGTTGGAGGTGGTCATTTCTTAATGCGCAGTAATAAACTCGGCACTCTAAAGCACCCGAGAGCGTTTTTTTCGATGCCAACCTAACCAGAGTGACGGGAGCGGCACAATTCAGAAAAAGTGCTCAGCTCGCCGAGAAAATGCGATTTAAGCAATAAAATTAAAAATGCTTATAAAACATAAACCAAACGTTGGAAGTGGTCATTTCTTCATGCGCAGTGATAAACTCGGCACTCTAAAGCACCCGAGAGCGTTTTTTTCGATGCCAACCTAACCAGAGTGACGGGAGCGGCACAATTCAGAAAAAGTGCTCAGCTCGCCGAGAAAATGCGATTTAAGCAATAAAATTAAAAATGCTTATTAAACATAAACCAAACGTTGGAGGTTGTCATTTCTTCATGCGCAGTGATAAACTCGGCACTCTAAAGCACCCGAGAGCGTTTTTTTCGATGCCAACCTAACCAGAGTGACGTGAGCGGCACAATTCAGAAAAAGTGCTCAGCTCGCCGAGAAAATGCGATTTAAGCAATAAAATTAAAAATGCTCATAAAACATAAACCAAACGTTGGAGGTGGTCATTTCTTCATGCGCAGTAATAAACTCGGCACTCTAAAGCACCCGAGAGCGTTTTTTTCGATGCCAACCTAACCAGACTGACGGGAGCGGCACAATTCAGAAAAAGTGCTCAGCTCGCCGAGAAAATGCAATTTAGGCAATAAAATTAAAAATGCTTATAAAACATAAACCAAACGTTGGAGGTGGTCATTTCTTAATGCGCAGTAATAAACTCGGCACTCTAAAGCACCCGAGAGCGTTTTTTTCGATGCCAACCTAACCAGAGTGACGGGAGCGGCACAATTCAGAAAAAGCGCTCAGCTCGCCGAGAAAATGCGATTTAAGCAATAAAATTAAAAATGCTTATAAAACATAAACCAAACGTTGGAGGTGGTCATTTCTTCATGCGCAGTGAATAACTCGGCACTCTAAAGCACCCGAGAGCGTTTTTTTCGATGCCAAGTGACGGGAGCGGCACAATTCAGAAAAAGTGCTCAGCTCGCCGAGAAAATGCGATTTAAGCAATAAAATTAAAAATGCTTATAAAACATAAACCAAACGTTGGAGGTGGTCATTTCTTAATGCGCAGTAATAAACTCGGCACTCTAAAGCACCCGAGAGCCTTTTTTTCGATGCCAACCTAACCAGAGTGACGGGAGCGGCACAATTCAGAAAAAGTGCTCAGCTCGCCGAGAAAATGCGATTTAAGCAATAAAATTAAAAATGCTTATAAAACATAAACCATACGTTGGAGGTGGTCATTTCTTAATGCGCAGTAATAAACTCGGCACTCTAAAGCACCCGAGAGCGTTTTTTTCGATGCCAACCTAACCAGAGTGACGGGAGCGGCACAATTCAGAAAAAGTGCTCAGCTCGCCGAGAAAATGCGATTTAAGCAATAAAATTAAAAATGCTTATTAAACATAAACCAAACGTTGGAGGTGGTCATTTCTTCATGCGCAGTGAATAACTCGGCACTCTAAAGCACCCGATAGCGTTTTTTTCGATGCCAACCTAACCAGAGTGACGGGAGCGGCACAATTCAGAAAAAGTGCTCAGCTCGCCGAGAAAATGCGATTTAAGCAATAAAATTAAAAATGCTTATAAAACATAAACCAAACGTTGGAGGTGGTCATTTCTTAATGCGCAGTAATAAACTCGGCACTCTAAAGCACCCGAGAGCGTTTTTTTCGATGCCAACCTAACCAGAGTGACGGGAGCGGCACAATTCAGAAAAAGTGCTCAGCTCGCCGAGAAAATGCGATTTAAGCAATAAAATTAAAAATGCTTATAAAACATAAACCAAACGTTGGAGGTGGTCATTTCTTAATGCGAAGTAATAAACTCGGCACTCTAGAGCACCCGAGAGCGTTTTTTTCGATGCCAACCTAACCAGAGTGACGGGAGCGGCACAATTCAGAAAAAGTGCTCAGCTCGCCGAGAAAATGCGATTTAAGCAATAAAATTAAAAATGCTTATAAAACATAAACCAAACGTTGGAAGTGGTCATTTCTTCATGCACAGTGATAAACTCGGCACTCTAAAGCACCCGAGAGCGTTTTTTTCGATGCCAACCTAACCAGAGTGACGGGAGCGGCACAATTCAGAAAAAGTGCTCAGCTCGCCGAGAAAATGCGATTTAAGCAATAAAATTAAAAATGCTTATAAAACATAAACCAAACGTTGGAGGTGGTCATTTCTTAATGCGCAGTAATAAACTCGGCACTCTAAAGCACCCGTGAGCGTTTTTTTCGATGCCAACCTAACCAGAGTGACGGGAGCGGCACAATTCAGAAAAAGTGCTCAGCTCGCCGAGAAAATGCGATTTAAGCAATAAAATTAAAAATGCTTATAAAACATAAACCAAACGTTGGAGGTGGTCATTTCTTAATGCGCAGTAATAAACTCGGCACTCTAAAGCACCCGAGAGCGTTTTTTTCGATGCCAACCTAACCAGAGTGACGGGAGCGGCACAATTCAGAAAAAGCGCTCAGCTCGCCGAGAAAATGCGATTTAAGCAATAAAATTAAAAATGCTTATAAAACATAAACCAAACGTTGGAGGTGGTCATTTCCTAATGCGCAGTAATAAACTCGGCACTCTAAAGCACCCGAGAGCGTTTTTTTCGATGCCAACCTAACCAGAGTGACGGGAGCGGCACAATTCAGAAAAAGTGCTCAGCTCGCCGAGAAAATGCGATTTAAGCAATAAAATTAAAAATGCTTATAAAACATAAACCAAACGTTGGAGGTGGTCATTTCTTAATGCGCAGTAATAAACTCGGCACTCTAGAGCACCCGAGAGCGTTTTTTTCGATGCCAACCTAACCAGAGTGACGGGAGCGGCACAATTCAGAAAAAGTGCTCAGCTCGCCGAGAAAATGCGATTTAAGCAATAAAATTAAAAATGCTTATAAAACATAAACCAAACGTTGGAGGTGGTCATTTCTCAATGCGCAGTAATAAACTCGGCACTCTAAAGCACCCGAGAGCGTTTTTTTCGATGCCAACCTAACCAGAGTGACGGGAGCGGCACAATTCAGAAAAAGTGCTCAGCTCGCCGAGAAAATGCGATTTAAGCAATAAAATTAAAAATGCTTATAAAACATAAACCAAACGTGGTGGTCATTTCTTAATGCGCAGTAATAAACTCGGCACTCTAAAGCACCCGAGAGCGTTTTTTTCGATGCCAACCTAAGCAGAGTGACGGGAGCGGCACAATTCAGAAAAAGCGCTCAGCTCGCCGAGAAAATGCGATTTAAGCAATAAAATTAAAAATGCTTATAAAACATAAACCAAACGTTGGAGGTGGTCATTTCTTAATGCGCAGTAATAAACTCGGCACTCTAAAGCACCCGAGAGCGTTTTTTTCGATGCCAACCTAACCAGAGTGACGGGAGCGGCACAATTCAGAAAAAGTGCTCAGCTCGCCGAGAAAATGCGATTTAAGCAATAAAATTAAAAATGCTTATTAAACATAAACCAAACGTTGGAGGTTGTCATTTCTTCATGCGCAGTGAATAACTCGGCACTCTAAAGCACCCGAGAGCGTTTTTTTCGATGCCAACCTAACCAGAGTGACGGGAGCGGCACAATTCAGAAAAAGTGCTCAGCTCGCCGAGAAAATGCGATTTAAGCAATAAAATTAAAAATGCTTATAAAACATAAACCAAACGTTGGAGGTGGTCATTTCTTCATGCGCAGTGATAAAGTCGGCACTCTAAAGCACCCGAGAGCGTTTTTTTCGATGCCAACCTAACCAGAGTGACGGGAGCGGCACAATTCAGAAAAAGTGCTCAGCTCGCCGAGAAAATGCGATTTAAGCAATAAAATTAAAAATGCTTATTAAACATAAACCAAACGTTGGAGGTTGTCATTTCTTCATGCGCAGTGATAAACTCGGCACTCTAAAGCACCCGAGAGCGTTTTTTTCGATGCCAACCTAACCAGAGTGACGTGAGCGGCACAATTCAGAAAAAGTGCTCAGCTCGCCGAGAAAATGCGATTTAAGCAATAAAATTAAAAATGCTCATAAAACATAAACCAAACGTTGGAGGTGGTCATTTCTTCATGCGCAGTGATAAACTCGGCACTCTAAAGCACCCGAGAGCGTTTTTTTCGATGCCAACCTAACCAGAGTGACGGGAGCGGCACAATTCAGAAAAAGTGCTCAGCTCGCCGAGAAAATGCAATTTAGGCAATAAAATTAAAAATGCTTATAAAACATAAACCAAACGTTGGAGGTGGTCATTTCTTAATGCGCAGTAATAAACTCGGCACTCTAAAGCACCCGAGAGCGTTTTTTTCGATGCCAACCTAACCAGAGTGACGGGAGCGGCACAATTCAGAAAAAGCGCTCAGCTCGCCGAGAAAATGCGATTTAAGCAATAAAATTAAAAATGCTTATAAAACATAAACCAAACGTTGGAGGTGGTCATTTCTTCATGCGCAGTGAATAACTCGGCACTCTAAAGCACCCGAGAGCGTTTTTTTCGATGCCAAGTGACGGGAGCGGCACAATTCAGAAAAAGTGCTCAGCTCGCCGAGAAAATGCGATTTAAGCAATAAAATTAAAAATCCTTATAAAACATAAACCAAACGTTGGAGGTGGTCATTTCTTAATGCGCAGTAATAAACTCGGCACTCTAAAGCAGCCGAGAGCGTTTTTTTCGATGCCAACCTAACCAGAGTGACGGGAGCGGCACAATTCAGAAAAAGTGCTCAGCTCGCCGAGAAAATGCGATTTAAGCAATAAAATTAAAAATGCTTATAAAACATAAACCAAACGTTGGAGGTGGTCATTTCTTAATGCGCAGTAATAAACTCGGCACTCTAAAGCACCCGAGAGCGTTTTTTTCGATGCCAACCTAACCAGAGTGACGGGAGCGGCACAATTCAGAAAAAGTGCTCAGCTCGCCGAGAAAATGCGATTTAAGCAATAAAATTAAAAATGCTTATAAAACATAAACCAAACGTTGGAGGTGGTCATTTCTTAATGCGCAGTAATAAACTCGGCACTCTAAAGCACCCGTGAGCGTTTTTTTCGATGCCAACCTAACCAGAGTGACGGGAGCGGCACAATTCAGAAAAAGTGCTCAGCTCGCCGAGAAAATGCGATTTAAGCAATAAAATTAAAAATGCTTATAAAACATAAACCAAACGTTGGAGGTGGTCATTTCTTAATGCGCAGTAATAAACTCGGCACTCTAGAGCACCCGAGAGCGTTTTTTTCGATGCCAACCTAACCAGAGTGACGGGAGCGGCACAATTCAGAAAAAGTGCTCAGCTCGCCGAGAAAATGCGATTTAAGCAATAAAATTAAAAATGCTTATAAAACATAAACCAAACGTTGGAAGTGGTCATTTCTTCATGCGCAGTGATAAACTCGGCACTCTAAAGCACCCGAGAGCGTTTTTTTCGATGCCAACCTAACCAGAGTTACGGGAGCGGCACAATTCAGAAAAAGCGCTCAGCTCGCCGAGAAAATGCGATTTAAGCAATAAAATTAAAAATGCTTATAAAACATAAACCAAAGTGGAGGTGGTCATTTCTTCATGCGCAGTGATAAACTCGGCACTCTAAAGCACCCGAGAGCGTTTTTTTCGATGCCAACCTAACCAGAGTGACGGGAGCGGCACAATTCAGAAAAAGCGCTCAGCTCGCCGAGAAAATGCGATTCAAGCAATAAAATTAAAAATGCTTATAAAACATAAACCAAACGTTGGAGGTGGTCATTTCTTCATGCGCAGTGATAAACTCGGCACTCTAAAGCACCCGAGAGCGTTTTTTTCGATGCCAACCTAACCAGAGTGACGGGAGCGGCACAATTCAGAAAAAGTGCTCAGCTCGCCGAGAAAATGCGATTTAAGCAATAAAATTAAAAATGCTTATAAAACATAAACCAAACGTTGGAGGTGGTCATTTCTCCATGCGCAGTGAATAACTCGGCACTCTAAATCACCCGAGAGCGTTTTTTTCGATGCCAACCTAACCAGAGTGACGGGAGCGGCACAATTCAGAAAAAGTGCTCAGCTCGCCGAGAAAATGCGATTTAAGCAATAAAATTAAAAATGCTTATAAAACATAAACCAAACGTTGGAGGTGGTCATTTCTTAATGCGCAGTAATAAACTCGGCCCTCTAAAGCACCCGTGAGCGTTTTTTTCGATGCCAACCTAACCAGAGTGACGGGAGCGGCACAATTCAGAAAAAGTGCTCAGCTCGCCGAGAAAATGCGATTTAAGCAATAAAATTAAAAATGCTTATAAAACATAAACCAAACGTTGGAGGTGGTCATTTCTTAATGCGCAGTAATAAACTCGGCACTCTAAAGCACCCGAGAGCGTTCTTTTCGATGCCAACCTAACCAGAGTGACGGGAGCGGCACAATTCAGAAAAAGCGCTCAGCTCGCCGAGAAAATGCGATTTAAGCAATAAAATTAAAAATGCTTATAAAACATAAACCAAACGTTGGAGGTGGTCATTTCTTAATGCGCAGTAATAAACTCGGCACTCTAAAGCACCCGAGAGCGTTTTTTTTTATGCCAACCTAACCAGAGTGACGGGAGCGGCACAATTCAGAAAAAGTGCTCAGCTCGCCGAGAAAATGGGGTTTAAGCAATAAAATTAAAAATGCTTATTAAACATAAACCAAACGTTGGAGGTTGTCATTTCTTCATGCGCAGTGAATAACTCGGCACTCTAAAGCACCCGAGAGCGTTTTTTTCGATGCCAACCTAACCAGAGTGACGGGAGCGGCACAATTCAGAAAAAGCGCTCAGCTCGCCGAGAAAATGCGATTTAAGCAATAAAATTAAAAATGCTTATTAAACATAAACCAAACGTTGGAGGTGGTCATTTCTTCATGCGCAGTGAATAACTCGGCACTCTAAAGCACCCGAGAGCGTTTTTTTCGATGCCAACCTAACCAGAGTGACGGGACAGGCACAATTCAGAAAAAGCGCTCAGCTCGCCGAGAAAATGCGATTTAAGCAATAAAATTAAAAATGCTTATTAAACATAAACCAAACGTTGGAGGTGGTCATTTCTTCATGCGCAGTGAATAACTCGGCACTCTAAAGCACCCGATAGCGTTTTTTTCGATGCCAACCTAACCAGAGTGACGGGAGCGGCACAATTCAGAAAAAGTGCTCAGCTCGCCGAGAAAATGCGATTTAAGCAATAAAATTAAAAATGCTTATAAAACTTAAACCAAACGTTGGAGGTGGTCATTTCTTAATGCGCAGTAATAAACTCGGCACTCTAAAGCACCCGAGAGCGTTTTTTTCGATGCCAACCTAACCAGAGTGACGGGAGCGGCACAATTCAGAAAAAGTGCTCAGCTCGCCGAGAAAATGCGATTTAAGCAATAAAATTAAAAATGCTTATAAAACATAAACCAAACGTTGGGGGGTGGTCATTTCTTAATGCGCAGTAATAAACTCGGCACTCTAGAGCACCCGAGAGCGTTTTTTTCGATGCCAACCTAACCAGAGTGACGGGAGCGGCACAATTCAGAAAAAGTGCTCAGCTCGCCGAGAAAATGCGATTTAAGCAATAAAATTAAAAATGCTTATAAAACATAAACCAAACGTTGGAAGTGGTCATTTCTTCATGCGCAGTGATAAACTCGGCACTCTAAAGCACCCGAGAGCGTTTTTTTCGATGCCAACCTAACCAGAGTTACGGGAGCGGCACAATTCAGAAAAAGCGCTCAGCTCGCCGAGAAAATGCGATTTAAGCAATAAAATTAAAAATGCTTATAAAACATAAACCAAACGTTGGAGGTGGTCATTTCTTCATGCGCAGTGATAAATTCGGCACTCTAAAGCACCCGAGAGCGTTTTTTTCGATGCCAACCTAACCAGAGTGACGGGAGCGGCACAATTCAGAAAAAGCGCTCAGCTCGCCGAGAAAATGCGATTCAAGCAATAAAATTAAAAATGCTTATAAAACATAAACCAAACGTTGGAGGTGGTCATTTCTTCATGCGCAGTGATAAACTCGGCACTCTAAAGCACCCGAGAGCGTTTTTTTCGATGCCAACCTAACCAGAGTTACGGGAGCGGCACAATTCAGAAAAAGCGCTCAGCTCGCCGAGAAAATGCGATTTAAGCAATAAAATTAAAAATGCTTATAAAACATAAACCAAACGTTGGAGGTGGTCATTTCTTCATGCGCAGTGAATAACTCGGCACTCTAAAGCACCCGAGAGCGTTTTTTTCGATGCCAACCTAACCAGAGTGACGGGAGCGGCACAATTCAGAAAAAGTGCTCAGCTCGCCGAGAAAATGCGATTTAAGCAATAAAATTAAAAATGCTTATAAAACATAAACCAAACGTTGGAGGTGGTCATTTCTTAATGCGCAGTAATAAACTCGGCACTCTAAAGCACCCGTGAGCGTTTTTTTCGATGCCAACCTAACCAGAGTGACGGGAGCGGCACAATTCAGAAAAAGTGCTCAGCTCGCCGAGAAAATGCGATTTAAGCAATAAAATTAAAAATGCTTATAAAACATAAACCAAACGTTGGAGGTGGTCATTTCTTAATGCGCAGTAATAAACTCGGCACTCTAGAGCACCCGAGAGCGTTTTTTTCGATGCCAACCTAACCAGAGTGACGGGAGCGGCACAATTCAGAAAAAGTGCTCAGCTCGCCGAGAAAATTCGATTTAAGCAATAAAATTAAAAATGCTTATAAAACATAAACCAAACGTTGGAAGTGGTCATTTCTTCATGCGCAGTGATAAACTCGGCACTCTAAAGCACCCGAGAGCGTTTTTTTCGATGCCAACCTAACCAGAGTTACGGGAGCGGCACAATTCAGAAAAAGCGCTCAGCTCGCCGAGAAAATGCGATTTAAGCAATAAAATTAAAAATGCTTATAAAACATAAACCAAAGTGGAGGTGGTCATTTCTTCATGCGCAGTGATAAACTCGGCACTCTAAAGCACCCGAGAGCGTTTTTTTCGATGCCAACCTAACCAGAGTGACGGGAGCGGCACAATTCAGAAAAAGCGCTCAGCTCGCCGAGAAAATGCGATTCAAGCAATAAAATTAAAAATGCTTATAAAACATAAACCAAACGTTGGAGGTGGTCATTTCTTCATGCGCAGTGATAAACTCGGCACTCTAAAGCACCCGAGAGCGTTTTTTTCGATGCCAACCTAACCAGAGTGACGGGAGCGGCACAATTCAGAAAAAGTGCTCAGCTCGCCGAGAAAATGCGATTTAAGCAATAAAATTAAAAATGCTTATAAAACATAAACCAAACGTTGGAGGTGGTCATTTCTCCATGCGCAGTGAATAACTCCGCACTCTAAATCACCCGAGAGCGTTTTTTTCGATGCCAACCTAACCAGAGTGACGGGAGCGGCACAATTCAGAAAAAGTGCTCAGCTCGCCGAGAAAATGCGATTTAAGCAATAAAATTAAAAATGCTTATAAAACATAAACCAAACGTTGGAGGTGGTCATTTCTTAATGCGCAGTAATAAACTCGGCCCTCTAAAGCACCCGTGAGCGTTTTTTTCGATGCCAACCTAACCAGAGTGACGGGAGCGGCACAATTCAGAAAAAGTGCTCAGCTCGCCGAGAAAATGCGATTTAAGCAATAAAATTAAAAATGCTTATAAAACATAAACCAAACGTTGGAGGTGGTCATTTCTTCATGCGCAGTGATAAACTCGGCACTCTAAAGCACCCGAGAGCGTTTTTTTCGATGCCAACCTAACCAGAGTGACGGGAGCGGCACAATTCAGAAAAAGCGCTCAGCTCGCCGAGAAAATGCGATTTAAGCAATAAAATTAAAAATGCTTATAAAACATAAACCAAACGTTGGAGGTGGTCATTTCTTCATGCGCAGTGATAAACTCGGCACTCTAAAGCACCCGAGAGCGTTTTTTTCGATGCCAACCTAACCAGAGTGACGGGAGCGGCACAATTCAGAAAAAGTGCTCAGCTCGCCGAGAAAATGCGATTTAAGCAATAAAATTAAAAATGCTTATAAAACATAAACCAAACGTTGGAGGTGGTCATTTCTTCATGCGCAGTGAATAACTCGGCACTCTAAAGCACCCGAGAGCGTTTTTTTCGATGCCAACCTAACCAGAGTGACGGGAGCGGCACAATTCAGAAAAAGTGCTCAGCTCGCCGAGAAAATGCGATTTAAGCAATAAAATTAAAAATGCTTATTAAACATAAACCAAACGTTGGAGGTGGTCATTTCTTCATGCGTAGTGAATAACTCGGCACTCTAAAGCACCCGAGAGCGTTTTTTTCGATGCCAACCTAACCAGAGTGACGGGAGCGGCACAATTCAGAAAAAGCGCTCAGCTCGCCGAGAAAATGTGATTTAAGCAATGAAATTAAAAATGCTTATAAAACATAAACCAAACGTTGGAGGTGGTCATTTCTTCGTGCGCAGTGAATAACTCGGCACTCTAAAGCACCCGAGAGCGTTTTTTTTCGATGCCAACCTAACCAGAGTGACGGGAGCGGCACAATTCAGAAAAAGTGCTCAGCTCGCCGAGAAAATGCGATTTAAGCAATAAAATTAAAAATGCTTATAAAACTTAAACCAAACGTTGGAGGTGGTCATTTCTTAATGCGCAGTAATAAACTCGGCACTCTAAAGCACCCGAGAGCGTTTTTTTCGATGCCAACCTAACCAGAGTGACGGGAGCGGCACAATTCAGAAAAAGTGCTCAGCTCGCCGAGAAAATGCGATTTAAGCAATAAAATTAAAAATGCTTATTAAACATAAACCAAACGTTGGAAGTGGTCATTTCTTCATGCGCAGTGAATAACTCGGCACTCTAAAGCACCCGAGAGCGTTTTTTTCGATGCCAACCTAACCAGAGTGACGAGCGGCACAATTCAGAAAAAGCGCTCAGCTCGCCGAGAAAATGCGATTTAAGCAATAAAATTAAAAATGCTTATAAAACATAAACCAAACGTTGGAGGTGGTCATTTCTTAATGCGCAGTAATAAACTCGGCACTCTAAAGCACCCGAGAGCGTTTTTTTCGATGCCAACCTAACCAGAGTGACGGGAACGGCACAATTCAGAAAAAGTGCTCAGCTCGCCGAGAAAATGCGATTTAAGCAATAAAATTAAAAATGCTTATTAAACATAAACCAAACGTTGGAGGTGGTCATTTCTTCATGCGCAGTGAATAACTCGGCACTCTAAAGCACCCGATAGCGTTTTTTTCGATGCCAACCTAACCAGAGTGACGGGAGCGGCACAATTCAGAAAAAGTGCTCAGCTCGCCGAGAAAATGCGATTTAAGCAATACAATTAAAAATGCTTATAAAACATAAACCAAACGTTGGAGGTGGTCATTTCTTAATGCGCAGTAATAAACTCGGCACTCTAAAGCACCCGAGAGCGTTTTTTTCGATGCCAACCTAACCAGAGTGACGGGAGCGGCACAATTCAGAAAAAGTGCTCAGCTCGCCGAGAAAATGCGATTTAAGCAATAAAATTAAAAATGCTTATAAAACATAAACCAAACGTTGGAGGTGGTCATTTCTTAATGCGCAGTAATAAA
Source organism: Syngnathus typhle (assembly GCF_033458585.1). Taxonomy (NCBI): domain Eukaryota; kingdom Metazoa; phylum Chordata; class Actinopteri; order Syngnathiformes; family Syngnathidae; genus Syngnathus; species Syngnathus typhle. The sequence goes on along the minus strand of NW_026871955.1, from coordinate 84,704 downwards.
CTCGGCACTCTAAAGCACCCGAGAGCGTTTTTTTCGATGCCAACCTAACCAGAGTGACGGGAGCGGCACAATTCAGAAAAAGCGCTCAGCTCGCCGAGAAAATGCGATTTAAGCAATAAAATTAAAAATGCTTATAAAACATAAACCAAACGTTGGAGGTGGTCATTTCTTCATGCGCAGTGATAAACTCGGCACTCTAAAGCACCCGATAGCGTTTTTTTCGATGCCAACCTAACCAGAGTGACGGGAGCGGCACAATTCAGAAAAAGTGCTCAGCTCGCCGAGAAAATGCGATTTAAGCAATAAAATTAAAAATGCTTATTAAACATAAACCAAACGTTGGAGGTGGTCATTTCTTCATGCGCAGTGAATAACTCGGCACTCTAAAGCACCCGATAGCGTTTTTTTCGATGCCAACCTAACCAGAGTGACGGGAGCGGCACAATTCAGAAAAAGTGCTCAGCTCGCCGAGAAAATGCGATTTAAGCAATAAAATTAAAAATGCTTATAAAACATAAACCAAACGTTGGAGGTGGTCATTTCTTAATGCGCAGTAATAAACTCGGCACTCTAAAGCACCCGAGAGCGTTTTTTTTCGATGCCAACCTAACCAGAGTGACGGGAGCGGCACAATTCAGAAAAAGTGCTCAGCTCGCCGAGAAAATGCGATTTAAGCAATAAAATTAAAAATGCTTATAAAACATAAACCAAACGTTGGAGGTGGTCATTTCTTAATGCGCAGTAATAAACTCGGCACTGCACCCGAGAGCGTTTTTTTCGATGCCAACCTAACCAGAGTGACGGGAGCGGCACAATTCAGAAAAAGCGCTCAGCTCGCCGAGAAAATGCGATTTAAGCAATAAAATTAAAAATGCTTATAAAACATAAACCAAACGTTGGAGGTGGTCATTTCTTAATGCGCAGTAATAAACTCGGCACTGCACCCGAGAGCGTTTTTTTCGATGCCAACCTAACCAGAGTGACGGGAGCGGCACAATTCAGAAAAAGCGCTCAGCTCGCCGAGAAAATGCGATTTAAGCAATAAAATTAAAAATGCTTATAAAACATAAACCAAACGTTGGAGGTGGTCATTTCTTCGTGCGCAGTGAATAACTCGGCACTCTAAAGCACCCGAGAGCGTTTTTTTCGATGCCAACCTAACCAGAGTGACGGGAGCGGCACAATTCAGAAAAAGTGCTCAGCTCGCCGAGAAAATGTGATTTAAGCAATAAAATTAAAAATGCTTATAAAACATAAACCAAACGTTGGAGGTGGTCATTTCTTAATGCGCAGTAATAAACTCGGCACTCTAAAGCACCCGAGAGCGTTTTTTTCGATGCCAACCTAACCAGAGTGACGGGAGCGGCACAATTCAGAAAAAGTGCTCAGCTCGCCGAGAAAATGCGATTTAAGCAATAAAATTAAAAATGCTTATTAAACATAAACCAAACGTTGGAGGTGGTCATTTCTTCATGCGCAGTGAATAACTCGGCACTCTAAAGCACCGGAGAGCGTTTTTTTCGATGCCAACCTAACCAGAGTGACGGGAGCGGCACAATTCAGAAAAAGCGCTCAGCTCGCCGAGAAAATGCGATTTAAGCAATAAAATTAAAAATGCTTATAAAACATAAACCAAACGTTGGAGGTGGTCATTTCTTAATGCGCAGTAATAAACTCGGCACTCTAAAGCACCCGAGAGCGTTTTTTTCGATGCCAACCTAACCAGAGTGACGGGAGCGGCACAATTCAGAAAAAGTGCTCAGCTCGCCGAGAAAATGCGATTTAAGCAATAAAATTAAAAATGCTTATTAAACATAAACCAAACGTTGGAGGTGGTCATTTCTTCATGCGCAGTGAATAACTCGGCACTCTAAAGCACCCGAGAGCGTTTTTTTCGATGCCAACCTAACCAGAGTGACGGGAGCGGCACAATTCAGAAAAAGCGCTCAGCTCGCCGAGAAAATGCGATTTAAGCATTAAAATTAAAAATGCTTATAAAACATAAACCAAACGTTGGAGGTGGTCATTTCTTCATGCGCAGTGAATAACTCGGCACTCTAAAGCACCCGAGAGCGTTTTTTTCGATGCCAACCTAACCAGAGTGACGGGAGCGGCACAATTCAGAAAAAGTGCTCAGCTCGCCGAGAAAATGCGATTTAAGCAATAAAATTAAAAATGCTTATAAAACATAAACCAAACGTTGGAGGTGGTCATTTCTTAATGCGCAGTAATAAACTCGGCACTCTAAAGCACCCGAGAGCGTTTTTTTCGATGCCAACCTAACCAGAGTGACGGGAGCGGCACAATTCAGAAAAAGTGCTCAGCTCGCCGAGAAAATGCGATTTAAGCAATAAAATTAAAAATGCTTATAAAACATAAACCAAACGTTGGAAGTGGTCATTTCTTCATGCGCAGTGATAAACTCGGCACTCTAAAGCACCCGAGAGCGTTTTTTTCGATGCCAACCTAACCAGAGTTACGGGAGCGGCACAATTCAGAAAAAGCGCTCAGCTCGCCGAGAAAATGCGATTTAAGCAATAAAATTAAAAATGCTTATAAAACATAAACCAAACGTTGGAGGTGGTCATTTCTTCATGCGCAGTGATAAACTCGGCACTCTAAAGCACCCGATAGCGTTTTTTTCGATGCCAACCTAACCAGAGTGACGGGAGCGGCACAATTCAGAAAAAGTGCTCAGCTCGCCGAGAAAATGCGATTTAAGCAATACAATTAAAAATGCTTATAAAACATAAACCAAACGTTGGAGGTGGTCATTTCTTAATGCGCAGTAATAAACTCGGCACTCTAAAGCACCCGAGAGCGTTTTTTTCGATGCCAACCTAACCAGAGTGACGGGAGCGGCACAATTCAGAAAAAGTGCTCAGCTCGCCGAGAAAATGCGATTTAAGCAATAAAATTAAAAATGCTTATAAAACATAAACCAAACGTTGGAGGTGGTCATTTCTTAATGCGCAGTAATAAACTCGGCACTCTAAAGCACCCGAGAGCGTTTTTTTCGATGCCAACCTAACCAGAGTGACGGGAGCGGCACAATTCAGAAAAAGCGCTCAGCTCGCCGAGAAAATGCGATTTAAGCAATAAAATTAAAAATGCTTATAAAACATAAACCAAACGTTGGAGGTGGTCATTTCTCAATGCGCAGTAATAAACTCGGCACTCTAAAGCACCCGAGAGCGTTTTTTTCGATGCCAACCTAACCAGAGTGACGGGAGCGGCACAATTCAGAAAAAGTGCTCAGCTCGCCGAGAAAATGCGATTTAAGCAATAAAATTAAAAATGGTTATAAAACATAAACCAAACGTTGGAGGTGGTCATTTCTTAATGCGCAGTAATAAACTCGGCACTCTAAAGCACCCGAGAGCGTTTGTTTCGATGCCAACCTAACCAGAGTGACGGGAGCGGCACAATTCAGAAAAAGCGCTCAGCTCGCCGAGAAAATGCGATTTAAGCAATAAAATTAAAAATGCTTATAAAACATAAACCAAACGTTGGAGGTGGTCATTTCCTAATGCGCAGTAATAAACTCGGCACTCTAAAGCACCCGAGAGCGTTTTTTTCGATGCCAACCTAACCAGAGTGACGGGAGCGGCACAATTCAGAAAAAGTGCTCAGCTCGCCGAGAAAATGCGATTTAAGCAATAAAATTAAAAATGCTTATTAAACATAAACCAAACGTTGGAGGTGGTCATTTCTTCATGCGCAGTGAATAACTCGGCACTCTAAAGCACCCGAGAGCGTTTTTTTCGATGCCAACCTAACCAGAGTGACGGGAGCGGCACAATTCAGAAAAAGCGCTCAGCTCGCCGAGAAAATGCGATTTAAGCAATAAAATTAAAAATGCTTATTAAACATAAACCAAACATTGGAGGTGGTCATTTCTTCATGCGCAGTGAATAACTCGGCACTCTAAAGCACCCGAGAGCGTTTTTTTCGATGCCAACCTAACCAGAGTGACGGGAGCGGCACAATTCAGAAAAAGCGCTCAGCTCGCCGAGAAAATGCGATTTAAGCAATAAAATTAAAAATGCTTATAAAACATAAACCAAACGTTGGAGGTGGTCATTTCTTCATGCGCAGTGATAAACTCGGCACTCTAAAGCACCCGAGAGCGTTTTTTTCGATGCCAACCTATAACCAGAGTGACGGGAGCGGCACAATTCAGAAAAAGTGCTCAGCTCGCCGAGAAAATGCGATTTAAGCAATAAAATTAAAAATGCTTATAAAACATAAACCAAACGTTGGAGGTGGTCATTTCTTCATGCGCAGTGAATAACTCGGCACTCTAAAGCACCCGAGAGCGTTTTTTTCGATGCCAAGTGACGGGAGCGGCACAATTCAGAAAAAGTGCTCAGCTCGCCGAGAAAATGCGATTTAAGCAATACAATTAAAAATGCTTATAAAACATAAACCAAACGTTGGAGGTGGTCATTTCTTAATGCGCAGTAATAAACTCGGCACTCTAAAGCACCCGAGAGCGTTTTTTTCGATGCCAACCTAACCAGAGTGACGGGAGCGGCACAATTCAGAAAAAGTGCTCAGCTCGCCGAGAAAATGCGATTTAAGCAATAAAATTAAAAATGCTTATAAAACATAAACCAAACGTTGGAGGTGGTCATTTCTTAATGCGCAGTAATAAACTCGGCACTCTAAAGCACCCGAGAGCGTTTTTTTCGATGCCAACCTAACCAGAGTGACGGGAGCGGCACAATTCAGAAAAAGCGCTCAGCTCGCCGAGAAAATGCGATTTAAGCAATAAAATTAAAAATGCTTATAAAACATAAACCAAACGTTGGAGGTGGTCATTTCTTCGTGTGCAGTGAATAACTCGGCACTCTAAAGCACCCGAGAGCGTTTTTTTCGATGCCAACCTAACCAGAGTGACGGGAGCGGCACAATTCAGAAAAAGTGCTCAGCTCGCCGAGAAAATGCGATTTAAGCAATAAAATTAAAAATGCTTATAAAACATAAACCAAACGTTGGAGGTGGTCATTTCTTAATGCGCAGTAATAAACTCGGCACTCTAAAGCACCCGAGAGCGTTTTTTTCGATGCCAACCTAACCAGAGTGACGGGAGCGGCACAATTCAGAAAAAGTGCTCAGCTCGCCGAGAAAATGCGATTTAAGCAATAAAATTAAAAATGCTTATTAAACATAAACCAAACGTTGGAGGTGGTCATTTCTTCATGCGCTGTGAATAACTCGGCACTCTAAAGCACCCGAGAGCGTTTTTTTCGATGCCAACCTAACCAGAGTGACGGGAGCGGCACAATTCAGAAAAGCGCTCAGCTCGCCGAGAAAATGCGATTTAAGCAATAAAATTAAAAATGCTTATTAAACATAAACCAAACATTGGAGGTGGTCATTTCTTCATGCGCAGTGAATAACTCGGCACTCTAAAGCACCCGAGAGCGTTTTTTTCGATGCCAACCTAACCAGAGTGACGGGAGCGGCACAATTCAGAAAAAGCGCTCAGCTCGCCGAGAAAATGCGATTTAAGCAATACAATTAAAAATGCTTATAAAACATAAACCAAACGTTGGAGGTGGTCATTTCTTCATGCGCAGTGATAAACTCGGCACTCTAAAGCACCCGAGAGCGTTTTTTTCGATGCCAACCTAACCAGAGTGACGGGAGCGGCACAATTCAGAAAAAGTGCTCAGCTCGCCGAGAAAATGCGATTTAAGCAATAAAATTAAAAATGCTTATAAAACATAAACCAAACGTTGGAGGTGGTCATTTCTTCATGCGCAGTGAATAACTCGGCACTCTAAAGCACCCGAGAGCGTTTTTTTCGATGCCAACCTAACCAGAGTGACGGGAGCGGCACAATTCAGAAAAAGTGCTCAGCTCGCCGAGAAAATGCGATTTAAGCAATAAAATTAAAAATGCTTATAAAACATAAACCAAACGTTGGAGGTGGTCATTTCTTAATGCGCAGTAATAAACTCGGCACTCTAAAGCACCCGTGAGCGTTTTTTTCGATGCCAACCTAACCAGAGTGACGGGAGCGGCACAATTCAGAAAAAGTGCTCAGCTCGCCGAGAAAATGCGATTTAAGCAATAAAATTAAAAATGCTTATAAAACATAAACCAAACGTTGGAGGTGATCATTTCTTCATGCGCAGTGATAAAGTCGGCACTCTAAAGCACCCGAGAGCGTTTTTTTCGATGCCAACCTAACCAGAGTGACGGGAGCGGCACAATTCAGAAAAAGTGCTCAGCTCGCCGAGAAAATGCGATTTAAGCAATAAAATTGAAAATGCTTATTAAACATAAACCAAACGTTGGAGGTGGTCATTTCTTCATGCGCAGTGATAAACTCGGCACTCTAAAGCACCCGAGAGCGTTTTTTTCGATGCCAACCTAACCAGAGTGACGGGAGCGGCACAATTCAGAAAAAGTGCTCAGCTCGCCGAGAAAATGCGATTTAAGCAATAAAATTAAAAATGCTTATAAAACATAAACCAAACGTTGGAGGTGGTCATTTCTTAATGCGCAGTAATAAACTCGGCACTCTAAAGCACCCATGAGCGTTTTTTTCGATGCCAACCTAACCAGAGTGACGGGAGCGGCACAATTCAGAAAAAGTGCTCGGCTCGCCGAGAAAATGCGATTTAAGCAATAAAATTAAAAATGCTTATAAAACATAAACCAAACGTTGGAGGTGATCATTTCTTCATGCGCAGTGATAAAGTCGGCACTCTAAAGCACCCGAGAGCGTTTTTTTCGATGCCAACCTAACCAGAGTGACGGGAGCGGCACAATTCAGAAAAAGTGCTCAGCTCGCCGAGAAAATGCGATTTAAGCAATAAAATTAAAAATGCTTATTAAACATAAACCAAACGTTGGAGGTGGTCATTTCTTCATGCGCAGTGATAAACTCGGCACTCTAAAGCACCCGAGAGCGTTTTTTTCGATGCCAACCTAACCAGAGTGACGGGAGCGGCACAATTCAGGAAAAGTGCTCAGCTCGCTGAGAAAATGCGATTTAAGCAATAAAATTAAAAATGCTTATAAAACATAAACCAAACGTTGGAGGTGGTCATTTCTTAATGCGCAGTAATAAACTCGGCACTCTAAAGCACCCGAGAGCGTTTTTTTCGATGCCAACCTAACCAGAGTGACGGGAGCGGCACAATTCAGAAAAAGTGCTCAGCTCGCCGAGAAAATGCGATTTAAGCAATAAAATTAAAAATGCTTATTAAACATAAACCAAACGTTGGAGGTGGTCATTTCTTCATGCGCAGTGAATAACTCGGCACTCTAAAGCACCCGAAAGCGTTTTTTTCGATGCCAACCTAACCAGAGTGACGGGAGCGGCACAATTCAGAAAAAGCGCTCAGCTCGCCGAGAAAATGCGATTTAAGCAATAAAATTAAAAATGCTTATAAAACATAAACCAAACGTTGGAGGTGGTCATTTCTTAATGCGCAGTAATAAACTCGGCACTCTAAAGCACCCGAGAGCGTTTTTTTCGATGCCAACCTAACCAGAGTGACGGGAGCGGCACAATTCAGAAAAAGTGCTCAGCTCGCCGAGAAAATGCGATTTAAGCAATAAAATTAAAAATGCTTATTAAACATAAACCAAACGTTGGAGGTGGTCATTTCTTCATGCGCAGTGAATAACTCGGCACTCTAAAGCACCCGAGAGCGTTTTTTTCGATGCCAACCTAACCAGAGTGACGGGAGCGGCACAATTCAGAAAAAGCGCTCAGCTCGCCGAGAAAATGCGATTTAAGCAATAAAATTAAAAATGCTTATAAAACATAAACCAAACGTTGGAGGTGGTCATTTCTTAATGCGCAGTAATAAACTCGGCACTCTAAAGCACCCGAGAGCGTTTTTTTCGATGCCAACCTAACCAGAGTGACGGGAGCGGCACAATTCAGAAAAAGTGCTCAGCTCGCCGAGAAAATGCGATTTAAGCAATAAAATTAAAAATGCTTATAAAATATAAACAAAACGTTGGAGGTGGTCATTTCTTAATGCGCAGTAATAAACTCGGCACTCTAAAGCACCCGAGAGCGTTTTTTTCGATGCCAACCTAACCAGAGTGACGGGAGCGGCACAATTCAGAAAAAGTGCTCAGCTCGCCGAGAAAATGCGATTTAAGCAATAAAATTAAAAATGCTTATTAAACATAAACCAAACGTTGGAGGTGGTCATTTCTTCATGCGCAGTGATAAACTCGGCACTCTAAAGCACCCGAGAGCGTTTTTTTCGATGCCAACCTAACCAGAGTGACGGGAGCGGCACAATTCAGAAAAAGTGCTCAGCTCGCCGAGAAAATGCTATTTAAGCAATAAAATTAAAAATGCTTATAAAACATAAACCAAACGTTGGAGGTGGTCATTTCTTAATGCGCAGTAATAAACTCGGCACTCTAAAGCACCCATGAGCGTTTTTTTCGATGCCAACCTAACCAGAGTGACGGGAGCGGCACAATTCAGAAAAAGTGCTCGGCTCGCCGAGAAAATGCGATTTAAGCAATAAAATTAAAAATGCTTATAAAACATAAACCAAACGTTGGAGGTGATCATTTCTTCATGCGCAGTGATAAAGTCGGCACTCTAAAGCACCCGAGAGCGTTTTTTTCGATGCCAACCTAACCAGAGTGACGGGAGCGGCACAATTCAGAAAAAGTGCTCAGCTCGCCGAGAAAATGCGATTTAAGCAATAAAATTAAAAATGCTTATTAAACATAAACCAAACGTTGGAGGTGGTCATTTCTTCATGCGCAGTGATAAACTCGGCACTCTAAAGCACCCGAGAGCGTTTTTTTCGATGCCAACCTAACCAGAGTGACGGGAGCGGCACAATTCAGAAAAAGTGCTCAGCTCGCTGAGAAAATGCGATTTAAGCAATAAAATTAAAAATGCTTATAAAACATAAACCAAACGTTGGAGGTGGTCATTTCTTAATGCGCAGTAATAAACTCGGCACTCTAAAGCACCCGAGAGCGTTTTTTTCGATGCCAACCTAACCAGAGTGACGGGAGCGGCACAATTCAGAAAAAGTGCTCAGCTCGCCGAGAAAATGCGATTTAAGCAATAAAATTAAAAATGCTTATTAAACATAAACCAAACGTTGGAGGTGGTCATTTCTTCATGCGCAGTGAATAACTCGGCACTCTAAAGCACCCGAAAGCGTTTTTTTCGATGCCAACCTAACCAGAGTGACGGGAGCGGCACAATTCAGAAAAAGCGCTCAGCTCGCCGAGAAAATGCGATTTAAGCAATAAAATTAAAAATGCTTATAAAACATAAACCAAACGTTGGAGGTGGTCATTTCTTAATGCGCAGTAATAAACTCGGCACTCTAAAGCACCCGAGAGCGTTTTTTTCGATGCCAACCTAACCAGAGTGACGGGAGCGGCACAATTCAGAAAAAGTGCTCAGCTCGCCGAGAAAATGCGATTTAAGCAATAAAATTAAAAATGCTTATTAAACATAAACCAAACGTTGGAGGTGGTCATTTCTTCATGCGCAGTGAATAACTCGGCACTCTAAAGCACCCGAGAGCGTTTTTTTCGATGCCAACCTAACCAGAGTGACGGGAGCGGCACAATTCAGAAAAAGCGCTCAGCTCGCCGAGAAAATGCGATTTAAGCAATAAAATTAAAAATGCTTATAAAACATAAACCAAACGTTGGAGGTGGTCATTTCTTAATGCGCAGTAATAAACTCGGCACTCTAAAGCACCCGAGAGCGTTTTTTTCGATGCCAACCTAACCAGAGTGACGGGAGCGGCACAATTCAGAAAAAGTGCTCAGCTCGCCGAGAAAATGCGATTTAAGCAATAAAATTAAAAATGCTTATAAAATATAAACAAAACGTTGGAGGTGGTCATTTCTTAATGCGCAGTAATAAACTCGGCACTCTAAAGCACCCGAGAGCGTTTTTTTCGATGCCAACCTAACCAGAGTGACGGGAGCGGCACAATTCAGAAAAAGTGCTCAGCTCGCCGAGAAAATGCGATTTAAGCAATAAAATTAAAAATGCTTATTAAACATAAACCAAACGTTGGAGGTGGTCATTTCTTCATGCGCAGTGATAAACTCGGCACTCTAAAGCACCCGAGAGCGTTTTTTTCGATGCCAACCTAACCAGAGTGACGGGAGCGGCACAATTCAGAAAAAGTGCTCAGCTCGCCGAGAAAATGCGATTTAAGCAATACAATTAAAAATGCTTATAAAACATAAACCAAACGTTGGAGGTGGTCATTTCTTAATGCGCAGTAATAAACTCGGCACTCTAAAGCACCCGAGAGCGTTTTTTTCGATGCCAACCTAACCAGAGTGACGGGAGCGGCACAATTCAGAAAAAGTGCTCAGCTCGCCGAGAAAATGCGATTTAAGCAATAAAATTAAAAATGCTTATAAAACATAAACCAAACGTTGGAGGTGATCATTTCTTCATGCGCAGTGATAAAGTCGGCACTCTAAAGCACCCGAGAGCGTTTTTTTCGATGCCAACCTAACCAGAGTGACGGGAGCGGCACAATTCAGAAAAAGTGCTCAGCTCGCCGAGAAAATGCGATTTAAGCAATAAAATTAAAAATGCTTATTAAACATAAACCAAACGTTGGAGGTGGTCATTTCTTCATGCGCAGTGATAAACTCGGCACTCTAAAGCACCCGAGAGCGTTTTTTTCGATGCTGACCTAACCAGAGTGACGGGAGCGGCACAATTCAGAAAAAGTGCTCAGCTCGCCGAGAAAATGCGATTTAAGCAATAAAATTAAAAATGCTTATAAAACATAAACCAAACGTTGGAGGTGGTCATTTCTTAATGCGCAGTAATAAACTCGGCACTCTAAAGCACCCGAGAGCGTTTTTTTCGATGCCAACCTAACCAGAGTGACGGGAGCGGCACAATTCAGAAAAAGTGCTCAGCTCGCCGAGAAAATGCGATTTAAGCAATAAAATTAAAAATGCTTATTAAACATAAACCAAACGTTGGAGGTGGTCATTTCTTCATGCGCAGTGAATAACTCGGCACTCTAAAGCACCCGAAAGCGTTTTTTTCGATGCCAACCTAACCAGAGTGACGGGAGCGGCACAATTCAGAAAAAGCGCTCAGCTCGCCGAGAAAATGCGATTTAAGCAATAAAATTAAAAATGCTTATAAAACATAAACCAAACGTTGGAGGTGGTCATTTCTTAATGCGCAGTAATAAACTCGGCACTCTAAAGCACCCGAGAGCGTTTTTTTCGATGCCAACCTAACCAGAGTGACGGGAGCGGCATAATTCAGAAAAAGTGCTCAGCTCGCCGAGAAAATGCGATTTAAGCAATAAAATTAAAAATGCTTATTAAACATAAACCAAACGTTGGAGGTGGTCATTTCTTCATGCGCAGTGAATAACTCAGCACTCTAAAGCACCCGAGAGCGTTTTTTTCGATGCCAACCTAACCAGAGTGACGGGAGCGGCACAATTCAGAAAAAGCGCTCAGCTCGCCGAGAGAATGCGATTTAAGCAATAAAATTAAAAATGCTTATTAAACATAAACCAAACGTTGGAGGTGGTCATTTCTTCATGCGCAGTGATAAACTCGGCACTCTAAAGCACCCGAGAGCGTTTTTTTCGATGCCAACCTAACCAGAGTGACGGGAGCGGCACAATTCAGAAAAAGTGCTCAGCTCGCCGAGAAAATGCGATTTAAGCAATACAATTAAAAATGCTTATAAAACATAAACCAAACGTTGGAGGTGGTCATTTCTTAATGCGCAGTAATAAACTCGGCACTCTAAAGCACCCGAGAGCGTTTTTTTCGATGCCAACCTAACCAGAGTGACGGGAGCGGCACAATTCAGAAAAAGTGCTCAGCTCGCCGAGAAAATGCGATTTAAGCAATAAAATTAAAAATGCTTATAAAACATAAACCAAACGTTGGAGGTGATCATTTCTTCATGCGCAGTGATAAAGTCGGCACTCTAAAGCACCCGAGAGCGTTTTTTTCGATGCCAACCTAACCAGAGTGACGGGAGCGGCACAATTCAGAAAAAGTGCTCAGCTCGCCGAGAAAATGCGATTTAAGCAATAAAATTAAAAATGCTTATTAAACATAAACCAAACGTTGGAGGTGGTCATTTCTTCATGCGCAGTGATAAACTCGGCACTCTAAAGCACCCGAGAGCGTTTTTTTCGATGCCAACCTAACCAGAGTGACGGGAGCGGCACAATTCAGAAAAAGTGCTCAGCTCGCCGAGAAAATGCGATTTAAGCAATAAAATTAAAAATGCTTATAAAACATAAACCAAACGTTGGAGGTGGTCATTTCTTAATGCGCAGTAATAAACTCGGCACTCTAAAGCACCCGAGAGCGTTTTTTTCGATGCCAACCTAACCAGAGTGACGGGAGCGGCACAATTCAGAAAAAGTGCTCAGCTCGCCGAGAAAATGCGATTTAAGCAATAAAATTAAAAATGCTTATTAAACATAAACCAAACGTTGGAGGTGGTCATTTCTTCATGCGCAGTGAATAACTCGGCACTCTAAAGCACCCGAAAGCGTTTTTTTCGATGCCAACCTAACCAGAGTGACGGGAGCGGCACAATTCAGAAAAAGCGCTCAGCTCGCCGAGAAAATGCGATTTAAGCAATAAAATTAAAAATGCTTATAAAACATAAACCAAACGTTGGAGGTGGTCATTTCTTAATGCGCAGTAATAAACTCGGCACTCTAAAGCACCCGAGAGCGTTTTTTTCGATGCCAACCTAACCAGAGTGACGGGAGCGGCATAATTCAGAAAAAGTGCTCAGCTCGCCGAGAAAATGCGATTTAAGCAATAAAATTAAAAATGCTTATTAAACATAAACCAAACGTTGGAGGTGGTCATTTCTTCATGCGCAGTGAATAACTCGGCACTCTAAAGCACCCGAGAGCGTTTTTTTCGATGCCAACCTAACCAGAGTGACGGGAGCGGCACAATTCAGAAAAAGCGCTCAGCTCGCCGAGAGAATGCGATTTAAGCAATAAAATTAAAAATGTTTATAAAACATAAACCAAACGTTGGAGGTGGTCATTTCTTAATGCGCAGTAATAAACTCGGCACTCTAAAGCACCCGAGAGCGTTTTTTTCGATGCCAACCTAACCAGAGTGACGGGAGCGGCACAATTCAGAAAAAGTGCTCAGCTCGCCGAGAAAATGCGATTTAAGCAATAAAATTAAAAATGCTTATAAAACATAAACCAAACGTTGGAGGTGGTCATTTCTTAATGCGCAGTAATAAACTCGCCACTCTAAAGCACCCGAGAGCGTTTTTTTCGATGCCAACCTAACCAGAGTGACGGGAGCGGCACAATTCAGAAAAAGTGCTCAGCTCGCCGAGAAAATGCGATTTAAGCAATAAAATTAAAAATGCTTATTAAACATAAACCAAACGTTGGAGGTGGTCATTTCTTCATGCGCAGTGAATAACTCGACACTCTAAAGCACCCGAGAGCGTTTTTTTCGATGCCAACCTAACCAGAGTGACGGGAGCGGCACAATTCAGAAAAAGTGCTCAGCTCGCCGAGAAAATGCGATTTAAGCAATAAAATTAAAAATGCTTATAAAACATAAACCAAACGTTGGAGGTGGTCATTTCTTAATGCGCAGTAATAAACTCGGCACTCTAAAGCACCCGAGAGTGTTTTTTTCGATGCCAACCTAACCAGAGTGACGGGAGCGGCACAATTCAGAAAAAGTGCTCAGCTCGCCGAGAAAATGCGATTTAAGCAATAAAATTAAAAATGCTTATAAAACATAAACCAAACGTTGGAGGTGGTCATTTCTTAATGCGCAGTAATAAACTCGGCACTCTAAAGCACCCGAGAGCGTTTTTTTCGATGCCAACCTAACCAGAGTGACGGGAGCGGCACAATTCAGAAAAAGCGCTCAGCTCGCCGAGAAAATGCGATTTAAGCAATAAAATTAAAAATGCTTATAAAACATAAACCAAACGTTGGAGGTGGTCATTTCTTCGTGCGCAGTGAATAACTCGGCACTCTAAAGCACCCGAGAGCGTTTTTTTCGATGCCAACCTAACCAGAGTGACGGGAGCGGCACAATTCAGAAAAAGTGCTCAGCTCGCCGAGAAAATGCGATTTAAGCAATAAAATTAAAAATGCTTATAAAACATAAACCAAACGTTGGAGGTGGTCATTTCTTAATGCGCAGTAATAAACTCGGCACTCTAAAGCACCCGAGAGCGTTTTTTTCGATGCCAACCTAACCAGAGTGACGGGAGCGGCACAATTCAGAAAAAGTGCTCAGCTCGCCGAGAAAATGCGATTTAGGCAATAAAATTAAAAATGCTTATAAAACATAAACCAAACGTTGGAGGTGGTCATTTCTTAATGCGCAGTAATAAACTCGGCACTCTAAAGCACCCGAGAGCGTTTTTTTCGATGCCAACCTAACCAGAGTGACGGGAGCGGCACAATTCAGAAAAAGCGCTCAGCTCGCCGAGAAAATGCGATTTAAGCAATAAAATTAAAAATGCTTATAAAACATAAACCAAACGTTGGAGGTGGTCATTTCTTCATGCGCAGTGATAAACTCGGCACTCTAGAGCACCCGAGAGCGTTTTTTTCGATGCCAACCTAACCAGAGTGACGGGAGCGGCACAATTCAGAAAAAGCGCTCAGCTCGCCGAGAAAATGCGATTTAAGCAATAAAATTAAAAATGCTTATAAAACATAAACCAAACGTTGGAGGTCATTTCTTCATGCGCAGTGATAAACTCGGCACTCTAAAGCACCCGAGAGCGTTTTTTTCGATGCCAACCTAACCAGAGTGACGGGAGCGGCACAATTCAGAAAAAGTGCTCAGCTCGCCGAGAAAATGCGATTCAAGCAATAAAATTAAAAATGCTTATTAAACATAAACCAAACGTTGGAGGTGGTCATTTCTTCATGCGCAGTGAATAACTCGGCACTCTAAAGCACCCGAGAGCGTTTTTTTCGATGCCAACCTAACCAGAGTGACGGGAGCGGCACAATTCAGAAAAAGTGCTCAGCTCGCCGAGAAAATGCGATTTAAGCAATAAAATTAAAAATGCTTATAAAACATAAACCAAACGTTGGAGGTGGTCATTTCTTAATGCGCAGTAATAAACTCGGCACTCTAAAGCACCCGAGAGCGTTTTTTTCGATGCCTACCTAGAGTGTCGGGAGCGGCACAATTCTGAAAAAGTGCTCAGCTCGCCGAGAAAATGCGATTTAAGCAATAAAATTAAAAATGCTTATTAAACATAAACCAAACGTTGGAGGTGGTCATTTCTTAATGCGCAGTGAATAACTCGGCACTCTAAAGCACCCGAGAGCGTTTTTTTCGATGCCAACCTAACCAGAGTGACGGGAGCGGCACAATTCAGAAAAAGCGCTCAGCTCGCCGAGAAAATGCGATTTAAGCAATAAAATTAAAAATGCTTATTAAACATAAACCAAACATTGGAGGTGGTCATTTCTTCATGCGCAGTGAATAACTCGGCACTCTAAAGCACCCGAGAGCGTTTTTTTCGATGCCAACCTAACCAGAGTGACGGGAGCGGCACAATTCAGAAAAAGCGCTCAGCTCGCCGAGAAAATGCGATTTAAGCAATAAAATTAAAAATGCTTATAAAACATAAACCAAACGTTGGAGGTGGTCATTTCTTCATGCGCAGTGATAAACTCGGCACTCTAAAGCACCCGAGAGCGTTTTTTTCGATGCCAACCTAACCAGAGTGACGGGAGCGGCACAATTCAGAAAAAGTGCTCAGCTCGCCGAGAAAATGCGATTTAAGCAATAAAATTAAAAATGCTTATAAAACATAAACCAAACGTTGGAGGTGGTCATTTCTTCATGCGCAGTGAATAACTCGGCACTCTAAAGCACCCGAGAGCGTTTTTTTCGATGCCAACCTAACCAGAGTGACGGGAGCGGCACAATTCAGAAAAAGTGCTCAGCTCGCCGAGAAAATGCGATTCAAGCAATAAAATTAAAAATGCTTATAAAACATAAACCAAACGTTGGAGGTGGTCATTTCTTCATGCGCAGTGATAAACTCGGCACTCTAAAGCACCCGAGAGCGTTTTTTTCGATGCCAACCTAACCAGAGTGACGGGAGCGGCACAATTCAGAAAAAGTGCTCAGCTCGCCGAGAAAATGCGATTTAAGCAATAAAATTAAAAATGCTTATAAAACATAAACCAAACGTTGGAGGTGGTCATTTCTTCATGCGCAGTGAATAACTCGGCACTCTAAAGCACCCGAGAGCGTTTTTTTCGATGCCAACCTAACCAGAGTGACGGGAGCGGCACAATTCAGAAAAAGTGCTCAGCTCGCCGAGAAAATGCGATTCAAGCAATAAAATTAAAAATGCTTATAAAACATAAACCAAACGTTGGAGGTGGTCATTTCTTAATGCGCAGTAATAAACTCGGCACTCTAGAGCACCCGAGAGCGTTTTTTTCGATGCCAACCTAACCAGAGTGACGGGAGCGGCACAATTCAGAAAAAGTGCTCAGCTCGCCGAGAAAATGCGATTTAAGCAATAAAATTAAAAATGCTTATAAAACATAAACCAAACGTTGGAGGTGGTCATTTCTTCATGCGCAGTGATAAACTCGGCACTCTAAAGCACCCGAGAGCGTTTTTTTCGATGCCAACCTAACCAGAGTGACGGGAGCGGCACAATTCAGAAAAAGCGCTCAGCTCGCCGAGAAAATGCGATTTAAGCAATAAAATTAAAAATGCTTATAAAACATAAACCAAACGTTGGAGGTGGTCATTTCTTCATGCGCAGTGAATAACTCGGCACTCTAAAGCACCCGAGAGCGTTTTTTTCGATGCCAAGTGACGGGAGCGGCACAATTCAGAAAAAGTGCTCAGCTCGCCGAGAAAATGCGATTTAAGCAATAAAATTAAAAATGCTTATAAAACATAAACCAAACGTTGGAGGTGGTCATTTCTTAATGCGCAGTAATAAACTCGGCACTCTAAAGCACCCGAGAGCGTTTTTTTCGATGCCAACCTAACCAGAGTGACGGGAGCGGCACAATTCAGAAAAAGTGCTCAGCTCGCCGAGAAAATGCGATTTAAGCAATAAAATTAAAAATGCTTATAAAACATAAACCAAACGTTGGAGGTGGTCATTTCTTAATGCGCAGTAATAAACTCGGCACTCTAAAGCACCCGAGAGCGTTTTTTTCGATGCCAACCTAACCAGAGTGACGGGAGCGGCACAATTCAGAAAAAGCGCTCAGCTCGCCGAGAAAATGCGATTTAAGCAATAAAATTAAAAATGCTTATAAAACATAAACCAAACGTTGGAGGTGGTCATTTCTTCGTGTGCAGTGAATAACTCGGCACTCTAAAGCACCCGAGAGCGTTTTTTTCGATGCCAACCTAACCAGAGTGACGGGAGCGGCACAATTCAGAAAAAGCGCTCAGCTCGCCGAGAAAATGCGATTTAAGCAATAAAATTAAAAATGCTTATAAAACATAAACCAAACGTTGGAGGTGGTCATTTCTTCATGCGCAGTGAATAACTCGGCACTCTAAAGCACCCGAGAGCGTTTTTTTCGATGCCAACCTAACCAGAGTGACGGGAGAGGCACAATTCAGAAAAAGCGCTCAGCTCGCCGAGAAAATGCGATTTAAGCAATAAAATTAAAAATGCTTATAAAACATAAACCAAACGTTGGAGGTGGTCATTTCTTCATGCGCAGTGATAAACTCGGCACTCTAAAGCACCCGAGAGCGTTTTTTTCGATGCCAACCTAACCAGAGTGACGGGAGCGGCACAATTCAGAAAAAGTGCTCAGCTCGCCGAGAAAATGCGATTTAAGCAATAAAATTAAAAATGCTTATAAAACATAAACCAAACGTTGGAGGTGGTCATTTCTTCATGCGCAGTGATAAACTCGGCACTCTAGAGCACCCGAGAGCGTTTTTTTCGATGCCAACCTAACCAGAGTGACGGGAGCGGCACAATTCAGAAAAAGCGCTCAGCTCGCCGAGAAAATGCGATTTAAGCAATAAAATAAAAAATGCTTATAAAACATAAACCAAACGTTGGAGGTCATTTCTTCATGCGCAGTGATAAACTCGGCACTCTAAAGCACCCGAGAGCGTTTTTTTCGATGCCAACCTAACCAGAGTGACGGGAGCGGCACAATTCAGAAAAAGTGCTCAGCTCGCCGAGAAAATGCGATTCAAGCAATAAAATTAAAAATGCTTATTAAACATAAACCAAACGTTGGAGGTGGTCATTTCTTCATGCGCAGTGAATAACTCGGCACTCTAAAGCACCCGAGAGCGTTTTTTTCGATGCCAACCTAACCAGAGTGACGGGAGCGGCACAATTCAGAAAAAGTGCTCAGCTCGCCGAGAAAATGCGATTTAAGCAATAAAATTAAAAATGCTTATAAAACATAAACCAAACGTTGGAGGTGGTCATTTCTTAATGCGCAGTAATAAACTCGGCACTCTAAAGCACCCGAGAGCGTTTTTTTCGATGCCTACCTAACCAGAGTGTCGGGAGCGGCACAATTCTGAAAAAGTGCTCAGCTCGCCGAGAAAATGCGATTTAAGCAATAAAATTAAAAATGCTTATTGAACATAAACCAAACGTTGGAGGTGGTCATTTCTTAATGCGCAGTGAATAACTCGGCACTCTAAAGCACCCGAGAGCGTTTTTTTCGATGCCAACCTAACCAGAGTGACGGGAGCGGCACAATTCAGAAAAAGCGCTCAGCTCGCCGAGAAAATGCGATTTAAGCAATAAAATTAAAAATGCTTATTAAACATAAACCAAACATTGGAGGTGGTCATTTCTTCATGCGCAGTGAATAACTCGGCACTCTAAAGCACCCGAGAGCGTTTTTTTCGATGCCAAGTGACGGGAGCGGCACAATTCAGAAAAAGTGCTCAGCTCGCCGAGAAAATGCGATTTAAGCAATAAAATTAAAAATGCTTATAAAACATAAACCAAACGTTGGAGGTGGTCATTTCTTAATGCGCAGTAATAAACTCGGCACTCTAAAGCACCCGAGAGCGTTTTTTTCGATGCCAACCTAACCAGAGTGACGGGAGCGGCACAATTCAGAAAAAGTGCTCAGCTCGCCGAGAAAATGCGATTTAAGCAATAAAATTAAAAATGCTTATAAAACATAAACCAAACGTTGGAGGTGGTCATTTCTTAATGCGCAGTAATAAACTCGGCACTCTAAAGCACCCGAGAGCGTTTTTTTCGATGCCAACCTAACCAGAGTGACGGGAGCGGCACAATTCAGAAAAAGCGCTCAGCTCGCCGAGAAAATGCGATTTAAGCAATAAAATTAAAAATGCTTATAAAACATAAACCAAACGTTGGAGGTGGTCATTTCTTCGTGTGCAGTGAATAACTCGGCACTCTAAAGCACCCGAGAGCGTTTTTTTCGATGCCAACCTAACCAGAGTGACGGGAGCGGCACAATTCAGAAAAAGCGCTCAGCTCGCCGAGAAAATGCGATTTAAGCAATAAAATTAAAAATGCTTATAAAACATAAACCAAACGTTGGAGGTGGTCATTTCTTCATGCGCAGTGAATAACTCGGCACTCTAAAGCACCCGAGAGCGTTTTTTTCGATGCCAACCTAACCAGAGTGACGGGAGAGGCACAATTCAGAAAAAGCGCTCAGCTCGCCGAGAAAATGCGATTTAAGCAATAAAATTAAAAATGCTTATAAAACATAAACCAAACGTTGGAGGTGGTCATTTCTTCATGCGCAGTGATAAACTCGGCACTCTAAAGCACCCGAGAGCGTTTTTTTCGATGCCAACCTAACCAGAGTGACGGGAGCGGCACAATTCAGAAAAAGTGCTCAGCTCGCCGAGAAAATGCGATTTAAGCAATAAAATTAAAAATGCTTATAAAACATAAACCAAACGTTGGAGGTGGTCATTTCTTCATGCGCAGTGATAAACTCGGCACTCTAGAGCACCCGAGAGCGTTTTTTTCGATGCCAACCTAACCAGAGTGACGGGAGCGGCACAATTCAGAAAAAGCGCTCAGCTCGCCGAGAAAATGCGATTTAAGCAATAAAATAAAAAATGCTTATAAAACATAAACCAAACGTTGGAGGTCATTTCTTCATGCGCAGTGATAAACTCGGCACTCTAAAGCACCCGAGAGCGTTTTTTTCGATGCCAACCTAACCAGAGTGACGGGAGCGGCACAATTCAGAAAAAGTGCTCAGCTCGCCGAGAAAATGCGATTCAAGCAATAAAATTAAAAATGCTTATTAAACATAAACCAAACGTTGGAGGTGGTCATTTCTTCATGCGCAGTGAATAACTCGGCACTCTAAAGCACCCGAGAGCGTTTTTTTCGATGCCAACCTAACCAGAGTGACGGGAGCGGCACAATTCAGAAAAAGTGCTCAGCTCGCCGAGAAAATGCGATTTAAGCAATAAAATTAAAAATGCTTATAAAACATAAACCAAACGTTGGAGGTGGTCATTTCTTAATGCGCAGTAATAAACTCGGCACTCTAAAGCACCCGAGAGCGTTTTTTTCGATGCCTACCTAACCAGAGTGTCGGGAGCGGCACAATTCTGAAAAAGTGCTCAGCTCGCCGAGAAAATGCGATTTAAGCAATAAAATTAAAAATGCTTATTAAACATAAACCAAACGTTGGAGGTGGTCATTTCTTAATGCGCAGTGAATAACTCGGCACTCTAAAGCACCCGAGAGCGTTTTTTTCGATGCCAACCTAACCAGAGTGACGGGAGCGGCACAATTCAGAAAAAGCGCTCAGCTCGCCGAGAAAATGCGATTTAAGCAATAAAATTAAAAATGCTTATTAAACATAAACCAAACATTGGAGGTGGTCATTTCTTCATGCGCAGTGAATAACTCGGCACTCTAAAGCACCCGAGAGCGTTTTTTTCGATGCCAACCTAACCAGAGTGACGGGAGCGGCACAATTCAGAAAAAGCGCTCAGCTCGCCGAGAAAATGCGATTTAAGCAATAAAATTAAAAATGCTTATAAAACATAAACCAAACGTTGGAGGTGGTCATTTCTTCATGCGCAGTGATAAACTCGGCACTCTAAAGCACCCGAGAGCGTTTTTTTCGATGCCAACCTAACCAGAGTGACGGGAGCGGCACAATTCAGAAAAAGTGCTCAGCTCGCCGAGAAAATGCGATTTAAGCAATAACATTAAAAATGCTTATAAAACATAAACCAAACGTTGGAGGTGGTCATTTCTTCATGCGCAGTGAATAACTCGGCACTCTAAAGCACCCGAGAGCGTTTTTTTCGATGCCAACCTAACCAGAGTGACGGGAGCGGCACAATTCAGAAAAAGTGCTCAGCTCGCCGAGAAAATGCGATTCAAGCAATAAAATTAAAAATGCTTATAAAACATAAACCAAACGTTGGAGGTGGTCATTTCTTCATGCGCAGTGATAAACTCGGCACTCTAAAGCACCCGAGAGCGTTTTTTTCGATGCCAACCTAACCAGAGTGACGGGAGCGGCACAATTCAGAAAAAGTGCTCAGCTCGCCGAGAAAATGCGATTTAAGCAATAAAATTAAAAATGCTTATAAAACATAAACCAAACGTTGGAGGTGGTCATTTCTTCATGCGCAGTGAATAACTCGGCACTCTAAAGCACCCGAGAGCGTTTTTTTCGATGCCAACCTAACCAGAGTGACGGGAGCGGCACAATTCAGAAAAAGTGCTCAGCTCGCCGAGAAAATGCGATTCAAGCAATAAAATTAAAAATGCTTATAAAACATAAACCAAACGTTGGAGGTGGTCATTTCTTAATGCGCAGTAATAAACTCGGCACTCTAGAGCACCCGAGAGCGTTTTTTTCGATGCCAACCTAACCAGAGTGACGGGAGCGGCACAATTCAGAAAAAGTGCTCAGCTCGCCGAGAAAATGCGATTTAAGCAATAAAATTAAAAATGCTTATAAAACATAAACCAAACGTTGGAGGTGGTCATTTCTTCATGCGCAGTGATAAACTCGGCACTCTAAAGCACCCGAGAGCGTTTTTTTCGATGCCAACCTAACCAGAGTGACGGGAGCGGCACAATTCAGAAAAAGCGCTCAGCTCGCCGAGAAAATGCGATTTAAGCAATAAAATTAAAAATGCTTATAAAACATAAACCAAACGTTGGAGGTGGTCATTTCTTCATGCGCAGTGATAAACTCGGCACTCTAAAGCACCCGAGAGCGTTTTTTTCGATGCCAACCTAACCAGAGTGACGGGAGCGGCACAATTCAGAAAAAGTGCTCAGCTCGCCGAGAAAATGCGATTCAAGCAATAAAATTAAAAATGCTTATTAAACATAAACCAAACGTTGGAGGTGGTCATTTCTTCATGCGCAGTGAATAACTCGGCACTCTAAAGCACCCGAGAGCGTTTTTTTCGATGCCAACCTAACCAGAATGACGGGAGCGGCACAATTCAGAAAAAGTGCTCAGCTCGCCGAGAAAATGCGATTTAAGCAATAAAATTAAAAATGCTTATAAAACATAAACCAAACGTTGGAGGTGGTCATTTCTTAATGCGCAGTAATAAACTCGGCACTCTAAAGCACCCGAGAGCGTTTTTTTCGATGCCAACCTAACCAGAGTGACGGGAGCGGCACAATTCAGAAAAAGTGCTCAGCTCGCCGAGAAAATGCGATTTAAGCAATAAAATTAAAAATGCTTATAAAACATAAACCAAACGTTGGAGGTGGTCATTTCTTAATGCGCAGTAATAAACTCGGCACTCTAAAGCACCCGAGAGCGTTTTTTTCGATGCCAACCTAACCAGAGTGACGGGAGCGGCACAATTCAGAAAAAGTGCTCAGCTCGCCGAGAAAATGCGATTTAAGCAATAAAATTAAAAATGCTTATAAAACATAAACCAAACGTTGGAGGTGGTCATTTCTTAATGCGCAGTAATAAACTCGGCACTCTAAAGCACCCGAGAGCGTTTTTTTCGATGCCAACCTAACCAGAGTGACGGGAGCGGCACAATTCAGAAAAAGCGCTCAGCTCGCCGAGAAAATGCGATTTAAGCAATAAAATTAAAAATGCTTATAAAACATAAACCAAACGTTGGAGGTGGTCATTTCTTCATGCGCAGTGAATAACTCGGCACTCTAAAGCACCCGAGAGCGTTTTTTTCGATGCCAAGTGACGGGAGCGGCACAATTCAGAAAAAGTGCTCAGCTCGCCGAGAAAATGCGATTTAAGCAATAAAATTAAAAATGCTTATAAAACATAAACCAAACGTTGGAGGTGGTCATTTCTTAATGCGCAGTAATAAACTCGGCACTCTAAAGCACCCGAGAGCGTTTTTTTCGATGCCAACCTAACCAGAGTGACGGGAGCGGCACAATTCAGAAAAAGTGCTCAGCTCGCCGAGAAAATGCGATTTAAGCAATAAAATTAAAAATGCTTATAAAACATAAACCAAACGTTGGAGGTGGTCATTTCTTAATGCGGCAGTAATAAACTCGGCACTCTAAAGCACCCGAGAGCGTTTTTTTCGATGCCAACCTAACCAGAGTGACGGGAGCGGCACAATTCAGAAAAAGCGCTCAGCTCGCCGAGAAAATGCGATTTAAGCAATAAAATTAAAAATGCTTATAAAACATAAACCAAACGTTGGAGGTGGTCATTTCTTCGTGGCAGTGAATAACTCGGCACTCTAAAGCACCCGAGAGCGTTTTTTTCGATGCCAACCTAACCAGAGTGACGGGAGCGGCACAATTCAGAAAAAGCGCTCAGCTCGCCGAGAAAATGCGATTTAAGCAATAAAATTAAAAATGCTTATAAAACATAAACCAAACGTTGGAGGTGGTCATTTCTTCATGCGCAGTGAATAACTCGGCACTCTAAAGCACCCGAGAGCGTTTTTTTCGATGCCAACCTAACCAGAGTGACGGGAGAGGCACAATTCAGAAAAAGCGCTCAGCTCGCCGAGAAAATGCGATTTAAGCAATAAAATTAAAAATGCTTATAAAACATAAACCAAACGTTGGAGGTGGTCATTTCTTCATGCGCAGTGATAAACTCGGCACTCTAAAGCACCCGAGAGCGTTTTTTTTCGATGCCAACCTAACCAGAGTGACGGGAGCGGCACAATTCAGAAAAAGTGCTCAGCTCGCCGAGAAAATGCGATTTAAGCAATAAAATTAAAAATGCTTATAAAACATAAACCAAACGTTGGAGGTGGTCATTTCTTCATGCGCAGTGATAAACTCGGCACTCTAGAGCACCCGAGAGCGTTTTTTTCGATGCCAACCTAACCAGAGTGACGGGAGCGGCACAATTCAGAAAAAGCGCTCAGCTCGCCGAGAAAATGCGATTTAAGCAATAAAATAAAAAATGCTTATAAAACATAAACCAAACGTTGGAGGTCATTTCTTCATGCGCAGTGATAAACTCGGCACTCTAAAGCACCCGAGAGCGTTTTTTTCGATGCCAACCTAACCAGAGTGACGGGAGCGGCACAATTCAGAAAAAGTGCTCAGCTCGCCGAGAAAATGCGATTCAAGCAATAAAATTAAAAATGCTTATTAAACATAAACCAAACGTTGGAGGTGGTCATTTCTTCATGCGCAGTGAATAACTCGGCACTCTAAAGCACCCGAGAGCGTTTTTTTCGATGCCAACCTAACCAGAGTGACGGGAGCGGCACAATTCAGAAAAAGTGCTCAGCTCGCCGAGAAAATGCGATTTAAGCAATAAAATTAAAAATGCTTATAAAACATAAACCAAACGTTGGAGGTGGTCATTTCTTAATGCGCAGTAATAAACTCGGCACTCTAAAGCACCCGAGAGCGTTTTTTTCGATGCCTACCTAACCAGAGTGTCGGGAGCGGCACAATTCTGAAAAAGTGCTCAGCTCGCCGAGAAAATGCGATTTAAGCAATAAAATTAAAAATGCTTATTGAACATAAACCAAACGTTGGAGGTGGTCATTTCTTAATGCGCAGTGAATAACTCGGCACTCTAAAGCACCCGAGAGCGTTTTTTTCGATGCCAACCTAACCAGAGTGACGGGAGCGGCACAATTCAGAAAAAGCGCTCAGCTCGCCGAGAAAATGCGATTTAAGCAATAAAATTAAAAATGCTTATTAAACATAAACCAAACATTGGAGGTGGTCATTTCTTCATGCGCAGTGAATAACTCGGCACTCTAAAGCACCCGAGAGCGTTTTTTTCGATGCCAAGTGACGGGAGCGGCACAATTCAGAAAAAGTGCTCAGCTCGCCGAGAAAATGCGATTTAAGCAATAAAATTAAAAATGCTTATAAAACATAAACCAAACGTTGGAGGTGGTCATTTCTTAATGCGCAGTAATAAACTCGGCACTCTAAAGCACCCGAGAGCGTTTTTTTCGATGCCAACCTAACCAGAGTGACGGGAGCGGCACAATTCAGAAAAAGTGCTCAGCTCGCCGAGAAAATGCGATTTAAGCAATAAAATTAAAAATGCTTATAAAACATAAACCAAACGTTGGAGGTGGTCATTTCTTAATGCGCAGTAATAAACTCGGCACTCTAAAGCACCCGAGAGCGTTTTTTTCGATGCCAACCTAACCAGAGTGACGGGAGCGGCACAATTCAGAAAAAGCGCTCAGCTCGCCGAGAAAATGCGATTTAAGCAATAAAATTAAAAATGCTTATAAAACATAAACCAAACGTTGGAGGTGGTCATTTCTTCGTGTGCAGTGAATAACTCGGCACTCTAAAGCACCCGAGAGCGTTTTTTTCGATGCCAACCTAACCAGAGTGACGGGAGCGGCACAATTCAGAAAAAGCGCTCAGCTCGCCGAGAAAATGCGATTTAAGCAATAAAATTAAAAATGCTTATAAAACATAAACCAAACGTTGGAGGTGGTCATTTCTTCATGCGCAGTGAATAACTCGGCACTCTAAAGCACCCGAGAGCGTTTTTTTCGATGCCAACCTAACCAGAGTGACGGGAGAGGCACAATTCAGAAAAAGCGCTCAGCTCGCCGAGAAAATGCGATTTAAGCAATAAAATTAAAAATGCTTATAAAACATAAACCAAACGTTGGAGGTGGTCATTTCTTCATGCGCAGTGATAAACTCGGCACTCTAAAGCACCCGAGAGCGTTTTTTTCGATGCCAACCTAACCAGAGTGACGGGAGCGGCACAATTCAGAAAAAGTGCTCAGCTCGCCGAGAAAATGCGATTTAAGCAATAAAATTAAAAATGCTTATAAAACATAAACCAAACGTTGGAGGTGGTCATTTCTTCATGCGCAGTGATAAACTCGGCACTCTAGAGCACCCGAGAGCGTTTTTTTCGATGCCAACCTAACCAGAGTGACGGGAGCGGCACAATTCAGAAAAAGCGCTCAGCTCGCCGAGAAAATGCGATTTAAGCAATAAAATAAAAAATGCTTATAAAACATAAACCAAACGTTGGAGGTCATTTCTTCATGCGCAGTGATAAACTCGGCACTCTAAAGCACCCGAGAGCGTTTTTTTCGATGCCAACCTAACCAGAGTGACGGGAGCGGCACAATTCAGAAAAAGTGCTCAGCTCGCCGAGAAAATGCGATTCAAGCAATAAAATTAAAAATGCTTATTAAACATAAACCAAACGTTGGAGGTGGTCATTTCTTCATGCGCAGTGAATAACTCGGCACTCTAAAGCACCCGAGAGCGTTTTTTTCGATGCCAACCTAACCAGAGTGACGGGAGCGGCACAATTCAGAAAAAGTGCTCAGCTCGCCGAGAAAATGCGATTTAAGCAATAAAATTAAAAATGCTTATAAAACATAAACCAAACGTTGGAGGTGGTCATTTCTTAATGCGCAGTAATAAACTCGGCACTCTAAAGCACCCGAGAGCGTTTTTTTCGATGCCTACCTAACCAGAGTGTCGGGAGCGGCACAATTCTGAAAAAGTGCTCAGCTCGCCGAGAAAATGCGATTTAAGCAATAAAATTAAAAATGCTTATTAAACATAAACCAAACGTTGGAGGTGGTCATTTCTTAATGCGCAGTGAATAACTCGGCACTCTAAAGCACCCGAGAGCGTTTTTTTCGATGCCAACCTAACCAGAGTGACGGGAGCGGCACAATTCAGAAAAAGCGCTCAGCTCGCCGAGAAAATGCGATTTAAGCAATAAAATTAAAAATGCTTATTAAACATAAACCAAACATTGGAGGTGGTCATTTCTTCATGCGCAGTGAATAACTCGGCACTCTAAAGCACCCGAGAGCGTTTTTTTCGATGCCAACCTAACCAGAGTGACGGGAGCGGCACAATTCAGAAAAAGCGCTCAGCTCGCCGAGAAAATGCGATTTAAGCAATAAAATTAAAAATGCTTATAAAACATAAACCAAACGTTGGAGGTGGTCATTTCTTCATGCGCAGTGATAAACTCGGCACTCTAAAGCACCCGAGAGCGTTTTTTTCGATGCCAACCTAACCAGAGTGACGGGAGCGGCACAATTCAGAAAAAGTGCTCAGCTCGCCGAGAAAATGCGATTTAAGCAATAACATTAAAAATGCTTATAAAACATAAACCAAACGTTGGAGGTGGTCATTTCTTCATGCGCAGTGAATAACTCGGCACTCTAAAGCACCCGAGAGCGTTTTTTTCGATGCCAACCTAACCAGAGTGACGGGAGCGGCACAATTCAGAAAAAGTGCTCAGCTCGCCGAGAAAATGCGATTCAAGCAATAAAATTAAAAATGCTTATAAAACATAAACCAAACGTTGGAGGTGGTCATTTCTTCATGCGCAGTGATAAACTCGGCACTCTAAAGCACCCGAGAGCGTTTTTTTCGATGCCAACCTAACCAGAGTGACGGGAGCGGCACAATTCAGAAAAAGTGCTCAGCTCGCCGAGAAAATGCGATTTAAGCAATAAAATTAAAAATGCTTATAAAACATAAACCAAACGTTGGAGGTGGTCATTTCTTCATGCGCAGTGAATAACTCGGCACTCTAAAGCACCCGAGAGCGTTTTTTTCGATGCCAACCTAACCAGAGTGACGGGAGCGGCACAATTCAGAAAAAGTGCTCAGCTCGCCGAGAAAATGCGATTCAAGCAATAAAATTAAAAATGCTTATAAAACATAAACCAAACGTTGGAGGTGGTCATTTCTTAATGCGCAGTAATAAACTCGGCACTCTAGAGCACCCGAGAGCGTTTTTTTCGATGCCAACCTAACCAGAGTGACGGGAGCGGCACAATTCAGAAAAAGTGCTCAGCTCGCCGAGAAAATGCGATTTAAGCAATAAAATTAAAAATGCTTATAAAACATAAACCAAACGTTGGAGGTGGTCATTTCTTCATGCGCAGTGATAAACTCGGCACTCTAAAGCACCCGAGAGCGTTTTTTTCGATGCCAACCTAACCAGAGTGACGGGAGCGGCACAATTCAGAAAAAGCGCTCAGCTCGCCGAGAAAATGCGATTTAAGCAATAAAATTAAAAATGCTTATAAAACATAAACCAAACGTTGGAGGTGGTCATTTCTTCATGCGCAGTGATAAACTCGGCACTCTAAAGCACCCGAGAGCGTTTTTTTCGATGCCAACCTAACCAGAGTGACGGGAGCGGCACAATTCAGAAAAAGTGCTCAGCTCGCCGAGAAAATGCGATTCAAGCAATAAAATTAAAAATGCTTATTAAACATAAACCAAACGTTGGAGGTGGTCATTTCTTCATGCGCAGTGAATAACTCGGCACTCTAAAGCACCCGAGAGCGTTTTTTTCGATGCCAACCTAACCAGAATGACGGGAGCGGCACAATTCAGAAAAAGTGCTCAGCTCGCCGAGAAAATGCGATTTAAGCAATAAAATTAAAAATGCTTATAAAACATAAACCAAACGTTGGAGGTGGTCATTTCTTAATGCGCAGTAATAAACTCGGCACTCTAAAGCACCCGAGAGCGTTTTTTTCGATGCCAACCTAACCAGAGTGACGGGAGCGGCACAATTCAGAAAAAGTGCTCAGCTCGCCGAGAAAATGCGATTTAAGCAATAAAATTAAAAATGCTTATAAAACATAAACCAAACGTTGGAGGTGGTCATTTCTTAATGCGCAGTAATAAACTCGGCACTCTAAAGCACCCGAGAGCGTTTTTTTCGATGCCAACCTAACCAGAGTGACGGGAGCGGCACAATTCAGAAAAAGTGCTCAGCTCGCCGAGAAAATGCGATTTAAGCAATAAAATTAAAAATGCTTATAAAACATAAACCAAACGTTGGAGGTGGTCATTTCTTAATGCGCAGTAATAAACTCGGCACTCTAAAGCACCCGAGAGCGTTTTTTTCGATGCCAACCTAACCAGAGTGACGGGAGCGGCACAATTCAGAAAAAGCGCTCAGCTCGCCGAGAAAATGCGATTTAAGCAATAAAATTAAAAATGCTTATAAAACATAAACCAAACGTTGGAGGTGGTCATTTCCTAATGCGCAGTAATAAACTCGGCACTCTAAAGCACCCGAGAGCGTTTTTTTCGATGCCAACCTAACCAGAGTGACGGGAGCGGCACAATTCAGAAAAAGTGCTCAGCTCGCCGAGAAAATGCGATTTAAGCAATAAAATTAAAAATGCTTATAAAACATAAACCAAACGTTGGAGGTGGTCATTTCTTAATGCGCAGTAATAAACTCGGCACTCTAGAGCACCCGAGAGCGTTTTTTTCGATGCCAACCTAACCAGAGTGACGGGAGCGGCACAATTCAGAAAAAGTGCTCAGCTCGCCGAGAAAATGCGATTTAAGCAATAAAATTAAAAATGCTTATAAAACATAAACCAAACGTTGGAGGTGGTCATTTCTTAATGCGCAGTAATAAACTCGGCACTCTAAAGCACCCGAGAGCGTTTTTTTCGATGCCAACCTAACCAGAGTGACGGGAGCGGCACAATTCAGAAAAAGTGCTCAGCTCGCCGAGAAAATGCGATTTAAGCAATAAAATTAAAAATGCTTATAAAACATAAACCAAACGTTGGAAGTGGTCATTTCTTCATGCGCAGTGATAAACTCGGCACTCTAAAGCACCCGAGAGCGTTTTTTTCGATGCCAACCTAACCAGAGTTACGGGAGCGGCACAATTCAGAAAAAGCGCTCAGCTCGCCGAGAAAATGCGATTTAAGCAATAAAATTAAAAATGCTTATAAAACATAAACCAAACGTTGGAGTGGTCATTTCTTCATGCGCAGTGATAAACTCGGCACTCTAAAGCACCCGAGAGCGTTTCTTTCGATGCCAACCTAACCAGAGTGACGGGAGCGGCACAATTCAGAAAAAGCGCTCAGCTCGCCGAGAAAATGCGATTTAAGCAATAAAATTAAAAATGCTTATAAAACATAAACCAAACGTTGGAGGTGGTCATTTCTTCATGCGCAGTGATAAACTCGGCACTCTAAAGCACCCGAGAGCGTTTTTTTCGATGCCAACCTAACCAGAGTGACGGGAGCGGCACAATTCAGAAAAAGTGCTCAGCTCGCCGAGAAAATGCGATTTAAGCAATAAAATTAAAAATGCTTATAAAACATAAACCAAACGTTGGAGTTGGTCATTTCTTCATGCGCAGTGAATAACTCGGCACTCTAAAGCACCCGAGAGCGTTTTTTTCGATGCCAACCTAACCAGAGTGACGGGAGCGGCACAATTCAGAAAAAGTGCTCAGCTCGCCGAAAAAATGCGATTTAAGCAATAAAATTAAAAATGCTTATAAAACATAAACCAAACGTTGGAGGTGGTCATTTCTTAATGCGCAGTAATAAACTCGGCACTCTAAAGCACCCGTGAGCGTTTTTTTCGATGCCAACCTAACCAGAGTGACGGGAGCGGCACAATTCAGAAAAAGTGCTCAGCTCGCCGAGAAAATGCGATTTAAGCAATAAAATTAAAAATGCTTATAAAACATAAACCAAACGTTGGAGTTGGTCATTTCTTCATGCGCAGTGAATAACTCGGCACTCTAAAGCACCCGAGAGCGTTTTTTTCGATGCCAACCTAACCAGAGTGACGGGAGCGGCACAATTCAGAAAAAGCGCTCAGCTCGCCGAGAAAATGCGATTTAAGCAATACAATTAAAAATGCTTATAAAACATAAACCAAACGTTGGAGGTGGTCATTTCTTCATGCGCAGTGATAAACTCGGCACTCTAAAGCACCCGAGAGCGTTTTTTTCGATGCCAACCTAACCAGAGTGACGGGAGCGGCACAATTCAGAAAAAGTGCTCAGCTCGCCGAGAAAATGCGATTTAAGCAATAAAATTAAAAATGCTTATAAAACATAAACCAAACGTTGGAGGTGGTCATTTCTTCATGCGCAGTGAATAACTCGGCACTCTAAAGCACCCGAGAGCGTTTTTTTCGATGCCAACCTAACCAGAGTGACGGGAGCGGCACAATTCAGAAAAAGTGCTCAGCTCGCCGAGAAAATGCGATTTAAGCAATAAAATTAAAAATGCTTATAAAACATAAACCAAACGTTGGAGGTGGTCATTTCTTAATGCGCAGTAATAAACTCGGCACTCTAAAGCACCCGTGAGCGTTTTTTTCGATGCCAACCTAACCAGAGTGACGGGAGCGGCACAATTCAGAAAAAGTGCTCAGCTCGCCGAGAAAATGCGATTTAAGCAATAAAATTAAAAATGCTTATAAAACATAAACCAAACGTTGGAGGTGATCATTTCTTCATGCGCAGTGATAAAGTCGGCACTCTAAAGCACCCGAGAGCGTTTTTTTCGATGCCAACCTAACCAGAGTGACGGGAGCGGCACAATTCAGAAAAAGTGCTCAGCTCGCCGAGAAAATGCGATTTAAGCAATAAAATTGAAAATGCTTATTAAACATAAACCAAACGTTGGAGGTGGTCATTTCTTCATGCGCAGTGATAAACTCGGCACTCTAAAGCACCCGAGAGCGTTTTTTTCGATGCCAACCTAACCAGAGTGACGGGAGCGGCACAATTCAGAAAAAGTGCTCAGCTCGCCGAGAAAATGCGATTTAAGCAATAAAATTAAAAATGCTTATAAAACATAAACCAAACGTTGGAGGTGGTCATTTCTTAATGCGCAGTAATAAACTCGGCACTCTAAAGCACCCATGAGCGTTTTTTTCGATGCCAACCTAACCAGAGTGACGGGAGCGGCACAATTCAGAAAAAGTGCTCGGCTCGCCGAGAAAATGCGATTTAAGCAATAAAATTAAAAATGCTTATAAAACATAAACCAAACGTTGGAGGTGATCATTTCTTCATGCGCAGTGATAAAGTCGGCACTCTAAAGCACCCGAGAGCGTTTTTTTCGATGCCAACCTAACCAGAGTGACGGGAGCGGCACAATTCAGAAAAAGTGCTCAGCTCGCCGAGAAAATGCGATTTAAGCAATAAAATTAAAAATGCTTATTAAACATAAACCAAACGTTGGAGGTGGTCATTTCTTCATGCGCAGTGATAAACTCGGCACTCTAAAGCACCCGAGAGCGTTTTTTTCGATGCCAACCTAACCAGAGTGACGGGAGCGGCACAATTCAGGAAAAGTGCTCAGCTCGCTGAGAAAATGCGATTTAAGCAATAAAATTAAAAATGCTTATAAAACATAAACCAAACGTTGGAGGTGGTCATTTCTTAATGCGCAGTAATAAACTCGGCACTCTAAAGCACCCGAGAGCGTTTTTTTCGATGCCAACCTAACCAGAGTGACGGGAGCGGCACAATTCAGAAAAAGTGCTCAGCTCGCCGAGAAAATGCGATTTAAGCAATAAAATTAAAAATGCTTATTAAACATAAACCAAACGTTGGAGGTGGTCATTTCTTCATGCGCAGTGAATAACTCGGCACTCTAAAGCACCCGAAAGCGTTTTTTTCGATGCCAACCTAACCAGAGTGACGGGAGCGGCACAATTCAGAAAAAGCGCTCAGCTCGCCGAGAAAATGCGATTTAAGCAATAAAATTAAAAATGCTTATAAAACATAAACCAAACGTTGGAGGTGGTCATTTCTTAATGCGCAGTAATAAACTCGGCACTCTAAAGCACCCGAGAGCGTTTTTTTCGATGCCAACCTAACCAGAGTGACGGGAGCGGCACAATTCAGAAAAAGTGCTCAGCTCGCCGAGAAAATGCGATTTAAGCAATAAAATTAAAAATGCTTATTAAACATAAACCAAACGTTGGAGGTGGTCATTTCTTCATGCGCAGTGAATAACTCGGCACTCTAAAGCACCCGAGAGCGTTTTTTTCGATGCCAACCTAACCAGAGTGACGGGAGCGGCACAATTCAGAAAAAGCGCTCAGCTCGCCGAGAAAATGCGATTTAAGCAATAAAATTAAAAATGCTTATAAAACATAAACCAAACGTTGGAGGTGGTCATTTCTTAATGCGCAGTAATAAACTCGGCACTCTAAAGCACCCGAGAGCGTTTTTTTCGATGCCAACCTAACCAGAGTGACGGGAGCGGCACAATTCAGAAAAAGTGCTCAGCTCGCCGAGAAAATGCGATTTAAGCAATAAAATTAAAAATGCTTATAAAATATAAACAAAACGTTGGAGGTGGTCATTTCTTAATGCGCAGTAATAAACTCGGCACTCTAAAGCACCCGAGAGCGTTTTTTTCGATGCCAACCTAACCAGAGTGACGGGAGCGGCACAATTCAGAAAAAGTGCTCAGCTCGCCGAGAAAATGCGATTTAAGCAATAAAATTAAAAATGCTTATTAAACATAAACCAAACGTTGGAGGTGGTCATTTCTTCATGCGCAGTGATAAACTCGGCACTCTAAAGCACCCGAGAGCGTTTTTTTCGATGCCAACCTAACCAGAGTGACGGGAGCGGCACAATTCAGAAAAAGTGCTCAGCTCGCCGAGAAAATGCTATTTAAGCAATAAAATTAAAAATGCTTATAAAACATAAACCAAACGTTGGAGGTGGTCATTTCTTAATGCGCAGTAATAAACTCGGCACTCTAAAGCACCCATGAGCGTTTTTTTCGATGCCAACCTAACCAGAGTGACGGGAGCGGCACAATTCAGAAAAAGTGCTCGGCTCGCCGAGAAAATGCGATTTAAGCAATAAAATTAAAAATGCTTATAAAACATAAACCAAACGTTGGAGGTGATCATTTCTTCATGCGCAGTGATAAAGTCGGCACTCTAAAGCACCCGAGAGCGTTTTTTTCGATGCCAACCTAACCAGAGTGACGGGAGCGGCACAATTCAGAAAAAGTGCTCAGCTCGCCGAGAAAATGCGATTTAAGCAATAAAATTAAAAATGCTTATTAAACATAAACCAAACGTTGGAGGTGGTCATTTCTTCATGCGCAGTGATAAACTCGGCACTCTAAAGCACCCGAGAGCGTTTTTTTCGATGCCAACCTAACCAGAGTGACGGGAGCGGCACAATTCAGAAAAAGTGCTCAGCTCGCTGAGAAAATGCGATTTAAGCAATAAAATTAAAAATGCTTATAAAACATAAACCAAACGTTGGAGGTGGTCATTTCTTAATGCGCAGTAATAAACTCGGCACTCTAAAGCACCCGAGAGCGTTTTTTTCGATGCCAACCTAACCAGAGTGACGGGAGCGGCACAATTCAGAAAAAGTGCTCAGCTCGCCGAGAAAATGCGATTTAAGCAATAAAATTAAAAATGCTTATTAAACATAAACCAAACGTTGGAGGTGGTCATTTCTTCATGCGCAGTGAATAACTCGGCACTCTAAAGCACCCGAAAGCGTTTTTTTCGATGCCAACCTAACCAGAGTGACGGGAGCGGCACAATTCAGAAAAAGCGCTCAGCTCGCCGAGAAAATGCGATTTAAGCAATAAAATTAAAAATGCTTATAAAACATAAACCAAACGTTGGAGGTGGTCATTTCTTAATGCGCAGTAATAAACTCGGCACTCTAAAGCACCCGAGAGCGTTTTTTTCGATGCCAACCTAACCAGAGTGACGGGAGCGGCACAATTCAGAAAAAGTGCTCAGCTCGCCGAGAAAATGCGATTTAAGCAATAAAATTAAAAATGCTTATTAAACATAAACCAAACGTTGGAGGTGGTCATTTCTTCATGCGCAGTGAATAACTCGGCACTCTAAAGCACCCGAGAGCGTTTTTTTCGATGCCAACCTAACCAGAGTGACGGGAGCGGCACAATTCAGAAAAAGCGCTCAGCTCGCCGAGAAAATGCGATTTAAGCAATAAAATTAAAAATGCTTATAAAACATAAACCAAACGTTGGAGGTGGTCATTTCTTAATGCGCAGTAATAAACTCGGCACTCTAAAGCACCCGAGAGCGTTTTTTTCGATGCCAACCTAACCAGAGTGACGGGAGCGGCACAATTCAGAAAAAGTGCTCAGCTCGCCGAGAAAATGCGATTTAAGCAATAAAATTAAAAATGCTTATAAAATATAAACAAAACGTTGGAGGTGGTCATTTCTTAATGCGCAGTAATAAACTCGGCACTCTAAAGCACCCGAGAGCGTTTTTTTCGATGCCAACCTAACCAGAGTGACGGGAGCGGCACAATTCAGAAAAAGTGCTCAGCTCGCCGAGAAAATGCGATTTAAGCAATAAAATTAAAAATGCTTATTAAACATAAACCAAACGTTGGAGGTGGTCATTTCTTCATGCGCAGTGATAAACTCGGCACTCTAAAGCACCCGAGAGCGTTTTTTTCGATGCCAACCTAACCAGAGTGACGGGAGCGGCACAATTCAGAAAAAGTGCTCAGCTCGCCGAGAAAATGCGATTTAAGCAATACAATTAAAAATGCTTATAAAACATAAACCAAACGTTGGAGGTGGTCATTTCTTAATGCGCAGTAATAAACTCGGCACTCTAAAGCACCCGAGAGCGTTTTTTTCGATGCCAACCTAACCAGAGTGACGGGAGCGGCACAATTCAGAAAAAGTGCTCAGCTCGCCGAGAAAATGCGATTTAAGCAATAAAATTAAAAATGCTTATAAAACATAAACCAAACGTTGGAGGTGATCATTTCTTCATGCGCAGTGATAAAGTCGGCACTCTAAAGCACCCGAGAGCGTTTTTTTCGATGCCAACCTAACCAGAGTGACGGGAGCGGCACAATTCAGAAAAAGTGCTCAGCTCGCCGAGAAAATGCGATTTAAGCAATAAAATTAAAAATGCTTATTAAACATAAACCAAACGTTGGAGGTGGTCATTTCTTCATGCGCAGTGATAAACTCGGCACTCTAAAGCACCCGAGAGCGTTTTT
Organism: Syngnathus typhle; assembly: GCF_033458585.1. NCBI lineage: Eukaryota > Metazoa > Chordata > Actinopteri > Syngnathiformes > Syngnathidae > Syngnathus > Syngnathus typhle. Next base: position 48,471 of record NW_026871955.1, on the reverse strand, counting down.
TTCGATGCTGACCTAACCAGAGTGACGGGAGCGGCACAATTCAGAAAAAGTGCTCAGCTCGCCGAGAAAATGCGATTTAAGCAATAAAATTAAAAATGCTTATAAAACATAAACCAAACGTTGGAGGTGGTCATTTCTTAATGCGCAGTAATAAACTCGGCACTCTAAAGCACCCGAGAGCGTTTTTTTCGATGCCAACCTAACCAGAGTGACGGGAGCGGCACAATTCAGAAAAAGTGCTCAGCTCGCCGAGAAAATGCGATTTAAGCAATAAAATTAAAAATGCTTATTAAACATAAACCAAACGTTGGAGGTGGTCATTTCTTCATGCGCAGTGAATAACTCGGCACTCTAAAGCACCCGAAAGCGTTTTTTTCGATGCCAACCTAACCAGAGTGACGGGAGCGGCACAATTCAGAAAAAGCGCTCAGCTCGCCGAGAAAATGCGATTTAAGCAATAAAATTAAAAATGCTTATAAAACATAAACCAAACGTTGGAGGTGGTCATTTCTTAATGCGCAGTAATAAACTCGGCACTCTAAAGCACCCGAGAGCGTTTTTTTCGATGCCAACCTAACCAGAGTGACGGGAGCGGCATAATTCAGAAAAAGTGCTCAGCTCGCCGAGAAAATGCGATTTAAGCAATAAAATTAAAAATGCTTATTAAACATAAACCAAACGTTGGAGGTGGTCATTTCTTCATGCGCAGTGAATAACTCAGCACTCTAAAGCACCCGAGAGCGTTTTTTTCGATGCCAACCTAACCAGAGTGACGGGAGCGGCACAATTCAGAAAAAGCGCTCAGCTCGCCGAGAGAATGCGATTTAAGCAATAAAATTAAAAATGCTTATTAAACATAAACCAAACGTTGGAGGTGGTCATTTCTTCATGCGCAGTGATAAACTCGGCACTCTAAAGCACCCGAGAGCGTTTTTTTCGATGCCAACCTAACCAGAGTGACGGGAGCGGCACAATTCAGAAAAAGTGCTCAGCTCGCCGAGAAAATGCGATTTAAGCAATACAATTAAAAATGCTTATAAAACATAAACCAAACGTTGGAGGTGGTCATTTCTTAATGCGCAGTAATAAACTCGGCACTCTAAAGCACCCGAGAGCGTTTTTTTCGATGCCAACCTAACCAGAGTGACGGGAGCGGCACAATTCAGAAAAAGTGCTCAGCTCGCCGAGAAAATGCGATTTAAGCAATAAAATTAAAAATGCTTATAAAACATAAACCAAACGTTGGAGGTGATCATTTCTTCATGCGCAGTGATAAAGTCGGCACTCTAAAGCACCCGAGAGCGTTTTTTTCGATGCCAACCTAACCAGAGTGACGGGAGCGGCACAATTCAGAAAAAGTGCTCAGCTCGCCGAGAAAATGCGATTTAAGCAATAAAATTAAAAATGCTTATTAAACATAAACCAAACGTTGGAGGTGGTCATTTCTTCATGCGCAGTGATAAACTCGGCACTCTAAAGCACCCGAGAGCGGTTTTTTCGATGCCAACCTAACCAGAGTGACGGGAGCGGCACAATTCAGAAAAAGTGCTCAGCTCGCCGAGAAAATGCGATTTAAGCAATAAAATTAAAAATGCTTATAAAACATAAACCAAACGTTGGAGGTGGTCATTTCTTAATGCGCAGTAATAAACTCGGCACTCTAAAGCACCCGAGAGCGTTTTTTTCGATGCCAACCTAACCAGAGTGACGGGAGCGGCACAATTCAGAAAAAGTGCTCAGCTCGCCGAGAAAATGCGATTTAAGCAATAAAATTAAAAATGCTTATTAAACATAAACCAAACGTTGGAGGTGGTCATTTCTTCATGCGCAGTGAATAACTCGGCACTCTAAAGCACCCGAAAGCGTTTTTTTCGATGCCAACCTAACCAGAGTGACGGGAGCGGCACAATTCAGAAAAAGCGCTCAGCTCGCCGAGAAAATGCGATTTAAGCAATAAAATTAAAAATGCTTATAAAACATAAACCAAACGTTGGAGGTGGTCATTTCTTAATGCGCAGTAATAAACTCGGCACTCTAAAGCACCCGAGAGCGTTTTTTTCGATGCCAACCTAACCAGAGTGACGGGAGCGGCATAATTCAGAAAAAGTGCTCAGCTCGCCGAGAAAATGCGATTTAAGCAATAAAATTAAAAATGCTTATTAAACATAAACCAAACGTTGGAGGTGGTCATTTCTTCATGCGCAGTGAATAACTCGGCACTCTAAAGCACCCGAGAGCGTTTTTTTCGATGCCAACCTAACCAGAGTGACGGGAGCGGCACAATTCAGAAAAAGCGCTCAGCTCGCCGAGAGAATGCGATTTAAGCAATAAAATTAAAAATGTTTATAAAACATAAACCAAACGTTGGAGGTGGTCATTTCTTAATGCGCAGTAATAAACTCGGCACTCTAAAGCACCCGAGAGCGTTTTTTTCGATGCCAACCTAACCAGAGTGACGGGAGCGGCACAATTCAGAAAAAGTGCTCAGCTCGCCGAGAAAATGCGATTTAAGCAATAAAATTAAAAATGCTTATAAAACATAAACCAAACGTTGGAGGTGGTCATTTCTTAATGCGCAGTAATAAACTCGCCACTCTAAAGCACCCGAGAGCGTTTTTTTCGATGCCAACCTAACCAGAGTGACGGGAGCGGCACAATTCAGAAAAAGTGCTCAGCTCGCCGAGAAAATGCGATTTAAGCAATAAAATTAAAAATGCTTATTAAACATAAACCAAACGTTGGAGGTGGTCATTTCTTCATGCGCAGTGAATAACTCGACACTCTAAAGCACCCGAGAGCGTTTTTTTCGATGCCAACCTAACCAGAGTGACGGGAGCGGCACAATTCAGAAAAAGTGCTCAGCTCGCCGAGAAAATGCGATTTAAGCAATAAAATTAAAAATGCTTATAAAACATAAACCAAACGTTGGAGGTGGTCATTTCTTAATGCGCAGTAATAAACTCGGCACTCTAAAGCACCCGAGAGTGTTTTTTTCGATGCCAACCTAACCAGAGTGACGGGAGCGGCACAATTCAGAAAAAGTGCTCAGCTCGCCGAGAAAATGCGATTTAAGCAATAAAATTAAAAATGCTTATAAAACATAAACCAAACGTTGGAGGTGGTCATTTCTTAATGCGCAGTAATAAACTCGGCACTCTAAAGCACCCGAGAGCGTTTTTTTCGATGCCAACCTAACCAGAGTGACGGGAGCGGCACAATTCAGAAAAAGCGCTCAGCTCGCCGAGAAAATGCGATTTAAGCAATAAAATTAAAAATGCTTATAAAACATAAACCAAACGTTGGAGGTGGTCATTTCTTCGTGCGCAGTGAATAACTCGGCACTCTAAAGCACCCGAGAGCGTTTTTTTCGATGCCAACCTAACCAGAGTGACGGGAGCGGCACAATTCAGAAAAAGTGCTCAGCTCGCCGAGAAAATGCGATTTAAGCAATAAAATTAAAAATGCTTATAAAACATAAACCAAACGTTGGAGGTGGTCATTTCTTAATGCGCAGTAATAAACTCGGCACTCTAAAGCACCCGAGAGCGTTTTTTTCGATGCCAACCTAACCAGAGTGACGGGAGCGGCACAATTCAGAAAAAGTGCTCAGCTCGCCGAGAAAATGCGATTTAGGCAATAAAATTAAAAATGCTTATAAAACATAAACCAAACGTTGGAGGTGGTCATTTCTTAATGCGCAGTAATAAACTCGGCACTCTAAAGCACCCGAGAGCGTTTTTTTCGATGCCAACCTAACCAGAGTGACGGGAGCGGCACAATTCAGAAAAAGCGCTCAGCTCGCCGAGAAAATGCGATTTAAGCAATAAAATTAAAAATGCTTATAAAACATAAACCAAACGTTGGAGGTGGTCATTTCTTCATGCGCAGTGATAAACTCGGCACTCTAGAGCACCCGAGAGCGTTTTTTTCGATGCCAACCTAACCAGAGTGACGGGAGCGGCACAATTCAGAAAAAGCGCTCAGCTCGCCGAGAAAATGCGATTTAAGCAATAAAATTAAAAATGCTTATAAAACATAAACCAAACGTTGGAGGTCATTTCTTCATGCGCAGTGATAAACTCGGCACTCTAAAGCACCCGAGAGCGTTTTTTTCGATGCCAACCTAACCAGAGTGACGGGAGCGGCACAATTCAGAAAAAGTGCTCAGCTCGCCGAGAAAATGCGATTCAAGCAATAAAATTAAAAATGCTTATTAAACATAAACCAAACGTTGGAGGTGGTCATTTCTTCATGCGCAGTGAATAACTCGGCACTCTAAAGCACCCGAGAGCGTTTTTTTCGATGCCAACCTAACCAGAGTGACGGGAGCGGCACAATTCAGAAAAAGTGCTCAGCTCGCCGAGAAAATGCGATTTAAGCAATAAAATTAAAAATGCTTATAAAACATAAACCAAACGTTGGAGGTGGTCATTTCTTAATGCGCAGTAATAAACTCGGCACTCTAAAGCACCCGAGAGCGTTTTTTTCGATGCCTACCTAGAGTGTCGGGAGCGGCACAATTCTGAAAAAGTGCTCAGCTCGCCGAGAAAATGCGATTTAAGCAATAAAATTAAAAATGCTTATTAAACATAAACCAAACGTTGGAGGTGGTCATTTCTTAATGCGCAGTGAATAACTCGGCACTCTAAAGCACCCGAGAGCGTTTTTTTCGATGCCAACCTAACCAGAGTGACGGGAGCGGCACAATTCAGAAAAAGCGCTCAGCTCGCCGAGAAAATGCGATTTAAGCAATAAAATTAAAAATGCTTATTAAACATAAACCAAACATTGGAGGTGGTCATTTCTTCATGCGCAGTGAATAACTCGGCACTCTAAAGCACCCGAGAGCGTTTTTTTCGATGCCAACCTAACCAGAGTGACGGGAGCGGCACAATTCAGAAAAAGCGCTCAGCTCGCCGAGAAAATGCGATTTAAGCAATAAAATTAAAAATGCTTATAAAACATAAACCAAACGTTGGAGGTGGTCATTTCTTCATGCGCAGTGATAAACTCGGCACTCTAAAGCACCCGAGAGCGTTTTTTTCGATGCCAACCTAACCAGAGTGACGGGAGCGGCACAATTCAGAAAAAGTGCTCAGCTCGCCGAGAAAATGCGATTTAAGCAATAAAATTAAAAATGCTTATAAAACATAAACCAAACGTTGGAGGTGGTCATTTCTTCATGCGCAGTGAATAACTCGGCACTCTAAAGCACCCGAGAGCGTTTTTTTCGATGCCAACCTAACCAGAGTGACGGGAGCGGCACAATTCAGAAAAAGTGCTCAGCTCGCCGAGAAAATGCGATTCAAGCAATAAAATTAAAAATGCTTATAAAACATAAACCAAACGTTGGAGGTGGTCATTTCTTCATGCGCAGTGATAAACTCGGCACTCTAAAGCACCCGAGAGCGTTTTTTTCGATGCCAACCTAACCAGAGTGACGGGAGCGGCACAATTCAGAAAAAGTGCTCAGCTCGCCGAGAAAATGCGATTTAAGCAATAAAATTAAAAATGCTTATAAAACATAAACCAAACGTTGGAGGTGGTCATTTCTTCATGCGCAGTGAATAACTCGGCACTCTAAAGCACCCGAGAGCGTTTTTTTCGATGCCAACCTAACCAGAGTGACGGGAGCGGCACAATTCAGAAAAAGTGCTCAGCTCGCCGAGAAAATGCGATTCAAGCAATAAAATTAAAAATGCTTATAAAACATAAACCAAACGTTGGAGGTGGTCATTTCTTAATGCGCAGTAATAAACTCGGCACTCTAGAGCACCCGAGAGCGTTTTTTTCGATGCCAACCTAACCAGAGTGACGGGAGCGGCACAATTCAGAAAAAGTGCTCAGCTCGCCGAGAAAATGCGATTTAAGCAATAAAATTAAAAATGCTTATAAAACATAAACCAAACGTTGGAGGTGGTCATTTCTTCATGCGCAGTGATAAACTCGGCACTCTAAAGCACCCGAGAGCGTTTTTTTCGATGCCAACCTAACCAGAGTGACGGGAGCGGCACAATTCAGAAAAAGCGCTCAGCTCGCCGAGAAAATGCGATTTAAGCAATAAAATTAAAAATGCTTATAAAACATAAACCAAACGTTGGAGGTGGTCATTTCTTCATGCGCAGTGAATAACTCGGCACTCTAAAGCACCCGAGAGCGTTTTTTTCGATGCCAAGTGACGGGAGCGGCACAATTCAGAAAAAGTGCTCAGCTCGCCGAGAAAATGCGATTTAAGCAATAAAATTAAAAATGCTTATAAAACATAAACCAAACGTTGGAGGTGGTCATTTCTTAATGCGCAGTAATAAACTCGGCACTCTAAAGCACCCGAGAGCGTTTTTTTCGATGCCAACCTAACCAGAGTGACGGGAGCGGCACAATTCAGAAAAAGTGCTCAGCTCGCCGAGAAAATGCGATTTAAGCAATAAAATTAAAAATGCTTATAAAACATAAACCAAACGTTGGAGGTGGTCATTTCTTAATGCGCAGTAATAAACTCGGCACTCTAAAGCACCCGAGAGCGTTTTTTTCGATGCCAACCTAACCAGAGTGACGGGAGCGGCACAATTCAGAAAAAGCGCTCAGCTCGCCGAGAAAATGCGATTTAAGCAATAAAATTAAAAATGCTTATAAAACATAAACCAAACGTTGGAGGTGGTCATTTCTTCGTGTGCAGTGAATAACTCGGCACTCTAAAGCACCCGAGAGCGTTTTTTTCGATGCCAACCTAACCAGAGTGACGGGAGCGGCACAATTCAGAAAAAGCGCTCAGCTCGCCGAGAAAATGCGATTTAAGCAATAAAATTAAAAATGCTTATAAAACATAAACCAAACGTTGGAGGTGGTCATTTCTTCATGCGCAGTGAATAACTCGGCACTCTAAAGCACCCGAGAGCGTTTTTTTCGATGCCAACCTAACCAGAGTGACGGGAGAGGCACAATTCAGAAAAAGCGCTCAGCTCGCCGAGAAAATGCGATTTAAGCAATAAAATTAAAAATGCTTATAAAACATAAACCAAACGTTGGAGGTGGTCATTTCTTCATGCGCAGTGATAAACTCGGCACTCTAAAGCACCCGAGAGCGTTTTTTTCGATGCCAACCTAACCAGAGTGACGGGAGCGGCACAATTCAGAAAAAGTGCTCAGCTCGCCGAGAAAATGCGATTTAAGCAATAAAATTAAAAATGCTTATAAAACATAAACCAAACGTTGGAGGTGGTCATTTCTTCATGCGCAGTGATAAACTCGGCACTCTAGAGCACCCGAGAGCGTTTTTTTCGATGCCAACCTAACCAGAGTGACGGGAGCGGCACAATTCAGAAAAAGCGCTCAGCTCGCCGAGAAAATGCGATTTAAGCAATAAAATAAAAAATGCTTATAAAACATAAACCAAACGTTGGAGGTCATTTCTTCATGCGCAGTGATAAACTCGGCACTCTAAAGCACCCGAGAGCGTTTTTTTCGATGCCAACCTAACCAGAGTGACGGGAGCGGCACAATTCAGAAAAAGTGCTCAGCTCGCCGAGAAAATGCGATTCAAGCAATAAAATTAAAAATGCTTATTAAACATAAACCAAACGTTGGAGGTGGTCATTTCTTCATGCGCAGTGAATAACTCGGCACTCTAAAGCACCCGAGAGCGTTTTTTTCGATGCCAACCTAACCAGAGTGACGGGAGCGGCACAATTCAGAAAAAGTGCTCAGCTCGCCGAGAAAATGCGATTTAAGCAATAAAATTAAAAATGCTTATAAAACATAAACCAAACGTTGGAGGTGGTCATTTCTTAATGCGCAGTAATAAACTCGGCACTCTAAAGCACCCGAGAGCGTTTTTTTCGATGCCTACCTAACCAGAGTGTCGGGAGCGGCACAATTCTGAAAAAGTGCTCAGCTCGCCGAGAAAATGCGATTTAAGCAATAAAATTAAAAATGCTTATTGAACATAAACCAAACGTTGGAGGTGGTCATTTCTTAATGCGCAGTGAATAACTCGGCACTCTAAAGCACCCGAGAGCGTTTTTTTCGATGCCAACCTAACCAGAGTGACGGGAGCGGCACAATTCAGAAAAAGCGCTCAGCTCGCCGAGAAAATGCGATTTAAGCAATAAAATTAAAAATGCTTATTAAACATAAACCAAACATTGGAGGTGGTCATTTCTTCATGCGCAGTGAATAACTCGGCACTCTAAAGCACCCGAGAGCGTTTTTTTCGATGCCAAGTGACGGGAGCGGCACAATTCAGAAAAAGTGCTCAGCTCGCCGAGAAAATGCGATTTAAGCAATAAAATTAAAAATGCTTATAAAACATAAACCAAACGTTGGAGGTGGTCATTTCTTAATGCGCAGTAATAAACTCGGCACTCTAAAGCACCCGAGAGCGTTTTTTTCGATGCCAACCTAACCAGAGTGACGGGAGCGGCACAATTCAGAAAAAGTGCTCAGCTCGCCGAGAAAATGCGATTTAAGCAATAAAATTAAAAATGCTTATAAAACATAAACCAAACGTTGGAGGTGGTCATTTCTTAATGCGCAGTAATAAACTCGGCACTCTAAAGCACCCGAGAGCGTTTTTTTCGATGCCAACCTAACCAGAGTGACGGGAGCGGCACAATTCAGAAAAAGCGCTCAGCTCGCCGAGAAAATGCGATTTAAGCAATAAAATTAAAAATGCTTATAAAACATAAACCAAACGTTGGAGGTGGTCATTTCTTCGTGTGCAGTGAATAACTCGGCACTCTAAAGCACCCGAGAGCGTTTTTTTCGATGCCAACCTAACCAGAGTGACGGGAGCGGCACAATTCAGAAAAAGCGCTCAGCTCGCCGAGAAAATGCGATTTAAGCAATAAAATTAAAAATGCTTATAAAACATAAACCAAACGTTGGAGGTGGTCATTTCTTCATGCGCAGTGAATAACTCGGCACTCTAAAGCACCCGAGAGCGTTTTTTTCGATGCCAACCTAACCAGAGTGACGGGAGAGGCACAATTCAGAAAAAGCGCTCAGCTCGCCGAGAAAATGCGATTTAAGCAATAAAATTAAAAATGCTTATAAAACATAAACCAAACGTTGGAGGTGGTCATTTCTTCATGCGCAGTGATAAACTCGGCACTCTAAAGCACCCGAGAGCGTTTTTTTCGATGCCAACCTAACCAGAGTGACGGGAGCGGCACAATTCAGAAAAAGTGCTCAGCTCGCCGAGAAAATGCGATTTAAGCAATAAAATTAAAAATGCTTATAAAACATAAACCAAACGTTGGAGGTGGTCATTTCTTCATGCGCAGTGATAAACTCGGCACTCTAGAGCACCCGAGAGCGTTTTTTTCGATGCCAACCTAACCAGAGTGACGGGAGCGGCACAATTCAGAAAAAGCGCTCAGCTCGCCGAGAAAATGCGATTTAAGCAATAAAATAAAAAATGCTTATAAAACATAAACCAAACGTTGGAGGTCATTTCTTCATGCGCAGTGATAAACTCGGCACTCTAAAGCACCCGAGAGCGTTTTTTTCGATGCCAACCTAACCAGAGTGACGGGAGCGGCACAATTCAGAAAAAGTGCTCAGCTCGCCGAGAAAATGCGATTCAAGCAATAAAATTAAAAATGCTTATTAAACATAAACCAAACGTTGGAGGTGGTCATTTCTTCATGCGCAGTGAATAACTCGGCACTCTAAAGCACCCGAGAGCGTTTTTTTCGATGCCAACCTAACCAGAGTGACGGGAGCGGCACAATTCAGAAAAAGTGCTCAGCTCGCCGAGAAAATGCGATTTAAGCAATAAAATTAAAAATGCTTATAAAACATAAACCAAACGTTGGAGGTGGTCATTTCTTAATGCGCAGTAATAAACTCGGCACTCTAAAGCACCCGAGAGCGTTTTTTTCGATGCCTACCTAACCAGAGTGTCGGGAGCGGCACAATTCTGAAAAAGTGCTCAGCTCGCCGAGAAAATGCGATTTAAGCAATAAAATTAAAAATGCTTATTAAACATAAACCAAACGTTGGAGGTGGTCATTTCTTAATGCGCAGTGAATAACTCGGCACTCTAAAGCACCCGAGAGCGTTTTTTTCGATGCCAACCTAACCAGAGTGACGGGAGCGGCACAATTCAGAAAAAGCGCTCAGCTCGCCGAGAAAATGCGATTTAAGCAATAAAATTAAAAATGCTTATTAAACATAAACCAAACATTGGAGGTGGTCATTTCTTCATGCGCAGTGAATAACTCGGCACTCTAAAGCACCCGAGAGCGTTTTTTTCGATGCCAACCTAACCAGAGTGACGGGAGCGGCACAATTCAGAAAAAGCGCTCAGCTCGCCGAGAAAATGCGATTTAAGCAATAAAATTAAAAATGCTTATAAAACATAAACCAAACGTTGGAGGTGGTCATTTCTTCATGCGCAGTGATAAACTCGGCACTCTAAAGCACCCGAGAGCGTTTTTTTCGATGCCAACCTAACCAGAGTGACGGGAGCGGCACAATTCAGAAAAAGTGCTCAGCTCGCCGAGAAAATGCGATTTAAGCAATAACATTAAAAATGCTTATAAAACATAAACCAAACGTTGGAGGTGGTCATTTCTTCATGCGCAGTGAATAACTCGGCACTCTAAAGCACCCGAGAGCGTTTTTTTCGATGCCAACCTAACCAGAGTGACGGGAGCGGCACAATTCAGAAAAAGTGCTCAGCTCGCCGAGAAAATGCGATTCAAGCAATAAAATTAAAAATGCTTATAAAACATAAACCAAACGTTGGAGGTGGTCATTTCTTCATGCGCAGTGATAAACTCGGCACTCTAAAGCACCCGAGAGCGTTTTTTTCGATGCCAACCTAACCAGAGTGACGGGAGCGGCACAATTCAGAAAAAGTGCTCAGCTCGCCGAGAAAATGCGATTTAAGCAATAAAATTAAAAATGCTTATAAAACATAAACCAAACGTTGGAGGTGGTCATTTCTTCATGCGCAGTGAATAACTCGGCACTCTAAAGCACCCGAGAGCGTTTTTTTCGATGCCAACCTAACCAGAGTGACGGGAGCGGCACAATTCAGAAAAAGTGCTCAGCTCGCCGAGAAAATGCGATTCAAGCAATAAAATTAAAAATGCTTATAAAACATAAACCAAACGTTGGAGGTGGTCATTTCTTAATGCGCAGTAATAAACTCGGCACTCTAGAGCACCCGAGAGCGTTTTTTTCGATGCCAACCTAACCAGAGTGACGGGAGCGGCACAATTCAGAAAAAGTGCTCAGCTCGCCGAGAAAATGCGATTTAAGCAATAAAATTAAAAATGCTTATAAAACATAAACCAAACGTTGGAGGTGGTCATTTCTTCATGCGCAGTGATAAACTCGGCACTCTAAAGCACCCGAGAGCGTTTTTTTCGATGCCAACCTAACCAGAGTGACGGGAGCGGCACAATTCAGAAAAAGCGCTCAGCTCGCCGAGAAAATGCGATTTAAGCAATAAAATTAAAAATGCTTATAAAACATAAACCAAACGTTGGAGGTGGTCATTTCTTCATGCGCAGTGATAAACTCGGCACTCTAAAGCACCCGAGAGCGTTTTTTTCGATGCCAACCTAACCAGAGTGACGGGAGCGGCACAATTCAGAAAAAGTGCTCAGCTCGCCGAGAAAATGCGATTCAAGCAATAAAATTAAAAATGCTTATTAAACATAAACCAAACGTTGGAGGTGGTCATTTCTTCATGCGCAGTGAATAACTCGGCACTCTAAAGCACCCGAGAGCGTTTTTTTCGATGCCAACCTAACCAGAATGACGGGAGCGGCACAATTCAGAAAAAGTGCTCAGCTCGCCGAGAAAATGCGATTTAAGCAATAAAATTAAAAATGCTTATAAAACATAAACCAAACGTTGGAGGTGGTCATTTCTTAATGCGCAGTAATAAACTCGGCACTCTAAAGCACCCGAGAGCGTTTTTTTCGATGCCAACCTAACCAGAGTGACGGGAGCGGCACAATTCAGAAAAAGTGCTCAGCTCGCCGAGAAAATGCGATTTAAGCAATAAAATTAAAAATGCTTATAAAACATAAACCAAACGTTGGAGGTGGTCATTTCTTAATGCGCAGTAATAAACTCGGCACTCTAAAGCACCCGAGAGCGTTTTTTTCGATGCCAACCTAACCAGAGTGACGGGAGCGGCACAATTCAGAAAAAGTGCTCAGCTCGCCGAGAAAATGCGATTTAAGCAATAAAATTAAAAATGCTTATAAAACATAAACCAAACGTTGGAGGTGGTCATTTCTTAATGCGCAGTAATAAACTCGGCACTCTAAAGCACCCGAGAGCGTTTTTTTCGATGCCAACCTAACCAGAGTGACGGGAGCGGCACAATTCAGAAAAAGCGCTCAGCTCGCCGAGAAAATGCGATTTAAGCAATAAAATTAAAAATGCTTATAAAACATAAACCAAACGTTGGAGGTGGTCATTTCCTAATGCGCAGTAATAAACTCGGCACTCTAAAGCACCCGAGAGCGTTTTTTTCGATGCCAACCTAACCAGAGTGACGGGAGCGGCACAATTCAGAAAAAGTGCTCAGCTCGCCGAGAAAATGCGATTTAAGCAATAAAATTAAAAATGCTTATAAAACATAAACCAAACGTTGGAGGTGGTCATTTCTTAATGCGCAGTAATAAACTCGGCACTCTAGAGCACCCGAGAGCGTTTTTTTCGATGCCAACCTAACCAGAGTGACGGGAGCGGCACAATTCAGAAAAAGTGCTCAGCTCGCCGAGAAAATGCGATTTAAGCAATAAAATTAAAAATGCTTATAAAACATAAACCAAACGTTGGAGGTGGTCATTTCTTAATGCGCAGTAATAAACTCGGCACTCTAAAGCACCCGAGAGCGTTTTTTTCGATGCCAACCTAACCAGAGTGACGGGAGCGGCACAATTCAGAAAAAGTGCTCAGCTCGCCGAGAAAATGCGATTTAAGCAATAAAATTAAAAATGCTTATAAAACATAAACCAAACGTTGGAAGTGGTCATTTCTTCATGCGCAGTGATAAACTCGGCACTCTAAAGCACCCGAGAGCGTTTTTTTCGATGCCAACCTAACCAGAGTTACGGGAGCGGCACAATTCAGAAAAAGCGCTCAGCTCGCCGAGAAAATGCGATTTAAGCAATAAAATTAAAAATGCTTATAAAACATAAACCAAACGTTGGAGTGGTCATTTCTTCATGCGCAGTGATAAACTCGGCACTCTAAAGCACCCGAGAGCGTTTCTTTCGATGCCAACCTAACCAGAGTGACGGGAGCGGCACAATTCAGAAAAAGCGCTCAGCTCGCCGAGAAAATGCGATTTAAGCAATAAAATTAAAAATGCTTATAAAACATAAACCAAACGTTGGAGGTGGTCATTTCTTCATGCGCAGTGATAAACTCGGCACTCTAAAGCACCCGAGAGCGTTTTTTTCGATGCCAACCTAACCAGAGTGACGGGAGCGGCACAATTCAGAAAAAGTGCTCAGCTCGCCGAGAAAATGCGATTTAAGCAATAAAATTAAAAATGCTTATAAAACATAAACCAAACGTTGGAGTTGGTCATTTCTTCATGCGCAGTGAATAACTCGGCACTCTAAAGCACCCGAGAGCGTTTTTTTCGATGCCAACCTAACCAGAGTGACGGGAGCGGCACAATTCAGAAAAAGTGCTCAGCTCGCCGAAAAAATGCGATTTAAGCAATAAAATTAAAAATGCTTATAAAACATAAACCAAACGTTGGAGGTGGTCATTTCTTAATGCGCAGTAATAAACTCGGCACTCTAAAGCACCCGTGAGCGTTTTTTTCGATGCCAACCTAACCAGAGTGACGGGAGCGGCACAATTCAGAAAAAGTGCTCAGCTCGCCGAGAAAATGCGATTTAAGCAATAAAATTAAAAATGCTTATAAAACATAAACCAAACGTTGGAGGTGTTTATTTCTTCATGCGCAGTGATAAAGTCGGCACTCTAAAGCACCCGAGAGCGTTTTTTTCGATGCCAACCTAACCAGAGTGACGGGAGCGGCACAATTCAGAAAAAGTGCTCAGCTCGCCGAGAAAATGCGATTTAAGCAATAAAATTAAAAATGCTTATTAAACATAAACCAAACGTTGGAGGTTGTCATTTCTTCATGCGCAGTGATAAACTCGGCACTCTAAAGCACCCGAGAGCGTTTTTTTCGATGCCAACCTAACCAGAGTGACGTGAGCGGCATAATTCAGAAAAAGTGCTCAGCTCGCCGAGAAAATGCGATTTAAGCAATAAAATTAAAAATGCTCATAAAACATAAACCAAACGTTGGAGGTGGTCATTTCTTCATGCGCAGTGATAAACTCGGCACTCTAAAGCACCCGAGAGCGTTTTTTTCGATGCCAACCTAACCAGAGTGACGGGAGCGGCACAATTCAGAAAAAGTGCTCAGCTCGCCGAGAAAATGCAATTTAGGCAATAAAATTAAAAATGCTTATAAAACATAAACCAAACGTTGGAGGTGGTCATTTCTTAATGCGCAGTAATAAACTCGGCACTCTAAAGCACCCGAGAGCGTTTTTTTCGATGCCAACCTAACCAGAGTGACGGGAGCGGCACAATTCAGAAAAAGCGCTCAGCTCGCCGAGAAAATGCGATTTAAGCAATAAAATTAAAAATGCTTATAAAACATAAACCAAACGTTGGAGGTGGTCATTTCTTCATGCGCAGTCTCGGCACTCTAAAGCACCCGAGAGCGTTTTTTTCGATGCCAAGTGACGGGAGCGGCACAATTCAGAAAAAGTGCTCAGCTCGCCGAGAAAATGCGATTTAAGCAATAAAATTAAAAATGCTTATAAAACATAAACCAAACGTTGGAGGTGGTCATTTCTTAATGCGCAGTAATAAACTCGGCACTCTAAAGCACCCGAGAGCGTTTTTTTCGATGCCAACCTAACCAGAGTGACGGGAGCGGCACAATTCAGAAAAAGTGCTCAGCTCGCCGAGAAAATGCGATTTAAGCAATAAAATTAAAAATGCTTATAAAACATAAACCAAACGTTGGAGGTGGTCATTTCTTAATGCGCAGTAATAAACTCGGCACTCTAAAGCACCCGAGAGCGTTTTTTTCGATGCCAACCTAACCAGAGTGACGGGAGCGGCACAGCTCGCCGAGAAAATGCGATTTAAGCAATAAAATTAAAAATGCTTATAAAACATAAACCAAACGTTGGAGGTGGTCATTTCTTAATGCGCAGTAATAAACTCGGCACTCTAAAGCACCCGTGAGCGTTTTTTTCGATGCCAACCTAACCAGAGTGACGGGAGCGGCACAATTCAGAAAAAGCGCTCAGCTCGCCGAGAAAATGCGATTTAAGCAATAAAATTAAAAATGCTTATAAAACATAAACCAAACGTTGGAGGTGGTCATTTCTTAATGCGCAGTAATAAACTCGGCACTCTAAAGCACCCGAGAGCGTTTTTTTCGATGCCAACCTAACCAGAGTGACGGGAGCGGCACAATTCAGAAAAAGCGCTCAGCTCGCCGAGAAAATGCGATTTAAGCAATAAAATTAAAAATGCTTATAAAACATAAACCAAACGTTGGTGGTGGTCATTTCTTAATGCGCAGTAATAAACTCGGCACTCTAAAGCACCCGAGAGCGTTTTTTTCGATGCCAACCTAACCAGAGTGACGGGAGCGGCACAATTCAGAAAAAGTGCTCAGCTCGCCGAGAAAATGCGATTTAAGCAATAAAATTAAAAATGCTTATTAAACATAAACCAAACGTTGGAGGTTGTCATTTCTTCATGCGCAGTGAATAACTCGGCACTCTAAAGCACCCGAGAGCGTTTTTTTCGATGCCAACCTAACCAGAGTGACGGGAGCGGCACAATTCAGAAAAAGCGCTCAGCTCGCCGAGAAAATGCTATTTAAGCAATAAAATTAAAAATGCTTATTAAACATAAACCAAACGTTGGAGGTGGTCATTTCTTCATGCGCAGTGAATAACTCGGCACTCTAAAGCACCCGAGAGCGTTTTTTTCGATGCCAACCTAACCAGAGTGACGGGAGAGGCACAATTCAGAAAAAGCGCTCAGCTCGCCGAGAAAATGCGATTTAAGCAATAAAATTAAAAATGCTTATAAAACATAAACCAAACGTTGGAGGTGGTCATTTCTTCATGCGCAGTGATAAACTCGGCACTCTAAAGCACCCGAGAGCGTTTTTTTCGATGCCAACCTAACCAGAGTGACGGGAGCGGCACAATTCAGAAAAAGTGCTCAGCTCGCCGAGAAAATGCGATTTAAGCAATAAAATTAAAAATGCTTATAAAACATAAACCAAACGTTGGAGGTGGTCATTTCTTCATGCGCAGTGATAAACTCGGCACTCTAGAGCACCCGAGAGCGTTTTTTTCGATGCCAACCTAACCAGAGTGACGGGAGCGGCACAATTCAGAAAAAGCGCTCAGCTCGCCGAGAAAATGCGATTTAAGCAATAAAATTAAAAATGCTTATAAAACATAAACCAAACGTTGGAGGTGGTCATTTCTTCATGCGCAGTGATAAACTCGGCACTCTAAAGCACCCGAGAGCGTTTTTTTCGATGCCAACCTAACCAGAGTGACAGGAGCGGCACAATTCAGAAAAAGTGCTCAGCTCGCCGAGAAAATGCGATTCAAGCAATAAAATTAAAAATGCTTATTAAACATAAACCAAACGTTGGAGGTGGTCATTTCTTCATGTGCAGTGAATAACTCGGCACTCTAAAGCACCCGAGAGCGTTTTTTTCGATGCCAACCTAACCAGAGTGACGGGAGCGGCACAATTCAGAAAAAGTGCTCAGCTCGCCGAGAAAATGCAATTTAAGCAATAAAATTAAAAATGCTTATAAAACATAAACCAAACGTTGGAGGTGGTCATTTCTTAATGCGCAGTAATAAACTCGGCACTCTAAAGCACCCGAGAGCGTTTTTTTCGATGCCTACCTACAGAGTGACGGGAGCGGCACAATTCAGAAAAAGTGCTCAGCTCGCCGAGAAAATGCGATTTAAGCAATAAAAATAAAAATGCTTATTAAACATAAACCAAACGTTGGAGGTGGTCATTTCTTAATGCGCAGTGAATAACTCGGCACTCTAAAGCACCCGAGAGCGTTTTTTTCGATGCCAACCTAACCAGAGTGACGGGAGCGGCACAATTCAGAAAAAGCGCTCAGCTCGCCGAGAAAATGCGATTTAAGCA
Organism: Syngnathus typhle; assembly: GCF_033458585.1. Classification (NCBI taxonomy): domain Eukaryota; kingdom Metazoa; phylum Chordata; class Actinopteri; order Syngnathiformes; family Syngnathidae; genus Syngnathus; species Syngnathus typhle. The sequence goes on along the minus strand of NW_026871955.1, from coordinate 31,254 downwards.
ATAAAATTAAAAATGCTTATTAAACATAAACCAAACATTGGAGGTGGTCATTTCTTCATGCGCAGTGAATAACTCGGCACTCTAAAGCACCCGAGAGCGTTTTTTTCGATGCCAACCTAACCAGAGTGACGGGAGCGGCACAATTCAGAAAAAGCGCTCAGCTCGCCGAGAAAATGCGATTTAAGCAATAAAATTAAAAATGCTTATAAAACATAAACCAAACGTTGGAGGTGGTCATTTCTTAATGCGCAGTAATAAACTCGGCACTCTAAAGCACCCGAGAGCGTTTTTTTTTATGCCAACCTAACCAGAGTGACGGGAGCGGCACAATTCAGAAAAAGTGCTCAGCTCGCCGAGAAAATGGGATTTAAGCAATAAAATTAAAAATGCTTATTAAACATAAACCAAACGTTGGAGGTTGTCATTTCTTCATGCGCAGTGAATAACTCGGCACTCTAAAGCACCCGAGAGCGTTTTTTTCGATGCCAACCTAACCAGAGTGACGGGAGCGGCACAATTCAGAAAAAGCGCTCAGCTCGCCGAGAAAATGCGATTTAAGCAATAAAATTAAAAATGCTTATTAAACATAAACCAAACGTTGGAGGTGGTCATTTCTTCATGCGCAGTGAATAACTCGGCACTCTAAAGCACCCGAGAGCGTTTTTTTCGATGCCAACCTAACCAGAGTGACGGGACAGGCACAATTCAGAAAAAGCGCTCAGCTCGCCGAGAAAATGCGATTTAAGCAATAAAATTAAAAATGCTTATAAAACATAAACCAAACGTTGGAGGTGGTCATTTCTTCATGCGCAGTGATAAACTCGGCACTCTAAAGCACCCGAGAGCGTTTTTTTCGATGCCAACCTAACCAGAGTGACGGGAGCGGCACAATTCAGAAAAAGTGCTCAGCTCGCCGAGAAAATGCGATTTAAGCAATAAAATTAAAAATGCTTATAAAACATAAACCAAACGTTAGAGGTGGTCATTTCTTCATGCGCAGTGATAAACTCGGCACTCTAAAGCACCCGAGAGCGTTTTTTTTTATGCCAACCTAACCAGAGTGACGGGAGCGGCACAATTCAGAAAAAGCGCTCAGCTCGCCGAGAAAATGCGATTTAAGCAATAAAATTAAAAATGCTTATAAAACATAAACCAAACGTTGGAGGTGGTCATTTCTTCATGCGCAGTGATAAACTCGGCACTCTAAAGCACCCGAGAGCGTTTTTTTCGATGCCAACCTAACCAGAGTGACGGGAGCGGCACAATTCAGAAAAAGTGCTCAGCTCGCCGAGAAAATGCGATTTAAGCAATAAAATTAAAAATGCTTATAAAACATAAACCAAACGTTGGAGGTGGTCATTTATTCGTGCGCAGTGAATAACTCGGCACTCTAAAGCACCCGAGAGCGTTTTTTTCGATGCCAACCTAACCAGAGTGACGGGAGCGGCACAATTCAGAAAAAGTGCTCAGCTCGCCGAGAAAATGTGATTTAAGCAATAAAATTAAAAATGCTTATAAAACATAAACCAAACGTTGGAGGTGGTCATTTCTTAATGCGCAGTAATAAACTCGGCACTCTAAAGCACCCGAGAGCGTTTTTTTCGATGCCAACCTAACCAGAGTGACGGGAGCGGCACAATTCAGAAAAAGTGCTCAGCTCGCCGAGAAAATGCGATTTAAGCAATAAAATTAAAAATGCTTATTAAACATAAACCAAACGTTGGAGGTGGTCATTTCTTCATGCGCAGTGAATAACTCGGCACTCTAAAGCACCCGAGAGCGTTTTTTTCGATGCCAACCTAACCAGAGTGACAGGAGCGGCACAATTCAGAAAAAGCGCTCAGCTCGCCGAGAAAATGCGATTTAAGCAATAAAATTAAAAATGCTTATTAAACATAAACCAAACGTTGGAGGTGGTCATTTCTTCATGCGCAGTGAATAACTCGGCACTCTAAAGCACCCGAGAGCGTTTTTTTCGATGCCAACCTAACCAGAGTGACGGGAGCGGCACAATTCAGAAAAAGCGCTCAGCTCGCCGAGAAAATGCGATTTAAGCAATAAAATTAAAAATGCTTATAAAACATAAACCAAACGTTGGAGGTGGTCATTTCTTCATGCGCAGTGATAAACTCGGCACTCTAAAGCACCCGAGAGCGTTTTTTTTCGATGCCAACCTAACCAGAGTGACGGGAGCGGCACAATTCAGAAAAAGTGCTCAGCTCGCCGAGAAAATGCGATTTAAGCAATAAAATTAAAAATGCTTATAAAACATAAACCAAACGTTGGAGGTGGTCATTTCTTCATGCGCAGTGAATAACTCGGCACTCTAAAGCACCCGAGAGCGTTTTTTTCGATGCCAACCTAACCAGAGTGACGGGAGCGGCACAATTCAGAAAAAGTGCTCAGCTCGCCGAGAAAATGCGATTTAAGCAATAAAATTAAAAATGCTTATAAAACATAAACCAAACGTTGGAGGTGGTCATTTCTTCATGCGCAGTGATAAACTCGGCACTCTAAAGCACCCGAGAGCGTTTTTTTCGATGCCAACCTAACCAGAGTGACGGGAGCGGCACAATTCAGAAAAAGTGCTCAGCTCGCCGAGAAAATGCGATTTAAGCAATAAAATTAAAAATGCTTATAAAACATAAACCAAACGTTGGAGGTGGTCATTTCTTAATGCGCAGTAATAAACTCGGCACTCTAAAGCACCCGAGAGCGTTTTTTTCGATGCCAACCTAACCAGAGTGACGGGAGCGGCACAATTCAGAAAAAGTGCTCAGCTCGCCGAGAAAATGCGATTTAAGCAATAAAATTAAAAATGCTTATTAAACATAAACCAAACGTTGGAGGTGGTCATTTCTTCATGCGCAGTGAATAACTCGGCACTCTAAAGCACCCGAGAGCGTTTTTTTCGATGCCAACCTAACCAGAGTGACGGGAGCGGCACAATTCAGAAAAAGTGCTCAGCTCGCCGAGAAAATGCGATTTAAGCAATAAAATTAAAAATGCTTATAAAACATAAACCAAACGTTGGAGGTGGTCATTTCTTAATGCGCAGTAATAAACTCGGCACTCTAAAGCACCCGAGAGCGTTTTTTTTGATGCCAACCTAACCAGAGTGACGGGAGCGGCACAATTCAGAAAAAGTGCTCAGCTCGCCGAGAAAATGCGATTTAAGCAATAAAATTAAAAATGCTTATAAAACATAAACCAAACGTTGGAAGTGGTCATTTCTTCATGCGCAGTGATAAACTCGGCACTCTAAAGCACCCGAGAGCGTTTTTTTCGATGCCAACCTAACCAGAGTTACGGGAGCGGCACAATTCAGAAAAAGCGCTCAGCTCGCCGAGAAAATGCGATTTAAGCAATAAAATTAAAAATGCTTATAAAACATAAACCAAACTTAGGAGGTGGTCATTTCTTCATGCGCAGTGATAAACTCGGCACTCTAAAGCACCCGAGAGCGTTTTTTTCGATGCCAACCTAACCAGAGTGACGGGAGCGGCACAATTCAGAAAAAGCGCTCAGCTCGCCGAGAAAATGCGATTTAAGCAATAAAATTAAAAATGCTTATAAAACATAAACCAAACGTTGGAGGTGGTCATTTCTTCATGCGCAGTGATAAACTCGGCACTCTAAAGCACCCGAGAGCGTTTTTTTCGATGCCAACCTAACCAGAGTGACGGGAGCGGCACAATTCAGAAAAAGTGCTCAGCTCGCCGAGAAAATGCGATTTAAGCAATAAAATTAAAAATGCTTATAAAACATAAACCAAACGTTGGAGGTGGTCATTTCTTCATGCGCAGTGAATAACTCGGCACTCTAAAGCACCCGAGAGCGTTTTTTTCGATGCCAACCTAACCAGAGTGACGGGAGCGGCACAATTCAGAAAAAGTGCTCAGCTCGCCGAGAAAATGCGATTTAAGCAATAAAATTAAAAATGCTTATTAAACATAAACCAAACGTTGGAGGTGGTCATTTCTTCATGCGCAGTGAATAACTCGGCACTCTAAAGCACCCGAGAGCGTTTTTTTCGATGCCAACCTAACCAGAGTGACGGGAGCGGCACAATTCAGAAAAAGTGCTCAGCTCGCCGAGAAAATGCGATTTAAGCAATAAAATTAAAAATGCTTATAAAACATAAACCAAACGTTGGAGGTGGTCATTTCTTAATGCGCAGTAATAAACTCGGCACTCTAAAGCACCCGTGAGCGTTTTTTTCGATGCCAACCTAACCAGAGTGACGGGAGCGGCACAATTCAGAAAAAGTGCTCAGCTCGCCGAGAAAATGCGATTTAAGCAATAAAATTAAAAATGCTTATAAAACATAAACCAAACGTTGGAGGTGGTCATTTCTTAATGCGCAGTAATAAACTCGGCACTCTAAAGCACCCGAGAGCGTTTTTTTCGATGCCAACCTAACCAGAGTGACGGGAGCGGCACAATTCAGAAAAAGCGCTCAGCTCGCCGAGAAAATGCGATTTAAGCAATAAAATTAAAAATGCTTATAAAACATAAACCAAACGTTGGAGGTGGTCATTTCTTAATGCGCAGTAATAAACTCGGCACTCTAAAGCACCCGAGAGCGTTTTTTTCGATGCTAACCTAACCAGAGTGACGGGAGCGGCACAATTCAGAAAAAGTGCTCAGCTCGCCGAGAAAATGCGATTTAAGCAATAAAATTAAAAATGCTTATTAAACATAAACCAAACGTTGGAGGTTGTCATTTCTTCATGCGCAGTGAATAACTCGGCACTCTAAAGCACCCGAGAGCGTTTTTTTCGATGCCAACCTAACCAGAGTGACGGGAGCGGCACAATTCAGAAAAAGCGCTCAGCTCGCCGAGAAAATGCGATTTAAGCAATAAAATTAAAAATGCTTATTAAACATAAACCAAACGTTGGAGGTGGTCATTTCTTCATGCGCAGTGAATAACTCGGCACTCTAAAGCACCCGAGAGCGTTTTTTTCGATGCCAACCTAACCAGAGTGACGGGAGAGGCACAATTCAGAAAAAGCGCTCAGCTCGCCGAGAAAATGCGATTTAAGCAATAAAATTAAAAATGCTTATAAAACATAAACCAAACGTTGGAGGTGGTCATTTCTTCATGCGCAGTGATAAACTCGGCACTCTAAAGCACCCGAGAGCGTTTTTTTCGATGCCAACCTAACCAGAGTGACGGGAGCGGCACAATTCAGAAAAAGTGCTCAGCTCGCCGAGAAAATGCGATTTAAGCAATAAAATTAAAAATGCTTATAAAACATAAACCAAACGTTGGAGGTGGTCATTTCTTCATGCGCAGTGATAAACTCGGCACTCTAAAGCACCCGAGAGCGTTTTTTTCGATGCCAACCTAACCAGAGTGACGGGAGCGGCACAATTCAGAAAAAGCGCTCAGCTCGCCGAGAAAATGCGATTTAAGCAATAAAATTAAAAATGCTTATAAAACATAAACCAAACGTTGGAGGTGGTCATTTCTTCATGCGCAGTGATAAACTCGGCACTCTAAAGCACCCGAGAGCGTTTTTTTCGATGCCAACCTAACCAGAGTGACGGGAGCGGCACAATTCAGAAAAAGTGCTCAGCTCGCCGAGAAAATGCGATTCAAGCAATAAAATTAAAAATGCTTATTAAACATAAACCAAACGTTGGAGGTGGTCATTTCTTCATGCGCAGTGAATAACTCGGAACTCTAAAGCACCCGAGAGCGTTTTTTTCGATGCCAACCTAACCAGAGTGACGGGAGCGGCACAATTCAGAAAAAGTGCTCAGCTCGCCGAGAAAATGCGATTTAAGCAATAAAATTAAAAATGCTTATAAAACATAAACCAAACGTTGGAGGTGGTCATTTCTTAATGCGCAGTAATAAACTCGGCACTCTAAAGCACCCGAGAGCGTTTTTTTCGATGCCAACCCAGAGTGACGGGAGCGGCACAATTCAGAAAAAGTGCTCAGCTCGCCGAGAAAATGCGATTTAAGCAATAAAATTAAAAATGCTTATAAAACATAAACCAAACGTTGGAGGTGGTCATTTCTTAATGCGCAGTAATAAACTCGGCACTCTAAAGCACCCGAGAGCGTTTTTTTCGATGCCAACCTAACCAGAGTGACGGGAGCGGCACAATTCAGAAAAAGCGCTCAGCTCGCCGAGAAAATGCGATTTAAGCAATAAAATTAAAAATGCTTATAAAACATAAACCAAACGTTGGAGGTGGTCATTTCTTCGTGTGCAGTGAATAACTCGGCACTCTAAAGCACCCGAGAGCGTTTTTTTCGATGCCAACCTAACCAGAGTGACGGGAGCGGCACAATTCAGAAAAAGTGCTCAGCTCGCCGAGAAAATGCGATTTAAGCAATAAAATTAAAAATGCTTATAAAACATAAACCAAACGTTGGAGGTGGTCATTTCTTAATGCGCAGTAATAAACTCGGCACTCTAAAGCACCCGAGAGCGTTTTTTTCGATGCCAACCTAACCAGAGTGACGGGAGCGGCACAATTCAGAAAAAGTGCTCAGCTCGCCGAGAAAATGCGATTTAAGCAATAAAATTAAAAATGCTTATTAAACATAAACCAAACGTTGGAGGTGGTCATTTCTTCATGCGCTGTGAATAACTCGGCACTCTAAAGCACCCGAGAGCGTTTTTTTCGATGCCAACCTAACCAGAGTGACGGGAGCGGCACAATTCAGAAAAAGCGCTCAGCTCGCCGAGAAAATGCGATTTAAGCAATAAAATTAAAAATGCTTATTAAACATAAACCAAACATTGGAGGTGGTCATTTCTTCATGCGCAGTGAATAACTCGGCACTCTAAAGCACCCGAGAGCGTTTTTTTCGATGCCAACCTAACCAGAGTGACGGGAGCGGCACAATTCAGAAAAAGCGCTCAGCTCGCCGAGAAAATGCGATTTAAGCAATACAATTAAAAATGCTTATAAAACATAAACCAAACGTTGGAGGTGGTCATTTCTTCATGCGCAGTGATAAACTCGGCACTCTAAAGCACCCGAGAGCGTTTTTTTCGATGCCAACCTAACCAGAGTGACGGGAGCGGCACAATTCAGAAAAAGTGCTCAGCTCGCCGAGAAAATGCGATTTAAGCAATAAAATTAATAATGCTTATAAAACATAAACCAAACGTTGGAGGTGGTCATTTCTTCATGCGCAGTGAATAACTCGGCACTCTAAAGCACCCGAGAGCGTTTTTTTCGATGCCAACCTAACCAGAGTGACGGGAGCGGCACAATTCAGAAAAAGTGCTCAGCTCGCCGAGAAAATGCGATTTAAGCAATAAAATTAAAAATGCTTATAAAACATAAACCAAACGTTGGAGGTGGTCATTTCTTAATGTGCAGTAATAAACTCGGCACTCTAAAGCACCCGAGAGCGTTTTTTTCGATGCCAACCTAACCAGAGTGACGGGAGCGGCACAATTCAGAAAAAGTGCTCAGCTCGCCGAGAAAATGCGATTTAAGCAATAAAATTAAAAATGCTTATAAAACATAAACCAAACGTTGGAGGTGGTCATTTCTTAATGCGCAGTAATAAACTCGGCACTCTAGAGCACCCGAGAGCGTTTTTTTCGATGCCAACCTAACCAGAGTGACGGGAGCGGCACAATTCAGAAAAAGTGCTCAGCTCGCCGAGAAAATGCGATTTAAGCAATAAAATTAAAAATGCTTATAAAACATAAACCAAACGTTGGAAGTGGTCATTTCTTCATGCGCAGTGATAAACTCGGCACTCTAAAGCACCCGAGAGCGTTTTTTTCGATGCCAACCTAACCAGAGTTACGGGAGCGGCACAATTCAGAAAAAGCGCCCAGCTCGCCGAGAAAATGCGATTTAAGCAATAAAATTAAAAATGCTTATAAAACATAAACCAAACGTTGGAGGTGGTCATTTCTTCATGCGCAGTGATAAACTCGGCACTCTAAAGCACCCGAGAGCGTTTTTTTCGATGCCAACCTAACCAGAGTGACGGGAGCGGCACAATTCAGAAAAAGCGCTCAGCTCGCCGAGAAAATGCGATTTAAGCAATAAAATTAAAAATGCTTATAAAACATAAACCAAACGTTGGAGGTGGTCATTTCTTAATGCGCAGTAATAAACTCGGCACTCTAAAGCACCCGAGAGCGTTTTTTTCGATGCCAACCTAACCAGAGTGACGGGAGCGGCACAATTCAGAAAAAGTGCTCAGCTCGCCGAGAAAATGCGATTTAAGCAATAAAATTAAAAATGCTTATAAAACATAAACCAAACGTTGGAGGTGGTCATTTCTTAATGCGCAGTAATAAACTCGGCACTCTAAAGCACCCGAGAGCGTTTTTTTCGATGCCAACCTAACCAGAGTGACGGGAGCGGCACAATTCAGAAAAAGCGCTCAGCTCGCCGAGAAAATGCGATTTAAGCAATAAAATTAAAAATGCTTATAAAACATAAACCAAACGTTGGAGGTGGTCATTTCTTAATGCGCAGTAATAAACTCGGCACTCTAAAGCACCCGAGAGCGTTTTTTTCGATGCCAACCTAACCAGAGTGACGGGAGCGGCACAATTCAGAAAAAGTGCTCAGCTCGCCGAGAAAATGCGATTTAAGCAATAAAATTAAAAATGCTTATAAAATATAAACAAAACGTTGGAGGTGGTCATTTCTTAATGCGCAGTAATAAACTCGGCACTCTAAAGCACCCGAGAGCGTTTTTTTCGATGCCAACCTAACCAGAGTGACGGGAGCGGCACAATTCAGAAAAAGTGCTCAGCTCGCCGAGAAAATGCGATTTAAGCAATAAAATTAAAAATGCTTATTAAACATAAACCAAACGTTGGAGGTGGTCATTTCTTCATGCGCAGTAATAAACTCGGCACTCTAAAGCACCCGAGAGCGTTTTTTTCGATGCCAACCTAACCAGAGTGACGGGAGCGGCACAATTCAGAAAAAGTGCTCAGCTCGCCGAGAAAATGCGATTTAAGCAATAAAATTAAAAATGCTTATAAAACATAAACCAAACGTTGGAGGTGGTCATTTCTTAATGCGCAGTAATAAATTCGGCACTCTAAAGCACCCGAGAGCGTTTTTTTCGATGCCAACCTAACCAGAGTGACGGGAGCGGCACAATTCAGAAAAAGTGCTCAGCTCGCCGAGAAAATGCGATTTAAGCAATAAAATTAAAAATGCTTATTAAACATAAACCAAACGTTGGAGGTGGTCATTTCTTCATGCGCAGTGAATAACTCGGCACTCTAAAGCACCCGAGAGCGTTTTTTTCGATGCCAACCTAACCAGAGTGACGGGAGCGGCACAATTCAGAAAAAGCGCTCAGCTCGCCGAGAAATTGCGATTTAAGCAATAAAATTAAAAATGCTTATAAAACATAAACCAAACGTTGGAGGTGGTCATTTCTTAATGCGCAGTAATAAACTCGGCACTCTAAAGCACCCGAGAGCGTTTTTTTCGATGCCAACCTAACCAGAGTGACGGGAGCGGCACAATTCAGAAAAAGTGCTCAGCTCGCCGAGAAAATGCGATTTAAGCAATAAAATTAAAAATGCTTATTAAACATAAACCAAACGTTGGAGGTGGTCATTTCTTCATGCGCAGTGAATAACTCGGCACTCTAAAGCACCCGAGAGCGTTTTTTTCGATGCCAACCTAACCAGAGTGACGGGAGCGGCACAATTCAGAAAAAGCGCTCAGCTCGCCGAGAAAATGCGATTTAAGCAATAAAATTAAAAATGCTTATAAAACATAAACCAAACGTTGGAGGTGGTCATTTCTTAATGCGCAGTAATAAACTCGGCACTCTAAAGCACCCGAGAGCGTTTTTTTCGATGCCAACCTAACCAGAGTGACGGGAGCGGCACAATTCAGAAAAAGTGCTCAGCTCGCCGAGAAAATGCGATTTAGGCAATAAAATTAAAAATGCTTATAAAACATAAACCAAACGTTGGAGGTGGTCATTTCTTAATGCGCAGTAATAAACTCGGCACTCTAAAGCACCCGAGAGCGTTTTTTTCGATGCCAACCTAACCAGAGTGACGGGAGCGGCACAATTCAGAAAAAGCGCTCAGCTCGCCGAGAAAATGCGATTTAAGCAAAAAAATTAAAAATGCTTATAAAACATAAACCAAACGTTGGAGGTGGTCATTTCTTCGTGCGCAGTGAATAACTCGGCACTCTAAAGCACCCGAGAGCGTTTTTTTCGATGCCAACCTAACCAGAGTGACGGGAGCGGCACAATTCAGAAAAAGTGCTCAGCTCGCCGAGAAAATGCGATTTAAGCAATAAAATTAAAAATGCTTATAAAACATAAACCAAACGTTGGAGGTGGTCATTTCTTAATGCGCAGTAATAAACTCGGCACTCTAAAGCACCCGAGAGCGTTTTTTTCGATGCCAACCTAACCAGAGTGACGGGAGCGGCACAATTCAGAAAAAGTGCTCAGCTCGCCGAGAAAATGCGATTTAGGCAATAAAATTAAAAATGCTTATAAAACATAAACCAAACGTTGGAGGTGGTCATTTCTTAATGCGCAGTAATAAACTCGGCACTCTAAAGCACCCGAGAGCGTTTTTTTCGATGCCAACCTAACCAGAGTGACGGGAGCGGCACAATTCAGAAAAAGCGCTCAGCTCGCCGAGAATATGCGATTTAAGCAATAAAATTAAAAATGCTTATAAAACATAAACCAAACGTTGGAGGTGGTCATTTCTTCATGCGCAGTGAATAACTCGGCACTCTAAAGCACCCGAGAGCGTTTTTTTCGATGCCAAGTGACGGGAGCGGCACAATTCAGAAAAAGTGCTCAGCTCGCCGAGAAAATGCGATTTAAGCAATAAAATTAAAAATGCTTATAAAACATAAACCAAACGTTGGAGGTGGTCATTTCTTAATGCGCAGTAATAAACTCGGCACTCTAAACCACCCGAGAGCGTTTTTTTCGATGCCAACCTAACCAGAGTGACGGGAGCGGCACAATTCAGAAAAAGTGCTCAGCTCGCCGAGAAAATGCGATTTAAGCAATAAAATTAAAAATGCTTATAAAACATAAACCAAACGTTGGAGGTGGTCATTTCTTAATGCGCAGTAATAAACTCGGCACTCTAAAGCACCCTAGAGCGTTTTTTTCGATGCCAACCTAACCAGAGTGACGGGAGCGGCACAATTCAGAAAAAGTGCTCAGCTCGCCGAGAAAATGCGATTTAAGCAATAAAATTAAAAATGCTTATTAAACATAAACCAAACGTTGGACGTGGTCATTTCTTCATGCGCAGTGAATAACTCGGCACTCTAAAGCACCCGATAGCGTTTTTTTCGATGCCAACCTAACCAGAGTGACGGGAGCGGCACAATTCAGAAAAAGTGCTCAGCTCGCCGAGAAAATGCGATTTAAGCAATAAAATTAAAAATGCTTATAAAACATAAACCAAACGTTGGAGGTGGTCATTTCTTAATGCGCAGTAATAAACTCGGCACTCTAAAGCACCCGAGAGCGTTTTTTTCGATGCCAACCTAACCAGAGTGACGGGAGCGGCACAATTCAGAAAAAGTGCTCAGCTCGCCGAGAAAATGCGATTTAAGCAATAAAATTAAAAATGCTTATAAAACATAAACCAAACGTTGGAGGTGGTCATTTCTTAATGCGCAGTAATAAACTCGGCACTCTAAAGCACCCGAGAGCGTTTTTTTCGATGCCAACCTAACCAGAGTTACGGGAGCGGCACAATTCAGAAAAAGCGCTCAGCTCGCCGAGAAAATGCGATTTAAGCAATAAAATTAAAAATGCTTATAAAACATAAACCAAACGTTGGAGGTGGTCATTTCTTCATGCGCAGTGAATAACTCGGCACTCTAAAGCACCCGAGAGCGTTTTTTTCGATGCCAACCTAACCAGAGTGACGGGAGCGGCACAATTCAGAAAAAGTGCTCAGCTCGCCGAGAAAATGCGATTTAAGCAATAAAATTAAAAATGCTTATAAAACATAAACCAAACGTTGGAGGTGGTCATTTCTTAATGCGCAGTAATAAACTCGGCACTCTAAAGCACCCGTGAGCGTTTTTTTCGATGCCAACCTAACCAGAGTGACGGGAGCGGCACAATTCAGAAAAAGTGCTCAGCTCGCCGAGAAAATGCGATTTAAGCAATAAAATTAAAAATGCTTATAAAACATAAACCAAACGTTGGAGGTGGTCATTTCTTCATGCGCAGTGATAAAGTCGGCACTCTAAAGCACCCGAGAGCGTTTTTTTCGATGCCAACCTAACCAGAGTGACGGGAGCGGCACAATTCAGAAAAAGTGCTCAGCTCGCCGAGAAAATGCGATTTAAGCAATAAAATTAAAAATGCTTATTAAACATAAACCAAACGTTGGAGGTGGTCATTTCTTCATGCGCAGTGATAAACTCGGCACTCTAAAGCACCCGAGAGCGTTTTTTTCGATGCCAACCTAACCAGAGTGACGGGAGCGGCACAATTCAGAAAAAGTGCTCAGCTCGCCGAGAAAATGCGATTTAAGCAATAAAATTAAAAATGCTTATAAAACATAAACCAAACGTTGGAGGTGGTCATTTCTTAATGCGCAGTAATAAACTCGGCACTCTAAAGCACCCGAGAGCGTTTTTTTCGATGCCAACCTAACCAGAGTGACGGGAGCGGCACAATTCAGAAAAAGCGCTCAGCTCGCCGAGAAAATGCGATTTAAGCAATAAAATTAAAAATGCTTATAAAACATAAACCAAACGTTGGAGGTGGTCATTTCTTCATGCGCAGTGAATAACTCGGCACTCTAAAGCACCCGAGAGCGTTTTTTTCGATGCCAAGTGACGGGAGCGGCACAATTCAGAAAAAGTGCTCAGCTCGCCGAGAAAATGCGATTTAAGCAATAAAATTAAAAATGCTTATAAAACATAAACCAAACGTTGGAGGTGGTCATTTCTTAATGCGCAGTAATAAACTCGGCACTCTAAAGCACCCGAGAGCGTTTTTTTCGATGCCAACCTAACCAGAGTGACGGGAGCGGCACAATTCAGAAAAAGTGCTCAGCTCGCCGAGAAAATGCGATTTAAGCAATACAATTAAAAATGCTTATAAAACATAAACCAAACGTTGGAGGTGGTCATTTCCTAATGCGCAGTAATAAACTCGGCACTCTAAAGCACCCGAGAGCGTTTTTTTCGATGCCAACCTAACCAGAGTGACGGGAGCGGCACAATTCAGAAAAAGCGCTCAGCTCGCCGAGAAAATGCGATTTAAGCAATAAAATTAAAAATGCTTATAAAACATAAACCAAACGTTGGAGGTGGTCATTTCTTCATGCGCAGTGAATAACTCGGCACTCTAAAGCACCCGAGAGCGTTTTTTTCGATGCCAAGTGACGGGAGCGGCACAATTCAGAAAAAGTGCTCAGCTCGCCGAGAAAATGCGATTTAAGCAATAAAATTAAAAATGCTTATAAAACATAAACCAAACGTTGGAGGTGGTCATTTCTTAATGCGCAGTAATAAACTCGGCACTCTAAAGCACCCGAGAGCGTTTTTTTCGATGCCAACCTAACCAGAGTGACGGGAGCGGCACAATTCAGAAAAAGTGCTCAGCTCGCCGAGAAAATGCGATTTAAGCAATAAAATTAAAAATGCTTATAAAACATAAACCAAACGTTGCAGGTGGTCATTTCTTAATGCGCAGTAATAAACTCGGCACTCTAAAGCACCCGAGAGCGTTTTTTTCGATGCCAACCTAACCAGAGTGACGGGAGCGGCACAATTCAGAAAAAGCGCTCAGCTCGCCGAGAAAATGCGATTTAAGCAATAAAATTAAAAATGCTTATAAAACATAAACCAAACGTTGGAGGTGGTCATTTCTTCGTGTGCAGTGAATAACTCGGCACTCTAAAGCACCCGATAGCGTTTTTTTCGATGCCAACCTAACCAGAGTGACGGGAGCGGCACAATTCAGAAAAAGTGCTCAGCTCGCCGAGAAAATGCGATTTAAGCAATAAAATTAAAAATGCTTATAAAACATAAACCAAACGTTGGAGGTGGTCATTTCTTAATGCGCAGTAATAAACTCGGCACTCTAAAGCACCCGAGAGCGTTTTTTTCGATGCCAACCTAACCAGAGTGACGGGAGCGGCACAATTCAGAAAAAGTGCTCAGTTCGCCGAGAAAATGCGATTTAAGCAATAAAATTAAAAATGCTTATTAAACATAAACCAAACGTTGGAGGTGGTCATTTCTTCATGCGCTGTGAATAACTCGGCACTCTAAAGCACCCGAGAGCGTTTTTTTCGATGCCAACCTAACCAGAGTGACGGGAGCGGCACAATTCAGAAAAAGCGCTCAGCTCGCCGAGAAAATGCGATTTAAGCAATAAAATTAAAAATGCTTATTAAACATAAACCAAACATTGGAGGTGGTCATTTCTTCATGCGCAGTGAATAACTCGGCACTCTAAAGCACCCGAGAGCGTTTTTTTCGATGCCAACCTAACCAGAGTGACGGGAGCGGCACAATTCAGAAAGAGCGCTCAGCTCGCCGAGAAAATGCGATTTAAGCAATACAATTAAAAATGCTTATAAAACATAAACCAAACGTTGGAGGTGGTCATTTCTTCATGCGCAGTGATAAACTCGGCACTCTAAAGCACCCGAGAGCGTTTTTTTCGATGCCAACCTAACCAGAGTGACGGGAGCGGCACAATTCAGAAAAAGTGCTCAGCTCGCCGAGAAAATGCGATTTAAGCAATAAAATTAATAATGCTTATAAAACATAAACCAAACGTTGGAGGTGGTCATTTCTTCATGCGCAGTGAATAACTCGGCACTCTAAAGCACCCGAGAGCGTTTTTTTCGATGCCAACCTAACCAGAGTGACGGGAGCGGCACAATTCAGAAAAAGTGCTCAGCTCGCCGAGAAAATGCGATTTAAGCAATAAAATTAAAAATGCTTATAAAACATAAACCAAACGTTGGAGGTGGTCATTTCTTAATGCGCAGTAATAAACTCGGCACTCTAAAGCACCCGAGAGCGTTTTTTTCGATGCCAACCTAACCAGAGTGACGGGAGCGGCACAATTCAGAAAAAGTGCTCAGCTCGCCGAGAAAATGCGATTTAAGCAATAAAATTAAAAATGCTTATAAAACATAAACCAAACGTTGGAGGTGGTCATTTCTTAATGCGCAGTAATAAACTCGGCACTCTAGAGCACCCGAGAGTCTTTTTTTCGATGCCAACCTAACCAGAGTGACGGGAGCGGCACAATTCAGAAAAAGTGCTCAGCTCGCCGAGAAAATGCGATTTAAGCAATAAAATTAAAAATGCTTATAAAACATAAACCAAACGTTGGAAGTGGTCATTTCTTCATGCGCAGTGATAAACTCGGCACTCTAAAGCACCCGAGAGCGTTTTTTTCGATGCCAACCTAACCAGAGTTACGGGAGCGGCACAATTCAGAAAAAGCGCTCAGCTCGCCGAGAAAATGCGATTTAAGCAATAAAATTAAAAATGCTTATAAAACATAAACCAAACGTTGGAGGTGGTCATTTCTTCATGCGCAGTGATAAACTCGGCACTCTAAAGCACCCGAGAGCGTTTTTTTCGATGCCAACCTAACCAGAGTGACGGGAGCGGCACAATTCAGAAAAAGCGCTCAGCTCGCCGAGAAAATGCGATTTAAGCAATAAAATTAAAAATGCTTATAAAACATAAACCAAACGTTGGAGGTGGTCATTTCTTCATGCGCAGTGAATAACTCGGCACTCTAAAGCACCCGAGAGCGTTTTTTTTCGATGCCAAGTGACGGGAGCGGCACAATTCAGAAAAAGTGCTCAGCTCGCCGAGAAAATGCGACTTAAGCAATAAAATTAAAAATGCTTATAAAACATAAACCAAACGTTGGAGGTGGTCATTTCTTAATGCGCAGTAATAAACTCGGCACTCTAAAGCACCCGAGAGCGTTTTTTTCGATGCCAACCTAACCAGAGTGACGGGAGCGGCACAATTCAGAAAAAGTGCTCAGCTCGCCGAGAAAATGCGATTTAAGCAATAAAATTAAAAATGCTTATAAAACATAAACCAAACGTTGGAGGTGGTCATTTCTTCATGCGCAGTGATAAAGTCGGCACTCTAAAGCACCCGAGAGCGTTTTTTTCGATGCCAACCTAACCAGAGTGACGGGAGCGGCACAATTCAGAAAAAGTGCTCAGCTCGCCGAGAAAATGCGATTTAAGCAATAAAATTAAAAATGCTTATTAAACATAAACCAAACGTTGGAGGTGGTCATTTCTTCATGCGCAGTGATAAACTCGGCACTCTAAAGCACCCGAGAGCGTTTTTTTCGATGCCAACCTAACCAGAGTGACGGGAGCGGCACAATTCAGAAAAAGTGCTCAGCTCGCCGAGAAAATGCGATTTAAGCAATAAAATTAAAAATGCTTATAAAACATAAACCAAACGTTGGAGGTGGTCATTTCTTAATGCGCAGTAATAAACTCGGCACTCTAAAGCACCCGAGAGCGTTTTTTTCGATGCCAACCTAACCAGAGTGACGGGAGCGGCACAATTCAGAAAAAGTGCTCAGCTCGCCGAGAAAATGCGATTTAAGCAATAAAATTAAAAATGCTTATTAAACATAAACCAAACGTTGGAGGTGGTCATTTCTTCATGCGCAGTGAATAACTCGGCACTCTAAAGCACCCGATAGCGTTTTTTTCGATGCCAACCTAACCAGAGTGACGGGAGCGGCACAATTCAGAAAAAGTGCTCAGCTCGCCGAGAAAATGCGATTTAAGCAATAAAATTAAAAATGCTTATAAAACATAAACCAAACGTTGGAGGTGGTCATTTCTTAATGCGCAGTAATAAACTCGGCACTCTAAAGCACCCGAGAGCGTTTTTTTCGATGCCAACCTAACCAGAGTGACGGGAGCGGCACAATTCAGAAAAAGTGCTCAGCTCGCCGAGAAAATGCGATTTAAGCAATAAAATTAAAAATGCTTATAAAACATAAACCAAACGTTGGAGGTGGTCATTTCTTAATGCGCAGTAATAAACTCGGCACTCTAAAGCACCCGAGAGCGTTTTTTTCGATGCCAACCTAACCAGAGTGACGGGAGCGGCACAATTCAGAAAAAGCGCTCAGCTCGCCGAGAAAATGCGATTTAAGCAATAAAATTAAAAATGCTTATAAAACATAAACCAAACGTTGGAGGTGGTCATTTCTTCGTGCGCAGTGAATAACTCGGCACTCTAAAGCACCCGAGAGCGTTTTTTTCGATGCCAACCTAACCAGAGTGACGGGAGCGGCACAATTCAGAAAAAGTGCTCAGCTCGCCGAGAAAATGCGATTTAAGCAATAAAATTAAAAATGCTTATAAAACATAAACCAAACGTTGGAGGTGGTCATTTCTTAATGCGCAGTAATAAACTCGGCACTCTAAAGCACCCGAGAGCGTTTTTTTCGATGCCAACCTAACCAGAGTGACGGGAGCGGCACAATTCAGAAAAAGTGCTCAGCTCGCCGAGAAAATGCGATTTAGGCAATAAAATTAAAAATGCTTATAAAACATAAACCAAACGTTGGAGGTGGTCATTTCTTAATGCGCAGTAATAAACTCGGCACTCTAAACCACCCGAGAGCGTTTTTTTCGATGCCAACCTAACCAGAGTGACGGGAGCGGCACAATTCAGAAAAAGCGCTCAGCTCGCCGAGAAAATGCGATTTAAGCAATAAAATTAAAAATGCTTATAAAACATAAACCAAACGTTGGAGGTGGTCATTTCTTCATGCGCAGTGAATAACTCGGCACTCTAAAGCACCCGAGAGCGTTTTTTTCGATGCCAAGTGACGGGAGCGGCACAATTCAGAAAAAGTGCTCAGCTCGCCGAGAAAATGCGATTTAAGCAATAAAATTAAAAATGCTTATAAAACATAAACCAAACGTTGGAGGTGGTCATTTCTTAATGCGCAGTAATAAACTCGGCACTCTAAAGCACCCGAGAGCGTTTTTTTCCATGCCAACCTAACCAGAGTGACGGGAGCGGCACAATTCAGAAAAAGTGCTCAGCTCGCCGAGAAAATGCGATTTAAGCAATAAAATTAAAAATGCTTATAAAACATAAACCAAACGTTGGATGTGGTCATTTCTTAATGCGCAGTAATAAACTCGGCACTCTAAAGCACCCGAGAGCGTTTTTTTCGATGCCAACCTAACCAGAGTGACGGGAGCGGCACAATTCAGAAAAAGTGCTCAGCTCGCCGAGAAAATGCGATTTAAGCAATAAAATTAAAAATGCTTATTAAACATAAACCAAACGTTGGAGGTGGTCATTTCTTCATGCCGCAGTGATAAACTCGGCACTCTAAAGCACCCGAGAGCGTTTTTTTTCGATGCCAACCTAACCAGAGTGACGGGAGCGGCACAATTCAGAAAAAGTGCTCAGCTCGCCGAGAAAATGCGATTTAAGCAATAAAATTAAAAATGCTTATAAAACATAAACCAAACTGGAGGTGGTCATTTCTTAATGCGCAGTAATAAACTCGGCACTCTAAAGCACCCGAGAGCGTTTTTTTCGATGCCAACCTAACCAGAGTGACGGGAGCGGCACAATTCAGAAAAAGTGCTCAGCTCGCCGAGAAAATGCGATTTAAGCAATAAAATTAAAAATGCTTATTAAACATAAACCAAACGTTGGAGGTGGTCATTTCTTCATGCGCAGTGAATAACTCGGCACTCTAAAGCACCCGAGAGCGTTCTTTTCGATGCCAACCTAACCAGAGTGACGGGAGCGGCACAATTCAGAAAAAGCGCTCAGCTCGCCGAGAAAATGCGATTTAAGCAATAAAATTAAAAATGCTTATAAAACATAAACCAAACGTTGGAGGTGGTCATTTCTTCATGCGCAGTGAATAACTCGGCACTCTAAAGCACCCGAGAGCGTTTTTTTCGATGCCAAGTGACGGGAGCGGCACAATTCAGAAAAAGTGCTCAGCTCGCCGAGAAAATGCGATTTAAGCAATAAAATTAAAAATGCTTATAAAACATAAACCAAACGTTGGAGGTGGTCATTTCTTAATGCGCAGTAATAAACTCGGCACTCTAAAGCACCCGAGAGCGTTTTTTTCGATGCCAACCTAACCAGAGTGACGGGAGCGGCACAATTCAGAAAAAGTGCTCAGCTCGCCGAGAAAATGCGATTTAAGCAATAAAATTAAAAATGCTTATAAAACATAAACCAAACGTTGGAGGTGGTCATTTCTTAATGCGCAGTAATAAACTCGGCACTCTAAAGCACCCGAGAGCGTTTTTTTCGATGCCAACCTAACCAGAGTGACGGGAGCGGCACAATTCAGAAAAAGTGCTCAGCTCGCCGAGAAAATGCGATTTAAGCAATAAAATTAAAAATGCTTATTAAACATAAACCAAACGTTGGAGGTGGTCATTTCTTCATGCGCAGTGAATAACTCGGCACTCTAAAGCACCCGATAGCGTTTTTTTTCGATGCCAACCTAACCAGAGTGACGGGAGCGGCACAATTCAGAAAAAGTGCTCAGCTCGCCGAGAAAATGCGATTTAAGCAATAAAATTAAAAATGCTTATAAAACATAAACCAAACGTTGGAGGTGGTCATTTCTTAATGCGCAGTAATAAACTCGGCACTCTAAAGCACCCGAGAGCGTTTTTTTCGATGCCAACCTAACCAGAGTGACGGGAGCGGCACAATTCAGAAAAAGTGCTCAGCTCGCCGAGAAAATGCGATTTAAGCAATAAAATTAAAAATGCTTATAAAACATAAACCAAACGTTGGAGGTGGTCATTTCTTAATGCGCAGTAATAAACTCGGCACTCTAAAGCACCCGAGAGCGTTTTTTTCGATGCCAACCTAACCAGAGTTACGGGAGCGGCACAATTCAGAAAAAGCGCTCAGCTCGCCGAGAAAATGCGATTTAAGCAATAAAATTAAAAATGCTTATTAAACATAAACCAAACGTTGGAGGTGTTCATTTCTTAATGCGCAGTAATAAACTCGGCACTCTAAAGCACCCGAGAGCGTTTTTTTCGATGCCAACCTAACCAGAGTGACGGGAGCGGCACAATTCAGAAAAAGTGCTCAGCTCGCCGAGAAAATGCGATTTAAGCAATAAAATTAAAAATGCTTATAAAACATAAACCAAACGTTGGAGGTGGTCATTTCTTAATGCGCAGTAATAACTCGGCACTCTAAAGCACCCGAGAGCGTTTTTTTTCCATGCCAACCTAACCAGAGTGACGGGAGCGGCACAATTCAGAAAAAGTGCTCAGCTCGCCGAGAAAATGCGATTTAAGCAATAAAATTAAAAATGCTTATAAAACATAAACCAAACGTTGGATGTGGTCATTTCTTAATGCGCAGTAATAAACTCGGCACTCTAAAGCACCCGAGAGCGTTTTTTTTCGATGCCAACCTAACCAGAGTGACGGGAGCGGCACAATTCAGAAAAAGTGCTCAGCTCGCCGAGAAAATGCGATTTAAGCAATAAAATTAAAAATGCTTATTAAACATAAACCAAACGTTGGAGGTGGTCATTTCTTCATGCGCAGTGATAAACTCGGCACTCTAAAGCACCCGAGAGCGTTTTTTTCGATGCCAACCTAACCAGAGTGACGGGAGCGGCACAATTCAGAAAAAGTGCTCAGCTCGCCGAGAAAATGCGATTTAAGCAATAAAATTAAAAATGCTTATAAAACATAAACCAAACGTTGGAGGTGGTCATTTCTTAATGCGCAGTAATAAACTCGGCACTCTAAAGCACCCGAGAGCGTTTTTTTCGATGCCAACCTAACCAGAGTGACGGGAGCGGCACAATTCAGAAAAAGTGCTCAGCTCGCCGAGAAAATGCGATTTAAGCAATAAAATTAAAAATGCTTATTAAACATAAACCAAACGTTGGAGGTGGTCATTTCTTCATGCGCAGTGAATAACTCGGCACTCTAAAGCACCCGAGAGCGTTCTTTTCGATGCCAACCTAACCAGAGTGACGGGAGCGGCACAATTCAGAAAAAGCGCTCAGCTCGCCGAGAAAATGCGATTTAAGCAATAAAATTAAAAATGCTTATAAAACATAAACCAAACGTTGGAGGTGGTCATTTCTTCATGCGCAGTGAATAACTCGGCACTCTAAAGCACCCGAGAGCGTTTTTTTTCGATGCCAAGTGACGGGAGCGGCACAATTCAGAAAAAGTGCTCAGCTCGCCGAGAAAATGCGATTTTAAGCAATAAAATTAAAAATGCTTATAAAACATAAACCAAACGTTGGAGGTGGTCATTTCTTAATGCGCAGTAATAAACTCGGCACTCTAAAGCACCCGAGAGCGTTTTTTTTCGATGCCAACCTAACCAGAGTGACGGGAGCGGCACAATTCAGAAAAAGTGCTCAGCTCGCCGAGAAAATGCGATTTAAGCAATAAAATTAAAAATGCTTATAAAACATAAACCAAACGTTGGAGGTGGTCATTTCTTAATGCGCAGTAATAAACTCGGCACTCTAAAGCACCCGAGAGCGTTTTTTTCGATGCCAACCTAACCAGAGTGACGGGAGCGGCACAATTCAGAAAAAGTGCTCAGCTCGCCGAGAAAATGCGATTTATAAAATTAAAAATGCTTATTAAACATAAACCAAACGTTGGAGGTGGTCATTTCTTCATGCGCAGTGAATAACTCGGCACTCTAAAGCACCCGATAGCGTTTTTTTCGATGCCAACCTAACCAGAGTGACGGGAGCGGCACAATTCAGAAAAAGTGCTCAGCTCGCCGAGAAAATGCGATTTAAGCAATAAAATTAAAAATGCTTATAAAACATAAACCAAACGTTGGAGGTGGTCATTTCTTAATGCGCAGTAATAAACTCGGCACTCTAAAGCACCCGAGAGCGTTTTTTTCGATGCCAACCTAACCAGAGTGACGGGAGCGGCACAATTCAGAAAAAGTGCTCAGCTCGCCGAGAAAATGCGATTTAAGCAATAAAATTAAAAATGCTTATAAAACATAAACCAAACGTTGGAGGTGGTCATTTCTTAATGCGCAGTAATAAACTCGGCACTCTAAAGCACCCGAGAGCGTTTTTTTCGATGCCAACCTAACCAGAGTTACGGGAGCGGCACAATTCAGAAAAAGCGCTCAGCTCGCCGAGAAAATGCGATTTAAGCAATAAAATTAAAAATGCTTATTAAACATAAACCAAACGTTGGAGGTGTTCATTTCTTAATGCGCAGTAATAAACTCGGCACTCTAAAGCACCCGAGAGCGTTTTTTTCGATGCCAACCTAACCAGAGTGACGGGAGCGGCACAATTCAGAAAAAGTGCTCAGCTCGCCGAGAAAATGCGATTTAAGCAATAAAATTAAAAATGCTTATTAAACATAAACCAAACGTTGGAGGTGGTCATTTCTTCATGCGCAGTGAATAACTCGGCACTCTAAAGCACCCGATAGCGTTTTTTTCGATGCCAACCTAACCAGAGTGACCGTAGCGGCACAATTCAGAAAAAGTGCTCAGCTCGCCGAGAAAATGCGATTTAAGCAATAAAATTAAAAATGCTTATAAAACATAAACCAAACGTTGGAGGTGGTCATTTCTTAATGCGCAGTAATAAACTCGGCACTCTAAAGCACCCGAGAGCGTTTTTTTCGATGCCAACCTAACCAGAGTGACGGGAGCGGCACAATTCAGAAAAAGTGCTCAGCTCGCCGAGAAAATGCGCTTTAAGCAATAAAATTAAAAATGCTTATAAAACATAAACCAAACGTTGGAGGTGGTCATTTCTTAATGCGCAGTAATAAACTCGGCACTCTAAAGCACCCGAGAGCGTTTTTTTCGATGCCAACCTAACCAGAGTGACGGGAGCGGCACAATTCAGAAAAAGCGCTCAGCTCGCCGAGAAAATGCGATTTAAGCAATAAAATTAAAAATGCTTATAAAACATAAACCAAACGTTGGAGGTGGTCATTTCTTCGTGCGCAGTGAATAACTCGGCACTCTAAAGCACCCGAGAGCGTTTTTTTCGATGCCAACCTAACCAGAGTGACGGGAGCGGCACAATTCAGAAAAAGTGCTCAGCTCGCCGAGAAAATGCGATTTAAGCAATAAAATTAAAAATGCTTATAAAACATAAACCAAACGTTGGAGGTGGTCATTTCTTAATGCGCAGTAATAAACTCGGCACTCTAAAGCACCCGAGAGCGTTTTTTTCGATGCCAACCTAACCAGAGTGACGGGAGCGGCACAATTCAGAAAAAGTGCTCAGCTCGCCGAGAAAATGCGATTTAGGCAATAAAATTAAAAATGCTTATAAAACATAAACCAAACGTTGGAGGTGGTCATTTCTTAATGCGCAGTAATAAACTCGGCACTCTAAAGCACCCGAGAGCGTTTTTTTCGATGCCAACCTAACCAGAGTGACGGGAGCGGCACAATTCAGAAAAAGCGCTCAGCTCGCCGAGAAAATGCGATTTAAGCAATAAAATTAAAAATGCTTATAAAACATAAACCAAACGTTGGAGGTGGTCATTTCTTCATGCGCAGTGAATAACTCGGCACTCTAAAGCACCCGAGAGCGTTTTTTTCGATGCCAAGTGACGGGAGCGGCACAATTCAGAAAAAGTGCTCAGCTCGCCGAGAAAATGCGATTTAAGCAATAAAATTAAAAATGCTTATAAAACATAAACCAAACGTTGGAGGTGGTCATTTCTTAATGCGCAGTAATAAACTCGGCACTCTAAAGCACCCGAGAGCGTTTTTTTCGATGCCAACCTAACCAGAGTGACGGGAGCGGCACAATTCAGAAAAAGTGCTCAGCTCGCCGAGAAAATGCGATTTAAGCAATAAAATTAAAAATGCTTATAAAACATAAACCAAACGTTGGAGGTGGTCATTTCTTAATGCGCAGTAATAAACTCGGCACTCTAAAGCACCCGAGAGCGTTTTTTTTCGATGCCAACCTAACCAGAGTGACGGGAGCGGCACAATTCAGAAAAAGCGCTCAGCTCGCCGAGAAAATGCGATTTAAGCAATAAAATTAAAAATGCTTATAAAACATAAACCAAACGTTGGAGGTGGTCATTTCTTCATGCGCAGTGATAAACTCGGCACTCTAAAGCACCCGAGAGCGTTTTTTTCGATGCCAACCTAACCAGAGTGACGGGAGCGGCACAATTCAGAAAAAGTGCTCAGCTCGCCGAGAAAATGCGATTTAAGCAATAAAATTAAAAATGCTTATAAAACATAAACCAAACGTTGGAGGTGGTCATTTCTTAATGCGCAGTAATAAACTCGGCACTCTAAAGCACCCGAGAGCGTTTTTTTCGATGCCAACCTAACCAGAGTGACGGGAGCGGCACAATTCAGAAAAAGTGCTCAGCTCGCCGAGAAAATGCGATTTAAGCAATAAAATTAAAAATGCTTATTAAACATAAACCAAACGTTGGAGGTGGTCATTTCTTCATGCGCAGTGAATAACTCGGCACTCTAAAGCACCCGAGAGCGTTTTTTTCGATGCCAACCTAACCAGAGTGACGGGAGCGGCACAATTCAGAAAAAGCGCTCAGCTCGCCGAGAAAATGCGATTTAAGCAATAAAATTAAAAATGCTTATAAAACATAAACCAAACGTTGGAGGTGGTCATTTCTTCATGCGCAGTGAATAACTCGGCACTCTAAAGCACCCGAGAGCGTTTTTTTCGATGCCAAGTGACGGGAGCGGCACAATTCAGAAAAAGTGCTCAGCTCGCCGAGAAAATGCGATTTAAGCAATAAAATTAAAAATGCTTATAAAACATAAACCAAACGTTGGAGGTGGTCATTTCTTAATGCGCAGTAATAAACTCGGCACTCTAAAGCACCCGAGAGCGTTTTTTTCGATGCCAACCTAACCAGAGTGACGGGAGCGGCACAATTCAGAAAAAGTGCTCAGCTCGCCGAGAAAATGCGATTTAAGCAATAAAATTAAAAATGCTTATAAAACATAAACCAAACGTTGGAGGTGGTCATTTCTTAATGCGCAGTAATAAACTCGGCACTCTAAAGCACCCGAGAGCGTTTTTTTCGATGCCAACCTAACCAGAGTGACGGGAGCGGCACAATTCAGAAAAAGTGCTCAGCTCGCCGAGAAAATGCGATTTAAGCAATAAAATTAAAAATGCTTATTAAACATAAACCAAACGTTGGAGGTGGTCATTTCTTCATGCGCAGTGAATAACTCGGCACTCTAAAGCACCCGATAGCGTTTTTTTCGATGCCAACCTAACCAGAGTGACGGGAGCGGCACAATTCAGAAAAAGTGCTCAGCTCGCCGAGAAAATGCGATTTAAGCAATAAAATTAAAAATGCTTATAAAACATAAACCAAACGTTGGAGGTGGTCATTTCTTAATGCGCAGTAATAAACTCGGCACTCTAAAGCACCCGAGAGCGTTTTTTTCGATGCCTACCTAACCAGAGTGACGGGAGCGGCACAATTCAGAAAAAGTGCTCAGCTCGCCGAGAAAATGCGATTTAAGCAATAAAATTAAAAATGCTTATAAAACATAAACCAAACGTTGGAGGTGGTCATTTCTTAATGCGCAGTAATAAACTCGGCACTCTAAAGCACCCGAGAGCGTTTTTTTCGATGCCAACCTAACCAGAGTTACGGGAGCGGCACAATTCAGAAAAAGCGCTCAGCTCGCCGAGAAAATGCGATTTAAGCAATAAAATTAAAAATGCTTATTAAACATAAACCAAACGTTGGAGGTGTTCATTTCTTAATGCGCAGTAATAAACTCGGCACTCTAAAGCACCCGAGAGCGTTTTTTTCGATGCCAACCTAACCAGAGTGACGGGAGCGGCACAATTCAGAAAAAGTGCTCAGCTCGCCGAGAAAATGCGCTTTAAGCAATAAAATTAAAAATGCTTATAAAACATAAACCAAACGTTGGAGGTGGTCATTTCTTAATGCGCAGTAATAAACTCGGCACTCTAAAGCACCCGAGAGCGTTTTTTTCGATGCCAACCTAACCAGAGTGACGGGAGCGGCACAATTCAGAAAAAGCGCTCAGCTCGCCGAGAAAATGCGATTTAAGCAATAAAATTAAAAATGCTTATAAAACATAAACCAAACGTTGGAGGTGGTCATTTCTTCGTGCGCAGTGAATAACTCGGCACTCTAAAGCACCCGAGAGCGTTTTTTTCGATGCCAACCTAACCAGAGTGACGGGAGCGGCACAATTCAGAAAAAGTGCTCAGCTCGCCGAGAAAATGCGATTTAACCAATAAAATTAAAAATGCTTATAAAACATAAACCAAACGTTGGAGGTGGTCATTTCTTAATGCGCAGTAATAAACTCGGCACTCTAAAGCACCCGAGAGCGTTTTTTGTGATGGGAGCGGCACAATTCAGAAAAAGTGCTCAGCTCGCCGAGAAAATGCGATTTAAGCAATAAAATTAAAAATGCTTATAAAACATAAACCAAACGTTGGAGGTGGTCATTTCTTAATGCGCAGTAATAAACTCGGCACTCTAGAGCACCCGAGAGCGTTTTTTTCGATGCCAACCTATAACCAGAGTGACGGGAGCGGCACAATTCAGAAAAAGTGCTCAGCTCGCCGAGAAAATGCGATTTAAGCAATAAAATTAAAAATGCTTATAAAACATAAACCAAACGTTGGAAGTGGTCATTTCTTCATGCGCAGTGATAAACTCGGCACTCTAAAGCACCCGAGAGCGTTTTTTTCGATGCCAACCTAACCAGAGTTACGGGAGCGGCACAATTCAGAAAAAGCGCTCAGCTCGCCGAGAAAATGCGATTTAAGCAATAAAATTAAAAATGCTTATAAAACATAAACCAAATGGAGGTGGTCATTTCTTCATGCGCAGTGATAAACTCGGCACTCTAAAGCACCCGAGAGCGTTTTTTTCGATGCCAACCTAACCAGAGTGACGGGAGCGGCACAATTCAGAAAAAGCGCTCAGCTCGCCGAGAAAATGCGATTTAAGCAATAAAATTAAAAATGCTTATAAAACATAAACCAAACGTTGGAGGTGGTCATTTCTTAATGCGCAGTAATAAACTCGGCACTCTAAAGCACCCGAGAGCGTTTTTTTCGATGCCAACCTAACCAGAGTGACGGGAGCGGCACAATTCAGAAAAAGTGCTCAGCTCGCCGAGAAAATGCGATTTAAGCAATAAAATTAAAAATGCTTATAAAACATAAACCAAACGTTGGAGGTGGTCATTTCTCAATGCGCAGTAATAAACTCGGCACTCTAAAGCACCCGAGAGCGTTTTTTTCGATGCCAACCTAACCAGAGTGACGGGAGCGGCACAATTCAGAAAAAGTGCTCAGCTCGCCGAGAAAATGCGATTTAAGCAATAAAATTAAAAATGCTTATAAAACATAAACCAAACGTTGGAGGTGGTCATTTCTTAATGCGCAGTAATAAACTCGGCACTCTAAAGCACCCGAGAGCGTTTATTTCGATGCCAACCTAACCAGAGTGACGGGAGCGGCACAATTCAGAAAAAGTGCTCAGCTCGCCGAGAAAATGCGATTTAAGCAATAAAATTAAAAATGCTTATAAAACATAAACCAAACGTTGGAGGTGGTCATTTCTTAATGCGCAGTAATAAACTCGGCACTCTAAAGCACCCGAGAGCGTTTTTTTCGATGCCAACCTAACCAGAGTGACGGGAGCGGCACAATTCAGAAAAAGTGCTCAGCTCGCCGAGAAAATGCGATTTAAGCAATAAAACTAAAAATGCTTATTAAACATAAACCAAACGTTGGAGGTGGTCATTTCTTCATGCGCAGTGAATAACTCGGCACTCTAAAGCACCCGAGAGCGTTTTTTTCGATGCCAACCTAACCAGAGTGACGGGAGCGGCACAATTCAGAAAAAGCGCTCAGCTCGCCGAGAAAATGCGATTTAAGCAATAAAATTAAAAATGCTTATTAAACATAAACCAAACATTGGAGGTGGTCATTTCTTCATGCGCAGTGAATAACTCGGCACTCTAAAGCACCCGAGAGCGTTTTTTTCGATGCCAACCTAACCAGAGTGACGGGAGCGGCACAATTCAGAAAAAGCGCTCAGCTCGCCGAGAAAATGCGATTTAAGCAATAAAATTAAAAATGCTTATAAAACATAAACCAAACGTTGGAGGTGGTCATTTCTTCATGCGCAGTGATAAACTCGGCACTCTAAAGCACCCGAGAGCGTTTTTTTCGATGCCAACCTAACCAGAGTGACGGGAGCGGCACAATTCAGAAAAAGCGCTCAGCTCGCCGAGAAAATGCGATTTAAGCAATAAAATTAAAAATGCTTATAAAACATAAACCAAACGTTGGAGGTGGTCATTTCTTAATGCGCAGTAATAAACTCGGCACTCTAAAGCACCCGAGAGCGTTTTTTTCGATGCCAACCTAACCAGAGTGACGGGAGCGGCACAATTCAGAAAAAGTGCTCAGCTCGCCGAGAAAATGCGATTTAAGCAATAAAATTAAAAATGCTTATAAAACATAAACCAAACGTTGGAGGTGGTCATTTCTCAATGCGCAGTAATAAACTCGGCACTCTAAAGCACCCGAGAGCGTTTTTTTCGATGCCAACCTAACCAGAGTGACGGGAGCGGCACAATTCAGAAAAAGTGCTCAGCTCGCCGAGAAAATGCGATTTAAGCAATAAAATTAAAAATGCTTATAAAACATAAACCAAACGTTGGAGGTGGTCATTTCTTAATGCGCAGTAATAAACTCGGCACTCTAAAGCACCCGAGAGCGTTTTTTTCGATGCCAACCTAACCAGAGTGACGGGAGCGGCACAATTCAGAAAAAGCGCTCAGCTCGCCGAGAAAATGCGATTTAAGCAATAAAATTAAAAATGCTTATAAAACATAAACCAAACGTTGGAGGTGGTCATTTCCTAATGCGCAGTAATAAACTCGGCACTCTAAAGCACCCGAGAGCGTTTTTTTCGATGCCAACCTAACCAGAGTGACGGGAGCGGCACAATTCAGAAAAAGCGCTCAGCTCGCCGAGAAAATGCGATTTAAGCAATAAAATTAAAAATGCTTATAAAACATAAACCAAACGTTGGAGGTGGTCATTTCTTCATGCGCAGTGATAAACTCGGCACTCTAAAGCACCCGAGAGCGTTTTTTTCGATGCCAACCTAACCAGAGTGACGGGAGCGGCACAATTCAGAAAAAGTGCTCAGCTCGCCGAGAAAATGCGATTTAAGCAATAAAATTAAAAATGCTTATAAAACATAAACCAAACGTTGGAGGTGGTCATTTCTTCATGCGCAGTGATAAACTCGGCACTCTAAAGCACCCGAGAGCGTTTTTTTCGATGCCAACCTAACCAGAGTGACGGGAGCGGCACAATTCAGAAAAAGCGCTCAGCTCGCCGAGAAAATGCGATTTAAGCAATAAAATTAAAAATGCTTATAAAACATAAACCAAACGTTGGAGGTGGTCATTTCTTCATGCGCAGTGATAAACTCGGCACTCTAAAGCACCCGAGAGCGTTTTTTTCGATGCCAACCTAACCAGAGTGACGGGAGCGGCACAATTCAGAAAAAGTGCTCAGCTCGCCGAGAAAATGCGATTCAAGCAATAAAATTAAAAATGCTTATTAAACATAAACCAAACGTTGGAGGTGGTCATTTCTTCATGCGCAGTGAATAACTCGGCACTCTAAAGCACCCGAGAGCGTTTTTTCGATGCCAACCTAACCAGAGTGACGGGAGCGGCACAATTCAGAAAAAGTGCTCAGCTCGCCGAGAAAATGCGATTTAAGCAATAAAATTAAAAATGCTTATAAAACATAAACCAAACGTTGGAGGTGGTCATTTCTTAATGCGCAGTAATAAACTCGGCACTCTAAAGCACCCGAGAGCGTTTTTTTCGATGCCAACCTAACCAGAGTGACGGGAGCGGCACAATTCAGAAAAAGTGCTCAGCTCGCCGAGAAAATGCGATTTAAGCAATAAAATTAAAAATGCTTATAAAACATAAACCAAACGTTGGAGGTGGTCATTTCTCAATGCGCAGTAATAAACTCGGCACTCTAAAGCACCCGAGAGCGTTTTTTTCGATGCCAACCTAACCAGAGTGACGGGAGCGGCACAATTCAGAAAAAGTGCTCAGCTCGCCGAGAAAATGCGATTTAAGCAATAAAATTAAAAATGCTTATAAAACATAAACCAAACGTTGGAGGTGGTCATTTCTTAATGCGCAGTAATAAACTCGGCAATCTAAAGCACCCGAGAGCGTTTTTTTCGATGCCAACCTAACCAGAGTGACGGGAGCGGCACAATTCAGAAAAAGTGCTCAGCTCGCCGAGAAAATGCGATTTAAGCAATAAAATTAAAAATGCTTATAAAACATAAACCAAACGTTGGAGGTGGTCATTTCTTAATGCGCATTAATAAACTCGGCACTCTAAAGCACCCGAGAGCGTTTTTTTCGATGCCAACCTAACCAGAGTGACGGGAGCGGCACAATTCAGAAAAAGCGCTCAGCTCGCCGAGAAAATGCGATTTAAGCAATAAAATTAAAAATGCTTATAAAACATAAACCAAACGTTGGAGGTGGTCATTTCTTCATGCGCAGTGATAAACTCGGCACTCTAAAGCACCCGAGAGCGTTTTTTTCGATGCCAACCTAACCAGAGTGACGGGAGCGGCACAATTCAGAAAAAGTGCTCAGCTCGCCGAGAAAATGCGATTTAAGCAATAAAATTAAAAATGCTTATAAAACATAAACCAAACGTTGGAGGTGGTCATTTCTTCATGCGCAGTGATAAACTCGGCACTCTAAAGCACCCGAGAGCGTTTTTTTCGATGCCAACCTAACCAGAGTGACGGGAGCGGCACAATTCAGAAAAAGCGCTCAGCTCGCCGAGAAAATGCGATTTAAGCAATAAAATTAAAAATGCTTATAAAACATAAACCAAACGTTGGAGGTGGTCATTTCTTCATGCGCAGTGATAAACTCGGCACTCTAAAGCACCCGAGAGCGTTTTTTTCGATGCCAACCTAACCAGAGTGACGGGAGCGGCACAATTCAGAAAAAGTGCTCAGCTCGCCGAGAAAATGCGATTCAAGCAATAAAATTAAAAATGCTTATTAAACATAAACCAAACGTTGGAGGTGGTCATTTCTTCATGCGCAGTGAATAACTCGGCACTCTAAAGCACCCGAGAGCGTTTTTTTCGATGCCAACCTAACCAGAGTGACGGGAGCGG